>NC_054479.1:96479684-97185641 GCF_017639515.1 Carcharodon carcharias | reverse complement strand
GAGGGAATTAAAAAGAGTGGGTTCTGGGCTGCCGTTGCAACTGGGATGGGAGGCGTGCACTGTGTCTCTAGTTCCACTACTCCACAGCTCACAACATACATTTAAACGATTTCTCCAGCTAGCTATACGGCCAAATGTGTGCTTTACCAAGAATCTCAGAATGACCACTCAATGCCCTGGTTTCTTCAATAAACAGCAAAATTATTAGTTTATTATAAAACCAGACTTGTCAAGTAGAAACAAAGCTTATTAACATACAGTATGAAAAATGTAAGTATAATAATTACTCTAAATAGCCAAACACACTCTCTCACACACAAACACACAATATAGAGGAATTCTAAATGTTTAAAAGTCAATGGTTCAAGGGAAAAGAATGGATGACAGAGTCCTTGAAATAATGCCCAAGTTATACGGTTGGTTTCTCAGCACCAGCCTGGGAAACAATCGATGACTCTTGTACTACTTTTCAGGCGGACTTCACGGAAAACTTGCTGTCAGTCGATTTCAGAACGTAGAGCAACTTCGGAGTAACTTCCATTCACTTTTTGCTTTCGACTGGGTCTGGAGCTTTGGCAGCTTTTGTCTTCTTTACCCGAGCAGCTGATCCTTCTTGTTTTCTCCAAAGCAAAATTAGCCTACGAGCTTTTAAATACTCTTGTCCACATGTTTCTTTTCAAAGGCATAAATCACACTTATCTTTCGTGAATCTAATCAAGTAGGATAATTTTTTTAAATGGGAAAGTGTGTGAAGACTTGGAGAAAGTGAGTAGTTTCAAGTGCCTGGAGTTAGTGGTGGCAGAAGATGGAAGTATGAAGATGGAAATTAAGCAACAGATTAGCTCTAGTTGGAGTAACTGGAAGAAGCACAGTGAGTGTTACATGATAGAAAAATACCACTGAAATTGAAAGGACGAATCTGCAAGACAGTTGTGAGACCGATCTTGTTACATAGCGCAGAAACTTGGGCAACATCAAGAGAGGAGTAACGACTGGATACTAATGAGGTGTGGATGCTGAGATGGATGTGTGGAGTGACAAGAAAGGACAAAGTCAGGAACCAGTACATCAGTGAAGATTGATGGAGGATCAAAGAAAGTAGCTGAAAGGAGATTGAAATGGTAAGGTCATCTGTTGTGGAGAGAGAGAGAGGGAGAAAAAATGTGATGAGGCAAGAGATGGGACTTTCAGGAAGAAGAAGAGAAAGGCCTAAGACCAGATGGAAAGATGCGGTGGCGACAGACTTAAACGCAGCGGGATTGGAAGAGAAATGTGTGACTGACAGGAGGAAATGGACAAGGGTGAATAACCAACATTGTGGAGACACCAGGTAAAAGAGGAAAAGCCAAAAGGGAAAGACAGCGTTATGTAACTTGCAAAGAAACTGAGTGTAGATTTCTCAGAAGCTTGGAGACGCAAATACCTTGATGGATTTTCATCTCTCAGAAATTTGCTGACAAAGGAATCCATGAAGTTCAATACCCACTTAGCAATGCATTTATCTACCGGGAGATCAGGGAGCCTATCCAATCCTTCACAGTAGTGGCTGTCTATAGAAAATTTTTGAGAGGCAGGCTTGATGGAATACTTGCTCTTTTCTTGCCCATCAATTTCATATGTACACAACTTACTTCTCCATGGGAGAAATAAAGTTGCTTGTGTTTCACTTGAACTGCCAAAGTACACTGCACAAACTCACTTGCTTGAGATCGGAATGTTCAGGGATCTCCAAGAGCTCCATCTGCTGTTCCTCTGCTTGCACAATAAAAGCCTCTTTAATATCATCAATCGTACAACATTGAACAGGGACAGGAACCACCTGGATGAAAATGACAAGAACCAGCATAATTCACTGATACTCCGAAGTCATCACAATTACTGTCAAAATCAGGATTTGCACAAAAGTCAGATATTTAAATTTTTCTACTAATTAATCTAAAATAATAAAAAGTGCATCATTGGGATGTCAGTTCCCTCAGGAAAGCTTGTCATCATACCAGATGGAGACAATATCTGGGATTATTTCAGACTTAAACTAATGAAAAAAAGAACACTGCTGTGTGAGTCGGAAAAACTAAAAGAACAGGTTGACTCGATAGTCCTTCACAAAAATATTTTCCACTCAACATTATTATTTGTGGCGACTTTAGGACTGGCCTGGTACTTTCCAAACCAATCAATTTAAGATCAACCACAACATGTATACATCAAATCTTAAACATTATTTGAATAGGAGCAATTAATTAATCTTTCAACTAAGTGCTGCCATTTTGAAAGAACAAACTTGCTTTGGTGTACATACAATTAGTACTTTGAAACTTATACAGTAACAATTCAAGGTTTTACTCAAATTTTTGAAGTGACTAGAAAATTACCTGCAACTGTAAGTGTTGACTCCTGTAGTTTCTTTCAAACATAACAAACCTTTTCCCAATGCTCTTGTAAAACTTTTTCAATGCCAGTTTACACTCCTCTACTTCTTCTATGACTTCCGAAGGAAGCTCTAGCACTGACTGATGGTGTCCAATGGGCAAAATAAGTACATGATCAGGGGTTAAGCTACCTTTTGCAAGGGCAATATAACACTGTAAAACAAAAAGGAATTTACAATTAAGTTGATAAACTAACTTACAGAAATGCATGTTATTTAACTTTGCAGGCTTTTATGCAATCCAAATATTATCTGAATACTGATAGTGAAGTAACCCAGCAGGAAAATCACAAGCTTGCACATCAGTTTCTCAGATGACATCCAAGTTCTTATGCCACATTTTTGAACACTACCTTATACAGCTCTAAGGGTTACTGTTACTGTGGTATCCTGGCTATTTACGCTGCTGGCAAATTCCTCAGAGTCAGTAGCAAGAAACTACTGCAACTGCATATACATTGCTGGGTGAAAACCAACTTTATTTTCTTCCTTCGAGTCTACATTAGTAGGTTAAGTGCTGGGCTCACACACAGTCTGAAAGTTGCTGACTAATCTTATCAAAGGCTTTTTTAAAATTCATTATGCTAAGCAGGTATTGTTGCCAAGACCAGCATTTGCTGCCCATCCCTAAATGCTCTTGAGAAGAGCCATCTTGAACTGCTGCAATCCATCTGATGTAGATACACACACACTTCTATTAGGAACTGAGTTCCAGGATTTTGATCCCACGACAGTGAAGGACGTCAATATAATTCCAAGTCAAGATGGTGTGTGGCTTGGAGGAGAACTTGTCCTTCTTAGGTGGTAAAGGACCCAGGTTTGGAAGCTGCTGTCAAAGGAGCCTTGGTGAATTGCTGCAATGCATCTTGTATATAGCACACACTGCTGACACTGTGCATTGATAGTGGAGGGTATGAATATTAAGTTGGTGAATGGGGTACCAACTAAGCCAACTGCTTTGCTTAGGACGGTGTTGAGCTTCTTGTTATTGAAGCCACATTCATCTAGGCAAATGGAGAGTATTCCATCACACTCCTGACTTGTGTCTTATGGGTGGGGGACAGGCTTTGGGGAGTCAAGTTACTCAACTCATAATTCCCAGCATCTTACCTGCTCATGTAGCCACAGTATTTATATGACTAGTCCAGTTCAGTTTCAGGTCAACGGTAACCCCCAGGAAGTTGATTATGGGGGAATCAGCGATGGTAATTCCATTGGATGTCATGGGAGATGGTTATCTTCTCTTGTTGGAGACTGAAATTGCCCGACACTTGTGTGATGCAAATATGATTTGCTATTTATCAGCCCAAGCCTGAACGTTGTCCATGTTTTACTGAATATTGGCATGAACTGCTTCAGGTTCCAAGAATATGCAAATGACACTGAACATTGTACAATCATCAGTTTTTAATGGTTAGTGCAACTGCCTTTGGCCTCACCAGAGAGGATGGTCATGGCAAATCAAGATGCAGCAGTGTCAGTTAATTTTACCTGAAACTATTGCTACATAGATCAATGGCAGCAACACTGCAGGTAAATATAGTATAGAGGATTCTTAAATAATTAAAGCCAATGTTTCGAATGCTTTTGTGTTTTAATGGTAACCAAGCCCAAAGGTTTACTGTGGATGATACTTTCAAGAAAGATTGCTGAAGTGGATGTATAGTACTTACATGCGTACCAATACTGATAACCAAGTGCTTTTCAACTTCAGGACTAGCAAGGCAAAACCAGCAAGGACCTGTGGGCTGAGCTACAAAAGAAAAATATAAAATGTTAGCTGTGTATTTAACTTTACACCGAGAATATATCTAAAATGTTAACTACAACAATAACTTTCGGGAGGGAAAATCATTATGAATGACATCTTAAAACTACAGAAGCAATCAATAAATGTTTTATGAATTGCATAATAAGCTGCAACACCATCTGTGTTTTCTTTTAATATTCTTCCTTCTCCAACCCAAATGCGTTTTCTTTCAAACTTTGAAATAAATTGAAAATGAGGGGCACCTTAATTGATGAAATGAGCAATAACTCTATGGAGTAAATTCACTGTGGGCATGAGTGCGAGCGAACATGCGACAGAGGACATTTTAGGAGTTTATGGGACCTTAACATGTATATACACCTTCATGTACACATTGAGCTTCCCTTTGCTGCTTACCTGCAGAATATCATTGCTATGTTTATCACTAGCTGGGCCCAGAGGCAGGGATCATGGGAAAAGCAGATACACTCCCTGCACAATCCATTGCTTAATTCTGGACACAGGACAAAAGTAGGATTGGTTTTGAAATCCTCCTTTCATTCTGCATAAGTATCAGCTTACCAGCACTATGCTTCAAGCAAAGATGCCTAATTAGTGAGATAAAATAGGGCTGCTAATGCAATTGTACCTCAGGATGACCATTCATTTTGAGAAATGGGTGACAATCAGAGGGAACTGAGAGAAGCAAATGAAGGGAACAGAATATATCTGCAAAAGTCTTAAAATGAACATGTGGCCAATTAGAGCTATGGCTTCAGGATCCTTACTCACAAAGGATAGAGATTGAATGTATATATTGTGCAATCACTACATACCCGATTACAAAGTATATTCTGAAAATCCCCAACATTTAAAAAGTAATTTATATTTAGTTGCTATGTCTCAAGTAATCTCTTAATTACTTTACTGAATAGAAGCATTTTAGGTATATGTCTCCTGCTGCAATATTGTGAAGGCAATGCGGTTTCATAGCCCAACATTCACCATTTAACAGGGAGAGGGTGAGGGTGCGTTGCAGAGGAAAGGAAACCAAGCAAATGTCTTCTCGGAGGGCCTCAAATCAACTGTTCAAATCATACATGATAGTAACAAAGGAGCTTTAAGAGAAACAAGTCTCATGGACTCAGACATTTACAGTACAAAAGGAGGCCATTTGGCCCATCATATCCACGCCAGTCAACAAAGATCTGATTACACTAATCCCATTTTCCAGTGCTTGGCCCATAGCCCAGGAGGTTATGGCAACACAAGTGAACATCTAAATACTTCTTAAATATTACAAGAGTTTCTGGCTCAACCACCCTTTCAGGCAGTGAGTTCCAGACTCACCCTCTGGGTGAAAATATTTCTCCTCAACTCCCCTCTTAGCCTTCTACCTCTTATCTTAAGTCTATGCCCCCAGGTTATTGACCCCTCTACTAATGGAAAAAGTGCCTTCCTATCCGTCCTATCTATGCCCCTCATAATCTTATACATCTCTATCAGGTCCCGTCTCAACCTTCACTGCTCCAAGGAAAACAACCCCAGCCTATACAATCTTTCTTCATAGCTCAGACCCTCCAGCCCAGGCAGCATCCTGGTAAATCTCCTCTGCACCCTATCCAGTGCAATCACATCCTTCCTATAATGTAGTGACCAGAAATGCACACAGTATTCCAGTTGTGGCCTAACCAGCTTTTTATACAGTTCCAGCAAAACCTCCCTGCTCTTGTATTCTATGCCTCGGCTAATAAAGGCAAGCATCCCATATGCCTCCTTAACCACCTTATCTACCTGCCCTGCTACCTTCAGGGATCTGTGGTCCCTCAGTTCTTCAGTACTTTCCAAGGTCCTACCATCATAGTGTAACTCCTTGCCTTGTTAGCCCTCCCCAAATGCATTATCTCACAATTTTCCGGGTTGAATTCCATTTGCCACTGCTCTGCCCACCTGACCAGTCCATTGATATCCTCCTGCAGTTTATGGCTATTCTCCTACAAATATTCATGTCATCCGTGAACTTCTTGATCATACTCCCTACATTTAAGTCCAAATCATTTATGTACACCACAAACAGCAAGAGCCCCAGCACCGAGCCCTGCAGAACCTCACTGGAAACAGACTTCCAGTCACAGAAACATCCCTTTACCATCACTCTCTGCTAATTTTGGATCCAACATGCCATTTTGCCTTGGATCCCAAGGGCTCTTACTTTCTTGACCAGTCTGCCATGAGGGACCTTATCAAAAGCCTTGCTTAAATCCATGTTGACCACATCAAATGCATTACCCTCATCAACACTCCTGGTTACCCCCTCAAAAAATTCAATCAAATTTGTGAAACATGACCTTCCCTTAACAAATCCATGCTGGCTATCCCTGATTAATCTGTGTCTCTCCTAGTGCAGATATATTCTGTCCCTTAGAATTCTTTCTAGTAACCTAGTAACCAGGGGTCAGGGTGACTGGCCTGTAATTTCCTGGTCTATCCCTTCCTCACTTTTTTAATAATGGGACAACATTAGCAGTTCTGCAATCCTCTGGCACCTTATCTGTGGCCAGAGAGGATTTGAAAAATTACTGCCAGGGCCCCTGATATCTCTTTCCTTGCCTCCCTCAACAGCCTAGGACACATCTCATCCTATGGATTTATACATTTTTAAGGCCGCTAAACCTGATAGTACCTCCTCTCTCTCTATGTTAATGTCCTCCAATATTTCACTAATATAGATGTCTATATCTGTGTCGTGCTCTTCCCTTGTGAAGACCGACGCAAAGTACACGTGTGTACACACAGACACACACACACACAGACACATTGTCTTTATGGGAACATATTTGCCCTGTAGTCTTGCTATTTCCTCCTTGAATGCCTCCCACTGCTCTGATACAGTTTTATCTGCATGTACCACTCGGGCCAAATTGTATCTCATCTTAGTAAAATTAACCTTTCTCCAGTTTAGAACTTTTATTCCCGGCCCAACTTTATCCTTTCCATAACTAACTGAGTTATGGCCACTATCTCCAAAATGCTCCCCTATTGATACAACTTCCACCTGCCTGGGTTTAATTCCGAATATTAGGTACAGAACTGCCCTCTCTCTTGTTGGGCTTTCTCCGTACTGGCTAAAAAAGTTCTCCTGGATGCAACTTAAGAATTTTGCTTCCTCCCTACCTTGCGCACTAAAACTATCCCAGTTAATATTTGGGTAGTTAAAATCCCCTAATAATACTGCCTTATTATTCTTACTGCCTTATTATTCTTACATTTCTTTGAAATTTGATTACATATTTGATCCTCTATCTCTCCCTGACTCTTGGGGGCCTATAATACACACCCAACAGCATGTTTGCCCCTTTTGTGTTTTTTACTTCTACCCATGTGGCCTCATTTGATGACCCTCCAAGATATCATCCCTCCTCACTGCTTTAATTTATTCCTTGATCAATATTGCAACTACCCTCCTTTTATATCCCCCTCTCTATCTCATCCGAATACCCTGTAACCAGGAATGTTGAGCTGCCAGTCCTGCCTTTCTTTTGGCCAAGTCTGGGTTGTAGCTGTGATATCATACTCCCACTTGCCTATCTGTGTCCTCAGCTCGTCTGTCTTATTCCTCTGGCTCCTTGCGTTAAAATATATTCCATTTAGCCTTGCTAAACTCACTTCTTTCTTACCTAGTCTATATTTCCTCCAGACTCACTTACTAGCATTTTAATTTCTAATTCCATCTCAGCTTTTTACCCTCTGAACTACTTTTCAGGATCCCATCCCCCTGCCAATTTAGTTTAAATTCACCCCAACAGCATTAGCAAACCTCCCCACAAGGATGTTGGTCCTGTTCCCGTTCAGATGTAACCCGTCCAACTTGTACAGGTCCCACCTACCCCAGAAACGGTCCCAATGCCCCAGGAATCTAAAGCCTTCTCTCCTGCACCATCTCTTCAGCCACACAATCATCTGCTCTATCCTTCTGTTCCTATGCTCACTACTGTGTGGCACCAGGAGAAATCTGGAGATTACTACCTTTGAAGTCCTGCTTTTCAATTTCCTACCTAACTCCCTAAAGTCTGTTTACAGGACCTCATTTCTCTTTCTTCCTATGTCAATGATCCCATTATGGACCACGACCTCTGGCTGTTCACCCACCCCCTTCAGAATGCCCTGCAGCCGTTCCGTGACATCCTTGATCCTGGCACCAGGGAGGCAACATGCCATCCTGGAGTCATGTCCATGGCTGCAGAAGCGTCTGTCTACTCCCCTTACGAACGAATCCCCTACTTCTATTGACCTTGCACACATCTTCCTCCCCTCTGAGCAGCTGGACCAGGGCCTTAACTCTGGTTGGCTTCCACAGAGGAAACATTGCTCTCACTGTTTTCCAAGGCCGAAAAACGGTTTTGCGAGCAAGATGCATTCGGGGGTTCCCTCACTACCTGCCTGGTCCCCCTTCTTCTGTCTGGAATGGATGACTATCCATTCCCTCTCTGCTTGCATTTCCTTAAGCTGCGGTGTAACCACATCCTGAAAACGTAATATTCACAAACCTCTCAGCCTCATTAATGCATCGTAGTGCCCCCAGCTGCCACTCAAGCTCCAAAACCCAGAGCTCAAGTTGCTCCAGTCGGAGGCACCTCCTGCACACATGGTCATCCAGGCCGCCAGGAGAGTCTAGGTTTTCCCACATAGCGCAGGATGTGCAAATAATGGGACTGAGCTTCCCACACATATCCTAACTAAATAGAATATGGACGCTTGCTTTTATTTTACCCTTACTCCTACTTGAGTATAGACTTTATAGGCTTTATCCTCTAGATAGGCTAGATCCTCTAGATGCTGCTGACTGCCTGTCCCAGAGTCCTCCTCTCACGCTCTCCTGTAGGTGCTGCTATCTGCCTGTTCCAGAGTCCTCCTCTCACACAAATAAGTGTAAAACATATGTTTTCAAGGATAACAAAACATCTCTTTAGAATATTAATTAGAAACTCTACATTTTGACCCCTTTTGATACAAAGGTGATGTTGCACATTTCTCAAATCCAACCAAAATATTTTAGGGTTAAGTTAACAGTTTATGAGGGCTTTGCCATGTAGACAAGATATTAAGCCATTTGTAGCCACACAAGTGTGGCTTCAATTAACACTTTGTTCACACATTTTCTTCTGGCATTTTGTTTGTACTGTGTAAAGATTGAGAAGAGCATGTTAGTTCCTTGACAAAATATCCAAGATGTTCAAAGGAAAATACAAAACTACAAGTAATTTTGTAAACAACTTCCAATTAAAATGTAATATTCCTTCCTTTTGTAAGAGAATTTCAGCATTTAACATGAAACTAACGTATGTGCTATGGTATATATTTAATTAGATATCCAAAAATGGGAGAAAGCAATTTCTGTACAGGCTGCGATAACGTTCATATTTGGAGAATGATAAAAGACAGACAGAATTACCAGAACTTCTAAACTGTCAACAGCTTACTTTTCACTAAGCAACAATGACAGACAAGAGCTCTAGCGGGTTCAAAAGAATTAATTGATTTGTATACCATTAAACTGCTTAATACCAACTGCATTTCAGACATCATACTCCACAACTGGACTTAAAAAATATTTCTGTCCCGTCTTACTTAATTGGTGAATGAGCAACCTGGACCTTGGACTAAGCTGCCAACGTTGCAAGTTATCTGGCCTAGTTATTCTTTGAGCATTTGATGCTTCTATGATTTAGTTATGGGTATTGATATTTACATAGTGTAGTTAGGCACTCCATGCTCAGTTTTTTTCCCCCACTGAGCAGAGTGAAAGCTCAGCTAGCAAAATTGCTCCATTAAAAGAATAGGGAGAAACCTAAATACAACTAAGAATGGGTAGGGCGAGCCAAAAAAGAGGGTAAAAATGGCTTAGGATGAAGCAGTACACTGCTGAGAAATATGTTGATCACAACCTCAAATCGTTTGCTTAAAACTGTTTTAATACTGTTAACTTTGCACAAGCAGGTTAAGAAATAGAAAATTGACCTCTCTCATGTCAGAGAAATACCAGGTTAGTGCATTAGACATAAGAATATTAAAAGAAGAAAATCGCGAGTCCCATTTTTAAATCTTGAAAGGATTTCCTGTAGAACTTTTTATTGTGTTGCTACTTTCCAATTGCAAATCAGGAAAAAAAAACTGAACTCTTCCTCACAAACCAAAGTTTTCAGACACTTACGTGGCTTTCGGGGCTGTTTTGATTGATGAGGTGAAGGTCTTCCTCCTTCGGAGGATCTTTTCTTTCCTTCTCGTTTGCTCAAGTCAAAGAAGAACTGAGACTCTTCCTGTAAATTAAAACAGCTATTGGAGCAACAAATAGTAAATTATAAATTTAAAAACAAAACACCAGTGAAGGGAAGATTTATAGAACAGAACCAATAACATTATACTACACAGAAACCTGCAAGTTCCCGCACAAGTAGGTCCCCTGTAAGGTAATTATATGTCACAGTGAAGATACCAATAGTCATCTAGCATGATGCCCAAGGGTCATCGATATCAAAAATTGCAAGATGTTACTGAGATGTCAGTAAAATTACTCTTAGAATTCAAAAGTAGCATTTAACATTTGCAATCAATTTATGGTGAGCTGCAAATTCATATAATCACAGACATTTCAGTGGCCCAATTTGGCCCATGTGCTGTGCCGGTGCTAGTTCCACACTGGAGCTACTAACCAATCCCTTAACTTGCTTCCCCCCCCCCCCCATTGCACCTTTAAGGTTCTTCTTCTTCAAACAATGATTTACTTAGCTTCAGAAAACAGTAGCGAGGTATTCCATATTCTACAATAATTTTCTTTAGCTTCTTAACAATGAAGAAAATAGTGGGAATAATCCGTCACTGTTTATCCCCTTAAACCTTTACAAATTCTGCATATTTCACACACTTTCTATGCTCCAGAGAATAGAGTCCATTTTTGCAAGTTCCTCATCACAATTATCAGCTCTCATCCTAACACATCCCAGGGGCACCATTATCTACACAATCTGAAAGGCATTAATTTACTCTTACTGTCCTTCTATCTTAGTCATCCTTTACACATACCACCACTTTACCCATTAATGTGATCGGCCTGGATCTTTACAAGGTGTCTTTTGTTGGCACTTCATCACTTTTTGAAAGTCCAAATATATTGCATCCGTTGCATTCTCGTTGCCACAATAACTACAAATTTCCTTTCTATTACAAGTAACAGTGCATGTTAAAGCTTCACATAAGAACCGTAAAACAGCACTGATTAACTTGCATGATAAATTACAGAATGTTTTTGCAACATAATATATTAACTTGGCTCCATTTCAAATTGGCTTTCTGAAAAACTGCTTAAGTATCAAAAAGATGCATTAAATTTTACATGCAACTTGCTCAAATATTTTTACACAATTATTGAAGAAGTGTGGCAGTTATAATGCTCTCAACATACCTATTTGACTAGATTTCAAATCATGCTTAGAAAGGTGGTCATATTGCACAAACGTCCTCCATCCTGTATATTTTATGAAACCCAATAAAGTATTTCACAAGTGCTTTTGATATATGATGTTGAATTACAATAGTTTTGAATAAGGTTGCTATACAGAAATATATCAGTTGACAGAAAACAATTATAACAAATAAAAGCCAGTGGATAATGATATCCAAGATCTAACAGGAACAAGTAATGGAACCTCATGGTGACACACTTAATCAGCCCACATTAGATAAAGTTGAAAAAGTAATTTTATTTCAAAATTCACAGAAGTCACTAAGCTTGTGCAGTCTCAAGACATAATGAAATATAAGCAAACATCATAGATTTGGGGGTGGGGGCAGCAAGTGGAAGGAAGAGGAGAATTCTGTGTCAAATATATAAATAAAAGGAAGTGAAAAAGTGCAATGCCACATTACAATGCCCAAAGTTGATATCAGGACCTTAGACAATTACATATAGAATGTGTTTTGGGCTCTGTTGAGAGGAAAATAGCTTGTAAAAAAAATTTAAAAGGGAATAGTTAGTTGAAACTTTTAATTTAAAACTAAAACCACAAGAAAGGGTTTCCTACATATGCTTACCGTTGCAGTTTCCCCTAGTTTTGTTTTTTGAAATTCCTTGGTCATTTTCCTATATGGACTTTCTGTGACATCCATAGGCTGTTTCACTAGTTCAACTGGATCCATAGAACTTAGCGGCATAATGTTAAATGCATACAAGTACTATCAAAACAAAGTCAATCAGAAAAATAACGTAAATATAAATTCTGGTATGTATAGCCCAAAGATCAAACAGATAAAAAAAACCTCATCACAAAGTTATTCAAATTGGGATAATTTTTTTCAGTACAATGGTTTCTCATTAGCAATTACTTTTAAGCGAAACAGCTATAAACAAATCATAAAAGAAGAAAATTAACAAAATTCAAATAGATCTAGTGAAGATATATTGCTGTACTAATAAACTGTGCCAGAGGCTAGTGAGATGATAGCAAACATTCATCAACACTTTAAGAGGTTGAAAGAGGGAGTGGCAACCCAGCAGGTGATTAAAACAGATGATGCCTGGAACATGCTTACTAAGCATCACCTTATATCAAAATAGGGTGTCAAATGCTGGAGAAAGAGCTTACAAATATGATGGGGATTGGTGGTAAAGCAATAAAAAGTAAACTCATTTTTCTTGAGAAATTTTTAGAATAATTACTAGCTTTAGAAACAATTGAGATTACATAAAATTTAGTTTTTAAACATGCTTTCGTAAAAAAATAATTTTTCTTTCATCTATTTAGAAGAAATTACTACATTGAATTTACTGTCGTTTTACAAGCTTTCTGGAAAGAACAACTTCCTTGTTTAAATTAATTGATACACTTCAAAATTTAAGTCATGCAAGAAAGAATTCTAGACCAGATGCCTGTGGACATAACAGAAAACTGTCTATAATAAAGGTAGAAGAACTTGCATTTTTATAGCAGCTTTCATTCCCTCGGAATACCCAAAAGCATGTTACAGCCAATGAAGTACTTTTGAAGTGTGGTCATTGCTACAATTTGGGCAAATACAACATCTAGTTTTTGCATAACAAAAACTCAAAAACAGCAATGGCTATATGATTTGTTTTTGAGGTATTGATTAACGGATAGACATTGGACAGAATACCAGGAATTTCACTGGCTTCTCCAAAAGTTCCGTAGGTTAGTTTTTGCACTGATTCAAATGACAGCACCTCAGACAAAGCAGCACTCTCAGCCCAGATTGTGTTTTTAGGGCCTGAATTTACCTTTGGCGGATACGCCCAATCAGTGGGCCCAGGAGCAGTCGGGAAACGGGACTCTGACCACGATTGCCCCCAACTGCAATTTCACGCTGGCTGGTCAATTAACAGCCAGCCAGCGTGAAACATGCACTGAATAGCTCAGCACTACCGGGTGGGGGGAGCGGAAAGAGGGTGGATCGTGATGTTTCCGCGGGCAAGGTGAGCGCTGCAAGAAAGCTCCCTGAAAGCATACAGCTGCCTCAGGGGGCTGGAGACCTGAAAAAGCTAAAATAAAGATTTTAAAAGTTGAAAAAGAGAGCCTATGCATCACAATCAATCATCTGATAGCTGATAAAAATACTGTCCAGATATTTATTTTTATTTTACTTAATCACGGAAATTTCATCCCACCCTTGGATGAGGTTTGATGAAAAACGCAAAAGCCGTCTGGCCAATTTGCCCATCTGCCAACCATAAGGTTGGACTTGCAACAAAAAATCAGAGTCAAATGTGCCGTTAACGGGCTTAATTGCCCTCTTAATTATCAGCGGTCACGCTTCTGACTTTTGCGCACGCCTGCCAAGCAAAATATCATGCGAGTGCGCGATGACATCGGGACACTCACCTGGCATTTTCACATGCGATTTTACGTCCAAATTGGGTTGGGTGCGTGCCTGCCCTCAGGACGTAAAATGCAGCCCCAGGTCTCTCGAAATGTCTGAACCCATGACCTTATGACTCAGAGACAAGAGGGTTACCACTGAGCCAAGGTTGATGCATGCAAAGTATAATAGAATGGCAACAACACAGAAGGAGGCCATGTGGCCCATCAGTGTTTGGATTTTTAAGCTTTTTTTAAAAATATAAAGTACAGCAATCATAAAAGGTAATTTTACATCCATCTCCCAAATGAGACACTAATTATAGATCAAATAACCATTTGGACATACTAGCACAAAATTCTCACTATGTATGTCTTAAGTTCCTCTTCACTATTTTAATGGAAAACAGCACATCGAAGAATTTCAGACAACAACCTAAGTGCATTATTAGTGTTAAATGACAAATGTAGATTCAATAAATTTAGAAAAACAGACTAAAAAATGAACTCTAGGAAATTCTACATTAACATTTAAATTTAGATTATGTTCTCCTAAAGTATAGCCGTGCTGGTAATTTAGGATTTTGCTTACTTGCCTTTTTCTTACTAGAATTGCTGAGATTTGCCAGTGCTATGAACCTGCTGACATGCTGTGCATTTTCCTGTAGTGTCATATGGTTTCTACATAAACAAAAAAAGATAACATTTTATTGTACGGCAGATATTAATCTAATCACAACTGTTATGCTTAGATCTCCATAGGTAAAAGCCAAGCCATATAGACCAGGACAATTGTGGATTCAATCTGTGCTGCCTGCAGTTAACCGATACTAGCTAAAGGACTCTGATGAATCAAGTTTGGTTTCATAAAGTACGGAAGGGAAAAAAACAGCCAGGGTTCATGTACCTTATCAACATCCTGAGGCCTGTGCTAGAAAAAGCACTTCATGTAGCAAGGTACTTAGTGAAGACAGGATCAGACTCAAGTTATGTCAATTCTATAGTTGAATTCCCTGGCAATATTTCCCATCTAAGTTCATTCTTGAAAAGTGTCAATTTAGCTGAGCAATCAGCAGCCTTCTTCAGCATGTGAAAGTGCACCATAATGGGAATTGTCATCTTTTATAGGATTGAATATTAGCAGTTTTAGTACATATTTTTTACACATCAGACAAACTTTTGAACACCCTTGGATTGTTACTCAAAACTGCACTAGCTTTGTGACGTGAGGGTGTGGTTCAAATCCACCCGAACTTATTTACATATCATGGAATGCAACATGAACCAGTGCACCCAAGCTGCACTTTACAATACAATTTTTACTTTTTTCCCCTTGCATCAAATAATACTTATTGGTGTATTTAAGACTAGTAACCTGCTTCAGCTCTATCAGAATAGCAGGAATAGGGTTTATCACATAAAGTAAGCATTTTTAATAAATGTATCTAGTCTACCACCTGCAGCTAACCTGATTTTAAATCATTTACACGAACTAAGAGAAACCACACAATGAAACTAATAAATGGCTCTGGTGTACATTAGTCTGTTTTAGTAAATTAAATATTTAAAGTTTGATTTTTTTTTTAAAAGTGCCAACTAGTGCCTTTGCACCCTAAAAACAAAATTTAGTTTTTCTCTTGAGACCCCTCGAAAGGCCAAGGATGCAATTGGCAAAATCTTGCCATTCTAATTAATTCAAACTGGGGACATGGATGGCTTCCAGTGTCATGACTTTTAAACCAGCATAAAATATTGCAGAAACTCAATTTCTGCTGTATGCAACTTGCACTTTAAATTTCTTGATCTTTTATGCTGACTTAGCTGATTTCAGACCTAGTGGAAGCTCTGCCTCACTAACTACTGGGTTGATTTGAATGTCTATTATTTTTACTCACCTCAATTACAGCTTGCATTTATATCACTATCTGAGTGTACATGCACTATAGTCCCATAAAGCATCAACCTTAGGAATTAAATCAGTACCAGTAATTCCTTTGACCCCCTTTATTTCTCAAAATGATGCTCACTCCCTTTATCCTCTCACATTCGCTAATCCCCCACCAGTCTCTAATGGCAGTTCAGTAACATCCCCAATTTTAGTTGACAAATCAAATACAGCTATTACAACATTTGGCATTGTTTTGCACTTAATTCTGAATATGTTGCAAGAACCTAGAACTATTCTTCAGTTTGCAAAAAAAAATTATGAACCATGAAATAACTTCATACTCACTCAATGTAAAAAAAAAGTGCAGAATAACTTCACTCTTCTACAAACTCCATCCCCTGGCAGTGCCTGTACCTCATCTAAAATACTTTAAACTATTTTCAATGTGCACGAAAGTCCCCCCAGCAACAAAAAAAAACAAACTGCCTTCAGTTACGTAAGTACTGAGTACAGAAGAACAGCCTATAATTTGTGATGAATGAAGCTACAGTTTACAGGTACAGCATTTCACGAACAAATACGTTATGTGTAACGATATAACCAGTTAAGAGTTCAAATGGCCATAATGATACCTGTAAGGCAACCTTTCATAATTGGCTCCTTCCAATGCAGCAAAGTGATATCGTGGTTTTAGAGCAAATGCAAGATGAGCTACAGAGATAGAGCCGCATGACTTTATATCAATAGCTTCCTGTCAAAGATATTAAACTGGTTAGTCTCTGCATTTATTTTCAATCAAGGCTACATTAAAACAAATTGCAAATTCATATTAATGCATTCAATTCAGTCACTTTACTGTACTTAAGTCCACGCATACATTTTGTAAATAATATTAGAAGGATATTTAAACAAAAGCAAAAAGCTCCTGCTAAGCAACTAATGTCTGATTTTTTTTCCATTCAAACTTTAACAATCGCCAAAACTCCCCCGATATAAAACTCAATTTTGTAGAGCTGTCAAGACATTTTTTCCATTTATATAAAGCATATGCACAACATGTCTGTCTTGCAATCTTACAATTATAGTCAATTTTCCTGTGCATAAACTGAAGTTAAGTGTAATATAAAAACATAATAAACACATTGCAAATTTGGCCTTTCATTTCAACTGCTCAGCTGCTTGTGTATTGGTTTAATGGGGAGAATTTTCTCCCCATCGGCGATTTTTCTTCCCATTGGTTGGCTGGTCGGGAGCAGGCACGGAGCCGATCGCCACCCGCTGCCATTTTACATGGGTGGGCCAATTGTGCAGGCGGGGGGAGGAGGGAGAGTCGAACCTTGCGTGCGCTCGAAAGAGCGCAGAAATCTCCAAGGCACGGAGCTGCCTCAGGGAGATTAAGTTCAATTTCAATCCTCAAAATAAAAAAAGGTAAAAATCATTTACACATGTCCCCTCGTGATGCTATCACATGAGCTGGGACATGTTTATCAAATGTTTAAAAAATATTTATTAATTTAATAAATCCTTCATGAAACCTCATCCCAACCGTGAATGAGGTTTCATGAAAAATGCGAAGGCTGCCTGGTCTCGACACCAGCCCGCCAACATTAGGTTGGATGGGCAGTCCTGTCAAATTAGTTAATTGTTTTATTAGTGGCCTTTGACAGTTCAGCAGGCGCGCAGCCGACTCTGGTGCGCGCCCGCCGAACGAAAAATCGGAGTGACGCACAGTGACGTCGGGACACATGCTGGATGTCACCGCGCATCATTTTATGCATTGGCGTGCGGGGCCTACCCCCATACACTGAACAGAAGATCCTGCCCAATAAAAATTTAAGTAAAGAACTGACCAGATTATTTCCATATTGCCACACTCCTTTTGGCCATTGTGATGTCAACAATATGTCCACACCCTTAAATTTGGAACTGGCCATTAGCGAACTCTGCAGTGTGGTCACATCTTTTGATGTAAAGCAATAAGCAGGTGCAGGTTCATGCTGGGTCTCTGTACCACTCAAGTAAGCAATCTGCAAACCCGATGCACCTGTAAAAACACCTTTACGACCTATAGAATTATAACATACCAAAATTAAAGAAAAAGCCTACCAAAGTAAGGTCAAGTAATTTTTTTAAAAGTTAAACATCAGTAATTGAATCAACAAATGTTTCACAATGTAAGGAGTGCACACCCATAATGTGGACACTCCAACCTACAAAGTATGATACATACCTAAATAAGTTATGTTTTCTGCCAATTCGCATCCATCTACATCTGGGAAATATTTTGTGGTCTCCTGATTGTTGGCTCCCAATACATATGTTTGCATGGGAGCTAAAAAAAACACACATCTATCAAAATGTATGACCAAAATGATACATTTTTGATAAATCTTACAGGAAAGAAAATTCAAACCTGCTGAGTCACTTCATTTTATTGTTTCTACATTTTGTGTGTAACTTCTAATGATACTGATCAACTATCACTCAAAAAAACTTTAAAAGTTTATCAAAATAACATAAACGCACTGTACTATTCTAGTTAACAAAAATGACAAGGATGCATGGAAGTGCACATTGAATCGGAGTGTAGCAGTTTATTTAAAATATATGGCGGCATCGCTTACACTGATTAGTTCTTCAAACTTCTTACTCTCTAAGTTATCATATTCCACACCATCTCAACAGATCTATTCTTCCCCCTTTATTTTAATGTTGATAGTGCATTTAGTTTTTGCTTCAGCTATAAGATGAAGGTACAGTAATGAGCAAGAATATAAAATACTGAACATATGCATTAACGTTGAATCTTCGATATACTTTGTTCAAAATAAAGCACTGGATTATATTAACTGGGGGAGGAGTACAATCAATCACTGCTGGTTGCATTTTTGATCATTTTGGTTGCAAACAATGAGCAGAATTTTGCTCTTGGTGGGCATGCGGGCTCCACCGGCTCGGCGGCGGGTGGACAGCGAACCCTCGCCACCAAAACTGGGCCCACAGCCATTTTGAGTGGGCAGGCCAATTAAGGCCTGCCCAGCGGTCTGCCCAACAGGAAGCGCTATGCACCTCCTGTGCAGGGGGTGGGGGCAGAGGGATTCCATCTGTCAAAGTGCGCTCTCTGGCACATGCGCGCAAAAGAGCCCACCGCTCTCTGAGACCAAGTGCTGGCTCAGGGAGATTACTGACAGGTAAAAAAACACCAAAAATAGAAATATATTAAAATTAACATGGCCTCCTCATGTGACAATGTCACACGAGATGGGGCATGTTAATAAGAAACACATATTAGCTTTATGAAACTTTTTAAAAACGGAAATGAAACCTCATCCCACCAGTGGGATGAGTCCACAGGGGCTCCTGGCCTGCCCGCCAGACTTAAGGTTGGACGGGCAAAGTCTTTAACAATTTTAATTAGCCCATCAATGGCCTTAATTGGCCATTGACCGGTCGGCAGGCGGACAGCTGATTTCGCTGTCCACCCGCCTTCCTGAAAATTTAAAGGGACCGGGATGATGTCAGGTGTTCGTTCCAATGTCATTTTCCCGTTGGCGAGCAGGCCCTGCCCCCAAATCACCGACCGGAAAATCCTGGCCAATGTTTTTGATTAATCATTATCAAAAGATATTTCTATTTACTTTTCAACTTTTATGGTAATTTATACTAGTTTGGGCCATATGATATTTTTCTTCCAAGTAGTAAATGTTGCTATAGAAAATCCACAAATTCTCTAATTTTTCAAATCACCATCAAGAAGAAAATAAATCTATAGAGAATGTATCATCTCTGTTAGTAAAGGCTTCCAAAGTTGCACAGTACATCAACCACTTCAAGCAGGTACATTGGTGTTAACACAATTTTCCTGCAATATGAGGTGGAAAACCTAAAGTGATTACTTTTATTTTCTAGCTAAGAGTCAAGTGCAAGTAGCCATGGTATTCACATATTAAGGAGATGCAGATGCTGGGAAGATTCGAGTTTGCCTGAAATCAACTGATCTTTTATATCAGCAATTAGAGATTAAGTAATTAATGTAGCTGTATCTCAATGAGGAACAAGGAGCTTATTGATAGCTGAGTCTACTAGATATATCTGGCATTTTAAAATGATATTAAGTGTGCAAGTGCAAAACTTGTAATTAACTTCAATGGTGATGCTAATGTTTATCGTAAGTGGTGAGGGCTCTTTGCCACATCTAAGTATTTACAAGATTGTTACAGAAATTTAGTTCATAATGATTTACCTTTCTTGGCTCCAGATTTGTATTCTGCCCATTCTGATTCTGCCTCTGCTGTGGTTCCAAAGAAATTTCCCACACACAACAGCAACTATAAACATAAAGAAATCATATATCAATCTACAGATCTGGGTCTTTCCCCCTCATTCAAATGTTGATTAATAGTCGCTAACTCAAGAGACTTTGAATCAACGGGTTCCAATTTTTGTCACATTCTTAATTAAAACATTGTTAATAGTCAAGGGGATTACTTTTAATAGATTTTAAATGCAGCAACTGTCATCTTCTCACTATCACTTCAAAAAGCTGAAGTGAATTTCATGTAATTATTAAACTTCTGGTGCAAATTACACAATGAAGAAGCACTAACTGTTGGATTCCACTATGGCAATCTCCCATTCACAAAATGTAAGTGCAGGTCAATTTCCAAAAAAAAAGACTTATATATTAGCTTCAAAATTGTAGTACCACCTCTAGGTTCAAACAGTAAAGTTCTCAGCTTCCCTTCAGCTGATCTTCTCAATACTGCTGCTTTACATTCAACAATATGCTCCCTACATTTTCCAATTTAAAAAAAATGCTACAGATACCATTGTAGCAGTCCCATATTGGATGACAGTCACAGTCAATATCATTCATGCGCTTCAAATTGTCTAGTAATAATGAAGAAAACATGTATCAAAAAGTTACTTGAACCACTAAACAATTCAAAAATACAATACATAATAAATCATAAAATGCCTTGCAGAAATATAAGACAGTAATTGAATTTCAAAATTCACGGTCTGCTATTACAAGTTCTGGGAGTAGTTTACAACTCCCATAACTCTTCTCTCTCCAGAGGTTGGGATCACCATTCTAAAACAAAATCTCATTATTTGAGAAGCAAAATGAGACTCAGTTATCTTAAACAACAAAAATACTATTGAAATACTAGCTGATGCAAAATTTGTATACAGCTCAGATTCAAAATGTAAGGTACGCAATCTGCACACTTATACTCTTATGAAAAGAGACAGGAACTATATTTTCATTCTATAGATACAGAAGGATTTCTTTTCCTTGCAAATTTTAAAACTTTTTATATTGAATCATGAGTCCAGAACCCAAGTCATGCAATGCTTTCCAATTCAATAAATTGTCCTGGGAGTTCCTAGGGAGGAAGGAACTCAAGGTTCAACTAAAATATATATTTCAACACGTTTTAAGATTTAAAAAAGGTTCATTAAAAATGCCTGTAAACTTACAACACAAGTTATAAAAATGGAACCCTATTCCAGATAAAGCTATTGACTATTACACCATAGTGTGTTCATAGAATGTAACAGATTCACTAGTCCTTACAAACTACACTTTTCAACCAATGCAAATCCCAATTATCTTCAAAACAAAAATATTATCTAAATCAATGCACATATTTTTATCATATATTCAGGTGTTTCAATGATTTGCAAAATAGTATTTACAGACAAAAGTCACTTGACAAGGCCCATTTATAAAGAATTATGTTCTCACATCAAAATCTCCACTTTTCTTTTGAATTGATCGCACTCTGTTAAACAATGCATTCAGTTTCCCTTCAACATCTCCACAAGCCAATCTGAAAAGTAAAAGAAATACGCGCCATTATTTTTGTTGAATAGAGTCAGCACAATCCAAAATAATTACATGAGATTAAAATAGGTAACATTTCAGTCAATTGCACTCAAGGTATTGAATCTGTGTTGAAAATCACTTAAGTTCTCTGAAAGGATGAAGAACAAAAAAGTACAGAAATTGTTAGGGTGAATAAAAGGCCAAATAAAAGGGCATTTACCTCAAAAAACTTAATTTTTTAGTAGATTTAAACCACGTATTCTCATCCTATTTAAAACACACTTTTCAACAAATAATATTATTGATTCATCTACACACCAAGGTTATGAGACAATAAGGGAAGAGTAACACTATATACTTGAAGTTATCACTGTTGGTTATTAAAATTGTTGCACAAATTGAATGATTATATATGGTGTCAAATCCTGAAGTCACCTCAAGCAAATTAACTTCCTGAGAGAGTTTCTGTCTGCCGTCTTTCAAAGACATTCCATCCACTACCAAAGCAAATAAACCTTGTCCAGAGTTATGGAAGCATCTTTATTTGTAAGCAAGTCAAATGGCAAGTATTTTTTTCTTTCCCTCTTTGGTCGCTCTGCACACCATCTTGAGTTACAGGGGTCAGCTTCAGTTCTTGCTCAACATCTCCTACAAAAATATGTGCTAAAACGTTATCTTGAAGCAGCCTGAGCTCTTCTTGAATGGAATTACCTAGCCTCTGTTCTGCCTCTCCCTGGAACAGACCAGCTGATATGCCAGAAGACATATAAAAGAAAAATATTTGTGAATCAGACCAGAATTAGCATCGTACCAACACATAATCTGTTGAAGTTTATTTAAAAGGATCACCAAACCAGGAGAACTGATGGTCTCTTTCTGAATCAATGTACCATTGTGTATTTGCAACAATTCCATTGTACATCAGTTTACACCTTAAAAATATGGCCTTGTCACGCAATTAACAAAAAATATCTGTGCAATATTCTTTGCATAGGAAACACTTATATTCTTTGCTGATTTATTTTATAATAAATTAATTTGATAAAGAAACCTGCACAATTTCAGCTGAAGTGGAACCAAGATAAATAGCCCTTTAATTTCTCTAAAAAAAACTATCAGAACTTGATAAGTTTAGACATGTCTCTTTTTTCAGCAATACTGAAGTTCTATACTACTAAATGACTACTTATATCAGAACTGAATATATGCTGAAATTTCTGAATTTTGTCCCGTTTGACAGTCAAGTAGCAACATGTGAAGTAAATTTAATGAAGCCACTTATTTCATTCTCTTCTCGCTTTCTACAAAAAGGGAAAGAGAATAACACTTTTTTTTCACTAGTTCACACAATGGCCACAACATAGAACCTCTACATTCATTAGCATCCTTCAGGCTACATTTCATTAAACACTTAAGCCTCTATTTCTCTTGTGGGCTGAATTAAAGGCCAATTCCACCCATCCATTGAAGGTGCAATAAAAATTCAGATCCTTTCAATTCTTCAAGAAAATTTCCTTACATCTTTCTAATATCTAACCAAGTTATTGCTTAATTTTTTTCAGGTCCATCTTCCGTTCATCTAATTGATATTTTCCAAAAGGGAACTTTAAACATATCCATTGCCAAAGCAGCCTCCAGTTTCATTTCAATCACGAGCTTCATGGATGGATCAGATGGTTATTCTGAGGCACCAGTAAGACATGTGGACGCCTTCCTTTGACAACTTTCCAACCCCTGCTCAGGCTGAAGCTCCCATGTGTCAGTACCTCACTGCAAGTGGTTCATTTCAGCCGTGAAAGCCTTCAGCACCTGCTCATCCATTCAAAAATCCTTTTATCCCATCTCCCAACATTTTATAAAGTGTTAAAGGGATTCTATTATAACAAAAACACAATTTTTTAAAGACCTCTATGATATTTTTATCTTCCCAGCAGATGGTTGAGGTTAATGTTGAATTCCAGACTCCAGGACAATCCGAGTTGGCAACACCAACCCCCCTAGCCGACTGAAGACAGTCTCCGCTCCAATCCCCCCGGCCCAGTATTCCGGTCAAGTATGGGACGGGAAATCTAACCCGGCCCGCAGGGAGACTGGGGAATCAGGTCTGTGAAACCCAGCAATCAGGCCTTATGGTGAGGCAGGCGGGCGGGGCAGCCTGGGGATAAGAAGCCAAACCGGCTGCTCCGTAATAAACAGGGCCACCAAGCAGGGAGAGCCCCCGGCTCTCCTCTCGTCTCCCCCAACGCCGGGCCGCACCCGGCCCAGACTCTCCTCTGCCCCACCCCCGATACAGCCCCTCTCTGTTCTACCCCCGGTCCCGACACGGCCCCCCTCTCCTCTGCCCCACCCCCGGACCCGGCTCTCCTCTCCTCTCTCTTCCCCCGGACTCACATCTTGAGCGCTCTCCCGCTCATCATTCTCCCCGGCCTCGCGCTGGCGGCGGATTCAAATCAACCGTCACCGGCCGCGCGGCATTCTGGGCAACATCCCCCCGGAAACTACAGCGTTAAAGTTCCACCTTCCCTCTCCCTCCTCCTACCCCTCTCTGTGCCATTTCAATCTCCCCTTCCCAACTCAATCCCCGGCTCGATGGCCCCGCCCCACCTCGATTCGCCCTCCCTGCCTAAAACCCTCCTCGAACCCCCTCTCCTCCTCTCCCCTAACCCTTTCCCCTCCTCGAACTCCCCCCCCCTCGCCTCCTCAAACCCCTCCCTCCTCCCCTCACCCCTTCGCCTCTCGAAACCCCTCCCCTCCACCTCCCCCTCCCCTCCTCGCTCCCCTCACCCCCTCCCCTCCTCAAACTCTCTCCCCTTGCCTCTCGAACCCCCCCTCTCCTCACCTCGGGAACTACCTACCCTTCCGTCCTCGAACCCCCTTCCCTCCTCGAACCCCCTTCCCTCCTCGAATCGCCTCCCCTCGCCTCTTGAACCCCCTCCCCTCGCCTATTGAACCCCCTCCCCTCCTCGAACCCCCTCACCCCCATCCCTCCATCTTCCCTCCTGTTACTCCCTCCCTCACCCCCTCCCCTCCACCTCCCCTCCCCTCCTCACTCCCCTCACCCCCTCCCTTCCTCAAACCCCTCACCCCTCCCCTCCTCAAACCCCTCACCCCCTCAAACCCCTCACCCCCTCCTCTCCTCGCTCCACTCCTCAAACTCCCTCCCCTTGCCTCTCGAACCCCCCTCTCCTCACCTCTCGGACCCCCTCCCCTCCGCGGACCCCCACCCCTCCTCCAATCACCTCTCTCCCCTCCCCTCCATCTCCCCCCTCCCTCCCCCTGCCCTCCCCATTCTCCCCCTCCCCTCGAACCCCCTCCCCTCCTCGAACCCCCTACCCCACGAACCCCTTCACCTCGCCGAACCCCCTGCCCTCCCATCGCCTCCCCTCCCCGAACCCCCTCCCTCCCCTCCCCGAACCGCCTCCCCGAACCCCCTCCCCTCCCCAAAACCCCTTCCCTCCCCTCGCCTCCCCGTACCCCCTCCCCTCCTCTCCCCTCCCCTCGCCTCCCCGTACCCCCTCCCCTCCCATCGCCTCCCCGTACCCCCTCCCATCGCCTCCCCGTACCCCCTCCCCTCCCCTCCCATCGCCTCCCCGTACCCCCTCCCCTCCCCTTGCCTCGCCGTACCCCCCCTCCCCTCCCCTTGCCTCCCCGTACCCCCTCCCCTCCCCGAACCCCCTCCCCTCCCCGAACCCCCTCCCCTCCCCGAACCCCCTCCCCTCCCCGAACCCCCTCCCCTCCCCTCGCCTCGCCTCGCCTCGCCTCCCCGAACGCCCTCCCCTCCCCTCCCCTCCCCTCCCCTCCCCTCCCCTCCCCTCCCCTCCCCTCCCCGAACCCCCTCCCCGAACCCCCTCCCCTCCCCTCCCCGAACCCCCTCCCCTCCCCTCCCCGAACCCCCTCCCCTCCCCTCCCCTCCCCTCGCCTCCCCTCCCCTCGCCTCCCCTCCCCTCGCCTCCCCTCCCCTCGCCTCCCCTCCCCTCGCCTCGCCTCGCCTCGCCTCCCCGAACCCCCTCCTCTCCCCTCGCCTCCCCGAACCCCCTCGCCTCCCCAAACCCCCTCCCCTCCTTCTCTCTCCCCCCATCTCCTCCTTTTCTCCTCCCCATCCCCTCCTTTTCTCCTCCCCATCCCCTCCTTTTCTCCTCCCCCATCCCCTCCTTTTCTCCTCCCCCATCCCCTCCTTTTCTCCTCCCCGCATCCCCTCCTTTTCTCCTCCCCCAATCCCCTCCTCCTCTCCTCCCCACCATCCACTACTCCTCTCCGCCCCATCCCCACCTCCTCTCCCCCATCCCCTCCTCGAACTCCCTCCCCACCCCTCCTCGAACCAAATCCCCGAACCCCCATCACCTCCCTTTCCCTCCCCTCACCTCAAACCCTCTCCCCTCCTCAAACACCCTCCCCATCCCCCTCGAACCCCCTTCCATCACCCTTGAACTCCCTCCCCTAGCCTCCTCAAACCCCCTCCTCGAACCCCCACCCTCCCCCTCCCCTCCCCTCCTCGCTCCCCTCACCCCATCCCCTCCTCGCTCCCCTCACACCCTCCCCTCCTCGCTCCCCTCACACCCTCCGCTCCTTGCTCCTCTCACACCCTCCCCTCCTCGAACCCCCTCCCCTCCTCGAACCCCCTCCACTCCTCGAACCCCCTCCCCTCGCCTCTCGAACCACCTTCCCTCATCTCTCAAACCCCCTCCCCTCACCTCCTCGAGCCGCCTCACACCCTCCCTACCCACCATCTCCCCTCCCCTTACTCCCTCTCCTCCCTCCCTCCCTACCCTCTCTCCCTCACCCCTACCCTCCATCTCCCCCTACCCTCCACCTCCCCCTCCCCTCCTCGTTTCCCACACCCCATCCCCTCCTCGCTCCCCTCACCCCCTCTCCTCCTCGCTCCCCTCCACCTCCCCTCCTCGCTCCCCTCACCCCGTCCCCTCCTCGCTCCCCTCACCCCGTCCCCTCCTCGCTCCCCTCACACCCTCCCCTGCTTGCTCCCCTCACACCCTCCCTTCCACGCTCCCCTCACACCCTCCCTTCCTCGCTCCCCTCACACCCTCCCCTCCCTGCTCCCCTCACACCCTCCCCTCCTCGCTCCCCTCACACCCTCCCCTCCTCGCTCCCCTCACACCCTCCCCTCCTCGCTCCCCTCACACCCTCCCCTCCTCGCTCCCCTCACACCCTCCCCTCCTCGCTCCCCTCACGCCCTCCCCTCCTCGCTCCCCTCACGCCCTCCCCTCCTCGCTCCCCTCACACCCTCCCCTCCTCGCTCCCCTCACAACCTCCCCTCCTCGCTGCCCTCACACCCTCCCCTCATCACTCCCCTCACGCCCTCACACCCTCGCTCCCCTCACACCCCCCCTCGCTCCCCTCACACCCTCCCCTCCTCACTCCCCTCACACCCTCCCCTCCTCGAACACCCTCTCCTCCTCGAACACCCTCCCCTCGCCTCTCGAACACCCTCCCCTCGCCTCTCGAACACCCTCCCCTCGCCTCTCGAACCCACTCACTCCCTCCCTCCCCTCCATCTCCCCCCTTACTCCCTCCCCTCCCACCCTCACCCCCTCCCCTCCACCTCCCCCTCCCCTCCTCGCTCCCCTCACCCCCTCCCCTCCTCGCTCCCCTCACCCCCTCCCCTCCTCGCTCCCCTCACCCCCTCCCCTCCTCGCTCCCCTCACCCCTCCCCTCCTCGCTCCCCTCACCCCCTCCCCTCCTCGGTCCCATCACCCCCTCCCCTCCTCGCTCCCCTCACCCCCTCCCCTCCTCGCTCCCCTCACCCCCTCCCCTCATCGAACCACTCCCCCCTCCCCTCCTTGAACTCCCTCCCCTCCTCGAACCCCCTCCTCTTGCCTCTCGATCCCCCTCCTCTTGTCTCTCGATCCCCCTCCTCTTGTCTCTCGATCCCCCTCCTCTTGCCTCTCGATCCCCCTCCTCTTGCCTCTCGATCCCCCTCCTCTTGCCTCTCGATCCCCCTCCACTTGCCTCTCGATCCCCCTCCTCTTGCCTCTCGATCCACCTCCTCTTGCCTCTTGATCCCCCTCCTCTTGCCTCTTGATCCCCCTTCTCTTGCCTCTCGAACCCCCTACCCTTGCCTCTCGAACCCCCTCTCCTCCCCTCCTCGAACCTCCTCCCCTCCCCTCCTCAAAACCCCACACTCTCCCCTCCCCTTCCTCCCTCCCTCCCCCTCCCCTCACCCCCTCCCCTCACCCCCTCCCCTCACCCCCTCCCATCCCCTCCCTCACACCCTCCCCTCCTCGCTCCCCTCACACCCTCCCCTCCTCGCTCCCCTCACACCCTCCCCTCCTCGCTCCCCTCACACCCTCCCCTCCTCGCTCCCCTCACACCCTCCCCTCCTCGCTCCCCTCACACCCTCCCCTCCTCGCTCCCCTCACACCCTCCCCTACTCGCTCCCCTCACACCCTCCCCTCCTCGCTCCCCTCACACCCTCCCCTCCTCCCCTCACACCCTCCCCTCCTCGCTCCCCTCACACCCTCCCCTCCTCGAACACCCTCTCCTCCTCGAACACCCTCCCCTCGCCTCTCGAACACCCTCCCCTCGCCTCTCGAACCCCCTCACTCCCTCACTCCCCTCCATCTCCCCTCCCCTTACTCCCTCCCCTCCCTCCCTCACCCCCTCCCCTACGCCTCCCCTCCTCGCTCCCCTCACTCCCTCCCCTCCTCGCTCCACTCACACCCTCCCCTCCTCACTCCCCTCACCCCCTCCCCTCCTCGCTCCCCTCATCCCCTCCCCCCCTCGCTCCCCTCACCCCCTCCCCTCCTCGCTCCCCTCAGCCCCTCCCCTCCTCGCTCCCATCACCCCCTCCCCTCCTCGGTCCCATCACCCCCCTCCCCTCCTCGCTCCCCTCACCCCCTCCCCTCCTCGCTCCCCTCACCCCTCCCCTCCTCGCTCCCCTCACCCCCTCCCCTCCTTGCTCCCCTCACCCCCTCCCCTCCTCGCTCCCCTCACCCCCTCCCCTCATCGAAACACTCCCCCCTCCCCTCCTCGAACCCCCTCGCCTCCTCGAACCTCCTCCCCTTGCCTCTCGATCCCCCTCCTCTTGCCTCTCGAACCCCTACCCTTGCCTCTCGAACCCCCTCTCCTCCCCTCCCCAAAACCCCACACTCTCCCCTCCCCTTCCTCCCTCCCTCCCCCTCCCCTCACCCCCTCCCCTCACCCCCTCCCATCCCCTCTTCGAACACCCTCCCCTGCTCGAAGCCCCTCCCTCCCTTCTCGAAGCCCCTCCCTCCCTCCTCGAAGCCCCTCCCTCCCTCCTCGAATCCCCCTCCCTCCTCGAACCCCCTCCCCTCGAACCCCCTCCCCTCGAACCCCCTCCCCTCGAACCCCCTCCCCTCGAACCCCCTCCCCTCGAACCCCCTCCCCTCGAACCCCCTCCCCTCGAACCCCCTTCCCTCGAACCCCCTCCCCTCGAACCCCCTCCCCTCGAAACCCCTCCCCTCGAAACCCCTCCCCTCGAAACCCCTCACCACCCCTCGATCCCGCTCCCCTCAAACCCCTTCCCTTCCCCTCCCATCAAACCCCCTCCCCTCCGTTCCCCTCGAACGCCCTCCCCTCCGTTCCCCTCGAACGCCCTCCCCTCCGTTCCCCTCGAACGCCCTCCCCTCCGTTCCCCTCGAACGCCCTCCCCTCCGTTCCCCTCGAACGCCCTCCCCTCCGTTCCCCTCGAACGCCCTCCCCTCCGTTCCCCTTGAACGCCCTCCCCTCCGTTCCCCTCCAACGCCCTCCCCTCCGTTCCCCTCCAACGCCCTCCCCTCCGTTCCCCTCGAAACCCCTCCCCTCCCCTCACACCCCCTCCCCTCGCACCCCCTCCCCTCGCACCCCCTCCCCTCGCACCGCCTATCCTCGCACCGCCTATCCTCGCACCGCCTATCCTCGCACCGCCTATCCTCGCACCGCCTATCCTCGCACCCCCTCGCCTCGAACCCCCTCCCCTCCTCGCAACACCTCCCCCCATCGAACCCCCTCCGCTTCCCTCGAACCCCCTCCTCTCCCCCCGAACCCCCTCCTCTCCCCTCGAACCCCCTCCCCTCCGTTACCCTTGAACGCCCTCACCTCCCCTCGAAACCCCTTCCCTCCCCACGAACCCCCTCCCTTTCCCTTCGCACACCCTCCCCTCGCACCCCCTCCCCTCGCACCCCCTCCCCTCGCACCCCCTCCCCTCGCACCCCCTCCCCTCGCACCCCCTCCCCTCGCACCCCCTCCCCTCGCACCCCCTCCCCTCGCACCCCCTCCCCTCGTATCCCCTCCCCTCCCCTCGCACCCCCTCCCCTCCACTCGCACCCCCTCCCCTCCACTCGCACCCCCTCCCCTCCCCTCTCACACCCTCCCCTCCCCTCTCACACCCTCCCCTCCCCTCGCACACCCTCCCCTCCCCTCGCACACCCTCCCCTCCCCTCGCACACCCTCCCCTCCCCTCGCACACCCTCCCCTCCCCTCGCACACCCTCCCCTCCCCTCGCACACCCTCCCCTCCCCTCGCACACCCTCCCCTCCCCTCGCACACCCTCCCCTCCCCTCGCACACCCTCCCCTCCCCTCGCACACCCTCCCCTCCCCTCGCACACCCTCCCCTCCCCTCGCACACCCTCCCCTCCCCTCGCACACCCTCCCCTCCCCTCGCACACCCTCCCCTCCCCTCGCACACCCTCCCCTCCCCTCGCACACCCTCCCCTCCCCTCGCACACCCTCCCCTCCCCTCGCACACCCTCCCCTCCCCTCGCAACCCCTCCCCTCGCAACCCCTCCCCTCGCATCCCCTCCCCTCGCATCCCCTCCCCTCGCACCTCCTCCCCTCGAAGCCCCTCCCCTCAAAACCCCTCCCCTCCCCTAACCCCCTCCCCTCCTCGAACGCCCTCGCCTCCCCTCCTCGAACGCCCTCGCCTCCCCTCCTCGAACGCCCTCGCCTCCCCTCCTCGAACGCCCTCGCCTCCCCTCCTCGAACCCCCTCCCCTCCCCTCCTCGAACCCCCTCCCCTCCCCTCCTCGAACCCCCTCCCCTCCCCTCTCGAACCCCCTCCCCACGCCGCTCGAACCCCCTCCCCTCGCCTCTCGAACCCCCTCCCCTCGCCTCTCGAACCCCCTCCCCTCGCCTCTCGAACCCCCTCCCCTTGCCTCTCGAACCCCCTCCCCTTGCCTCTCGAACCCCCTCCCCTTGCCTCTCGAACCCCCTCCCCTTGCCTCTCGAACCCCCTCCCCTTGCCTCTCGAACCCCCTCCCCTTGCCTCTCGAACCCCCTCCCCTTGCCTCTCGAACCCCCTCCCCTTGCCTCTCGAACCCCCTCCCCTTGCCTCTCGAACCCCCTCCCCTTGCCTCTCGAACCCCCTCCCCTTGCCTCTCGAACCCCCTCCCCTTGCCTCTCGAACCCCCTCCCCTTGCCTCTCGAACCCCCTCCCCTTGCCTCTCGAACCCCCTCCCCTTGCCTCTCGAACCCCCTCCCCTTGCCTCTCGAACCCCCTCCCCTTGCCTCTCGAACCCCCTCCCCTTGCCTCTCGAACCCCCTCCCCTTGCCTCTCGAACCCCCTCCCCTTGCCTCTCGAACCCCCTCCCCTTGCCTCTCGAACCCCCTCCCCTTGCCTCTCGAACCCCCTCCCCTTGCCTCTCGAACCCCCTCCCCTTGCCTCTCGAACCCCCTCCCCTTGCCTCTCGAACCCCCTCCCCTTGCCTCTCGAACCCCCTCCCCTTGCCTCTCGAACCCCCTCCCCTTGCCTCTCGAACCCCCTCCCCTTGCCTCTCGAACCACCTTCCCTCGCCTCTCGAACCCTCTCCCCTCCCCTCATCGTACCCCTCCCCTCCTCAAAACCCCAGACTCTCCCCTCCCCTTCCTCCCTCCCTCCCCCCTCCCCTCACACCCTTCCATCTCCTTTTCGAACACCCTCCCCTCCTCGAAGCCCCTCCCTCCCTCCTCGAAGCCCCTCCCTCCGTCCTCGAAGCCCCTCCCTCCCTCCTCGAACCCTCTCCCCTCCTCGAACCCTCTCCCCTCCTCGAACCCTCTCCCCTCCTCGAACCCTCTCCCCTTCTCGAACCCTCTCCCCTTCTCGAACCCTCTCCCCTTCTCGAACCCTCTCCCCTCCTCGAACCCTCTCCCCTCCTCGAACCCTCTCTCCTCCTCGAACCCTCTCCCCTCCTCGAAATCCCTCCCCTCCTCGAACACCCTCCTCGAACACCCTCCTCGAACACCCTCCTCCCCTCCCCTCGAACCGCCTCCCCTCCCCTCGAACCGCCTCCCCTCCCCTCGAACCGCCTCCCCTCCCCTCGAACCGCCTCCCCTCCCCTCGAACCGCCTCCCCTCCCCTCGAACCGCCTCCCCTCCCCTCGAACCGCCTCCCCTCCCCTCGAACCGCCTCCCCTCCCCTCGAACCACCTCCCCTCCCCTCGAACCCCCTCGCCTTCCCACGATCCCCCTCGAACACCCTCCTCTCCCCTCGTTCCCCCTCGAAAACCCCCTCCCCTCACCTCGAATGCCCTCCCCTCACCTCGAACGCCCTCCCATCCATTCCCCTCGAACACCCTCCCCTCCATTCCCCTCGAACGCCCTCCCTTCCGTTCCCCTCGAACGCCCTCCCCTCCATTCCCCTCAAATGCCCTCCCCTCCGTTCCCCTCGAACGCCTTCTCCTCCGTTCCCCTCGAACGCCTTCTCCTCCGCTCCCCTCGAACGCCCTCCCCTCCGCTCCCCTCGAACGCCCTCCCCTCCGCTCCCCTCGAACGCCCTCACCTCCGCTCCCCTCAAACGCCTCCCCTCCCCTCCTCGAACCGCCTCCCCTCCCCTCTTTGATCCGCCTCCCTCCCCTCCTCGAACCGCCTCCCCTCCCCTCCTCGAACCGCCTCCCCTCCCCTCCTCGAACCGCCTCCCCTCCCCGAACCGCCTCCCCTCCCCTCCTCGAACCGCCTCCCCTCCCCTCCTCGAACCGCCTCCACTCCCCTCCTCGAACCCCCACTCCCCTCCTCGAACCCCATTCCCTCCCCTTTCTCAATCCACCTCCTCGAACCCCCTCCCCTCCTCGAACCCCCTCCCCTCCTTGAACCCCCTCCCCTCCTCGAACACCCTCCTCCCCTCAAACACCCTCCCCTCGAACCCCCTCCCCTCCCCTCGAACCCCCTCCCCTCCCCTCGAACCCCCTCCCCTCCCCTCGAACCTCCTCCCCTCGAACCTCCTCCCCTCGAACCCCCTCCCCTCGAACCCCCTCACCGCCCCTCAATCCCCCTCGAACCCCCTCCCCTCCCCTCGATCCCCCTCGAACCCCCTCCCCTCGAACCCCCTCCCTCCCCCTCCCCTCGAACGCCCTCCCCTCCGTTCCCCTCGAATGCACTCCCCTTCGCTCCCCTCGCACACCCTCCCCTCGCACCCCCCTCCCCTCGCACCCCCTCCCCTCGCACCAACTCCCCTCACCCCCTCCCCTCACCCCCTCCCCTCCTCGCACCCCTCACCTCCTTGTTCCCCTCACCCCCTCCCTCCCTCAACCTCTCCCCTCAACCCTCCCCTCCTCGCTCCCCTCACCCCCTCGCCTCCTCGCTCCCCTCACCACCTCCCCTCCTCGCTCCCCTCACCCCCTCCCCTCCTCGCTCCCCTCACACCCTCCCTTCCTCTCTCCCCTCACCCCCTCCCCTCCTCGCTCCCCTCACACCCTCCGCTCCTTGCTCCCCTCACCCCCTCCCCTCCTCGCTCCCCTCACCCCCTCCCCTCCTCGCTCCCCTCACCCGCCTCCTCGCTCCCCTCACCCCCTCCCCTCCTCGCTTCCCTCACCCCCTCCCCTTCTCGCTCCCCTCACACCCTCCCCTCCTCACTCCCTCACACCCTCCCCTCCTCGCTCCCTCACACTCTCTCCTCTCTTTCCCCCCAACCCCCCCTCCTCGAACCCCCTCGCCTCTCGAACCACCTTCCTTCGTCTCTCGAACCCCCTCTCCTCGCCTCCTCGAACCCCCTCACTCCCTCCCTCCCCTTCATCTCCCCTCCCCTTACTCCCTCCCTCACCCCCTCCCCTCCACCTCACGCTCCCCTCCTTGCTCCCCTCACCCCCTCCCCTCCTCGCTCCCCTCACCCCCTCCCCTCCTCGCTCCCCTCACCCCCTCCCCTCCTCGCTCCCCTCACCCCCTCCCCTCCTCGCTCCCCTCACCCCCTCCCCTCCTCGCTCCCCTCACCCCCTCCCCTCCTCGCTCCCCTCACCCCCTCCCCCCTCCCTCCCATCACCCCCACCCCTCCTCGTTCCCCTCACCCCCTCCGTCATCGAACGACTCACCCCCTCCCCTCCTCGAACCCCCTCCCATCCTCGAACCCCCTCCCCTCCCATCCTCGAACCCCCTCCCCTTGCCTCTCGAACCCCCTCCCCTTGCCTCTCAAACCCCCTCCCCTTGCCTCTCGAACCCCCTCCCCTTGCCTCTCGAACCCCCTCCCCTTGCCTCTCGAACCCCCTCCCCTTGCCTCTCGAACCCCCTCCCCTTGCCTCTCGAACCTCCTCCCCTTGCCTCTCGAACCCCCTCCCCTTGCCTCTCGAACCCCCTCCCCTTGCCTCTCGAACCCCCTCCCCTTGCCTCTCGAACCCCCTCCCCTTGCCTCTCGAACCACCTCCCCTCGCCTCTTGAACCCTCTCCCCTCCCCTCATCGAACCCCCTCCCCTCCCCTCCTCAAAGCCCCAGACGCTCCCCTCCCCTTCCTCCCTCCCTCCCCCCTCCCCTCACACCCTTCCATCCCCTTTTCGAACACCCTCCCCTCCTCAAAGCCCCTCCCTCCCTCCTTGAACCCTCTCCCCTTCTCAAACCCTCTCCCCTCCTCAAACCCTCTCCCCTCCTTGAACCCTCTCCTCTCCTCGAACCCTCTCCTCTCCTCGAACTCCCTCCCCTCCTCGAACTCCCTCCTCGAACACCCTCCTCCCCTCGAACCGCCTCCCCTCCCCTCGAACCGCCTCCCCTCCCCTCGAACCGCCTCCCCTCCCCTCGAACCACCTCCCCTCCCCTCGAACCACCTCCCCTCCCCTCGAATCACCTCCCCTCCCCTCGAACCACCTCCCCTCCCCTCAAAACAGCTCCCCTCCCCTCGAACCCCCTCGCCTTCCATCGATCCCCCTCGAACACCCTCCTCTCCCCTCGTTCCCCCTCGAAACCCCTCCCCTCAACTCAAACCCCCTCCCCTCACCTCGAACACCCTCCCCTCTGTTCCCCTCGAACGCCCTCCCCTCCATTCCCCTCGAACGCCCTCCCCTCCGTTCCCCTCAAACGCCCTCCCCTCTATTCCCCTCGAACGCGCTCCCTCGAACGCCCTCCCCTCCGTTCCCCTCGAACGCCCTCCCCTCCATTCCCCTCAAATGCCCTCTCCTCCGTTCCCCTCGAACGCCCTCCCCTCCGTTCCCCTCGAACGCCCTCCCCTCCGTTCCCCTCGAACGCCCACCCCTCCGTTCCCCTCGAACGCCCTCCCCTTCGCTCCCCTCGAAACCTCTCCACTCCCCTCGCACCCCCTCCCCTCGCACCCCCTCCCCTCGCACCCCCTCCCCTCGCACCCCCTCCCCTCGCACCCCCTCCCCTCGCACCCCCTCCCCTCGCACCCCCACCCCTCGCACCCCCACCCCTCGCACCCCCACCCCTCGCACCCCCTCCCCTCGCACCCCCTCCCCTCGCACCCCCTCCCCTCGCACCCCCTCCCCTCGCACCCCCTCCCCTCGCACCCCCTCCCCTCGCACCCCCTCCCCTCGCACCCCCTCCCCTCGCACCCCCTCCCCTCGCAACCCCTCCCCTCGCAGCCCCTCCCCTCACAGCCCCTCCCCTCTCACCCGCTCCCCTCCCCTCGCACCCTCTCCCCTCCCCGAACCTCCTCTCCTCCCCTCCTCGAACCCTCTCCCCTCCCCTCCTCGCACCCCCTCCCCTCCCCTCGAACCCCATCCCGTCCCCTCGAACCCCGTCGCCTCCCCTTGAACACCCTCCCCTCCATTCCCCTCGAACGCCCTCCCCTCCGTTCCCCTCGAACGCCCTCCCCTCCGTTCCCGTCGAACGCCCTCCCCTCCGTTCCCGTCGAACGCCCTCCGCTCCGTTCCCCTCGAACGCCCTCCCCTCCGTTCCCCTCGAACGCCCTCCCCTCCGTTCCCGTCGAACGCCCTCCCCTCCGATCCCGTCGAACGCCCTCCCCTCCGTTCCCGTCGAACGCCCTCCCCTCCGTTCCCCTCGAACGCCCTCCCCCTCCGTTCCCCTCGAACGCCCTCCCCTCCGTTCCCCTCGAACGCCCTCCCCTCCGTTCCCCTCGAACGCCCTCCCCTCCGTTCCCCTCGAACGCCCTCCCCTCCGTTCCCCTCGAACGCCCTCCCCTCCGTTCCCCTCGAACGCCCTCCCCTCCGTCCCCTCGAACGCCCTCCCCTCCGTTCCCCTCGAACGCCCTCCCCCTCCGCTCCCCTCGAACGCCCTCCCCTCCGCTCCCCTCGAAACCTCTCCACTCCCCTCGCACCCCCTCCCCTCGCACCCCCTCCCTCGCACCCCTCCCCTCGCACCCCCTCCCCTCGCACCCCCTCCCCTCGCACCCCCTCCCCTCGCACCCCCTCCCCTCGCACCCCCTCCCCTCGCTCCCCCTCCCCTCGCACCCCCTCCCCTCGCAACCCCTCCCCTCGCACCCCCTCCCCTCCCCGAACCTCCTCTCCTCCCCTCCTCGAACTCTCTCCCCTCCCCTCCTCGCACCCCCTCCCCTCTCCTCGAACCCCGTCCCCTCCCCTCGAACCCCGTCCCCTCCCCTCGAACCCCGTCCCCTCCGTTCCCCTGGAACGCCCTCCCCTCCGTTCCCCTCGAACGCCCTCCCCTCCGTTCCCCTCGAACGCCCTCCCCTCCGTTCCCCTCGAACGCCCTCCCCTCCGTTCCCCTCGAACGCCCTCCCCTCCGTTCCCCTCGAACGCCCTCCCCTCCGTTCCCCTCGAACGCCCTCCCCGCCGCTCCCCTCGAACGCCCTCCCCCCCTCGCTCCCCTCACCCCCTCCCCTCCTCGCTCCCCTCACCCCCTCCCCTCCTCGCTCCCCTCACCCCCTCCCCTCCTCGTTCCCCTCACCCCCTCCCCTCCTCGCTCCCCTCACCCCCTCCCCTCCTCGCTCCCCTCACCCCCTCCCCTCCTCGCTCCCCTCACCCCCTCCCCTCCTCGCTCCCCTCACCCCCTCCCCTCCTCGCTCCCCTCACCCCCTCCCCTCCTCGAATCCCCTCCTCGAACACCCTCCCCTCATCTCTCGAACCCCCTCCCGTCGCCTCTCGAACCCCCTCACTCCCTCCCCCCTCCATCTCCCCTCCCCTTACTCCCTCCTCTCCCTCCCTCACCCCCTCCACCTCCCCCTCCCCTCCTCGCTCCCCTCAGCCCCTCCCCTCCTCGCTCCCCTCAGCCCCTCCCCTCCTCGCTCCCCTCAGCCCCTCCCCTCCTCGCTCCCCTCAGCCCCTCCCCTCCTCGCTCCCCTCAGCCCCTCCCCTCCTCGCTCCCCTCAGCCCCACCCCTCCTCGCTCCCCTCAGCCCCTCCCCTCCTCGCTCCCCTCAGCCCCTCCCCTCCTCGCTCCCCTCAGCCCCTCCCCTCCTCGCACCCCTCACCCCCTCTCCTCCTCGCTCCCCTCACCCCCTCCCCTCATCGAATCACTCACCCCCTCCCCTCCTCGAACCCCCTCCCCTTACCCCTCGAACCCCCCTCCCCTTGCCTCTCAAACCCCCCTCCCCTTGCCTCTCGAACCCCCTCCCCTTGCCTCTCGAACCCCCCTCCCCTTGCCTCTCGAACCCCCTCCCCTTGCCTCTCGAACCCCCTCCCCTTGCCTCTCGAACCCCCTCCCCTTGCCTCTCGAACCCCCTCCCCTTGCCTCTCGAACCCCCTCCCCTTGCCTCTCGAACCCCCTCCCCTTGCCTCTCGAACCCCCTCCCCTTGCCTCTCGAACCCCCTCCCCTTGCCTCTCGAACCACCTTCCCTCGTCTCTCGAACCCCCTCTCCTCCCCTCCTCAAACCTCCTCCCCTCCCCTCTTCAAAACCCCACACTCTCCCCCTCCCCCTTCCTCCCTCCCTCCCTCCTCCCCTCACCCCCTCCCATCCCCTCTTCGAACACCCTCCCCTCCTCGAAGCCCCTCCCTCCCTTCTCGGAGCCGTTTCCTCCCTCCTCAAATCCACACCCCTCCTCGAACCCCCTCCCCTCCTCGAACCCCCTCCCCTCCTCGAACCCCCTCCCCTCCTCGAACCCCCTCCCCTCCTCGAACCCCTCCCCTCCTCGAACCCCCTCCCCTCCTCGAACCCCCTCCCCTCCTCGCTCCCCTCACCCCCTCCCCTCCTCGCTCCCCTCACCCCCTCCCCTCATCGCTCCCCTCACCCCCTCCCCTCCTCGCTCCCCTCACGCCCTCCCCACCTCGCTCCCCTCACCCCCTCCCCTCCTCGCTCCCCTCACCCCCTCCCCTCCTCGCTCCCCTCACCCCCTCCCCTCCTCGCTCCCCTCACCCCCTCCCCTCCTCGCTCCCCTCACCCCCTCCCCTCCTCGCTCCCCTCACCCCCCTCCCTCCTCGCTCCCCTCACCCCCTCCCCTCCTCGCTCCCCTCACCCCCTCCCCTCCTCGCTCCCCTCACCCCCTCCCCTCCTCGCTCCCCTCACCCCCTCCCCTCCTCGCTCCCCTCACCCCCTCCCCTCCTCGCTCCCCTCACACCCTCCCCTCCTCGCTCCCCTCACACCCTCCCCTCCTCGCTCCCCCTCACAACCTCCCTCCTCGAATCCCCTCCCCTCCTCGAACACCCTCCCCTCGCCCCTCGAACCACCTCCCCTCATCTCTCGAACCCCCTCCCCTCGCCTCTCGAACCCCCTCACTCCCTCCCCCCTCCATCTCCCCTCCCCTTACTCCCTCCTCTCCCTCCCTCGCCCCCTCCACCTCCTCCTCCCCTCCTCGCTCCCCTCAGCCCCTCCCCTCCTCGCTCCCCTCAGCCCCTCCCCTCCTCGCTCCCCTCAGCCCCTCCCCTCCTCGCTCCCCTCAGCCCCTCCCCTCCTCGCTCCCCTCAGCCCCTCCCCTCCTCGCTCCCCTCAGCCCCTCCCCTCCTCGCTCCCCTCAGCCCCTCCCCTCCTCGCTCCCCTCAGCCCCTCCCCTCCTCGCTCCCCTCAGCCCCTCCCCTCCTCGCTCCCCTCAGCCCCTCCCCTCCTCGCTCCCCTCAGCCCCTCCCCTCCTCGCTCCCCTCAGCCCCTCCCCTCCTCGCTCCCCTCAGCCCCTCCCCTCCTCGCTCCCCTCAGCCCCTCCCCTCCTCGCTCCCCTCAGCCCCTCCCCTCCTCGCTCCCCTCAGCCCCTCCCCTCCTCGCTCCCCTCAGCCCCTCCCCTCCTCGCTCCCCTCAGCCCCTCCCCTCCTCGCTCCCCCTCAGCCCCTCCCCTCCTCGCTCCCCCTCAGCCCCTCCCCTCCTCGCTCCCCTCAGCCCCTCCCCTCCTTGCTCCCCTCAGCCCCTCCCCTCCTCGCTCCCCTCAGCCCCTCCCTTCCTCGCTCCCCTCACCCCCTCCCCTCATCGAATCACTCACCCCCCTCCCCTCCTCGAACCCCCTCCCCTTACCCCTCGAACCCCCCTCCCCTTGCCTCTCGAACCCCCTCCCCTTGCCTCTCGAACCCCCTCCCCTTGCCTCTCGAACCCCCTCCCCTTGCCTCTCGAACCCCCTCCCCTTGCCTCTCGAACCCCCTCCCCTTGCCTCTCGAACCCCCTCCCCTTGCCTCTCGAACCACCTTCCCTCGTCTCTCGAACCCCCTCTCCTCCCCTCCTCAAACCTCCTCCCCTCCCCTCTTCAAAACCCCTCACTCTCCCCTCCCCCTTCCTCCCTCCCTCCCTCCTCCCCTCACCCCTCCCATCCCCTCCTCGAACCCCCTCCCCTCCTCGAACCCCCTCCCCTCCTCGAACCCCCTCCCCTCCTCGAACCCCCTCCCCTCCTCGAACCCCCTCCCCTCCTCGAACCCCCTCCCGTCCTCGAACCCCCTCCCGTCCTCGAACCCCCTCCCGTCCTCGAAACCGCTCCTCCCCTTGAATACCCTCCTCCCCTTGAACACCTTCCTCCCCTTGAACACCTTCCTCCCCTTGAACACCTTCCTCCCCTTGAACACCTTCCTCCCCTTGAATACCCTCCTCCCCTTGAATACCCTCCTCCCCTTGAACACCCTCCTCCCCTTGAACACCCTCCTCCCCTTGAACACCATCCACCTCGAACACCATCCCCTCGAACACCATCCCCTCGAACCCCCTCCCCTCGAACCCCCTCCCCTCGAACCCCCTCCCCTCGAACCCCCTCCCCTCGAACCCCCTCCCCTCGAACCCCCTCCCCTCGAACCCCCTCCCCTCGATCCCCCTCCCCTCGATCCCCCTCCCCTCGATGCCCCTCCCCTCGATCCCCCTCCTCTTGATCCCCCTCCCCTTGAAACCCCTCCCTTTCCCTCCCCTCGAACCCCCTCCCTTCCGTTCCCCTTGAACGCCCTCCCTTCCGTTCCCCTTGAACGCCCTCCCTTCCGTTCCCCTTGAACGCCCTCCCTTCCGATCCCCTTGAACGCCCTCCCTTCCGTTCCCCTCTAACGCACTCCCCTTCGCTCCCCTCGAAACCTCTCCCCTCCCCTCACACCCCCTCCCCTCGCACCCCCTCCCCTCGCACCCCCTCCCCTCGCACCCCCTCCCCTCACACCCTTCCCCTCGAACCACCTCCCCTCGAACCCTCCTTCGAACCCCCTCCCCTCCTTCGAACCCCCTCCCCTCCTTCGAACCCCCTCCCCTCCTCGAACCCCCTCCCATCCTCGAACCCCCTCCCCTCCTCGAACCCCCTCCCCTCCTCGAACCCCCTCCCCTCCTCGAACCCCCTCCCCTCCTCGAACCCCCTCCCCTCCTCGAGCCACCTCCCCTCCTCGAGCCGCCTCCCCTCGCCTCTCGAACCGCCTCCCCTCGCCTCTCGAACCGCCTCCCCTCGCCTCTCGAACCGCCTCCCCTCGCCTCTCGAACCGCCTCCCCTCGCCTCTCGAACCGCCTCCCCTCGCCTCTCGAACCGCCTCCCCTCGCCTCTCGAACCGCCTCCCCTCGCCTCTCGAACCGCCTCCCCTCGCCTCTCGAACCGCCTCCCCTCGCCTCTCGAACCGCCTCCCCTCGCCTCTCGAACCGCCTCCCCCTCGCCTCTCGAACCGCCTCCCCTCGCCTCTCGAACCGCCTCCCCTCGCCTCTCGAACCGCCTCCCCTCGCCTCGCGAACCGCCTCCCCTCGCCTCGCGAACCGCCTCGCCTCGCGAACCGCCTCCCCTCGCCTCGCGAACCGCCTCCCCTCGCCTCGCGAACCGCCTCCCCTCGCCTCGCGAACCGCCTCCCCTCGCCTCGCGAACCACCTCCTCGCCTCGCGAACCACCCCCTCGCCTCGCGAACCGCCTCCCCTCGCCTCGCGAACCGCCTCCCCTCGCCTCTCGAACCGCCTCCCCTCGCCTCTCGATCCGCCTCCCCTCGCCTCTCGAACCGCCTCCCCTCGCCTCGCGAACCGCCTCCCCTCGCCTCGCGAACCGCCTCCCCTCGCCTCGCGAACCGCCTCCCCTCGCCTCGCGAACCACCTCCCCTCGCCTCGCGAACCACCTCCTCGCCTCGCGAACCACCCCCTCGCCTCGCGAACCACCTCCCCTCGCCTCGCGAACCACCTCCCCTCGCCTCGCGAACCGCCTCCCCTCGCCTCGCGAACCGCCTCCCCTCGCCTCGCGAACCACCTCCTCGCCTCGCGAACCACCCCCTCGCCTCGCGAACCGCCTCCCCTCGCCTCGCGAACCGCCTCCCCTCGCCTCTCGAACCGCCTCCCCTCGCCCCTCGAACACCCTCCCCTCATCTCTCGAACCCCCTCCCCTCGCACCCCCTCCCCTCGCACCCCCTCCCCTCGCACCCCCTCCCCTCACACCCTTCCCCTCGAACCACCTCCCCTCGAACCCTCCTTCGAACCCCCTCCCCTCCTTCGAACCCCCTCCCCTCCTCGAACCCCCTCCCCTCCTCGAACCCCCTCCCCTCCTCGAACCCCCTCCCCTCCTCGAACCCCCTCCCCTCCTCGAGCCACCTCCCCTCCTCGAGCCGCCTTCCCTCGCCTCTCGAACCGCCTCCCCTCGCCTCTCGAACCGCCTCCCCTCGCCTCTCAAACCGCCTCCCCCTCGCCTCTCGAACCGCCTCCCCTCGCCTCTCGAACCGCCTCCCCTCGCCTCTCGAACCGCCTCCCCTCGCCTCTCGAACCGCCTCCCCTCGCCTCTCGAACCGCCTCCCCTCGCCTCTCGAACCGCCTCCCCTCGCCTCTCGAACCGCCTCCCCTCGCCTCTCGAACCGCCTCCCCTCGCCTCGCGAACCGCCTCCCCTCGCCTCGCGAACCGCCTCCCCTCGCCTCGCGAACCGCCTCGCCTCGCGAACCGCCTCCCCTCGCCTCGCGAACCGCCTCCCCTCGCCTCGCGAACCGCCTCCCCTCGCCTCGCGAACCGCCTCCCCTCGCCTCGCGAACCGCCTCCCCTCGCCTCGCGAACCGCCTCCCCTCGCCTCGCGAACCACCTCCTCGCCTCGCGAACCACCCCCTCGCCTCGCGAACCGCCTCCCCTCGCCTCGCGAACCGCCTCCCCTCGCCTCTCGAACCGCCTCCCCTCGCCTCTCGAACCGCCTCCCCTCGCCTCTCGAACCGCCTCCCCTCGCCTCTCGAACCGCCTCCCCTCGCCTCTCGAACCGCCTCCCCTCGCCTCTCGAACCGCGTCCCCTCGCCTCGCGAACCGCCTCCCCTCGCCTCGCGAACCACCTCCCCTCGCCTCGCGAACCACCTCCTCGCCTCGCGAACCACCCCCTCGCCTCGCGAACCACCTCCCCTCGCCTCGCGAACCACCTCCCCTCGCCTCGCGAACCGCCTCCCCTCGCCTCGCGAACCGCCTCCCCTCGCCTCGCGAACCACCTCCTCGCCTCGCGAACCACCCCCTCGCCTCGCGAACCGCCTCCCCTCGCCTCGCGAACCGCCTCCCCTCGCCTCTCGAACACCCTCCCCTCGCCCCTCGAACACCCTCCCCTCATCTCTCGAACCCCGTCCCCTCGCTTCTCGAACCCCCTCACTCCCTCCCCCCTCCATCTCCCCTCCCCTTACTCCCTCCTCTCCCTCCCTCACCCCTCCACCTCCCCCTCCCCTCCTCGCTCCCCTCAGCCCCTCCCCTCCTCGCTCCCCTCAGCCCCTCCCCTCCTCGCTCCCCTCAGCCCCTCCGCTCCTCGCTCCCCTCAGCCCCTCCCCTCCTCGCTCCCCTCAGCCCCTCCCCTCCTCGCTCCCCTCAGCCCCACCCCTCCTCGCTCCCCTCAGCCCCTCCCCTCCTCGCTCCCCTCAGCCCCTCCCCTCCTCGCTCCCCTCAGCCCCTCCCCTCCTCGCACCCCTCACCCCCCTCCTCCTCGCTCCCCTCACCCCCTCCCCTCATCGAATCACTCACCCCCTCCCCTCGAACCCCCTCCCCTTACCCCTCAAACCCCCCTCCCCTTGCCTCTCGAACCCCCTCCCCTTGCCTCTCGAACCCCCTCCCCTTGCCTCTCGAACCCCCCTCCCCTTGCCTCTCGAACCCCCTCCCCTTGCCTCTCGAACCCCCTCCCCTTGCCTCTCGAACCCCCATCCCCTTGCCTCTCGAACCCCCTCCCCTTGCCTCTCGAACCACCTTCCCTCGTCTCTCGAACCCCCTCTCCTCCCCTCCTCAAACCTCCTCCCCTCCCCTCTTCAAAACCCCACACTCTCCCCTCCCCCTTCCTCCCTCCCTCCCTCCTCCCCTCACCCCCTCCCATCCCCTCTTCGAACACCCTCCCCTCCTCGAAGCCCCTCCCTCCCTTCTCAGAGCCGTTTCCTCCCTCCTCAAATCCACACCCCTCCTCGAACCCCCTCCCCTCCTCGAACCCCCTCCCCTCCTCGAACCCCCTCCCCTCCTCGAACCCCCTCCCCTCCTCGAACCCCCTCCCCTCCTCGAACCCCTCCCCTCCTCGAACCCCTCCCCTCCTCGAACCCCCTCCCCTCCTCGAACCCCCTCCCCTCCTCGAACCCCCTCCCCTCCTCGCTCCCCTCACCCCCTCCCCTCCTCGCTCCCCTCACCCCCTCCCCTCATCGCTCCCCTCACCCCCCTCCCCTCCTCGCTCCCCTCACGCCCTCCCCTCCTCGCTCCCCTCACCCCCTCCCCTCCTCGCTCCCCTCACCCCCTCCCCTCCTCGCTCCCCTCACCCCCTCCCCTCCTCGCTCCCCTCACCCCCTCCCCTCCTCGCTCCCCTCACCCCCTCCCCTCCTCGCTCCCCTCACCCCCTCCCCTCCTCGCTCCCCTCACCCCCTCCCCTCCTCGCTCCCCTCACCCCCTCCCCTCCTCGCTCCCCTCACACCCTCCCCTCCTCGCTCCCCTCACACCCTCCCCTCCTCGCTCCCCTCACAACCTCCCCTCCTCGAATCCCCTCCCCTCCTCGAACACCCTCCCCTCGCCCCTCGAACCACCTCCCCTCATCTCTCGAACCCCCTCCCCTCGCCTCTCGAACCCCCTCACTCCCTCCCCCCTCCATCTCCCCTCCCCTTACTCCCTCCTCTCCCTCCCTCGCCCCCTCCACCTCCTCCTCCCCTCCTCGCTCCCCTCAGCCCCTCCCCTCCTCGCTCCCCTCAGCCCCTCCCCTCCTCGCTCCCCTCAGCCCCTCCCCTCCTCGCTCCCCTCAGCCCCTCCCCTCCTCGCTCCCCTCAGCCCCTCCCCTCCTCGCTCCCCTCAGCCCCTCCCCTCCTCGCTCCCCTCAGCCCCTCCCCTCCTCGCTCCCCTCAGCCCCTCCCCTCCTCGCTCCCCTCAGCCCCTCCCCTCCTCGCTCCCCTCAGCCCCTCCCCTCCTCGCTCCCCTCAGCCCCTCCCCTCCTCGCTCCCCTCAGCCCCTCCCCTCCTCGCTCCCCTCAGCCCCTCCCCTCCTCGCTCCCCTCAGCCCCTCCCCTCCTTGCTCCCCTCAGCCCCTCCCCTCCTCGCTCCCCCTCAGCCCCTCCCCTCCTCGCTCCCCTCAGCCCCTCCCCTCCTCGCTCCCCTCAGCCCCTCCCCTCCTCGCTCCCCTCAGCCCCTCCCCTCCTCGCTCCCCTCAGCCCCTCCCCTCCTCGCTCCCCTCAGCCCCTCCCCTCCTCGCTCCCCTCAGCCCCTCCCCTCCTCGCTCCCCTCAGCCCCTCCCCTCCTTGCTCCCCTCAGCCCCTCCCCTCCTCGCTCCCCTCAGCCCCTCCCCTCCTCGCTCCCCTCAGCCCCTCCCTTCCTCGCTCCCCTCACCCCCTCCCCTCATCGAATCACTCACCCCCTCCCCTCCTCGAACCCCCTCCCCTTACCCCTCGAACCCCCCTCCCCTTGCCTCTCGAACCCCCTCCCCTTGCCTCTCGAACCCCCTCCCCTTGCCTCTCGAACCCCCTCCCCTTGCCTCTCGAACCCCCTCCCCTTGCCTCTCGAACCCCCTCCCCTTGCCTCTCGAACCCCCTCCCCTTGCCTCTCGAACCCCCTCCCCTTGCCTCTCGAACCCCCTCCCCTTGCCTCTCGAACCACCTTCCCTCGTCTCTCGAACCCCCTCTCCTCCCCTCCTCAAACCTCCTCCCCTCCCCTCTTCAAAACCCCTCACTCTCCCCTCCCCCTTCCTCCCTCCCTCCCTCCTCCCCTCACCCCTCCCATCCCCTCCTCGAACCCCCTCCCCTCCTCGAACCCCCTCCCCTCCTCGAACCCCCTCCCCTCCTCGAACCCCCTCCCCTCCTCGAACCCCCTCCCCTCCTCGAACCCTCTCCCCTCCTCGAACCCCCTCCCCTCCTCGAACCCCCTCCCCTCTTCGAACCCCCTCCCCTCCTCGAACCCCCTCCCCTCCTCGAACCCCCTCCCCTCCTCGAACCCCCTCCCGTCCTCGAACCCCCTCCCGTCCTCGAACCCCCTCCCGTCCTCGAACCCCCTCCCGTCCTCGAACCCCCTCCCGTCCTCGAAACCGCTCCTCCCCTTGAATACCCTCCTCCCCTTGAATACCCTCCTCCCCTTGAACACCTTCCTCCCCTTGAACACCTTCCTCCCCTTGAACACCTTCCTCCCCTTGAATACCCTCCTCCCCTTGAATACCCTCCTCCCCTTGAACACCCTCCTCCCCTTGAACACCCTCCTCCCCTTGAACACCATCCACCTCGAACACCATCCCCTCGAACACCATCCCCTCGAACCCCCTCCCCTCGAACCCCCTCCCCTCGAACCCCCTCCCCTCGAACCCCCTCCCCTCGAACCCCCTCCCCTCGAACCCCCTCCCCTCGAACCCCCTCCCCTCGAACCCCCTCCCCTCGATCCCCCTCCCCTCGATCCCCCTCCCCTCGATCCCCCTCCTCTTGATCCCCCTCCCCTCGAACCCCCTCCCTTCCGTTCCCCTTGAACCCCCTCCCTTCCGTTCCCCTTGAACGCCCTCCCTTCCGTTCCCCTTGAACGCCCTCCCTTCCGTTCCCCTTGAACGCCCTCCCTTCCGATCCCCTTGAACGCCCTCCCTTCCGTTCCCCTCTAACGCACTCCCCTTCGCTCCCCTCGAAACCTCTCCCCTCCCCTCACAGCCCCTCCCCTCGCACCCCCTCCCCTCGCACCCCCCTCCCCTCGCACCCCCTCCCCTCGAACCACCTCCCCTCGAACCCTCCTTCGAACCCCCTCCCCTCCTTCGAACCCCCTCCCCTCCTTCGAACCCCCCTCCCCTCCTCGAACCCCCTCCCCTCCTCGAACCCCCTCCCCTCCTCGAACCCCCTCCCCTCCTCGAACCCCCTCCCCTCCTCGAACCCCCTCCCCTCCTCGAGCCACCTCCCCTCCTCGAGCCGCCTTCCCTCGCCTCTCGAACCGCCTCCCCTCGCCTCTCGAACCGCCTCCCCTCGCCTCTCGAACCGCCTCCCCTCGCCTCTCGAACCGCCTCCCCTCGCCTCTCGAACCGCCTCCCCTCGCCTCTCGAACCGCCTCCCCTCGCCTCTCGAACCGCCTCCCCTCGCCTCTCGAACCGCCTCCCCTCGCCTCTCGAACCGCCTCCCCTCGCCTCTCGAACCGCCTCCCCTCGCCTCTCGAACCGCCTCCCCTCGCCTCTCGAACCGCCTCCCCTCGCCTCTCGAACCGCCTCCCCTCGCCTCTCGAACCGCCTCCCCTCGCCTCTCGAACCGCCTCCCCTCGCCTCTCGAACCGCCTCTCCTTGCCTCTTGAACCCCCTCCCCTTGCCTCTTGAACCCCCTCCCCTTGCCTCTCGAACCACCTTTCCTCGCCTCTCGATCCCCCTCCCCTCCTCGAACCCCCTCCCCTCCTCTCAAAACCCCAGACTCTCCCCTCCCCCTTCCTCCCTCCCTCCCCCTCCCCTCACCCCCTCCCATCCCCTCTTCGAACACCCTCCCCTCCTCGAAGCCCCTCCCACCCTCCTCGGACCCCCTCCCCTCCTCAAACCCTCTCCCTTCCTCGAACCCCCTCCCTTCCTCAAACCCCCTCCCTTCCTCGAACCCCCTCCCTTCCTCGAACCCCCTCCCTTCCTAGAACACCCTACTCTCCTCGAACCCCCTCCCCTCGAACCACCTCCCCTCTCCTCTAACACCCTCCCCTCAAAACACTTCACCTCCCCTCGAACCCCGTCTCCTCCCCTCGATCCCCCTCCCCTCCCCTCGATCCCCCTCCCCTCCCCTCGATCCCCCTCCCCTCCCCTCGATCCCCCTCCCCTCCCCTCGATCCCCCTCCCCTCCCCTCGATCCCCCTCGAACCCCCTCCCCTCGATCCCCCTCAAAACCCCTCCCCTCAAACCCCCTCCCCTCGAACGCCCTCCCCTCCCCTCGAACGCCCTCCCCTCCCCTCGAACGCCCTCCCCTCCCCTCGAACGCCCTCCCCTCGAACGCCCTCCCCTCCCCTCGAACGCCCTCCCCTCCCCTCGAACGCCCTCCCCTCCCCTCGAACGCCCTCCCCTCCCCTCGAACGCCCTCCCCTCCCCTCGAACGCCCTCCCCTCCCCTCGAACGCCCTCCCCTCCCCTCGAACGCCCTCCCCTCCCCTCGAACGCCCTCCCCTCCGCTCCCCTCGAACCCCCTGCCCTCCGCTCCCCTCGAACCCCCTCCCCTCGAACCCCCTCCCCTCCCCACGAACCCCCTCCCTTTCCCCACGCACCCCCTCCCCTCGCACCCCCTCCCCTCGCACCCCCTCCCTCGCACCCCCTACCTCGCACCCCCTCCCCTCGCACCCCCTCCCCTCGCACCCCCTCCCCTCGCACCCCCTCCCCTCGCACCCCCTCCCCTCGCACCCCCTCCCCTCGCACCCCCTCCCCTCGCACCCCCCTCCCCTCGCACCCCCTCCCCTCGCACCCCCTCCCCTCGCACCCCCTCCCCTCGCACCCCCTCCCCTCGCACCCCCTCCCCTCGCACCCCCTCCCCTCGCACCCCCTCCCCTCGCACCCCCTCCCCTCGCACCCCCTCCCCTCGCACCCCCTCCCCTCAAAACCACTCCCCTCAAAACCACTCCCCTCCCCTTCTCGAACCCCCACCCCTCCCCTCCTCAAACCCCCACCCCTCCCCTCCTCGAACCCCCTCTCCTCCCCTCCTTGCACCCCCTCCCCGAACCCCGCCTCCCCTCGAACCCCCTCCCCTCGAACCGCCTCCCCTCCCCTCGAACGTCCTCCCCTCCGCTCCCCTCAATCACCCTCCCCTCCCCTCGAAACCCCTCCCCTCCCCAAGAACCCCCTCCCTTTCCCTTCGCACCCCCGCCCCTCGCACCCCTTCCCCTTGAAACCCCTCCCCTCCCCTCGAAGCCCCTCGATCCCCCTCCCCTCCCCTCGATCCACCTCCCCTCCCCTCGAACCCCCTCCCCTCAAACGCCCTCCCCTCCGCACCCCTCGAAACACCTCCCCTCTCCATGAACCCCCTCACCTCCCCTCGCACCCCCTCCCCTCGCACCCCCTCCCCTCACACCCCCTCCCCTCGTACCCCCTCCCCTCGTACCCCCTCCCCTCGCACCCCCTCCCCTCGCACCCCCTCCCCTCGCACCCCCTCCCCTCGCACCCCCTCCCCTCGCACCCCCTCCCCTCGCACCCCCTCCCCTCGCACCCCCTCCCCTCGCACCCCCTCCCCTCGAAACCCCTCCCCTCGAAACCCCACCCCTCCCCTCCTCGAACCCCCTCTCCTCCCCTTTTTGCACCCCCTCCCCGAACCCCCTCCCCTCCCCTCAAACCCCCTTCCCTCGAACCGCCTCCCCTCCCCTTGAACGTCCTCCCCTCCGCTCCCCTCAATCACCCTCCCCTCCCCTCGAAACCCCTCCCCTCCCCACGAACCCCCTCCCTTTCCCTTCGCACTCCTGCCCCTCGCACGCCCTCCCCTTGAAACCCCTCCCCTCCCCTCGAAGCCCCTCGATCCCCCTCCCCTCCCCTCGATCCCCCTCCCCTCCCCTCGAACCCCCTCCCCTCCCCTCGATCCACCTCCCCTCCCCTCGAACCCCCTCCCCTCAAACGCCCTCCCCTCCGTTCCCCTCGAACGCCCTCCCCTCCGCACCCCTCGAAACACCTCCCTCTCCATGAACCCCCTCACCTCCCCTAGCACCCACTCCCCTCGCAATCCATTCCCCTCGCACCCCCTCCCCTCCCCTCCTCGACCACCCTCCCCTCCTCGACCACCCTCCCCTCTTCGACCACCCTCCCCTCCTCGAACCCCCTCCCCTCCCCCTCCTCGAACCCCCTCCCCTCCCCTCTTCGAACCCCTTCCCCTCCCCTCGAACCCCCTCCCCTCCCCTCGAACGCCCTCCGCTCCGTTCCCCTCGAACGCCCTCCGCTCCGTTCCCCTCGAACGCCCTCCCCTCCGTTCCCCTCGAACGCCCTCCCCTCCGTTCCCCTCGAACGCCCTCCCCTCCGTTCCCCTCGAACGCCCTCCCCTCCGTTCCCCTCGAACGCCCTCCCCTCCGTTCCCCTCGAACGCCCTCCCCTCCGTTCCCCTCGAACGCCCTCCGCTCCGTTCCCCTCGAACGCCCTCCGCTCCGTTCCCCTCGAACGCCCTCCCCTCCGTTCCCCTCGAACGCCCTCCGCTCCGTTCCCCTCGAACGCCCTCCCCTCCGTTCCCCTCGAACGCCCTCCCCTCCGTTCCCCTCGAACGCCCTCCGCTCCGTTCCCCTCGAACGCCCTCCCCTCCGTTCCCCTCGAACGCCCTCCCCTCCGTTCCCCTCGCACCCCCTCCGTTCCCCTCGCACCCCCTCCCCTCCCCTCGCACCCCCTCCCCTCCCCTCGCACCCCCTCCCCTCCCCTCGCACCCCCTCCCCTCCCCTCCCACCCCCCTCCCCTCCCCTCGCACCCCCTCCCCTCCCCTCGCACCCCCTCCCCTCGCACCCCCTCCCCTCGCACCCCCTCCCCTCGCACCCCCTCCCCTCGCACCCCCTCCCCTCGCACCCCCTCCCCTCGCACCCCCTCCCCTCGCACCCCCTCCCCTCGCACCCCCTCCCCTCGCACCCCGTCCCCTCCTCGAACCCCCTCCCCTCCCCTCCTAAAGCTCCCTCCCCTCCCCTCCTCGAATCCTCTCCCCGAACCCCCTCCCCTCCTCGAACCCCCTCCCCTCCCCTCCTCGAACCCCCTCCCTTCTCGTACCACCTCCCCTCGCCTCTCGAACCACCTCCCCTCGCCTCTCGAACTCCCTCCCCTCCCCTCGAACCTCCTCCCCACGAACCCTTTCCCCTCGAACCCCCTCCCCGAACCCCCTCCCCTCCTTCTCTCCTCCCCCCATCCCCTCTTCCTCTCCTCCCCCATCCCCTCCTCCTCTCCTCCCCATCCCCTCCTCCTCTCCTCCCCATCCCCTCCTCCTCTCCTCCCCCATCCCCTCCTCCTCTCCTCCCCCATCCCCTCCTCCCCCATCACCCCCATCCCCTCCTCCCCCCATGCCCTCCTCCCCCCATGCCCTCCTCCCCCCATGCCCTCCTCCCCCCATGCCCTCCTCCTCCCCATGCCCTCCTCCTCCCCATCCCCCCATCCCTTCCTCCTCTCCTTCCCCCCATCCCTTCCTCCTCTCCTTCCCCCCATCCCTTCCTCCTCTCCTTCCCCCCATCCCCTCCTCCTCTCCTTCCCCCCATCCCCTCCTCCTCTCCTCGAACCCCTGCCCACTTTGATCCCCTCCCTCCCTTCTCACCATCTCTCTCCCCACTTCTCTGTGTCCAGGGTGACCAACTCTGTGGGAGAAAATAAGGGACATTTTGACTGGGGCATGCGAGTAAGATGGTTGACCACTGGGGAATGGGGGAGAGATAGATGTGCTCCTCATGCTGGGCTAATCCTCCCAACCCCTCTCCCTTTAATCCCCAGAGCTTGCTGGATCCCCCTTCCCCAGGCCTGCCAGACCTCCCCATCCCTCTCACTACTCCCTCACAACTTTGAGTACTCACTCACTACTGATTAAAATTTGGGTGTGCAAGAATCCAGAATTGGAGGAACAAAGTGAATGAAGTGTGAGAGGTTACAGAGATAGGAAGGGGCAAGGTGATCAGAGATTTAAAAACAAGGTTTAGAATTTTGAAGTCAAGGCTCTATTGACTGGGAGACAATACAAATCAGCAAGCACAGGTGTGATGAGTGAAAGGGCTTGGTTAGAGTCAGGATATGGGAAGAAGAGTTTTGGATGAGTTAAAGTTGACAGTGTATAGTGGGAATCCAGTTAGGAGTGGAATAGTTAAGTCTGGAGATAACAAAGGATGAGGGTTTCAGGAGCAGATGTGCTGAAGTAGGAGCGGAGACAGTCGCTTTCATAGACGTTGAAGCAGGCAACCTTGTTTGGGCAGATAAGGGGCCGGAAGCTCGGTTCAGGGTCAAGTAGATTGCCAAAGTTGCAAACAATCTAGTTCAGCCTCAGACAGTGGGTGGAGAGAGGGATGAAGTTGATTGCTAGGGAATATGAAAGATAATGGCTACTGTCCCAATATTTAATTGGAGGCTAGCTAACTCTGCTCTTCCGATACTTGAAGTTGGGCAAACAATGTGACAGATCAGGCTGTGGAAGTGTTGAGAGAGGTGATGTTGAGATCATCCACTATTCCAGCAATGTTTTTTACTCATTCATGGAATGTGAGCGTTGCTGGTATGGTTGGCATTGGTTGCCCAAAAAGACCTTGAGAAGGGTTTTGTGAAACACTGCTGTTTGTTTGGTGTAGGTGCACCCACAGTGCTGTTAGGAAGGGAGTTCCAGGACTTTGACCCAGCCATAGTGAACAGCCGGTGATATAGTTCCAAGTCAGAATGGTGTGTGGCTTGGAGGGAAACTTGCAGATGGTGTTCCCATACACCTGCTGCCCTTGACCTTCTAGGTGGTAGAGATCACGGGTTTGGAAAGTGCAAACCCATGACCACTACCATCTAGAAGGACAAGGGCAGCAGATAGATGGGAACACCACCACCTGGAAATTCTCCTCCAAGTCACTCACCATCCTAACTTGGAAATATATTGCTGTTCCTTCACTGTTGCTAGGTCAAAATCCTGGAACTCCCTTCCTAACAGCACTGTGGGTGTACCTATACTCATGGACACCAACGGTTCAAGAAGGCAGCTTAATACCATCTTCTCATGTGCAATTGGGGATGGGCAATAAATGCTGGCCCAGCCAGCGAAGCCCACATCCTGTGAATGAATTTTTTAAAATGCTGTTGAAGAAGGCTTGGCAAGTTGCTGCAATGCATTTCATAGATGGTACAGACACAGTACGCCAGTGGTGCTGGAGAGAGTGAATATTTAAGTTGGTGGATGGGATACTGATCAAGTGGGCAGCTTTGTCCTGAATGGTGTCAAGTTTCTTGATTGTAGTTGGAACTACATTCATTCAGGCAAATGCAGTGTATTTCATCACACTCATGAATTGTGCCTTGTAGATGGTGGAAAGCTTTGGGAAGTCAGGGTTTACTCACCTCAGAATTCCCAGCATCTGACCTGACATATTTATATGGCTGGTCCAGTTCAGTTTTGGGTTAACCGTGACCTTAAAGGTTGAACAAAAACAATAATACCTGGAAAAACTCAGCAGGTCTGACAGCATCTGTGGAGAGGAATACAGTTAACTTTTTGAGTCCGTATGACTCTTCATCAGAACTAAGGAAAAATAGAAAAGAGGTGAAATATAATCTGGTTTAGTGGGGGTGGGACAGGTAGAGCTGGACAGGGGGTCAGTGACAGGTGGAGATTGCCAAAAGATGTCATAGACAAAAGGACAAAGGGGTGTTGACAGTGGTGATATTATCTAAGAAATGTGCTAATAGTGACATTAAGGGTAGAAAGCAGGACGAGCAAGGGACAGATAACCCTAGTGGGGGTAGGGTGGGGGGAAGGGATTGAAATAGGCTAAAAGGTAGAGGTAAAACAATGGATGGAAATACATTTAAAAATAATGGAAATAGGTGGGAAAAGAAAAATATATATAGATAATTGGAAAAGTGGGGATCGGAAAGGGGGTGGGGATAGAGGAGATAGTTCATGATCTAAAGCTGTTGAACTAGCTATTGAATTAGCTGAGGAAATACATAAGACACCAGGTCATAACCCAGAATGTTCTCAGCTGCCGCGAATATTTACCTGGTGTTATGGTATTTCTGAGGCCCTTTATCCATTCCCAGAAACTGGCTGCCCTGGCAGAGGAACAGGGGCAGTAAGCTCTCCTGGGGCTGTCTCATGCTTTATTCTTTGACTCGAGCTGTCTGCTTGCTGCTAACGTTTCTGCGATGTCTGGGGAAGGAACAGAGGGTGTCGTTGGACAGGAGGCAGTGAATTGTCTGTAGTGAGTGGCGGGGGGGTGCGGCAGGGGGGAAGGTTAGAGTCAAAGCTTCCAGCCAGTGTGTCAGTCTTCAGCCAAACACAGCCAGTCTTGTTGTCCCAGCAAAAGGGAGTTCTCAGTGCAGTTTAACTGCACCTTCTCCGGGGAAACAAGCAGCAACTCTGGGAGGGGAGGACAGCTTTACTGCAGACCCTTCCCTTGCACTCAATCCTCAGCCAGTCATCCTACAACAACCCATCTGTTCACAGAGACTCTGACAAACTAGCGACACTTTCTGTCTCCAACCACAGGCAGAACAGATGTTCAGCTGCCTTTGTTGATACAATTGCTACCTGGCCTCATTATGAATGCTTGTCTGAGCTACAAGTCTCACTAATGGTTTCAGCCCTGTGGGGTATTGTTTACACAGTTGCGAAGGAGACTGCTAGTTTGTTTGACAGTTTTATGAAATTGGAAGAGGGGCAATTTTTTTCAAAGGGAATTTTGATTATTTTTTTGATTTCATGAACATTTCAAACACTTGCCAGTTTTATTATATGGCTCATTAGTTTTGCACCCTTATGCACCTAGTGTATACTGGAAGGGTGCTTCAAAGGCTCAGCAGATGTATGGACATTAAATCAAGCCACAGGATCCTCTACTTATATTCATATCTGATTCACCATCCTGTAGAATGCAGAAGAGGACTTTATCAACTAAAAAAAGTATTTCATTGCTTCTGAACTCTTATTCAGTGTTGGTCATTTTAATGGTCACTTGCCATTTAATGACATAACCCCAAGATCAATCACTACATTAATAACATAACTAACTTTTCAATAGCATCTCATTATGAAAGTTGAAGTTAGCAAGAGCTTTTAAACTTACCTCCACAGCAGGCTTTCCCCAAGGCTCATGAACTGACTGACCTGCCATGGTTTCCAAAGTCTTCAGGAACCCACCTGCCTCCACAAAATTATCAACCTAAGGGAAATTTGAATTTGGAGTAGAAATTTAAATTGCTTACCCGGCGTCGCTTTAAGTGTGTGTTTTGTCACAACCTGCCACGCTTCCTGAATTGGGGAAAATGGTATGGCAGGAATCAGAGGGTAAGAATGAAATTGTGGACCCATATGCCTATCATTTGAGGAAATACTCAGCAGATCAGGCAGCATGTGGACAGAGAAGCCACGTTAATGTTTCAGTTCGATGAACTTTCTGATTATCCTTGCTACCTCTAGTGTTGACCAACCCAAGGCTATTCAGGCTGGCCTCCTTGCTTACACCCTTTATAAATTTCAGTTCAACATGCATGAAATCCAGTTCACCAATCAGTCCTATGCTCGCTAACGTCTAGCTCCTCACACCCCTCTTCCTGTAAGGACTCCATCCCATTCTCTCAGTTCCTTCGCCTCCGTTGCATCTGTTCTGATGTTGCTACCTTCCAAAACAGTTCCTCTGACATGTCCTCCTTCTTCCTTAACTGAGTTTTTCCACCCACGGTCGTTGACAGGGCCCTCAACCGTGTCCGGCCCATCTCCCGCGCATCTGCCCCTCACGCCTTCTCCTCCCTCCCAGAAACATGGTAGGGTCCCCCTTGTCCTCACTTATCACCCCACCAGCCTCCACATTCAAAGGATCATCCTCCGCCATTTCCGCCAACTCCAGCATGATGCCACCACCAAACACATCTTCTCTTCACCCCCCCCAGCGGCATTCCGTAGGAATCGTTCCCTCCGGGACACCCTGGTCCACTCCTCCATCACCACCTACTCCTCAACCCCCACCTACGGCACCTTCCGATGCATACGCAAAAGATGCAACACGTGCCCCTTCACTTCCTCTCTCCTCACCGTCCAAGGGCCCAAACACTCCTTTCAAGTGAAGCAGCATTTCACTTGCATTTCCCCCAACTTAGTCTACGGCATTCGTTGCTCCCAATGCAGTCTCCTCTACACTGGAGAGACCAAATGCAAACTGGGCGACCGCTTTGCAGAACACCTTCGGTCTGTCCGCAAGCATCACACAGACCTCCCCGTCGCTTGGCATTTTAACACTCCACCCTGCTCTCTTGCCCACATGTCTGTCCTTGGCTTGCTGCATTGTTCCAATGAAGCTCAACGCAAACTGGAGGAACAGCACCTCATCTTCCGACTAGGCACTTTACAGCCTTCCAGACTGAATATTGAATTCAACAACTTTAGATCTTGAACTCCCTCCTCCATCCCCACCCCCTTTCCGTTTCTTCTCCCTCCCTTTTGTTTTTTCCAATAATTTATATAGATTTTTCTTTTCCCACCTATTTCCATTATTTTTAAATCTATACCTCTTATGCCCTGTTAGTCTCATTTCACCCCTCCCCCACTAGAGCTGTACGTTGTGTGTCCTGCCATCCATTCTTAATTAGTACATTCTCTTAGATAATATCACCATCTTCAACACTTCTTTGTTCTTTTGTCTGTGACATCTTTTGATTATCTGCTCCTATCACTGCTTGCTTGTACCTACAACCACACCCCCCCCCCACCCTACTTCTGCCCCCCCCCCCCCCCCCCCCCCCCCCCCCCCCACCTCACCTTAAACCAGCTAACATTTGACCCCTCTCCTAATTTTACTCAGTTCTTTTGAAGGGTCATGAGGACTCAAAATGTCAACTTTGCTCTTCTCCGCCGATGCTGCCAGACCTGCTGAGTATTTCCAGGTAATTCTGTTTTTGTTTTCTATTGGATCCTGGTCTAGCAATGCTGCGATTTTAAAATACTCACCTTTGTTTTCAAATCCCTCCATGACCTTGTCCTCCCCTATCTCTGTAACTTCCTTCAGACTTACAACCCTCCAAGATCTTTGCACTCCTCCAATTCTGTGCATCTCTGATTTCAATAGCTCTACCATTGACAGCAATAGTTTCACCTGCTGAGGCCCTAAGCACTGGAATTCACTACCTAAAGCTCTCAATCTCTTAATGTCCTCCTTTAAGACGCTCTTTAAAAGAAGTGCCACCCCAATGAAGGTAGTGGCTCCCTGGTGCACAAATCTGAGCATTTGTGTTCTCACCGGTAATGACTTGACAGGTTTCAACAAGAAATAGATAAACCTTCACCGGTCCCGACAGGCTTCAACAAGAAACAGATAAACATTATTACAAAAAGCTTTTCTGATGCTCCATGCTCGATCAGGACTTGCGTCAGGAAGCTCCACCACCACCACCCCCGCCCCCTTCCCCAGTTGGCCAGCGCTTAGGGCTCTTTTGTTGGAGCCTCCAAGAACATCACATCCCTGATAGACAGCAGGAGAGGCTATACCTTCAGTTACTACATTTCCTCCCCCTTTAGTTTTTTTTAAAGTTTCTATTTACAGAGAACATTTGAATATCCAAAAACATATACATATATACAACTTATGGTGATTAAAGATTAAGGGGCTGAGTGGTTTTCCTTATTCGGTTAGATTGGCATAGCGCTACCGCTTGTGATTCCTCCACAGGATCGACATGATCAGGAACTGCAGCATGAGATACATCATTAGAAAGTGGCAGTTCTGGGTTAGGCGACTCTACAGAGACATCGGGCATGTCTATTCTAAGCTGATCTGTCACTTTAGGAATTGATGGTTCAACGTTAATCACAGGCAAAATTGTTGGAATATCTCTCTATCATGAATGTAATCCATGTGTTTTCGAACGATTCTGTCGCCCACTTCCACCTGGAAGGATAAGGGACTGATCCTTGAGAAAATGGTTCCAGGAACCCAACAAGGTCCACTTCTGAAGTTCTGCAAGAATACTATGTCTCCTACAAGCTTTACTATGAATATCATGATTCAATTTTTGATTGCTCTGATTCCTCTCTACCTTGCCTTCCAAGTTTGGAAGCACCAGACTTAACCTTGTATGTAGGCAGCGTTTCATCAATAATTCAGACCGTGTTGAACCAGTAGTGCATGTGGCATTGTACGATAACTAAGTAGAAAGCAGGAAAGTTGAGTTTCTAGAGTATCTTCTGATAACCGCTTCATTCCAGATTTGAAAGTTTGCACTGCTCTCTCAGCTAAACCATTTGATGAGTGTTGGTATGGGGTTGTTTTAATATATTTGATTCCATTTAAGTTCATGAATCTCTGAAACTCTGTACTGGTAAAGACTGTACCATTATCAGAAATAATGATTTCCAGTAGGTCATGATAAAATGATGACACAGCTTCTTGATAGTTGCACTCAATGTTGGTGATCTGACTTCATATACATCCAACCATTTAGAATGTGCACCTACGATCAACAAAAACATGGTACCTATGAATGGTCCTACATAAGCAATATGTAGTCTAACCCAGGGTCGATCAGGCCACTCCCACGGATGCAGTAGAGTTGAAACAGGTAACTTCTGTTGTTGCTGACAATAGAGACAGTGCTTGACCATGCATTTAATGTCACGGTCAATGCTTGGCCACCAGATGTAGCTTTGCACAAACATTTTCATCTTTGATTTGCCGGATGTGCACTGTGAAGCTCGGTTAAGAGTGGTTCTCTACTTTGCAAAAGGACAACAACTCTTGGTCCCACAACAAAATTCCATCTTGACAACTTAACTCTGTTTATCAGGTACGAAATGGTCTCATCTCTTCGGATACAGGTAAATTTGTCTGCCCTTGCAAAACAAGGTCTCTGACTTTCGACAAAATTGGATCTCTGTTCATCCAATTTCTAACTACCTCGCACACAAAGGCAAAAAATCCAGAAATTCAGTGCAAGCACAACTTCTTGTGGTACTGGAGCATGTACAATGCTATCCAGGGAGACGACTGAATGTGTCCACATTTGCAATATGTAGGCCAGGACGGTACTTAAAGGTATATTCATATGCAGATAATATCAAAGCCCAATGTTGTATTCTTGCTGGTGCTATTGGCGGAATGGCTTTATCCTAATTGAATAAACCTGCTAATGGTCCGATGCAATGGTGAAATGTCATCTATGCAGGTACTGGTGGAATTTCTTCACTCTGAATACCACCGATAAACCTTTCTTTTCTGGCTGGGAATAACCCTTCTCAGCTGTGGGGAGACATAGCCAAAAGGCCTTTCTGATCCATTTCCATTCCATGTGATAACAGCTTCTACACCATAAGGAGAAGCAACATGTGTTAATACCAATTTTTTCGATGGGTCCTAGTGTACCAATTAACATAATGAATGCAACAGTTCATTTATTTTCACAAAGGCTCCTTCCTGTTGTGCATTCCACGACCAACAGTGATTCTTTTTTAAGTGCAATGGTACTAACACAGTTAATAAGTTTGGCAAGAAGTGGCTATAGTAATTTCTCATAGCCAGGAATGACATGAGATGGTTAAACTGGACCGGGAGGGTGCATCATTTATTGCCTGAACTTTCTCTTCTACTGGATGCAAACCCATGACCCAGGTAAGTAACTTCTGGTGCTTGGAACGTACATTTTTCTCTATTTAACCATATGGCAGTTTCCATGAATCTTTTTAGCATCTTTTCCAAATTGGCCAAGTGTTCAGTCTCAGTTGACCCTGTGATCTAGATTTACTAACATTCGGGGAAGTCCCTGCAAAAGACTCTCCATTGTCTTTTGGAAGATTGCATATGCAGATGATACTCCAAAGGCTAGGCGAGTATACTGATAAAGGCCCTTGTGTTTTTTGATTGTCAGGTACCCTCTAGACATGTCATCCAGCTCTAATTGTTGCTAAGCATAGCTCATATCCAATTTTGTATAGGATTTGCCTCCAGCTAGCTTTGCATATAAGTCATCCATCCTTGGGATGGGGTACTTATCTAGTTTGGCTGCCTTGTTTACGCTCAATTTATAGTCCCCTCAAATGCATATGGTTTGGTCAGGCTTAACCACTGGAACTATGGGTGCTGCCCATTCCAAGAATTGGACTGGTTGGATGATGCCCATCTTTTCTAACCTTCTACATCCACTTTCTCCTTCAATGCATAAGGCACAGGTCTGGCCTTAAAGAAACATGGTGTTGCCTGAGGATCCACATTTATATTTTGCTTGCAGGACTTTTAACTTCTCTAATTCATCCTGGAATATACTGTTATATTTTCTTAGCATTCAGGAACTCTTCCTGTTTTCAGGTGAAATATTTCAGACCAGTCAAGCTTGACCTTCTGTAACCAGCCCCGGCCCAGAAGACTAGGTCCTTCTCCTGTCACTATTATCACAGGCAGCTGGGCTGTCTGTTGCCTATAATACACTGGTATTATGGTGATGCCCTTTACCTGAATGGATTCTCCAGTGTATGTCTTCAATTTAGCAGTTGTCGGCTCCAGATTCAGTGGTCGGGTATCTTCATTTGGGTTTTTAAATGTGTGCTCTCCCACCATTGTGGTTGAGGCTCCCATTTCCACCTCCATTATTAGTGGCTTCCCATTAACTTAAATTATGACAGTGATAGGTGACGTTATACAGGAAATAGATGTCAGTATCAGCAGCTTCTGGTTCTGCTGTATTTTTCAATTCAATCATGTTGGTTTGCTGCTTTATGGGCCATTTCAACTTCACCTTGCGTTACTTTACAATGTGACCTTTCTTATGGCAGTTACAGCATTCTGCCTCCTTGAATCTGCAGGTGTCTGGTCCGTGGTCACCCCCACATCTATAACAAATTAACCTTGGAGTCGCTGCTGAAGTGTTTCTACAAGGCTTTTTCGTGTTTCTAACAGTGGGCATTGCCTCTTGCTTCGATTCTGTCTCTGGCTTTCACAACACACCCAATGATAAGTCCCCACCCCAGATGAAGAACAACGCCATGTTGTCTGTGTTGCAAAACCTGTGAGTCTCTCACAGCACTTTCCATGGCGAGTGTTATTTCCAAGTGGCACTTCTAGTCGATGTCAACTTCTGCGAGTAAACGGTGCTAAATGGCGTCGTCCTGAACTCCACAAATGAATCCATCCCAAAACATATCATTTAGTGTGTCCCCAAAGTCACAGCATTCTGTCAACTGCTTCAGCTTCACTACATAGGTTGCGATGGACTCTCCTGGGGTCCTAACTGTGGAATTAAACTTAAACTGCTGCGTTATTACGGACGGCTTCGGCTGGAAATGTGTTTTCACAAGGTCCACTAATTCATTAAAGGACTTAGAATTGGGCGCGTTGGGGCCATCAGACTGGGGGTGAGATTGTATGTCTTGCTACCACTTACACTCAAAAGGTTTGCCTTCTGCTTTTCCTCCATGGTAATTTCATTTGTTACGAAATAAAAACCAAGGCGCTCTACATATTGGCTCCAGTCTTCCATAAATGCATTGTAAGGATCAATTCTGCCAAACAGTGGCATGACTGATCAGTATACTTATCTTTTTTTTTAAGATTCGATGTGCTCATGTTAACAAGGCGAGTGCAGCGTCGGAGCTATTTTATCCTCGCTGCCAAATGTAATGAGTTGACAGACCAGATAAGAAACAGATAAACTTTATTACAGAGTTTTTCGGATGCTACATTCGATCAGGACTCTTGTCAGGAAGCTCCATCCCCCCTGGATTTCCCACACTTAGAATTCATTGGTCAGAGCCTTCAAGAACATCACATGACCCCTGATAGACAGCAGAAAAGGCTATACCTTCAGTTACTATACCACCACTGTCACTTTGCCAGTGCCCCTGCTGATGCCCAGTCAGTCCAGATTCCTGCTGCCTGTGCCGAGGTGGCGCAATCCAAATGTTAGGCCCAGGGCTGCTGGGACATATCCTCCATGACCATCTGCAATCTTCTCCAGTGAAAGTCAGAATCTTGCCACCTGCAGCCACTGACGTAGCACTGTGCAGGATATCTGGAACTGGCAAAGGCAAAAGACAGGCACTAAGGGAAAACAAAAGCATGAATAATTCAATTTTGTGTGAATTATTTGTTGCATATATGCTATGTGTTGTTGGATAAATGTTGTTATGGAATGGATTTTTTGCTGTCTTTTTTTCACAATTTTGGCCAAGAGGATCGTGTGATGGTCCATGGAAGACGAATGAAAAAGTGGGGAATTGTGGAGCTATGGTGATGTTGGGGTGCTTTTAGGGGAACTGTGATTAGCCGCTCCAAGAAGACCTATCCAGATTGATGGTGTCCCTGAGACGTCCACCCTTCCTCATCCTCCTCTTCTGCCTCCTGAGGCACTTGCCAAAGACCTGCTGGCCAGTTCATGAGAGCCAGATTGAGTAGCACATAGCAAATCATTACTAATTTGGAGACATGCTCCAGTGAATATTGTAGGGCACCCTCTGAGCAATCCAAGCAGCATAACCATTGTTTAAGAACATCAATGGTTTGCTTCACATCATTCCTTTTGGCAGAGTGATTCTCACTGTAGGAGGACCGACATGTGGGATGGGTGGCAGAGAGGAGTCATGAACCTCATATTGAACGGGTAGTCCTTGTCACCAAGAAACCACCCTCTGGTATGCCATGGTGCTTGCCATATATGGCAAGGACAGCTGACTGGTGCAGGATAAAAGCATCATGATTACTGACAAGTTAGTGAGCATTCACCAGCAAGATGCTCTGTGCATGGTTGCATACCAGCTGCACATTAAGGAAGTGATGTTCCTTGCAGTACATCTCCCCATTGAGATGTCATGCCCGCAAAGCCAAGAGCATGCAGTCGTTGACTCCATGCACCGTTGGAAATTTTGCTATCCTAGCAAAGCTATGTGCATGCTCCTATTGCTTCTGGTTAGAGAGAAGACAATGAAGTCCTCTCTCTTTCTGTACAGGGCTTCTGTCACCTGCCTGATGGCGCGACTGCAACTATAACCCCATCAGTGATCGCAGGCTTTCTCCTCACAGACCTTCATACCCCATTATACTCCTTGGAAAAGTCCAGCACCACTCCCTTTAAATCCAACAATTTTTGAAAGCTCCTTCAAAAACACAGTTCACAGCTCTTAAACCAATTCCACGGCAGAAGAAGAAAGTCAAAAGCACCTCATTTGAAAGTCTTATACTGATCCTTTTAAATTGTGCTATTGGGAAGTCCCTCATACGATCGCATATTCAGTTGAAACTGTTTAAAAGAGGGTGTTAACAGGACTAGCAATGTTCAAAATGGCAGGATGGGTGCCAGGTCAACATTACACAGATTGATGGGGCGATCTGCCCACCATCTGACAGATAGGTCCTTGACCTCAAATGCTAACTCTTTTCTCTTTCCACAGATGCTGCCAGACTTGCTGAGTATTTCCAGCATTTTCTGTTTTTATTTTAGATAAAAGACTATTTGGTGAGAAGCAAGGAAAATTTATTTAATTCTTCCTTGATACAGTTAGAAAAAAAGTAATGAAGAAACATCAAAAGAATGCATTAGGAAGGAAAGTTTACATTTACATTTACATTACATTTACTTTATAGTGCTTCTCGATGCAACATAATGATAAAAATATTTTGAAATATTAATAATTACTTTTTGTTGTGTACTACATAATTAGCTACAGTCAACAAAGAACTATAGGCATCTCCTTTAGAGAGAGACAATTGGTTATATATAAATAGCTGTTTGGTAGTACAAACTTGAGTATTGTTGGGAAAGGACACATTGTCAAAGCTTTTTGTCTTGCACTCATAAGGACAATTCGCAAGAATACCAAATGTAAAGGGAACAACAATTTATTCTTCATGAGAAGAGAGTGCTAATTGATTGGCAGGTGTACTTTGATTGGTACAGGGGGTGTGACGGAGAATGCACCAGTTAACTGATGACTGACAGTTAACTGCCAAGCTCTGTTTAAATTCAAACCAGGTAGGTTGACCGATTCATCAAGGCCTTGCCCTGGGAATGAATCAGAGAATGGCTATCCTCTATTTTATTTAGGCACAATTTGTACATGTTCTTTCTGTCTGCAAAGAACAGAGCCCTGTATATTAATATACAAAGCTTCTAGCACACGTAAGTGCGCCACAAAAAAGCTTACATATAGCTTGAGGGACACCATTCTACAAGTGTGGGGCAAGACAAGCCTCCATAAACTAACACAGCTGACATGGGTTAGAACCCATGCTGTTAGTGTCATTCTGCATCACATTCTAGCCAACTGAGCTAACCAATCCCCACAAAAAAAATGAAAGATTTTACTGGTGTCGAAAGGAGAATCAACTGAAAACCTGACAGTGATGGGATTTGAACACACAGGTCCTCAGAGAGTGGAACTTAAATCCAGCATATGAAACCACCAACTAACCTATGTGTAAGAAGCTTGTTTAAATCTGCTAATTCTTCACACATCAGTATTGGTATTGTTTGCTGGATGTTTAAGCTTATTAAAATTGTTGGTATTTTGCCAAATCTTATTTCTCTTTATATTGGGCTGAAGGCCCAGAACTAACAGAACAGTGAGCTCAATTTAGCTTCAGCGTGGCTGAATTTCAAAGTTAGTAACAATGTTGACACACTGCAATGTGCTCTGCTTCACTTGAATATAACTACCGAAAACACAATAGCTTCTAGAAGGTAGGTAAAGGTCATTCTTGGAGCAGCTGGTGCAGTTCAGGCATTTCAGATAATGCCGAAAGTTATTTCACAGATGACCTTCATTTTTCTCTCCTTAAATTTACCAATCTGTTATGTGTTTTACGGCATGTACTGTGATGAGTTTTTATACACTGTACATGTATCTATTCGATTTCACAGATGCAATATTAAAGGATTTATTTAATGACAGAATCATATTAAATTCTGTCAGGGAGTGCAGTGCATGCAAAGTCTACTTTATAGAAGCATAAGAATTACAGTACAGAAGGGGGCTAATTCAGTACGTTGTATCTGCGCTAGCTCCTCAACTAGAGCTATCTGTTCCAATTCTATTTTCCTAACCATTCCTTACAACTTCTTGAATTGGTTTGAATTAATTATACAATTTAATTTTTAAACTGATGATACAGGTTGAGAAATTCCTCAGAGCTGCTCCTCCCACAAGCATTACTTTATCCAGAAGTGTGGGGACGCCCCGTTTACACACATAAAGTAATACGAGATAAGGTAATTGAGCTTGTGGCGCAGATTGAAATTGGCAGATATGATGTGGTGGGCATTATGGAGACATGGCTGCAAGGGGATTAGGACTGGGAGCTAAATATCCAAGGATATACATCCTATCGAAAAGATAGGCAGGTTGGCAGAGGGGGTGGGGTTGCTTTGTTAGTAAGAAATGAAATTAAATCAATGATAAAGAAATGATGTAGGGTCAGATGATGTAGAATTTGTGTGGGTAGAGTTGAGGAACCGCAAAGGTACAAAAACCATAATGGGAGTTATGTACAGGCCTCCGAACAGTAGTTAAGATGTGGGGCACAAAATACACCAGGAGATAGAAAAGTTGTGTAAGAAAGGCAAGGTTACAGTGATCTTGGGGGATTTCAATATGCAGGTAGACTGGGAAAATCAGGTTGGTAGTGGATCCCAAGAAAAGGAATTTGTGGAATGTCTACGAGGTGGCTTTTTGGAACAGCTTGTGGTGGAACCCACTAGGGAACAGGCAATTCTAGATTTAGTGATGTGTAATGAGGCAGATTTGATAAGGGAGCTTAAGGTGCAGTTCCTTAGGAGGAAGTGACCATAATATGATAGAATTTACCCTGCAATTTGAGAGGAAAAAGTTGGAATCAGATGTAACGGTATTACAGTTGAATAAAGGCAACTACAGAGGCATGCGGGAGGAGCTGGCCAGAATTGACTGGGAGATGAGCCTAGCAGGAAAGACATTGGAACAGCAATGGCAGGAGTTTCTGGGAGTAATTTGGGAGACACAGCAAAAATTCATTCCTAGGAAGAAGAAGCATACTAAAGGGAGGACGAGGCAACCATGGCTGACAAGGGAAGTCAGGGACAGCATAAAAGCTAAAGAGAAAGCATACAATGCGGCGAAGAGCAGTGGGATTGGGAAGCCTACAAAGACCAACAGAGGACAACTAAAAAAGAAATAAGAAGGGAAAAGATTAAATATGAGGATAAACTAGCCAGTAATATAAAAGAAGATTGCAAGAGTTTTTTTAGATATATAAAGGGTAAGAGAGAGGCAAAAGTGGACATTGGGCCGATGGAAAATGACGCTGGAGAAGTAGTAGTGGGGAACAAAAAAATGGCGGAGGAGCTGAATAGGTTCTTTGCGTCAGTCTTCACAGTGGAAGACATGAGTGACATCCCCAAAGTTCAAGAGATTCGAGGGGGCAGAGGTGAGAATGGTGGCCATTACCAAGGAGAAGGTGCTAGGAAAACTGAAAGGTCTGAAGGTGGATAAATCACCTGGACCAGATGGATTACACCCCAGAGTTCTGAAGGAGATAGCTGAAGAGATAGTGGAGGCGTTAATAGCGATCTTTCAGGAATCACTGGAGTCAGGGAGGGTCCCAGAGGACTGGAAATTCGCTAATGTAACCTCCCTGTTTAAGTAGGGAGTGAAGCAAAAGACGGGAAATTACAGGTCGATTAGCCTGACCTCGGTCGTTGGTAAGATTTTAGAGTCCATTATTAAGGATGAGATTTCAGATACCTGCAAGTGCATGGTAAAATCGGGCAGAGTCAGAAACAAAAACAGAATTATCTGGAAAAACTCAGCAGGTCTGGCAGCATCGGCGGAGAAGAAAAGAGTTGACGTTTCGAGTCCTCATGACCCTTCGAGAGTCAGCATGGTTTCATCAAGGGGAGGTCATACCTGACAAATCTGTTAGAATTCTTTGAGGAGGTAACGAGTAGGTTAGACAAAGGAGAGCCAATGGATGTTATCTACTTAGACTTCCAGAAGGCCTTTGACAAGGTGCCGCACAGGAGGCTGCTCAGTAAGATAAGAGCCCATGGTGTTAGAGGCAAGGTACTAGCATGGATAGAAGATTGGCTGTCTGGCAAGAGGCAGAGAGTGGGGATAAGGGGGTCCTTCTCAGGATGTTGGCCGGTAACTAGTGGAGTTCCGCAGGGGTCAGTGTTGGGACCACAACTTTTGACTTTATACATTAATGATCTAGATGAAGGAACTGAGGGCATCCTGGCATATGATACAAAGATAGGTGCAGGGACAGGTAGTATTGAGGAGGTGGGGAGGCTGCAGAAGGATTTGGACAGGTTAGGGGAATGGGCAAAGAAGTGGCAGATGGAATACAATGTGGGGAAGTGTGCAGTCATGCACTTTGATAGGAAGAATAGAGGCATAGATTATTTTCTAAATGGGGAGAGAATTCAGAAATCTGAAGTGCAGACAGACTTGGGAGTCCTAGTCCAGGATTCTTTTAAGGTTAACTTGCAGGTTGAGTAGGTAGTTAGGAAGGCAAATGCAATGTTGGCATTTATTTCGAGAGGATGTGCTGCTGAGGCTTTATAAGGCTCTGGTCAGACCACATTTAGAATATTGTGAGCAATTTTGGGCCCCGTATCTCAGGAAGGATGTGCTGGCCCTGGAGAGGGTCCAGAGGGGGTTCACAAGAATGATCCCAGGAATGAAAGGCTTAACATATGAGGAACATTTGAAGACCCTGGGTCTATACTTGATGGAGTTTAGAAGGATGAGGGGGGATCTGATTGAAACTTACAGAATACTGAAAGGCCTGGATAGAATGGATGTGGGGAAGATGTTTCCATTAGTAGGAGGGACTAGGGCACAGCCTCAGAGTAAAGGGAAGACCTTTTAGAACAGAGATGAGGAGAAACTTCTTTAGCCAGAGAGTGGGGAATCTATGGAATTCATTGACACAGAAGGCTGTGGAGGACAGGTCATTGAGTAAATTTAAGACCAAGATAGATAGGTTCTTGATTGGTAAGGGGATCAAAGGTTACGGAGAGAAGGCGGGAGAATGGGGTTGAGAAACTTATCAGCCATGATTGAATGGCGGAGCAGACTCGATGGGCCAAATGGCCTAATTTCTGCTCCTATGTCTTATGGTCTTATAGAGGTGGAGCAGGAGCAGCCATACTAGTTCTCCCAATATCATGGCCAAGATGTATCCCTCAATCAACACCGTCAAAATCAATTATCTGATCAATTGTCTCATTTTCTGTTTTTGGGATCTTGCTGTGCATGACTTGGCTCCTAACAGCAGGCACTACAATTCAGATGCAATGAATTGGCTCTGAAGTACTTTGGAACATCCTGAGGGCATGAAAGACACTAAATAGAAGCAGCCCTTTATTTTCCTTCAATAACCATTTGCGGTGAAAATTTTCACTTTCTAATAACTCTCTGAAAATAAATCTTTTAAATTAAACTTTCATTTTACTGTTGATAATTCACAGTCTGTTTCATTTTGGGGCAGATCTTGCTGGGGGCAGCGAATGACCAGCATCTGCCATTTGTTAGACTTGCGTTTGCCCATAGACTTTCTATGTCATTTTGTGCTGCAAGTTCTTGTTCGCAGGATATTCTTCCAGGTGTCTGGAACCTGTGTGAACAAAGAAGCAACTTTGTATCCCCTTAATGAATAAGACTGAAGAATCGTTAATGAGCAGGGTAGAGTCCGAACTAGGAAGTAAGTGTAAGTTAGAATAGTGAATGCAATGTCAAATCAAGTACAGAAAGCAAAATAAAGAGAGGGAAAGAAAGATTGGATTAAGGGAGAGAAAAAGAGATGGAATTAAAAAGATTTTAAAAAATGTACATTTAAAAAAATCTCCAACAATAATTAAAAACAGAAGGAATGAGACTCTGCAATTATAAAACTAAATTTTAAAGGCCAGGAAGGTTGTTTAGAATTATTAAGATTTATCACACTGTTAAAAGAGCAAATATAGTGGAATGGGCAACTTTAAATTTTTGTGGTGAATTTAGTCAGTCTCTATGGCATCAGTACAGGAACTTCATGCTGTTCAATACATTTGAATGGGGAACCAGATGGCGTGATGTCATTTTCACACAGCTTGTAGAGGTGTGGTACATCTCAGTCAGCAACATCTGGATTTACCTGCTTAACTGCACATCTTCAATCCCTGTCTAATTTAAGTATGAATAATGGTGAGACTAACAATGCTGTTGGCCTCACAATCATTTTCACACTAATATCTGAGCCATCATCTGTACATATTACAAGTAATCATGGTAAATTCTGTCATGACATAAAATGCATATCAAACCTTCATTACATAATATTATTTTTCTGCATAATACAAAGTTAAGATTGAAACAGTTTTACTTGATGGACATTTAGAATAAATAGTCAGGTCACAAGCAAAGGAATTCAGAGCTCACAATCCCCAGTGTGATAACAGCATGCCTCACATTCTTGGACTATCAGAACGTTAAGCAAGATCTCCTATTCCCCTTTAAAACATTCTGAATTTATTAAAAATTGTCTCTGCGCGTTGAAACAACATGCACTTAAATAGTTTGCATAAACTAATGCAAAAGATTCTGAATGTTAATTTTACAGGGTGAGTGCAATTGCCAGTGAGGTTAGAAATAATTTTTACATTGACTTCATTGGGTCTGAATTTCTGAAAAATAATTTTTCAAAACTTTGCAATTAAGCGTTCTGTCAAAATTTCAATTTATCTTCATTTTCTTCAGATATTTAATTAAAATTTGGATTTGAAGTCCTTGAAAGACATTGGTGTTTGTACTGATTGCATAGATCATGTTCTTAATTCTTTATGGGTCATTTCAAAGCTTAAAACAGTTCATATTTATAGCTACAACACTCATCTAATTCCACATTAACAGCACTAATAATTTTTGTTATTTTATCTCAGCAGTAAAAATAAGAATGCAAATAGACCAAATGGATTTATGTGATGACAGCTTTTCATTGCTTTTGAGGGGTTACAGCAGCCTTTTTCACTCTGGGGTGGAATGTTTTTTTTTATTCTTATCTTCCCTCTCCATTTCCAGTCATATATTAACATTACAGAGTTTTGCTTGTTGAATCATATGGAAATCCAAGAATTTCACAGATTGTAATCTTATGATTTTTCTTCCAGCAAGTGGGAAGATGACTAGCACAAAACATTCTGCGGTCCCCACAAATACAGCAAGAAAATTAAATGTTTTACTTGTGTGATTTATCATCTCTGCAGAACTTTATGCAGCAAAGTTACATTCTGACAAAATGTTGAGAGCGATTTCCTAAAATGCCGGTTGTGGATCATTTTGCCTGTGTGGATGGAAAGATACATAAGTGGCTTGGGGCAGAGAACAATACATTGAAAGAATGGACAGACATCTATAGTTTAGAACAATAAAATGTTCTGAAATAGAAATGCACAATTTGACTTTCCTATTTCTAAGGGATGAATAATATTGTTTTATATTTGCTGTGACAAAAAATAGACAATGGTAGCTTTCAGATTTTAAATGTTAATCTGCGTAGTCCTTGCTTTGTTTCAGGTTTCCAGTTCAAAGATTCTTCTTAATAAAAAATGTACAGCTTACTTTTCTCCTGTACAAAAGGTTCAGAATGCTGGCACAAAGATGACAAAGTGTTTCCTGATTTTAACTTAGGCTTGTGTGTCAGATGTTGAATGATCGCTAAAAATAAACTATGATGTGTTTTCAAGTGTCACAGCTAAATTTATTATCCAGTCAGGGAACAGTTCCATTTGGTGTTCTATAATAAATACTTGCATGTGTCCATTCCACTCCTAGCTTTGTTTCCCAACTAAGAGAGAAGTCTGATTGTCATAAGAAAGGTAAGAATTGTTCAAACATTTATTACAAATTCGAATGAAAGTTAGTAACATATCAATCAATGCACTAAAAAAGAGAAAGCTTTGGGAAATTAGGTTATACATCCCATAGTTTTGCACTGGTAATTAAAGTGTAACAAGTTATTGTTTTCAGTCATTTGCATTTAGGATCAGATTAAATAAATGGTAAAAATAATATATATTGATAATAGATGTTTGCTATTCATGTTAGAAATAGCTAGTGTGGTACAGCATTACCCAATTAACCATCACACATTATTACAAATAAAACATTTTTTGAATGAGAATTGAATCTTGGCAACCAGAAATATTAGTGTTCAGTGAAAGCAGAAATTAATGTCACTGACAGAACCCAGTAGTGACTGATGTATAAAAAAATCACTTTGAAATAATCAAAGAATTAGTTACTGAAAAAAATATTGATTTATAAGTTTTAAGAATAATTCCATTAAATGGCTGCAAAATTACAGGCAGTGAGCAGATAGCATCTGAGCTATCATTCAAGAAGGGGCATCCACTCTGCAGCTCTTGAGCCATTATAATCTGACCTGTGAATCTCAATTTTATTTGCACATATATTTTTCTGGTTGGTTTCTGAACTTTGGGATTTTGCAAAGTATTTTTTTTAGCACTGTTGCCTCATTTGTGAATAAATCCTAAAGCAGAACAGGTGTGTTAATAGCAACAGTGGGAACATGGGTTTAAACTTCAAATGTGGCCCCCGAGACTGCATGGTACACAAATATATTGCTCACAAAGATTAGAGACACATGAATTAGAAAATGAGGCATGATTGAACCTTTTAGTTGAAATGTTTTCTATCATTGCTCTGTGGTATCCTAGGAAATGTAACTATCAATCTAATGCATCTGTAATACGTTTAACTACTCTTTCTTATATTTATATGAATCAGCGGTGAAATCAAATGAGTGCTTTCTCACTCATGAATTGATTTATCCCTTTTTAATCAAAGGAGGGGTTTCTACTTGGACAAAGACAGGTTTTGGAACCAAAAGGGTATAATACTCCTAGTCACTAGATGGCACATTTGACTAAAATCACGGCTTCAGAAAGGGGTGTTCAATTTCATATATATTTCAGTTTTGTCAGATAATTGACATACCACCATCTTTCACACTGCAATAACAGCCAACACATGGTACACATTAATGGTTGGTGGTAGAAGATAATTATGAATTTTTGATGGGAGTAATTTTAACCTAATTCATTAGGCAAGAAGCCCATAGAGTTTGCTGGAATGCTGGCTGATGTTGGCACCCCGGCTGATATTATTCTCCATTGACTTCAATAGAGAGTAAAAATGGGAGGGGTATTAAATTGGATCCAATCCTGTCAGTTTCAAGATGGTTGGGTTAGTTAAAATTGTTCCCCTTAGTGTCAGCCATGGTATCAATGCCATCACTGTACATCCAACTTTTGGAACTTTTACCCCTACTCCTATGTCTTATGTTCTTAACTTTCAATTTATCTATCCAGTAAGCAGCTGAGCCAAACCACCAGATTCACTCAGTGGTCATTACTGAGTAAACTGATCACAACTGGAGAAGTTATAGGACCCTAAAAGTTAGCTTCAATGTTTCTGGGTTCAGGGTGGAAAATTCAACAGAGTCGCCCTTCCTATTTCCATTCAACGACCTCTGCTGGAATGTGTATGGAAGTCGAGTGACGATAGGATTGGGCTTGTCTGAAATGCTCCATATCTTCAAATAGCTTGATAAGACACTCTTGTCAAGGCTCATACATGGAGAATGGCAATTTTAGTGAGGCATAAAATTAAACGCAAACAAAAAGTCAGCACTTTCAGGCATTGGGGAAGAGAATGAAATCAATGGGTAAATTGATTTTAAAAACCTTAAAATTTAAAAGAATTATCTCCCTAGGTTGACAGGCTGTAAATGATGAGGAGCTACAAGAATCAGTACTTGGGCCTCAGCTACTTACAATCTATGTTATTGCAAAGGCAGGGTTTTATAAGGTTGTTTTGTTCTGTGAATGTGTTTTTCGGGTAAATTGGAAGAATGAAGGAGGTCAGTGAGCCTGGGTGCTTTAGCTGTTAAAGGTTGTCATACTTGGAAGAAGATGCACAATATTCACACCAGTAAATAGTGGCCAGAGCAGCTGCACTGATGGTGGGTAGACTTTTAGTGTCCAAGTTCCAAAGAGGTGTTAGGAATATCAGGTTTTGTAAACAGCTATACTTTAAACTGTCTATTTAATTCCAAGATAGAATTAAGTTGGGGGATCTAGAGGATAGTTAATTAGCACCTCTGCCTGGATACAAGGCCCACGTGCTTCATGTTGCCACAGAGATGGGCTTAGAGAGGGGAAAAGTCCATAGAAATCCATTCTAGGATTGAGTTACAGGTTTTCCTAAAAATATCACTGAACCTCACAGACAAGGTCAATGTGCTAGAGTCCTAGAGAGAGAGAACAAATAAGAAATAAGTTTTCATTGTTCATCATGTAAAATGTGGGTGGGAGTTTGTGCTCAGATTCAAGAAACCAAGGTCATGGGGGTTTACACAAAGCTGGATGATTCACCTAGCTTTGGCTAGCAGGAAGGATCTTCAGAATAACCCATACCATGAAAAGAAAGAACGGAGCTAAGAATCACTTGGATTGCCTCCTGGAGAATGAAGTGTCTACTTAAGGGACAGATTAAGGAATAACCATAGAGAGAGATTTTTTTTAGCTATTTTAATTGTTAAATGGGATATATTTTCTGTAGTTTACAGTATAAATTATCGACTGAAGTACTGTTTAGTCAATATCACTTTTAGTTTGAGTGTTAACAGTAACGTCTTAAAATTTGAAATCTTGTCACATGATCCTTTCTAACATTTACTGGAAGTTCTGATTTCTTTTTTTAAAAAAATATTGGTCTCTACAGGGATCATAACAATGTCAGTCATTTAGATGATGGGACCAAGTGTAAGGTGTTCAAGCTTGCTGATGTCACAGAGCTGGGCGGGAAAGTAAGCGGTGAGGAGGATGCAAGAGGCTACAAAGGGATATAGACACATTAATTGAGTGGGCAAGAATGTGGCAGGTGGAATATAATGTGGAGAAATGTGAAATTACCTACTTTGGTAGGAAGAACAGAAGTGTAAATATTTTTTAAAAAGTGAGAGACTGGGAAATATTGGTACTCAGGTGTCCTTTTATAAAAATCACAGAAACCTAGCATGCAGATTTAGCAAGCAGTTATGCTGTATTACAAAGGGATTAGAATTTAAGAATAAGTCATGCTGCATTTATACAGGGCCTTGGGCAGCCCATACCTGGAGTACTGTGTACAGTTTTGGTCTCCTTAACAAGGGAAAAATACATTTGACATGGATGGAACACAAAAAATGCTCATGAGACTGATTCCTGGAAAGAGGAGGAAAGATTGAATAGACTAGACCTACATTTCCTAAAGTTTAGAAGAGTGCTAGGTGATCTAATTGAAACATATAAAATTCTTGAGGAACTTAACAAGGTAGATGCTGAGAAGCTGTTTCCCTGACTTAGGAGTCTAGAACGAGGGATCACAGTCTCAGAATAAGGGGGTCAGCCATTTAGAACCAAGTTGAGGAGAAAAATCTTCACTCAAAGGTTTGTGCATCTTTGGAATTCTCTATTCCAGAGAGCTGTGGAGGCTCAGTCAGTGGGTATGATTAGGATGGAGAGTGATAGATTTTTAGTTAAGGAAATTACAGGATATGGGATATGATGGGAAAGTGGAGTTGAGATAGAAGATGATCTTGTTTTTGGCAGAACAGGCTCGAAGGGCTGAATGGCCTACTTTTCTCCCATTTCTGCAGTTCTTATATTCAATCATTCAGTAAGTTTATTTTGTAAGTAGCTAAGCCATAAGGATAAGGAAGTCCCTAGGCCGAATTATCTTATTTCTACTGAGTTAGTCAGTTTTAGCTAAGGCGTGGGCAATGAGGCTGCAATTTGTCTTAATGCCATTGCATCCTTTAGTTACCCAGGCACATCTCCTGAAGTGTACGTAAATGAACATCAGCTGAAGGAAGGATTGGGCTCAACTGTGAAGGTCCAATAGAATAGTACGTTCAGTCTCATTGCCATGGCTCAAAAATGAACAGTCGCCATTGGGTGAGATGTGGTTAAGTGAGCAGCAGTGCTCATTGGTCTTCATTAGAAAGGATACATAGCAGAAACAAAAACAAAGTTCAAAGGAAAAACTCTCCAGTAGCCAACAGTACAACCTTTACATCTCTATAAAAGGAAAAGAAACAACCATCAGTTCTTTACTGTCAAAGCTGATGAAAAACATGATTCTGCTGAGCATTCTTGCACAAAACTCTCCTATGTAACAATGGATCTGTACAACCATGGCTTCTAACTCATGCTATTGTTTGAGGCAATTCCAAGTTGTGCAGTATGGGTTCTGAAAGCATAGTTTGCAGAAGGTATAGAGATCTGGAACTTAATTCCTAGAGAATTTATTTCCTGTCATAGTCCAGAATTATAATCCTGTGACTGAATATTACCTCAGAAGTACAAGTTTCTATTCAAAAAAAGTTACACATTTCAGAGCATACAATAGATGCCGTAGGTTCTGAGACTAAATAGCTAGCAATGAACAGATAATTATATACAGGGGTATGGGGCTGAATTTCCTCAGAGCTGATCCCATTATCCCATCATCATTTTTTCTAAAGTTCAGTGGGGTGGATGGAAGCTCCAAGTAAATTCACTCCATTGTCTACATTTTAAAGAGCAGCTATAGGTCCTGTTATGCACCCTACCTGACTATATTTTGTTCAAAAAATACAGGCCTAGTTTTGAATAAAACTGATTAGATGCTTCAAAGGTATTGTTCAGATATGAAACTAAATATCTTAATGAACTCAGCGCCTGCCAATTAATCATATATTTGGATTTCATAACAACTAACACTGTTTAGCTTACTTGCAATATAGAGAGCAGTGACTTACAGAGATAAAGGTTGGGAAAAGGGAGAAAGAAGAAAGCACTTCAATGCACAGAGTAATTCTATACTGTGACTTAAAGGTGCTTTTATATTCATGCTTACAGGTTCCAAGCATGAGTTATGTACAGTTGGTTACAAATCAAACATGGGGGCACCTCAATATTGTGCGACATCCATGCTAATACTGCCACGCATTCCAAGTATGGGTTTCGTGCAACCAGCTGCAAGCCATATTGTAAGGTGCTTTTATACTGCACTAGATCTACTCTACAATGCTGCGAAGTTCCCGAAGTACAGGATTTATGCAGCTAAATGTAAAACTGCTGCGACTCATTAATATTGAAAGATCAATGTAATATTAAAGCACCTTGAAGCTGTTAGAGAAGAGCATAAAAGGAAACTAAGGAGAGGCTGAAAAATAGAATGTGATATATACAAGAAATAGAAGTGAAGAGAATATGAAAATAAATAAGAGAAAATAACAAAAGTCTGCTTTTCAGGAAAGCGAATCTATCGAAGGAATGATGTACTATTGTATAATCTAGGATGACAGTTCAGAAAGTAAGAAGAATCGTAACCTGAAAATATTTGAGATGTTCTGAGATGAGAAGGAAAAAAAAGATAGTGGTTGGAATCACCCCACATTTGCACTAAGTGTGGTAGCAGGCGGGAAGAAAGATGTTTTACCCGCTGGCCTCAATGGCGGGTTTTCGTGCCATATCATCCCATTCCTGGCGTGTCCCATCTCATTAATGACGCATTCCCAGGAAACACACTGGATTGCGGGCGGGGAGGCCTCTGATTTGTCTGCCCGTGGTCACCTCAGGCCTTCAATAATCCGGGTGCTATATTTAAAGGGCGTATCTGCACAGAGCTAGTGCTCTCAAAGGCATCAGAAGCTGCTGGAAAGTCATGGCTGCCAAAGGGAAGAAACATGCTGCCCCTAAATTTAGCAATGCCTTCTTCGGGCACCTAGTGGACACAGTGGAGGCCCACCATGAAGTCCTCTACCCCCACTCTGGGCAAAGACCAGCAAGCAAGGTAACCAATCCAGCATGCAGGGCAGTGGCAGCAGTGGTCAGCACTAATGCTCTGCAAAATTGGACAGTCACCCAGTGCCACAAGAGGATGAATGATCTCCTCCATTCCGCCAGGGTAAGTCACTCTTCTCATCACTCTCAACTCTCACACATATAAACCCTTCACACACCCACAGGGATCTCGCTTACTGCCAGTTTAAGGGACATCACCATTCACTCTCTTACACATAGCTTCATCTGCCTTGAGGATCATGTCCTCATTCCATCCATGGCACCACTCACCACACAAGCATCCTACTCATCGGACCTGGCAGGCATCCTGCTTACACTCTCTCCATCTATACTGATGCAGGACCAGCTGACACACACCAAAAGAGAGAGGTTGCAGATGGGTGGAGGAACGCCCGACATCAAGGTCCTCACAGACTTTGAAATTAGAGGCATCCAGCTGGCTGTCAATGATCTGTGCTGACGGTGAGGTTGGCAGTACTCAACCAAATGATGATCCAACAATGCAACATCCATTAGATTACCATGCTGTGAGTCAGTTCCCCTGTTCCACAGTCTCCTACCATGACTAATTATCTCCCCTTGTTTTCACAGGCACATCTGGGAAACAGCTGAGGGGGTTCATGAGCTAGGTCCTCGACTCAAGCCCTGAAGAAATCACCAGCTACCCTTTCTCCTTATGGAGTCAGCCAGTGGCCCTCGGGCAACCACAGAAAAGAGGATCATCCGGTGCACACCCTGGGGCCATCCCACAAGGTGACTCTGGGAGCGCTTGGCTCATATGACTCCCCTCTTCCTGTGACCCCAGCAGCTCCAGTTCTACAGGTCAAGGAGGGTGTCACTGCCACACAGCAGGGCCCCGAAAGCAGGCCAGGGCCCACCATGTCTCAACCTTCCAAAGGAAGATGTACTTCCACAGCCTGGGCACGGGTGTTAATTACTTGTACATAATGTTCACTATTGAAAATAAACTCCCAAAATTGTCTCCTTGCCTATGTCTCCTTGTACTGATGAGCAGTGTTCGTTGTCCCTCAGATGTGAAATCTTAGTTCCTGCATGAGATACAGTCAGGTGTCTCAGTCCAGGGCCTCTTCCCTGTGCAGTGCATAACCTTCAGACCAAAGTGATGGTCTGGCTTCACACTCACTGGATACATTAATGGCGCCTTCACCTTGATGGTGCTCGTCATTGCTCCAGAATGTAGTGGGCAGGCGCCACAGAGTTCCGTCATTCTCTCTGTGTGCTCTCAGCACCTTTGAGGTGGGACTGGCCCCCTATCTCGTCAACATCTGTAACCAATGATGCTGTGCTCCTGAAGGGAACAGGTGGTGAAGGTAGACAAAGGATCAGGTGCTTTTAAAGTTTCATAGCTGCGTCTCCATGATATGACCCTGATCACAGAGCGTAAGTGAGCTGCTCTCAGCCAGACAGGAGTCAAACATTCACAGAGGCTATGTGAAGATGTATGAAACATTCTCACTGTATGCCGTCATCATCCTCCTGGAATCTAGCGACTATTAGGGCCTCCTCTGTGTCTCCATGACAGAAGGCTGAGCGCTGAGGGTATGTGTGCTACCATCAGCCACAAAGGATCCAAAGGTCCATAGATGCAAGGTGAGGATGTCAAGACTGTCCCCATTGCATCTCGCCATCATCCTCTATGAAGCTTGCAGCTATTAGGGCCTCCCGAGCATTCCTGCCTTGTCTGGCCAGTGCGATGATCATCACCGTTATCCCCTTTGACATCCTCCTCATCGGAGGAGACTTGCAGTTCTTCCATCTCCCCCTTAGCCAGGTCCTCCCTCCTCTCCAGGTTGTGGAGCGTGCAGTAAGCAACAATGATGCACGACACCCTCGGTGGACTGTATTGCAGTACTCCAGCAGACCTGTTGAGGCACCGGAACCTCATTTTCAAGATGCCTGTAGCTTGCTCCACCGAAGTCCGGGTTGCGGTATGAAACTCGTTGTACCATCACTCTGCTGTCGTCTGAGGCCGCCGCACAGGCATCATCAGCCATGTCCTCTGTGGGTAGACCTTGTCCCCGAGGAGCCAACCCTGCAGCCTCTCTGGACCCTGGAAGATGTCAGGAATCTGAGACCTGCTAAGGATGTAGGAGCCATGGACACTCCCTGGGAATCATGCGCAGGCCTGCAGCATGTGTTTGTGGTGGTCGCACACCAGCTGAACATTCAGCGAGTGGAAGCCCTTGCAGTTGACATAGTTGACTGCTTGTTGCCACAGAACCTAAGCACCACATGAATGTAGTCGATGGCGCCCTGCATCTGTGGAAAAAATGAGATCTGCGCAAATCCAGTACTCTTGCTTCCTGGCTTTCCTGATCCCAGTCGAAATGCACAAAGTTCTGTGCCTTCGCGAAAATGTTATCCATGACCTCCTGGATGCACCTGTGCATAGAGGCTTGCGAGATCTGTCACAGGTCACCTGTGGAGCCCTGGAAGGAGCCACTGGTGTAAAATTTGAGCGCTGTGGTCACTTTCGCGGACACTGGCAGTGGATGTCCTCCATATCCCCACAGCACCAAATCCTGCAGCAGGTGGCATATGTAACTGATCAGTTCCCTAGACATGCACAGTCTTTGGTGAAACTGGTCCTCAGTCATCTGCAGGAATGACAAGCGCCATCTATAGACCCTGGGTCTAGCAAAGCGCCTACGATCAATGGCTCTCTGTGGATCTTTGGCTACGTGCGCAGCAGGCCCTGCTGCCCCTTCATCTTGAGGATGGTGCTCCTCCCTTTGTCGAGCCAGGCAATTCCGTCGCTCTCTTCTTCTTCTCTGGTCTCTGTAAGCCATGAGGAACACTACTAAATTACCAGGCTCCATGATCCTGATGTTCTCCTCCTGCAGGATCAAAGAGAAAGATGCATGGGTTAGCATGAGTTTCCTAACTTGGTTAAGTCTGAAGGCCCCTTCACACATGCAGGAGAGTGCTGGCCACCACTTGGATGGCAAGTGTGTAGTGCACTGGTCAAAACCCCACCCACATCTGCCTCACTCCACTTGACCGATTGGCAGCAGCTTTGGCAACTGGACTGCATGATGTGCTCTTAGCTCAGGCACAGGCATCCTCCTAACCCACACTGCAAGACTGCGCTGTTAGTTTGAACCATGTGGGATACTGGTCCAAACATTAATAAAGACATTGTAAGGGGCTGTGAGCACCTCCACCAGTGATTTTGCCATGCCCCCCTTTCGCAAGGGATTGGAAGTACACAAGCACATGCTTGGGGGGGGGGGGGGGGGGGGGGTGTTGGGGGGGGGCGAGTGGGGGGAAGGGGCGGTGAGGGATGCGGCCATACACTTGGAAAAGCTTGTCAAAAGTGAGCATTCTTCTGCAGCTGAGACTGGCTCAGCTGCAGCTCCACTGAGATGTTTGGACTCGGGCCTCTGAAGCTTTTCTGCCCACTCAAGCAATGCAAAGCATGAAAGTGCCTCCAAAAGCTCAGAACTTTTCACTCCTCCAATTGCTGCCACCTAAAACGCACATTAATTTGCAGTCTGTGCCTGAGGAGTGAAAAGTTCTGAGCTTTTGGAGGCACTTTCATGCTTTGCATTGCTTGAGTGGGCAGAAAAGCTTCAGAGGCCCGAGTCCAAACATCTCAATGGAGCTGCAGCTGAGCAGTCTCAGCTGCAGAAGGATGCTCACTTTTGACAAGCTTTTCCAAGTGTATGGCCACATCCCTCACCGCCCCTTCCCCCCACTCGCCCCCCCCCAACCCCCCCCCAAGCATGTGCTTGTGTACTTCCTTCAGTCTGTGCTGCCTTGCCCCACACACTGCCCCATTCTGACCCACATTGCAGCCCTTGCCCTGGCACCGTACTGAAAGCGAGCCATGAAAAAGCAGCGTGCCTCTTCCTTGATGTCCTACGGGCGATGCTCATGAGCGCTGCACAAGGTTGTGTGCACTCACCTCTGAGTTCCCCTCGATGTTCAGGGTACCAGATGCACACCTCTTAAAGGCAGTTGTGAAGCACGCCATTCTGAAGTCACTGAATTTTGACCTCCTCGCCATAATGTCCCCGCCATGATGCCTGACGCCAACGGGGCCGAGAAATTCCAGCCACTGGCTATATCTTAGTTCACACAAATAGACAAGTGGCAGGAAAAGGAAAAACTGCATTAGCACAGAAACCAGAGAGATGTAGAAAAGCAATGGTCACAAGAATCACCGAAATAATTCTAAACTGGAAGTGTTGTTGTTAATATTCTTTGACAGTACTTAACTTATTGCTATGTTTCTTTTCCAATTCCTGACACTGAGAAGTGAAAGGTGTACTTTAACAATGAACTATGGCCTGCTTTGACACTTGCACTTCTAATTGCTTAAAGCATGAACCATTGGCAGCAGGTATAATAACATCTCTTGTTGCTGTTCCAGGTCTAAAGCCACAACTCCAAAATGTCTGATCAGTAAGTTTTGTTTTTTTCCTTACATTGAAATAAGATTTCTTTCTAAGATTGCTACCTAAAATTCAAGCATTTGAAATCTTTAAATTCAATACTAGTGTCTGTGCTGCCAATCTTGGCAGGCAATATGATCCCAGAAATTAGCGCCTGCCAGAAGGAAAAAACAGTTCTGATCAGTACTCTTATTTCCCAGTTTTTACTGGTGTTCCATTTTAAAGTATACAAGACCAGTTCGGATCAGTATTCTTATTTCCCAGGTATTACTGTTTTTTCATTCTGGGCTGCACTCCGCTGAATGAGTTTCATCCGATAATATGGGTACAGTTCATTTAAATATTTTTATGGTGCACCCCTTGCTGATAGGCTGGGAGTCAAGTCTATGTTATAAGGAACCAGTAACTGTTTAAGGATTGCTGACTACCCTTCAAACAGTGTTTTTTAAATGAATGACTTGGGGCAGAATAACCCCTTTCACATGTTGGTCTTTGGAGGTCAACAGTATGAGGTACATCAATAAAGGGTGGTCCTAATAGAAGAAATGGTTCACACAAGGAAATGTCACTTTCTTGTCAGCCTTCACTGAAGAACCATTCCAAGTGTGCTGTTTTCCTGTTGTACAGCTCATAGAAGCTGGGCCCTGTTGAGCCTTGTTCCCAGTCCACTATATGCTAGCTGAGCACATTGGTCATGCGCAGAACATATCGGACACAGAGGAGGCCTTGCCTGAAGCACCACAATCCTCTGCTTCTTGAGAGTGGTGCACTTTTAAGTCTTTGGTGAATTAATGCGTCCAACGCAAATCTGTACCTGAACAACTGTAGATAAAAAATCCATGGCACGCAATTTTAAAAAGGTAAAGGCTATAAGATAACTTGTTAGTTTATTCCCGGCCACAGTAAGTGCACTCATTCCTCTTACCTTGAGAGGTACACATAAAACTGTGTAGTATTTGACTTACCCCATTTCACAGTCTCCAACTCAATTTTTGAGCAGTAATATAAAGTTATCAACAGTAATGTAGGAGAATAGGATTGCTTTAAAACTTAAAAAATATATTTGGAATGCTATTCTTTTCTAATTATCATGATGTTCTCTCTGACACTTCTCTCTTTCTCTCTTTTTCAGGGAAGAGGTAAGCATTTTAACAGACCTGTCACTGTGTCTGTGGCAGTGGTATTTCTGATTGTTCGCATTTTGTTGCTTATAATTAAAAAAATTTGGATCAGTTTCGACTGTCCTCTAACAATTAAAATTTTAATTTGTACCACTAAAATGTAAAATTTGTACCAGTTTTGACAATTCTCTAACAATTGGATCTATAATATTTTTACAGTTTGAGGAAGAGATTATTGAGGAACCGGAAGAGCCTGAAGAAGTAATTGAGCCGGAGCCGGAGCCGGAGCCAGAGCCACCGAAACCGGCGCCTCCTCCTAAAGTTGCTCCACCGCCAAGAGCTCCAATGGTTCAGAAAGAGGCAATTGTCAAAGTATGCACTCAACTTCCATGTGCTTCCCTCAATGAGATAGTCGTGCTATTTCCAATCGTATTCTATTTTCTCACTATTTTTATTCTACACCATTTAAGGGAATAAGTGAATACATGTACTTATTGTTTAGGAGCCCGTGAATCACATAAATTCTGAAAAATTATACTAGAACTATAGGATTGCAAAGACTGAGGCTTTATCACACTTTTTATGTTAAAGATGTGCTATAGAAACAATATTTCCCCAGGCAGCCCTGCTGGGGCCGTGCAGTAGTATTCGCACTTTGCAATGGCACAAGACCACACTACACTGGATGAAATTTATCATCCTTTGGTTCAACCCATGAAGAATTGTCAGGCAAGGACTAGATTTTGGGTTAGGAAGTACTTATATATTTTTGACACAATTTGTCAGTGTTTCTAATAGCTTACAGAATGCCAGTCTGCTTTTCTCCAAAGAAAATTGACTTTCCATCGGCAAAAGTTGTGAAATATATTAAAATTAATAGTGTGGGGTGGAACTTTAACTCATTGACCAGAGTGGAGAAGAATGGGGTGCAGTGCCTTGAAATACAGCATTCCCCAACATGCTATGGGGTTTTCACTCCACAGTGTGCATGCGAGGCATTAATAGGTTCCCTATCCAGACGTCAGCCTGATTGACAGGCTTGGTTTCCAGATGGGTGGAGAAGGCTGCATGGCCACTCATCACCACCTCCACAAGTGCAATGAGCAATGGGAAACAACTGTTGGCCTTGCCAGGAATGCCCACATCCCATGAAAGAACTGAAAAAAAGAGGCTGGAGGAGCCCCAACCTCAGAAGTGGAGGATGGTGGGGGGAGGGGGGTGCAGAGGAGGAGGAGGAGGGGGGCGTAGAGCCATGAGGTGATCCTATCTGCGGTTGGGGAGCTGCAGTCAGGAGACTGAGTGAGTGATGGGAGAAGGTCAAGGCCTGAATGCAGAGGGACTGGAGGGCTCATTAGGGGTTTTGGATTGGAGTCCTCAGGGGAAGATCAGAGGCCAGTGGTCTCAGGCAGGATCAGCAGTGATCAGAAGAGTCACAGGATGTGTGTTTGCAGAGGGGTTAACATGACAGATACACTAGCAAGTAAGTGTAAATGCCTTCCACTTACCTCCAACAGTCCTCATTTCCCTGTAGCTGCTAGCTTTATGTAACCTGGCCACCCGGAATTAAATTTAAAAAGGTGCATAGATCTGAGGCACAAAGCATCATTATAATATTCAAATTGCTAATCCACCTCCTGAGAGTGGGTTGGCTGCCTGTCCCCAACCAACATCCATTAAAACTTGAACTGGGTGGATTAGAGGTGGGTTGGGATCAGGTTTCAGATTTTAATACTTTAACTTCTCATCCAATCCATTTTTGGGGGTCTCGAGTCTAATTAAAATTATGGAAAAGAAAATGGTATTTTTTCTATTAGTTCAGCCAAAATGATGAAGTAAAAGGAATTCAACAGAAATGTCTTTAAAAAAAGAATAGTTAGAATGTGGAACAAAACAAAAACAGAAATACCTGGAAAAACTCAGCAGGTCTGGCAGCATCGGCGAATAGCAAAGTTGACGTTTCGAGTCCTCATGACCCTTCAACAGAACTAAGTAAAAATAGGAGAAGGGTGAAATGGGGGGGGGGGGGAGAAGGGGGTGGTATGTGGTTGTAGGGACAAGCAAGCAGTAATAAGAGCAGATAATCAAAAGATGTCACAGACAAAAGAACAAAGAGGTGTTGAAGGTGGTGATATTATCTAAAAGAATGTGTTAATTAAGAGTAAATAGCAGGACAAGCAAGGTACAGATAGCTCTAGTGGGGATGGGGTGAAATAAGGCTAAAAGGGCATAAAAGGTATAGATAAATGATTGGTGGATTACATTTAAAAATAATGGAAATAGGTGGGAAAAGAAAAATCTATATAAATTATTGGAAAAAACAAAAAGGAGGGGGAAGAAATGGAAAGGGGGTGGAGATGGAGGAGGGAGTTTAAGATCTAATATGGTTGTACTCAATATTCAGTCCAGAAGGCTGTAAAGTGCCTAGTCAGAAGATGAGGTGCTGTTCCTCCCGTTTGCGTTGAGCTTCACTGGAACAATACAGCAAGCCAAGGACAGATATGTGGGCAAGAGAGCAGGGTGGAGTGTTAAAATGGCAAGCGACAGGGAGGTCTGGGTGATGCTTGCGGACAGACCGAAAGTGTTCTGCAAAGCGGTCACCCAGTCTGCGTTTGGTCTCTCCAATGTAGAGGAAACTGCATTGGGAGCAACGAATGCAGTAGATTAAGTTGAAGAAAGTGCAAGTGAAATGCTGCTTCACTTGAAAGGAGAAAGTTAGAATGTGGAACTTGTTCTGCAGGTAGCTGAAGTGAGTAACATAGATGCATTTAAAGGGAGGCTAGATTAACATATGAGTGAGAAAGGAATGAAAGGTTATGCTGATATAGAGGAGTGAGAGGAGGCTTGTGTGGAGCATGGGCCAGTTTGGCTGACAGATGTCTTTCTCTGCTGTACATTCTATGTAATTCTATGGAAGTTAATGACTTTCTATTTTTAACATCCGGCATTCATAATGTTAAGTCAGCTCATTAACCAGGTCACAAATAGGTGTGAATGAAAATATTTTACATATTTTCATACTTTCACAGGCCACTTTTTCTGAACACTAAGTTGGAAGTATGAATGCTTTGTGTCCACAATTTTGTACATATGTCATAGAGACACGGGGTAAATTCATCAACCACGCACTCACAGCCGCAAGGAATACATAAATTGAAGAATCAATACTAGGTAGTTCTATCTTGATTATAGTTCCTTTAAGTATGGCTCGTCATTGAGAATGTATGATCAGATGTATTTATCCAATGATGGTAAAGGCTTAACAGCACTTAAATAATCTGTTCTTATTTGCTTTTATTGTCAATAAAAGAGAAGTTGTAAGATCTCAGCATCACGCAAGCTCCACCTTAAGGTGAGATAAATTTGTTTTTCCCAGTTTATTATTCAGACAATATTTTTAAAAGTTTAGGTGTTAGTTATTATAATGCTTTTACTTATTAACAATATTCACACAGATTCTGATGCTGGGCAAAGCCAAAGAAGACCTAGAAAAAGAAATAGCTGAACGAAATGAAGAGAAGGAAAAATTCCTTGCAGAACGTGTACCTCCACTCAACTTCAGTGGCCTTTCTCTTACTGATTTGCAAGTGAGGCTGCATTTTGTACTGTATTTGCCATTTAAAACAGAAATGCATAACACTTACAACATATTAAGTTTGCTTAATATTTATTGGATCTGGGTGTTTTACCTGGACCTTCAAATGTGCAATCAGCTCAGTTTTTGACACAATAGGGGGAGTTTTCATGCCTAGACAGAAAGTGGTGGAGCACTCAGGCTGTCTGCTTGGCAGTTCCAGTGGGAGGCCCAGGCCATTTTAATGGCCGGGTCTTATAAAGTGCTACTGACAAGTTGTCTAACAAAGCCAGAAGCCCAGAAACAACTTGCTGGCTTTGGATGTTTAAAAATAAACCGACCTAGAGGCAGGCAGGTAAATTGTGGAGGATTCATGGATCATAATGAGGAGGGAATGCCTGAGCAAAACTTTCTTCATGTGGCCTTGCTCCACCATGCTGGATAAAGATAAGTTTTAAACATACCTGACTGGCTATCCTCCATGTTTTACTGAGTAGAGTGTTTATTTTGGACTCTCCACTCAGGCAATCAAAATTATATCGGCCTCCTAATATCATAGGGCCCTTATTTACATTTATCCATGAGGTTCCTATCCAAATCAGATGAGCTCTTAACTGCCCAAGATGGCCATGTTAAGATGGCTGCTGGGTGGGAAACGGGCACTACTTGGGTTTTACCTCCTGTTCCCTTGGGTGGGGTAAGTTAAAATTCATTCTGTGCTATTTCTGACAGATGAATCTGGGAGTTATATGTTATGATATTATTAAGAACATAAACATTACTTTGAGTAAGAATGTTGAATTAAATGGTTATGGAAAGTAACTGAGAAGATTGAGGGGAGGCCTAGTGGATGCGTTAAAGATGATGAAGGATCACAGTAAGATAAGTGGTGATAGATTGTTTCTACTGGTTGATAAGACAGTGACGAGAGGGAACAACTTCAATATAACCAAAAGTTTCCTCATAGCGAGAATGGTTAGAAAGTGGAATTCTCTGTCACAAACCTGTGTTGAAGTTCAAATTCCCCCTAGGCTATTTTTGACAGAGGCAAGTCCACTCTGAGTTATGCTTCATTAGTGAATGTTTTAAAAGGGAATTGGACAAATGGTTGACAAATATACATATTAAAGGTTACAGGATGTCATAATATAGGTAGGATTAGATGAGGTGGCATATGTGGAAATATTGACCAGAACTAACCTATCCTTATTGCAGAATTTGTGCAAAGAACTTCATCAGAGAATTGAGATTGTTGATGAAGAAAGGTATGACTTTGAGTTCAAAGCTGGCAAGAACAGCTATGAGGTACATGACAAATTTGACATATTTTAATCTCTGCATCCTTTCATCATAATACCATGGAAGTATCAACTTTAATATTTCACACGCATTTTTCTGCCAACAGATTCATGATCTGTCCCTGAAAATTCTTGACCTTAGAGGGAAGTTTAAGCGACCCACTTTGCGCAGGGTCCGTGTTTCTGCTGATGCTATGTTGCGTGCCTTGTTGGGTTCCAAGCACAAAGTATCTATGGATCTGCGAGCCAACCTGAAGTCAGTCAAAAAGGATGATGCAGAAAAGGTAATAATCAAATAATATCTCACACATTTCTGTATTTCCAGCTTGGTTATTTCTTGGGATTTTATTACGTTTGACATCTGCTTCAACAGTTCTGTTCATGCTTGCAATGAAAATATTTAGATGTTTATTTGAGATCTTTACTCTTAGATAGTCTTTAGGCATAGATTTGTGTAGCAACACAAATGTAGAAGTTAAATAATTACAGTAATTATGTTGGAAAGTCTTACTGTAACTTACACTTTCAGCAGGGAATTATATATAAACAGATAAACATAGAAATGGCTTGTTCTCTTTTGTGGGGATTAGGTCCTACTGCAGTTTGATCACTTTTGAACAGAGAATGCCTTGAACAAGCCTTAAGTGGCTTTGCCAGGCTTCCAATATGGCAAACTAACAGGCTGGATTCAGTCAATTATTGATTTTTTTTAGACCAAGTAACTTAATGTCTGCAGTATTTCTTCCAAAAACTTTACCTGCTTTATTCAATCTGAGTTGCATAAGAATCCAATCTGAATAAAACTGGTGATCAGGTGAGGAGTATGACAGGCAATCAATGCCATATTGCCCAACTTAGCACCACCATGCCCCGTAAAATTTTGCTCAATCTTAAACATTTTCTTCATCCTGATTCTAAACAATTATCTTTATTCTGAGCCTGTGACATTTTCAAACTCTCCACAGGAACGTAATGTTGAGGTGAGCGACTGGCGTAAGAACGTGGAAGCCAAGTCGGGCATGGAGGGTAGAAAGAAGATGTTTGATGCTGCTAACCAGTGAGTGTTACCAGGTTCAAAATACGTTAAATGTTATGGATTTAATAACATCAAAGATGTGATTTAATTTAATTCAGACCTGAGAATATTTATGTTGAATATTGACTTGTGTTTTTCTACAGATAATCCGTGCGAGGCATTTCCACTTCTTTGAAAGCAAAAAGAAAGAAAGTGTTCGCTGGTTTCTTTACTTGCAGTCCTGCAGTGTTCAGCATGGCACATCCTTACATTATAAAGTATTTTAATACATGGTTTTAACGTTCACAACCACCTGCTGAGATCCATCCGCACTATTAGACTTCTTAAATTTTTGGTGACTAATGATAAATTTTGACAAGGCTATGTTCAAAAATAACTTGCTGTCTTGTAACCAAAAATGAACAGTAAAGTATGTACTTATAACTGGGCAATGTCATTGCCTCGTTTTTATTATTGAACTTTCTATTTCTTAAACATCTGCTGTTCAGCCTTCAGCTATTTGTTCCAAAAGCTGCAATCAATGGCTGGAATCTTGTGCTGCTGCCAGCAGTGGGAAACAAGGCGGGCGGGCACATTTAGTTATGCGGGAGGTGGAATGTCAGCTTCCTGACGGTGGGATAAAAGTAGCGAATTAAAGTTGCAGCAGATTGAAGGCAGATCGAGCTTTCCAACAGCACTTGGTGGGAGCCTAATAATGCATTAGCATGTCATGCACACTCATTAAAACACCATTTTGCCAGATTAACGGTACCTTTGCAATTAACCCTGCAGCGAACGAGAAACACATGCCTTTAGATTCACAATTGGCTAAAGGTAGCGTGCGAGGTAGTCTTCCTGGTCAATTCGGACTGAATAGGAGCTGCTTTTCTTTCATGGGGGGCAATTGGGCCACAGGAAAGGAGGCATTGATGCATTGAGATTGAGTGGTGGCTGTGCAAGGAAGATCAGGGCATGGCTGACTGAGGGTTGTGGTGGACTGACAAGGGTTCATGGGGGACAGAGGTCAATGCCTACAGATCGGAGGTGAAGCATGATTAAGGTTAGAGAGTGAAGGTCAATGCTAAGGTCCTAAGGGGGCGAGTCAAGGCTGATGGAGTGAGGGCCATGGCTGATGGAGAGTAGGTCAAAGGTGATGAGGGAGGGTGCAGGGTGATGGTTTCAAGTTCTAGGGTCAATGTGGGAGTGTCCAGGGACATAGCTGCAACAACATGAAGAGGTCTCTAGAGAACAGGTCGAGGATGAAGATGTCCACAGTGGGGTGAGAGGAGACCGGAGTGTGGCTGATGCTAAGTATAGGTCTCCCCTTTGGTCAAAAATTCTCAGATCAGGAGAGAGGGCCGCTTGCTGCCATTACTAGGAAACATGACTTCCCATCATTCCTGGACGGACTGGAGGAGAGCCTGCAAGGAGGCATCACTAAACCTTGCGGCCATTCGTTGTTTGCTCTGAGATATCTAGAATAGCATATGAGAGTGGGGGAAGATGAGCAGGTGGTAGCAGCAGCTGAGGTTATTCGGCGTTGGGGGTGATGATCAGAAGATTCTAGTAGCAGCTTTTGTCTCAAGGCATCCACTCACACAACCAGACTGATGGTGCTGGACTGCAGGGAATGAATGTCTTTAAATATGGTACCCACACATTCAATGCTGCGAGGTGGGGTTGTCAACTTCCTGCCTGTCCTGCTGCATGATTGGCCAGGTACCTTGTCTATGAATATCCAATTGGCTGGCCGCCGCGTGATTGCGCCTGGCCAGCCATCCAACCTACTGTAGAAGTCCTGCGCACATCCGGTCCTGCCATCGGTAACTCGATGCTCCAACAAGATTCAGGTCAATATCTTATTGCTGGGGGAAAAATTCGAGAAATCTCCCATTAGATGCTAATAACAAAGTGAATGTTATTGGTGCAAGTTGGTGGAAAGTTAATTCTCGCAAAATATACATGTAGCAAGCATGAAAGAATTTAATTTGTTGCAATACAAACAATACATTTCCAAACCAAGGAAAAGCTATAATTTTCATCAGACACAGTAATAATTATTGTTAAGATTAGAGGCCAACACTGATGTAGAAAAATAAATCATAAAAACACAGGTTACCTGCCAGGAGATGTTAAACATTTTAGCAGATTGGGTGCTGAACTTTCCTGGCTTTGACTAAAATCTGAGTCTGGATCCTACATGATCCTTGCTCACAAATATCTTAATGATATTGGTAACACAGCAGGGTAGACCCGAAACAGTCAATCTTTCATTAGAATAGGGGAGAATAGACACAATTTTTGAATGTTATCCTATATGTATCTAGTTCTAATGGCACAAGCGACATGAACCTTTTTTGGAGACCTTCTTCCTTTTAATGAAATAATCCAATTGCATCTTTATTTCTGCCTCTCATTCCCTCTCCTTTCCTGAACTCAATGGTGCAAGCCATACTACAGTTCCATGGGAATGCGAGAAATGCTTGGGGAGCAGTAGATCCTTGGTGTCTAATGAGGTTTGGTTCTGGAGCTGTGTTTTCAGTGAATTAAATTCCAGATGAACCAACATTGTCATAAAATGGCTCATACATGATAATAGTTGTTATTTCTTTGAGCATCTGGTGTATCCCTGGAGCCTTTCAGTGACACAGTGGCTGCTATTCATCTACTAGTTTCCACAATCAGTGTAAGGTATTTGACAAGAGCTGGTTTGGTACATATCCATCATCTAAATCAGTGGACACTAATCTGTGGACAGTGGTCTGATTGCAGAACCCTTTTTTCACCATCTTTTATTTTGTTTCTTGCTTTTACTTACAGTGGCAGCTTTAATAATCAATTGCTTCAGTTGATGATGAAACTAATTTCCAAATGTAGATGTAAAGAAAAAAGGTATTCAACCTGTCTTGAGCATCTTTCCAACCTGTAACATTAATTATTGTCAGGAACCACAAGCTTCTCAATTTGCCATTTCAAGTTTTTGAACAGATACATGACTTTCCAGTGAAATAAATGAGAATCCTCAAAAGGCTTTTAATGCCCAATTTCTCACTTCTCCTCCTCCTCATCTTGTTACTTCAGAATATATTTGGAATGTTCTAAATATAATTATACCATTTTAGGCAGAGACTGCAAGAGTCCTGTTTATATCTCATGCATTTGGTTTATTTTAGTCATGGCAGGTGTTTTACATTCAGACACACATAGCAGTAACACATGTAATGTGTTTACATTTATCAACCTGAATCCCTTGAGAGGTATGCAGAATGTGCCAGGAAGTCTTTGTTGGTAGACTTACACCAGATGGACAAAGAAATAACTTAACTGTTATCATATGCAAGCCATTTTATGACAGCATCAGCCCACATGAAGTTTGGTTTATGGAAAACGCAGCTACAGAACCAAACTTCATTGGACACTGAGGATCCGATTGTTCCGCAAGTATTTCTCCAGTTTTCTGCCATAACTCCGGGAAAATGACACTGAGGCCGGAATTTTCTGGCCCCTTTGGCATAAGGGATCATGGTGGGCAGGCAGGACAATTCAGTGTGAAGGGCAGAAATCTGTTTCACGTTGGCTTGAAAGCATAGCGGGATCATCCAACGGTGTCCGCCATGGCGGAACACAAATTCCGCTGAAGGCCAGCGTGAACCTGATTGCATTCTGGTAATGGAATGCAAAGTAAGGCCTGACTGGAATCATGCCCTCACGCCAGATTTTCCATTACCCAGGCGGGAAACAGGCCGGCCCAGAGCACGTCTGAACAAGTATAATGTGCAGAAGTCAGGGCTTACATTAGGGCCTTGCTGAAATTGTGGACATCCGGGGAAAAGAAGCTGGAGCCCTACAGCGACCGGACCCTGGAGGAACTTGTGCATTGCACGCTGGGTGGTTTCTCATGGACATGGTTCCACCACGAAGCAGCTCATGGAAGGTAGGGGGTCCCCATCGATGCTTCAGGTCCGCTTCTGAACATCACGGTCTAGGCCATGGGCTGATACGGATGATCAGCGAGGGGAAGAAGAGGAAGGTCTAGGTTTGACTGGGAGAGAAAGTTGTACTGGGGGGGAAGAAGGTGTTAGTTGGGTGAGGTTGAGAAAGGGGAGGAGGGAGTATGGTGGGGGGAGGGTGTAACAGGGAAGAATGCAGCAAGTGGGGAGGTAGGTGTAAGGAGGGAGGGATGTTTAAGGGTAGGAGTTCGGAGGGGTGAAGGAGATCGGAAGGGGGATGGTGTCCAGGGAGAGGGGGGAAAGTGTCTGGAAGGTAAGAGAGAGATTGGAGGGGAGAAGGTGTACAGGGGGAGAAGGGAATTTGGAGGGGGGAAGGTGGCTGTGGGGGGGAAGGAGTTCGGAGGGGGAAGGTGACAGGCAGGAGGCGGGAGTAAGGGTAGAGGAGGGTGTAAGGGGGTGGGATGTCCAGGTGAATATGCAAGGGAGGGGTTGTTGGAGTCAATGATGGCCTTCTGAGGAATGAACTGGGGGTGGGCATAGTAGGAGGAGATGGTAATTATGAGAGGGGACAGAGGGAGTTGGTAGGGTGGGATGTTGAGGGTGCACCGGTACCGGTAGGAGGGACGTCGAGGGTGGTTGATGGGGACTCAAAGTCAGACAAGGACCTTGGGGTGAGATTCTCAGGAAGGTAGGGACATCCTGGAAGGAAAAGGGTTCTGGTTGGTAGGTGACAATGGGGAGGTGGAAGGTGATGCCAGGGTGTTGACAATGATGGGGGAAAGGTCATGGGTGACTGGGGGAGGAGAAAGAATGAGGGAGCTGATGATAAACTTGACAACAACCATTTTCTGAAATCAAAAGTGAGTGGAGCCTCGTGTTGGAAGGGCACAGGTGCTGCATGGGAGCACAATCAGTGAGTGGGCGGAGATGCAGGTCGGTTCAGATGGACAAATGAAAGAGAACCTCAGCTGGCAGCATTGAAAATGCTCCGGACAGTGAGATGAGTCTGATGGACAAAGGCTCTGCGTGCATGGGAGAGTGCTTGCAAGAGGATCTGAAAGGCTCTGCCACATACACACTTCTCCCTCCAGAATCACTTGTGGTCTGGCTATTGCAGGGGTGGGGTGAGGGGATGCAGTGGGAGGACTCAGAAAGCCTGTCAATGAAGCTGAAAGACAACATACCCACTATTCAGTGAAAGTGAATATATTTTCAGATTGTAAAGGGACAAAATGTGTTCACCCATGCAACCACTTGTGGCGCATGTCTCTGGAGAGGCGAGGCCTTGAGGGCCCCAGCTTGCTTTGGGTGTCCTCCTGTGGGCCCGCTGCCCTCTCTGCGATGACAGAAGACAGGTTTGAGGGGGTTACAGGCTAAGGGGATTCGGAGGGAGCGGACAGCCTCTAAGATTCCTGAGTGGATGACCCAGGGGTATCACCATCAACCTCACCATCACCTCAGGCACGGTCCATGTCCTCACCAGTTAGCACGATAGCACAGTCCTCAAAGTGAGTGAGGGGTCTAATAAAGGCCACTCCATCCCCTCTCCCTGGGACCTCTACTGCTGTTGTGAGCCAGCTTCTCCTGCATGAAAATAGATGGAAAGAGTGTGAGCAGGACACATAGCACTGCGTGGAATGTTTGTGTGGTGAGCGGCGCCATGGATGGGTTGAGGAGGTGAGCTCCAGAGGTTATGAGCCTGATGGAGATGTGAGGGTGTGTGTCACTAAATTTGTGGGCTGACATCTTCTATGCATTCAGGGTCATCGGTTGCCTGGAGCTGTCCTAGTCTGGAGACATGAAGTAGGCTGCGCTCTGGTGCACTTTAAATAGGGCACCCGGAGCGAGGAAGTGCTGAGGTCAGGGTGTGGAGGGAAAATCTGAGCCCATCCGCCAGCGATCTGGAGCGTTTCCCGTGAATGCATTAGTCAGGATACGCGGGGAATGGGAGGATACGGTGTGAAAACCCGCCATTGCGACTGGCGGGTAAAACATCTTTTTTTCCCTCCCGCTAATGCACTTAGTGCAAATCTGGCTGTATTATAAGGAGTCAAAGTGTCACCCAAACTCTGCACAAGCTACCTTTCATGAACTGTATCCTACCTTTCATTTTTGCCAATGTTACTTCCAATATTCAAATATCAAGAAATGAAAAAGCACAGCATTTATTCATCTTTACATCCCCGCCAATCAGCCTTGGCAGACATGCTTCCACACATGACAAATCCTGCAGAAGTCGCTTCCTTTGTCCAAGCAGTGCAAGAACTGCCATTTCCCGTATAATATTTTACTATCTTACAACGGAAAATAAAGGGTCAAGTAAACTATCCAGGAGAATGGCTCAGTCAGGCAATTGTTTAAAATACCCAAATATACAGAGAATTCAGCTTAAACAATACAAAACTTTGTTAAAAGCAAAAAACTGCAGATGCTGGAAATCCAAAACAAAAATAAAAATACCTGGAAAAACTCAGCAGGTCTGGCAGCATCTGCGGAGAGGAACACAGTTAACGTTTCGAGTCCGTATGACTCAAAAAAAATACAAAACTTTGTATTGTATACACAACAAATAGATTTTAATCATGTTTCTTTGGCCGGAATTTCACAGTCCTGTCGTGATAGGGAAGGGGACATAAAATGCAGCGAGCCGTTCTCAACTCCATTGACTTCGGCAGGACCATAAAAGCCCACTGTTGTAAAATTCCACCCTTTATCTCTGCACTCACAGGTCTCCTGTGGTATTTAATTCCTAAATTAGATAAATTGCTGTTAATAAGGGCAAACTTGTTACACACCATGATATACAATGCATATTTTTCAACCTTATTGTGGTAGATGTACAAAAGCTGATCTATATGGTATTACCTACAGTGTTCAAAATCTATGCTATTTCAAGGGTGTATGTGGGGGCTTGGAAGAAGGGAGAGGCACATATTGCAATTGAAAGCATTTGGTGAAAAATGTTAGCGAGAGATCTCCTAGAAAGAGTGAGGAAAGTATAGACAAATAAATGAAACTATTTAGCACAATTATGTAATAATTTGGCATTTACATCCCAAGGGGAGCACTTATTTACTGGTACTTGAGAAATCAAGTATGCAGACTCTTCAATATGTTTGGGGTACAGGTTTAAAAGCCAAGAAATATGTAGAAATATCTCTGCAACAGTACTTAGTGCTTCTTTAATGCTCTGACATTTACAGGGATAAGGGGAGGGAGCCAGGGTTAAGGGGAGGTGGGGAATGCAAGGTTGGAATACTGGTGGAATGCAAGGTTGGTTCTGTGTTGAAGAGAGCCAGACGGTTATGCATTCTGTGCCAGACAGCCATCAGGAAGTGGAGAGGAGAGAGAACGGCTAGAAACAGGAGTTCTAGAGGCTGGGGGTGTGGAGGGAGGGTGGGGGTTGGGGTAGGGGAGTGTGGGGCAGGATGGAAAGATTGGAAGCAGTGAATGGGAGGTGGTGGGAGGAGATTGGAGGCAAAGGATGGAAGGGCCAGGATCAGAAAGGACAGAAGTGGGAACAAAAATTGGAAACATTAGGAGAGATTGGAAAGGCCAGGAATGGAGTGGAGTGTGCAAGGAGAGTTTGGAAGAGTCAGGGAGTAGGGGGAGCAGGGTGGGGGAGGGTGAGCAGGGACGAAATGGAAGCTGCAACTGAGGGAGGAATCAGGAAGAGTAGGGAGTGGGTGGGGATAGAGGAGATCAGAGAGGCTGGGTTGGTGGGGGATCATGACTTGGGGGCTATGGGCAGGGCGTGGTGTGATCTTGGGTTGGGTGGGTGGGGGTCTTGACCTTTTGCGAGAGTGGGTTACAGGTAAACTTAGGGTACAGGAGAGCTGGCCAACCAGGGTTAAACCTAAAATGGAGAAAATGTGAGGCACTGAGCCTCATTAAAATATTCAACTGAGCCAACTGCCCCCTGGGAGTTGATTGATTGTCCATGCATTTCTGTCGCAGGTCTGGTTCTTGTATTTACCAATGAGAAGGGATGAAGAGAGAGTGAAAGTTTAGATTTGTAGGGGAGTAAGAAAGTGAGAGTTCAGACACATAGAGAAAAGGAGAGAGAGAGAGAAAATTCAGGCACAGGGAGGGGAGGAAAAGGGGAAGAGGAATAAAATAATGTCAAATTCAGATATGTGAAGGCAAAAATAAACAAGTTCAGACAAATGAAGAATGAAAGAGACAAGTTCCGATCTCTGCATCCCTGTCTTTACCTACACTGCTCTAAATTTCCCTCCCTCCTATGACAAACAAGGACAACCCTCCACCACGCCACTGCTTCTAGATGGCAGTGGGAATTCATGGACCAGAAAGCATACAGTTTCCCTGCCTTCTGCTGCCACTGCCAATGGGCTCAAGGTAAATCAAGAGGGAGGTAGTGATAGATCCCTTGGCGGCACTTTTGGACATCTCTCCCCACTCCTCATGTTCCGAGAATGTACCTTGTTTAGACTTCTGTCTAATACAATGATCAAACCTCAATTCTCTTCACCTCTTTGGAAGTTTCTGCAAAGGACTCAAGAGTCAGTTCGCCAGGTGTTCTGCTGCTATACTGTCAGAACTTCTGCCGTGGCAGTAGAAAGCTTCCTTCTGCTAGGGATAAGGGTTCCTGTCAGGATCCTATCCTGCATTGATAAACTGCCACCCTCCATTAAAATGGATGACAGCTACAGAATTATTGACCTGGTAGGAAACCTTTAGCAGCGAATCAATCAGGACTGGTGCAAGATCCCTGATTAACCCTTTCATCCTAGCCTATTACATTCATTCAATGTCATTATGTAACTATGCAGTATGAATATATTACAAAGTCTTTTCAATTTTGTGCAAAAGTTGTCTGTTCTGCTAAAACAATAAAAATATACTTTTGAGGAGCAAAGCTTGTCCCTTACACTTCATATTCTGCATGTTTCAGACCAGCCATGCAGTATACTCTTACATTAAATCAGATTCTAAAGAACATTAAGTTAGGAAAGGAGGTAATTTATTATCATGGCACCTATCTCAGTACAGAGGGTGCTAAACATTGTTTTAAAGCCACTTGTGTGTGCAGCTGTCATGAATAATAGTCTTACATCTGTTGCTCCTAATATAAACACACAGGGCAAGGGCACATGGCCTTGAAAGTCACTGCAGGAGCTGAAAGACAAACATATGAGTGCTCATTATTCTTCCAGTTGGCATTCTGAGCGTGTTCTGGCTGGACACTGGAAGGGTAAGATTGACACCTGTTGCCTCTATATTAAAAGCCAGCACACATCAAAGAAAAGAGTGATAGGAGCCTGCGTGTCGCTGTTCTAATCAATCTGCACTTCCCAAATTTGGTGAATTATACATGTCGTAAAAATAGAGAAACAAAGCCACAAAAATAGACTATTTAGTTTGGGTCTGTGTACATAACCTGTCCAACAGCTGCACACACAATGGGCAGAATTTTCTGCCTAACAGGCGAGCGGGCCCAACCCAATCTCCAGCAGGCGGGGAGCCGATCCCACTGGAGAAGTGGGCCTCACCGCCATTTTAAGTGAGCAGGCCAATTAAGGCCCACCCAGCGTGACGCCCGGCGGGAAGCGCTATGCACTTCCTGTACGGGGTGGGGGGGGAGGGGCGGTTCCCCAAATTCAAGAGTGCTGTCTTAGGGAGATCATTGACAGTTGTATAAACATTAAAAATAGAGAGAAAGAAACATCCTTACCATGTCCCCCTCATGTGACAATGTCACACAAGATGGAACATGTTAATAAATTTCATTAAAGCTTTCTTCAACTTTTTAAATCCCTACATGAAACCCCATCCTGCCGGTGGATGAGGTTTCATGTTTTTTCTATTCCCTGCCGGGGCTCCTGGCCTGCCACCAACCTTAAGGTTGGACGGGCAGGTCCTTTAATTATTGTAATGATCCTGTCAATGGCCATTGACAGGTCAGTGGGTGCACAGCTGATTTTGCTGTGCCCCTGCCTTCCTGAAGATTTAAATGGGGCGAGGTGACACCGGGGGTTCCCCCCAATGTCATCCCGCGTCATTTTGCGCGTCGGTGAGCGGGCCCCGCCCCTGCTCACCGATGGCAAAATTCAGCCCAATGTTTACCTCCTTTCTCCCTCAATATCAAGCACCTGTCCTTTTGCTTCCTGTCCTCTCCAATTCTGAATCCACGCATTTCATTGTGAATGCTCAACTAATTCCACATTCACTTCATGAGATGGTCGTCTACTCCACAAAGTAATAGTTAACTGTAAAATAGATGTCAAACTGACCTGGTGTTCTAAGTCATGTGATCTACTTCTCTGATTTAGCACAATGATCTTTTCTCTGTCCTCTTCATGATCTGAGGGAAACTTGGATCATGTTCCAAAATCCCTGAATTTTTCTATTCTCCTCAATGACACAATTTCACAATGACAGAACACAAGCCCATCAGAAAGGTTGTTAAGCTTTGTAAGTATTGAGTGGTTGAATTGTATAAAACTGTAACTATAAATGGACAACTAAAACTGGAACTGGAACTATATAAAACGCTGGTTAGGCCGCATCTGGAGTATTGCGTGCAGTTCTGGTCACCACATTATGGGAAAGATGTGATTGCACTGGAGAGGGTGCAGAGGAGATTTACCATGATGCTACCTGGGCTGGAGAGTCTGAGCTATGAGGAAAGATCGGATTGGCTGGGGTTGTTTTCCTTGGAGCAGTGAAGGTTGAGAGGGGGCCTGATAGAGGGGCATAGATAGGGTGGATAGGAAGGCATTTTTTCCATTAGTAGAGGGGTCAATAACCTGGGGGCATAGGTTTAAGATAAGAGGTAGAAGGCTAAGAGGGGAGTTGAGGAGAAATATTTTCACCCAGTGGGTAATGGGAGTCTGGAACTCACTGCCTGAAAGGATGGTTGAGTCAGAAACCCACGTAACATTTAAGAAGTTTTTAGATATTCACTTCCGTTGCCATAGCCTCCAGGGCAATGGGCCAAGTACAAAAAAACGGGATTAGTGTAGTCATATCTTTGCTGACCGGCGTGGACACAATGAGCCGAATGGCCTCTTTCTGTGCTGTAAGCGTCAATGAGTCTATGAATTTTCATTTCAATGCTCCTGGACAAAATGGATGGCTTTATAACAGAATAGTGATGAATTTAATTATAAAGTGGAGCTTATTCTGTGAATAACCTAATAATTAGAAATGGAGTTAGTATCTTGTGTGGGTAACTACATACAATACTATTCTCTTACTTGGTGTTACAATTAAACCATGGTCAACCTGAACTTATCGATTCATGCAGACCTCCAGAATCTTCCAGAGACATGCCTGAAATCTTGTAAGTCTTTTGGGAATTGAGCTATTGCTTTTAAAATATTCTCACTTAATTCGGAGGCACACTAGGATGAGTTTTGGGACAATGCTAATGTCCTAAACAAATACGTGAATGCTGATCCCTTGAAAGAACTCCCAAGCTATGATTCACTCCTAAAACTATAGCCCTTGTTGAACCACTTCAGAATATCACATGCCAGATGCTGTCATTTCTAAGACCTTTGGAAGATGAGAGCCAACACACAATGTTACTGTGGATGCCAATTGCAACCATGGACCACATTAAAATCAGTGCCAATTTTGATTATTTGCTGCCAGCATTTTGAACTTACAACAAACTACCCACCGGCTCACCGATCTGCACTTGGGAATTTGAATATTGATAATTATCTCTCTGGTCATATGATCTGTATCGACATATAACTCAAACTTGGTGTTAAAATGCCGTGTATGTATTTTATTCAATTCGTTACTATCACTGGTTTCAGAATTTTATATGATATTATACATACAGGAGAAGCTTCTGCAATCAAGGAAAATGTGAAAAAATATCTAACTGTCAGATCGTAGAAGCAAAAACATTGGGATCATTTTGGAGGCAGACCCTTGTTGATGAGGAGAGAAGCCATTCTCTCCTTTAGAGTTTTGCATATTCAATTACATCTATATTTCTAATGAATTTAGGGCCCAATGTTGTCTTAACAAATAATTCAGATGAAATGCATATACGTGACATAGCATTATTTTAATTTATTGATTTCTAAATTTAATTTATTTTTGATTTTTTTTTTCCATGAAAGTTATGTGTTCTTTTGGATCAAGAAAATTGGTTCTTGGAAAGTGAACGTTTTTCATCTTTAATATGCAGTATTAGCATCAAGCACTCCCAGGTCTAGTACTTATAGATCTTGTCCTTTTACACAGTAATGCACCTGAAGCCATATTCTGACAACAGCACTCCAATGCAGTGTGATATTTCCATTTCCCACAACAACTGTTATAGCTTGTGTCTGAGCAAAGCTTCTGAAATAGTGCAAGAAATTGACACAGAGCTTCATTTTATTATCTCCTGTCATTGATGGGTTGGTAAATACAATGAAAAAGCTCCAGATCAATTTTTATTTCATAAAGAAAAAACTTATCTTAAAAGGGACAAGATCTTCAAGGAAGCACTTTCACTTATGAACACAGCCCACACTGACTTTTAACGTGCTTAAACCTTACAATATCACAGCTCTGTATCTCTTGATGGATTCCATGCAGCTGCAGATATGCGACATATTTATATGACTGTGAACCTGGTTTTGTTTTTATTTGCAAAGAAGCAGAATGAACTTTGTATTCCCTCATATGTCCTGAGCACTGCTTTACAAAAATTTGAGTTTTCAAGCTGAAATGTTGAGACCCTGATCAGTATCTGAAGTTTCCGTGTGAATTAATTGGATTTGCTTTTCCACATAGGTATCATCGCCATCTCTTCAGCATTGATTAAAGCCTCATGGATGTAGTAACCCCCTCTGAATACACTGAACCAGAGACATTGGGCAGAATTTTACCATCCCTGGGTGGTAGGAATAAGGGGAAGCCGTGTCAGGACAGCTCCCAATGCAGTCTCAGAATTTTCCCAGTGGCAGACTGTAAGGTGGATCAGCTGCTTGCTTTGAGAAGGCAGGCAACCAATTTGCTTTCTTAAAGGCCCTATTAACAGCCACTTTAAGAAACTATTAGCATTTTACCGATGTTGAGAGAATTCCCCCACTGTGTGGGAGGTTGCCAGCATAACAGAGCAGCATCCCACGGGGCCATCAGATCTGGAGGTTCCATGCCCCAAAGAGGAGGTCGCAGGCAGGGAAGGCAGCCTCCCTGGGCCCCACCGATCTCACCATCTCCCCACTCCCGACCCTCGCCCCCCTGAATGTTATAGTTTTAATTTATTTACCTGTCTGAGGTTCGAGGTCTCAAAGCTGCCTCGACAACACCTGCTTTTCCTGGCGGCACTGCTGAGGCTTCAGAGCTGTCAGCCCTCAGATTGGGCCGGCTGTATCAGGAGCACACCTGCCTTCCTTAATTGGTCTGCATTAAAATGGCCAAGGTACTCCCACTACTGGCAAGTGCTGGCACTCGGTAAAATTAAGCTCATTTAGTAATACAGTCCCCAACACTTAAAACATCCATGCTTCAAATGAGATGTTGTTTCTATTGGTCAAAACTCAAATAGCAATTTGCATTAGTTTTAAGCTAAAAGCTGCCGAGTATTTTTCTTTCATTGCTCTGTTTATTCTGGGTAGAACTAACAGCATTTACTCATAAGTCTGTACCTCATTAGGATGCACTGAATGCACAAACAAGCTGAAGTAAACAACAAAAGCAAAATACTACAGATGCTGAAAATCTGAAATAAGAGCAGAAAATGCCAGAAATACTCAGTAAGTCTGGCAGCATCTGTGGAGGGAGAAACTGAATTAACATTTCAGACCAATAACCTTTCATCAAGTGATAGGAATAAGAAATAATACGAAACGTAAGGACCAATGACAAAAAAGATTATTGACACTAAATAAAATCAGCGATCCAAAATCAAGTGGAAATACAGTTATTCATGTCACTGAATACTTCTGCATTTGCAGTCAGCGTCGTAAGAACATAGAAATTGCTTGACAGAAATAGATCCTGATCCATCTATTTCACCTTCTGCCATACTGATAATCACATGACAAAAATGAGAGGGGAGTTGTTGACTAAGAGTTACAATTAAACTTTATCAATTAGTCTACAACAGACCCAGATATAAGATGAGGAAAACCCCAGTAGTGGAAAGCATTGGGAACCATGGGTCTAAGACACCTGTTCCTTCCAAACACTTAGCATGTGTTATCCAATTACCTAAACACAAGTGTCCCAAAATATTTCTGAAAAAATCTAGTGAATTTGAATCTGAATAAACCAACGCTATCCATTATCACCTCCCCAGGGAGAACATTCTACAGGTTTACCCTGGCTTACTGAATTAATCATTACTCAAAGTACAAAACTAAAAAAGAGGCAGCAGATGGAAGCTATAGCTGCACTGTCCCACAGAGGGATTATCAGTTTTAATGTGAATGGATATACCTATGCCACCTGGATCACAGCAGTTCAAGAAGGTGGCTCACCAACACCTTCTTAAGGGCAATTAGGGATGGGCCTTGCCATAAATATATGCCAGAAGTGCTCAAGTCACATGAAAGAATAAAAAAAACCTGTTAGTTACACACATTTTAGTTACATTTTCCTGATCTGCATCTCCATCCAGCAGGTACCTATATCCTTAACTAAAATCAATCAGATAGATAACAAAACAAAAACAGAATTACCTGGAAAAACTCAGCAGGTCTGGCAGCATCGGTGGAGAAGAAAAGAGTTGACGTTTCTAGTCCTCATGACCCTTCGACAGAACTTGAGTTCGAGTCCAAGAAAGAGTTGAAATATAAGCTGGTTTAAGGTGTGTGTGTGGGGGGCGGAGAGATAGAGAGACAGAGGGGTGGAGGGGGGGGTTGTGGTTGTAGGGACAAACAAGCAGTGATAGAAGCAGATCATCAAAAGATGTCAACGACAATAGTACAATAGAACACATAGGTGTTAAAGTTAAAGTTGGTGATATTATCTAAACGAATGTGCTAATTAAGAATAGATGGTAGGGCACTCAAGGTATAGCTCTAGTGGGTTTTTTTTTATAATGGAAATAGGTGGGAAAAGGAAAATATTTATAATTTATTGGAAAAAAAAGGAAGGGGGAAACAGAAAGGGGGTGGGGATGGGGGAGGGAGCTCACGACCTAAAGTTGTTGAATTCAATATTCAGTCCAGAAGGCTGTAAAGTCCTTAGTTGGAAGATGAGGTGTTGTTCCTCCAGTTTGCGTTGGGCTTCACTGGAACAATGCAGCAAGCCAAGGACAGACATGTGGGCAAGATTTTCCTTTTCCCACCTATTTCCATTATAAAAAAAAAATCCCACTAGAGCTATACCTTGAGTGCCCTACCATCTATTCTTAATTAGCACATTCGTTTAGATAATATCACCAACTTTAACACCTATGTGTTCTATTGTACTATTGTCGTTGACATCTTTTGATGATCTGCTTCTATCACTGCTTGTTTGTCCCTACAACCACACCCCCCCCCTCCACCTCTCTGTCTCTCTATCTCTCCACCCCCCACACACACACCTTAAACCAGCTTATATTTCAACTCTTTCTTGGACTCGAACTCAAGTTCTGTCGAAGGGTCATGAGGACTCGAAACGTCAACTCTTTTCTTCTCCACCGATGCTGCCAGACCTGCTGAGTTTTTCCAGGTAATTCTGTTTTTGTTTTGGATTTCCAGCATCCGCAGTTTTTTTATTTTTGTTTCAATCAGATAGATTTTAGTTTTATTGAGCTGAAGATTTCTCAGATTAGGTGCAGGCCATACCACTAATTTTCTATCTAACAAACAGGCACCCCCATTATGTCTGTTTTGGCTGCAACAATGAGTGTCTTTCTCAAGGTAAAATTGTGAAAATGTTACTAAAGGCCCCGTGGTTTTAATTTTAATCTCCTTGTCACAACAGGATCATTAAAACATATTTGTAAAGACATCTTGTCCTATTTCATGAAGAGGTTACAATGTTAATTCGGAGTATGGGTTTTCTGTGCTGAATCACCTGAAGAGTGAGGAGGGTTTACTATACATTGGCTCACCTATTGACACACCTGATCACTAGAGTAAGTGGATTTGTTTGATACCAAAACAGCTGTTGATATGACTGATTTCTACAGGCAAACAAATAGACAATTACTCATTTATTAGTTCACCAAATTAAAAGGTTGTCATACTAGCACCTTTCTAACTCAGTAAGTTCAGTTCCCCCTGACAATTTTAAAGCCACTTCAAAATTGTTCCATGGTGAATTACAGTGTCTATGTAGTAGACAATTGTGTCTATAAAAGGAATGTGCCTGAGAGATGACGGCAGGTATTTGCAAATCACTGGACTACTACAAGAGAAAATCACGTTCTGCAATGTCAAGGCAAAGCAATGTGAATCATCTGGTGCTATTTTAACCAACCACTCATGGAAAGTCAAGAATAAAAACAGCAACAATAAATGCACAACCTGCCTTTAACACTCACTACATTACAATTCTTCATTAGTCTTCACAACAGGGAGCAAGGTAAGATCCACTTGTGTGAAAGGAATTTGCTGAAGCTTGTAAGATGATACAAGTTTCAAATCCTGTATAATGCCAATTTTTATTTTTAACTAATGTGGTATTAAATATAACAAATTACAAAGTAAAATATAAGATAGCTACAACTCATTTTTGAAGTTTGACGTATTTAAAACATGTATCTACTTGTATTTTTAATTTAGATTTGTTTAGAATGTAGAATTGAATGAATGTAGTTATAGATGTAAAATAGCTTGGAAACATAATAAATGCTAACTTTCTCATTTTGTGGAATAAGCTATTAACTTCCCTCACAAACTGATAAAGTTATTATATGGGTTTAAATATTATGCTGCCACAAACTGAAAATAAATTGTTTCCCTTTCCATGCATCCATGTTTTCCTGTTTTAGATTAGGGATCTGAGGATGCTAGTGACCTTATAAGCTGTCTTTGGCCCTGAAAAAGAGTGATAAACATGAAACTCACATCAGGAATATTACATTTCAAGCTGTAACCTAACTCAGCACAAACGTAATAAACATTTAAAAGCAAATAACTAACCCTTCCTGGCTCCTAGAGGTTGAAATTATTATATAAATGGAAATATTTAAAGTCCCAAAGATTTTTCTACTGGAGCAACTATGCCAATAATAAACATCTTAAATGTCATTGACTATGACTTAGGAGAAGAGAACAGCGGAAACAATAGGGTACCTCGCAGCAATGGCGCAGGTGGGAGTGTTAAAATGGAGAGCTTTGTCCCACATTCATGATGCGTTTCCGCTACCATCCTTTGTGCTTACCCGAGTTCAGCCACAAGCAGGGTGCCTGATCTGGAGGAGTGGGGACTTGTTTTCAATTGTATCATTGGGATGTGCACGCTATTTTAACTGTTGCCAATTTCAGGCTTCAACCTGTCAGGAAAGCCCAGGTAACTGTGATCTTAAAATGTTTTTATATAGCTGCTTATGACTACCTTGTTCCTCTCTGATGATAATGGCTATCCTCCTGGCCCTGATCACGGATATTCTGATGTACCCCAAATTCCTTATTTACCTTGACAGGGAGTTTTTATGTGGGTTCGGAGCAGTGGTCTGAACCTCCACCTCCCATTGAGTTTTGACTTCCACCCACCAGTGGTGACGTCATTCTGGTTCGGAGTCATTGTTGGGGTGTGTAAATGAGGCCCGGAAGTTTAAAATTCCTGGGGTGCATGCTTTGGGGTGGGGGTCACTCCCTGTTTTGGATTCCCCATTCCCAATTATCACCCTGAGTTAAAATTAGGGTTAATCAACATATGCAGGCCAACAAGCTTGTTCGATCACCAAAAGCCTAATGCGGCCTAGACTACTAGGGCTGCATCCCCATGTTGCCCCGTGTTCAAAAAATGAAGCAGTGGAGCCAATAAATAAGACACAGTAATGTGATGACCAGCATTTGATACATGAATGATCTTGCCTTTCTATAAAATGCAATCATGTCCTCAGGATATTGCAAAGCATTTCACAGCCAATTATTTTTGAAGTGCAGTCACTATTGTTACGTAGGTTAATCTTAGCAGCTAATTGTGCGAAGCGTATTGCCATAAACAACCTTTATGGTTGCTGAGGTAGAATCCAGAATATTGCTCATCTTCAAGTTGTGCTGCTTCTACCCAAGCAAGCAGACACGGCTTCAGTTTGATGTCTCATCTGAATTGTAGATTGAATGCACAATTCCTGGAATTATATTTGATTCTATAACTATTTGATTCGGTCTTGAAAATCATTAGGCTGCCAAAAAATATGCTTTATTTATTTTCATGGGCACGTGTTAACAAACTCTTAATAAATTTAACAAGTAAACTATCTGATACACTTTGCATTCAATCAAAAAGAAAAGAAATACAGGAATTGGCAATTCTATAATAAAACACAACAATTGTACTTACATAATAGAATGTGAAAACTGTATGCTAGATCAGGATTTCCTGTGAATGATGGAAAATAATAAAAATGTATTATTTGGAATAATTTTCACAAAACACTCTTGTTATTGTACAGGTCAAAATGTCAGAAGGAAAGTAAGTACTGAAATTAATTTAGTTTTCTAAATTCTATAAGCAGATTACAGTTTTGAAATACATTCATTTCAGAAATGATATTAACATTAAGTTTTCTGGTTTCTTTTTCCCTGCTGTGTAGCAATGGACAGGTTAGTTTTGGTTTTCTTCCAATTCCTTTCTGTGAACATTGTTTTAACAATTGAGATAAGCACATGATAAATTCAAATAAGCCAATTGTCTCTAAACTACAGATAGGCTTTGCAAATAATTGGATTCATAGTTACCTGTAAAAAAAACAATTCTTAACATATTCTTTAATAAAATTTATTGGTGTTTTTTTACACTTGTTAAAATGAAAGCAAAGAATGGAAAAATGACCGTTTGAAATTCTGGGGGGAGGTCCCTTTCTGCCGGTGCAGAGGATTAGGAACCCCATACATCCAAAAATGAGGCTGCAAATCCTCTCTCAAAATGTGGAGGTGGAGTTATTAGCACAGCTGAGGTGGACCTAGGAATCTACATGCGTGTTTCAGTGGATATCCAATCTGCATTTATGAGGCACATACGACCATATCTATTCCATTTGAGGTGCCTCAAGACCCTGTCAGGCTGAAGGAAAATAATACCCTCAAATGTCAAAGGAAGCAACGCTGTCTCCAGCCAAAAGGTAATAAGCACCTTTGTTTTCCTTTGCCTGCGATAGCTTTGGGGCCATTCAAAAGACCAAAACAGAATTCGCACAAACTCTCCACTGGCAAGAGTTCTGCCACAGCATTGTAGAGGACAGGCTGGGTGGAATTCCTGGAGAAGGCATCCAAATGTTCTAACCCTTCATTTGGTGTAAGGGGGTAGTAAAATGGAGAAATCACCCTCTCCATCCCTAATGGAAAATGACTATTAAAACAGGGCAGAATTTTGGTGGAGCCAAGCTCCCACTCCAAATTCTGGGCATCAGTAGGTGATTTGCTCCCTCTTTGCTCTTGGACCTCACTGGAATTTTAGGCCTTGGATGCTTTTTCACTTATTTCATCCAATGTCAGCACTATTTAGTGCTAGACCAGGTACAGCAAGGACTAGGTACAAAGTGAAGTTCCTTCTAATATAGAGCATGTATCAAGGTCAATGAAATATTTGGTATGGTCAAAATTACAAATTATGTTGACAAATGAATCGGCAAGAGTACAACAACAGATTTGTCATTTTATGCCTGTCAGAATGTCTGAAACATCATCAGAATGAGGAATAAATATCTACCATATGCCTGGGCCAAATGAACAATACCATATAACCCTTTGTAAATGAGAAAATAGGTAAAACAATGGCAATGAATTTAACAGTTCCACAGTTTGTTCCCCATGGGAGAACCATAAATCAAAATAGCCAAATTTACCAAACTGAAGAAATTACCAACAAAATTTCACTTTAAAACTAATCAGAACTGATGCAAATTAAATATGAATTGAAGGCAAATAATACTTCAAATAATATGCTAAATTTCATTTTAAATAGTCAATACAACAAAGATACATCTTACACAAACAGTCCCCTTCAGCATGAATGGCATTACATAGCTACACAATGTGCTGTCCTTTATTCACACAGGATAGGCCAAGAGTCCTATCTGACAACAGCTTTCACCCAGAGTTCCACAGGTACAATTATCTTCATCAAGGCAAACTTCTACGACTCCTCTCTCCCTTGAATGATGACAGTCCTCATGGCATAGTTTTCCAGAATTCCTTTTCAACTGACCAACCAATAACACCCAGGTTCATGGTTTGGCCACTTCTATTAAAAGACCAGCTCTTTATCACCTCCAGGTTTTAGACCTTTTAAGCACACTCACACAGTCCTTCCAAGAGCTCCTGCTTCTGTGCGCTGATTGCCTTCTACCTCCAACGCTCCTTTGTGTTTGCTAGCCATACAGCTTTCGTGTGCTAACTTCCTTCCTGTTGGTAGCTTCCAGGTCAAGGGTCACCAGGTCACATGGATTATTATGTCTTTTTAAAGAAGGGCATTTCGATTGACCCCTTTATAAATGATGTAAATTCAAAGTCCTTTCTCGAGCATTTTTAAAAACAATTACAGATTCCACAGATATTTTAAAGAAATAACATTTTTTCTTACTGTACTGCTTCTGGGTCAAAGGTCATCATAAGTTATACCTGAGAACTAGTGGATAAGATTATATGAAAGTTAGAAGCCAGTTTGTTTAACATCAATGTTGGGGGAAATGCTTAGTAAAATTGTACACATTGGCCCAGATCTTTCAATCTCCAGCTAGTTGCAGACTGGACTTACCCCAGAAGATGTGCTATGGGACCCCTCGGAAGTTCCAAAGTACTGACTCTGTGGGAACTGCCTGGGAAGTTTGAACTTCCAATGGGTAATTCCCGGCTCCCTGAGCCCTCTGAAAAAGTCACCAACTCTGAGTTAGTGTTGGAGACTTCAGACAGTTTGGACTCACTTACCTGAATAGTTACCCAGAAAATGTAAGACAAAAAAATCTTAGTCTAACTCCTGGGTAACTACAGAGCTGACCCACCACCCCAATCAATCACACTGACCCCCCTTGACACCCCTGACTACCTGCCCGACAACCCCCCACCCTACCTCCCCAATCCCCGGCTGTCCCCTAAGCACCGACTCCCCCTGCACCCCAACTCCCCATCACCTGACCTGACCATACCTCCCAACTCCTCTCCCCAATCACTCCTTGACCCAATCTGACTCAACCCCACCATCCAACTCCCCCTTGACTCTCCAACTACCCCCCGACCCAATCCGATGAGCCACCGACACCCCCTGACTAGCCCCAAACCTGACAACCCCTTCTGACACAACCCAATTACCCCACGGCCCATCTACCCATTCACCCACCTACCACCCTATCCATCCCATCTACCTCACCCAGCTGCCACCCTACCCACCCGCCATGCTATCATCTCACTCACCTGCCCACCTACAATCCTTCCCACCTACCTCCCAATCACCCTGCCCTCATGTCATACTACCCATTTGCCATCCTACCACTCTACCCACCTGCCACTCTACCTACCTACGAACCCACCCACCTGCCACTCTACCCCACTTACCTCACCTACCCTACCTCCTTACACATACCTTCTCTCCTTAGCTCTTCAAAGAAGCATTTAAACTCTTACCAGAATATGGCAGCTAATGCTGTAAAAAGGGGATGAACTTCTGCACACTCCCCTTCACTGGTGTCTCTGAGGGTTCCTGTGCTGAGGGAGTTTGGAAGGATCCTCCATCGGAAGATTGACCAGAAATATTGGAGGAAGATAAGCACATATTTCTTTATCTGATCGGGGTCGAAAATAGGAATTCCGATCCTGATTGGAAGATTTAGGCCAATGTAATCTTTCATGATCTAACAGATTATTAGGTGCTTTACAAAAGATAGGCCTGACCTCACAAATTGACTAAAATGTTTTGAGTAGGGAGCTAAATATACGGATGAGAGCTGTCCACTGTTCAAATATTCAAAGATGTTCTATTAAGTTCTCACCATGATACTTAAAAGGAGCGTGGAAAGAAAAAAAATGTTGTTATTGTGATGTAGAAAATGCATCAGCCAATTAACACACAGCAAATCCCACAAACAGCAATGAAATAAATAATGAAATAATCTGTTTTAGATGTTGGCTGAGGGATAAGTGATGGCCAGGACATTATAGATAATTTGGCACAGTAAGGTTATGTAACTGGACTGAAAACAGGCTTCAAAATGGAAAGCAGAAGATCATGATGATAATTTGGAAAAGCTCTGGCTAGAGATCGGGGACTAATGGAATTCCTAAAGGTTTGCTGTGGAGCTTCTGTTCATTTTAAACATACACAATGTGGAGAATGGCAGTGATGTAATAAAATTGCCTCACCACAACAGGCTAGGTCTAGAGTTCTGCCTATTTACAGTTAAAAAGCAGAAAATTTAGCCCTATTTCTCAACTGACTGGTCAGGAAAATTTGAGAACATTCAAAAATATATGAACAATCAGATGTGCAAGGAAATAGCAGGCAGATTTCAATCTTGCTTTTTTTAATTGTGCAGATAAATGTAAAATAATGATCATTTGAATAGGAGCAATTTAACATAGGCACACTACGGAGTGTATTTCCCTCAGGTTGCTAATGTGAATAAAACAAATGTCATACTCACAGCAACATTTTCACCCACGTTATTTATAAGCCAAAACAAGTATTCTAACTTTGCATAGATCATTGGTAAGTCTGTAATTGGAAAATTGTTTGCTGGTTCTGATTTTTCCAAAGAACGTTGATACACTGGACACTTCAACAAACAGAATAATCGAATAGTGACAAGTGCCACGATTGGGTTGAGACATAGAGGCAGGCTGTGAACAGAGCCATGATTGGTGGGGGGGTTCATCGAGTGTTTGGAGAAATAGGCTCACCCAGTTCAAGGAAAGCTCATAACTTCTTCATGATCCTCAGAGGAGAATTTCCCTTCCCCATTCCACAAGAAAAACTGGGCCTTGCCTGATGGAGGAACCAACACTACTCTTCCCCCAATCCCTTGCACAGGCCTCTGATTAATATTGCAGATTGGATGACATCATCAGACCCAATCTGCATACTTAAATCAGGGCCCCACTTCCTTCCTGTGGTTTTCCTGCTTGTTTGCTCAAAAGAGTGGGTTAATATGGAGACATGGCAAGAAAGAAACAGTTCTTGGGGATTGTTGGCACCCATCTTTTACCTGCCCTTCCACCAGGTATCTACCAGGTGTAGGCTGTTAAACCCAGGGCCCATAAAACTGGCCATGATTGATTAACATGGGATTAGTTGACTGATATTCCAGAGTCTTACCTTGAGTGGTAGGCAGACATTTGTAATGAGTTTCAATTGTGATTTTGGTAACTTCCTTTATAATTAACAGCATGGTACATTGCCTTTGAAATAAATAATTGGCCAAATATCCACTATTTTCACATGTTTTAAGCTCCAGTCTCAATTAGGAAGCAGTGCAAATTTATATTTTCCAAAAGCAACCATCTTGTTGGCTACTCTGATGGAGATTATCAATTTACCCCGGTGCATGTTGGCATAACTTGCATTTATGCAGCACTTTTCAGAATTTTGGGACATCCTGAAGCACTTTACAGCCAATTAAATAGTAATTGGAAGTATAGTCACCATTATAATGCAAAAAACATGGTGGCCAATTTCCACACAGCAAGGTACCACAAAGACCAATATGATATTAGCCAGATAATCCACTTTAGTAACGTTGGTTGAGGGATAAATATTTGCCAGAACAACAGGGAAAATTCCCTTGCTCTTCTCAAAAGATTGGTATGAAATCTTTTACATTGAATTAAAAGGACAGATGAAGCTACTATGGTTTAGCATCCATTCCAAGAGATGGCAGCTCAGACAGTGCAGCACTCACACTATACTGCACTGCATCACCAGCTTGGATTATGGGCTCAATTAGAGTGAAAAATGATAACAGTGTTATCACTGAACCACAGGTGACACCAGTCGTAGAACTCCTGCCTTTGAAAAGGTTTTCACTCTCTAGTGAAGGCCTTAGGCTGTCATTTTGTATCACTAAGTATTGAATTGTTGCTATGCTCTTATTTACTTAAAAGTGGCAAAGAGAGGAATCTTTGTACAGTAAATGCAGAATGCAGTGTAGAATGAGGGAGAAAATTGTCACCCAATCCCACTGAATGTTTAAGGAGAAATTACCTGCCACAATAGAGCACCAACAGTACATATCAGGAAATCTCATGTGCCCAGTCAGTTTCCTATCTATAACATGAAAAGTTATTGGTTGCATGCGCAAGGTTTCTATAAGGACTCAGAAGGCACGGCTTCATACTGAAAACACACACACTGGAAATAAAGCCATATAATTTGCATATAATTTTGATTTAGGGCCTTTGAACATATTTGTCGGTTGATTAATCAAATTGCCAAAGTCTTTTCTTTTCATAAAGCAGTTTCTTTTTTTGAACAGCTCGTGCACTTGGTCAAAATATATAATTGCTCTGTGGCCCTGCAATTTATACTGCTGTTTAGGGACTTGGCAGCTTTTCCAACAGATTTACTTTTGATTTATTTATTTGCACTATCTTGTTTATACCTGATTAAATAATAATAATTCTTTTATCATAAAAGCCAAGAAAATCCAAAGTCACGATTGCACGTAAAATACATCTTAAGGTAAGAATTTGACACAGTTACCGCGATTCCTCGATAAATTCATTTTAAAGCCATTCTATACAGTACAGAAATAGATAGCCCACCCAAAAGAATACTTCTCACACTCATTTGAATTCCTGACAAGACAGACATTGCATCAGTCAGTCATATAAACTGTAGCAACACTCATTATTGTCTATAAAAAATTCCAGAAGCTTTTAATTTCGGTTTTATAACATGAGATAACTATATGAATTATCGCCATATTATTTAATATAACTGTAAAGCAGTCACCTTGCAGGCAATGGATGAAAGCCAGGTTAGATTATTGTTCCATTAATAGATAAAAGTTGCAGTTACAGGGCTTAGACAGTTTGTTTACAAACAATTACCCCATCTGTATGAATATTGTATCATACTTTTGGCACACAACAGCCTGTATCCAAACATAACAATGCAGAGAACTGGCAAAAGCAGACCAATAGCTCCAAAGAAGGTGACGGAACATGACAACTTGTGAAGCCGTGAAATTGGGATCAATAGCGCCTGTTGTTTAGGATCAAAATGGTGTGCATGCACACTTTTGGGGTGAGTTAAGTCAGAGGCCATACTGGTGAGGGCAATGACTTGTGCAGTGAATGATTGCCAGAAATATGTACAACTGGCAGATCATGAGATCAATCAGCTTACAATGCTGGTTTAATGTCACAGAGTCATTTTGGAGCTCAATACTTGAGCTAACACCCTCTCTTAACCTCGCACAACTGAACATGCATTCAGCAGCAGGATGGAATCCCCTCTTCCCCACCAGCGCTATTTAAAAAGCCAAAAGCAAAATACTGCAGATGCTGGAAATCTGAAATAAAAACAGAAAATGCTGGGAAAATTCAGCAGGTCTGACAGCATCTGTGGAGAGAGAAACAGAGTTAACGTTTCGAGTCCATATGACTCTTCTTCAGAGAGACCATTCTTTAAAGAGACTATTGATTCTTTACAGATTACTTGTTGTTTGATTTTTTGGGGGTCTATTGCATTGACTTTACAAGTGTTTGATTCTTTGCATAGTTGTTTAAAGTTGCAAATGTCTACAGGAGTGGCGTGGAAAATGCTGAAAGACTTTTTTGCTGACTTTGAGAACTCTGCGAAAACCAGTTGCTCTTAGAAATGGATGTGCTAGTAACCTTTCCCATTAGAACACAGCATTCTTGGAGAATAACTGAGGTCATGCAGAGCAGGACAAGTTATTGAAAGAGGGAGGAGGAGAGGGAGGACAGCCCTCAGCAAGAGGCCACATTTGCCCAGAGAGCAACCCTCCTATTAGAACTTCAATGAAGAACAGTGTGTCAGATGTCTGCACTTTGATAAGGACATCCTCACTGAACTTGGCCACCGGCATAAGCTGCAACTGTAACTTCAGAACAGGAGTGAGAACTACACTGTCAGTAGCTGTGACTGTGGACATGAACTTTTATGCGCAGACTCCTTTCAGGCTGGTGTTGGAAAGCTTTGCAACATTTTATAGCTTATCACATATCACTTGGAAGGTACAAGTCTTGGTGGAGTAGAGGAACAAAAGGGTCTCAGCATAAAAATATACAAATCATTAGAAATTGTGCCACATGTTAGCAAGGCTATTTAAAAAAGCAAACTAAGCACAAGATTTTATTTCTAGAAGGACAGAATTGAAAACCTGTATCTCACACCATCTGGATGGGGAGGAAGCGGAATTGTTTTGGTTTGCAATACATCTCAGAGTTGGCATGAGGTGCCTGGAAAGTGACATGTGTGTGGTCATTAACACCCTGCACCATGGAAATCCTGAAATCCTCACAAAGTCGTGTTCTTGTTCTGCTTACTGCTCTCTGGCAAGAAAGAATGAAATACATTCAGCTCTCTTGGAATAAAGAGTCTCAGTGCCCTCCTCTACACAACACTGGATTGCAAACTGCGAGATGTTACAAATATCATCAGCTCCAGCCTGGAAGGAGTCCAACACAAAAAAAATTCATCACCACAGTCACCTTCGCAGTCACTGGCAGTGCTTTCCTGGCCCTGCTCTGAGGTGGCAAATTTCAATCAGGTCATACAAACTGTTCTATACTCATGCTCAGATTAGAGAATTGTTCCCTGAATACCCTGGGTGGATATGACCTCCTGTTGAGAATCCTTCTCTCCTTCCATCTCCTCCCCCTCCCAGCAGGTTGTTACACTCTGTGGACTTTAGCAACTTTAATTAACTTTAGTAACTATTAAACACTTTTTTTACAATTACAGCAGCCACCAGTAGAAATCAATCATCAATACCTTGAAAGTAGTTGATGATCCCTTTAAAAAGCTGCTGGAAGCATGTTCAACTGGACAAGGTCATGAGAGGGCATTAGCTGAAGCTTTGAGCTCCAAAATAAAAACATTGGCATAAAATCAGCGTTAGACATTGATTGACATCATAATCTGCCAACTCGGCACACTTCTAGCAGATGCTCCCTGTGCGTGCATGAATGCACTCACCAAAATGGTGTTTGGCATGAGTTACATGACATGTGTGGACGTGTGCCATGGATGCCATTTTGAAGCTAAAATAGCACTCAGTATTGAAAAACAGGCTCTACAGAACCTCTACTAATTCACAAAGGCACTCTATCCTCTTCTGAGTCAATTCAGAAAGACACCACACCTCATCCAATTCTCTGCCCTTTCACCAAAAACACTCGTCTTCAACCTTTCCAGTTCTACTTCCCTTCCAATTTCTTTAAATTTTGCTTGTTTTCTTCCACTTTCCCCTATTCAATCTGGTACTCTCCTTCCCTCCAGTGTTATGCTGGTCCTCTTCATTCTAAATTAGTTAATGCAAATAGGCAATTTCCCTTCCAACTCCCACTCAGTTAATGCTGCTACTCTCCATTCTCTCCCAGTTTACATTTAATTCCATCCATCTAGATGGAATGTTAGTTAAACTCCGTGGAACTTCTTGCCACTCTGATGCTGCCTGTTTCCTTCTGTTTTAATATTGGAGGCTTTAGATGCTCAAGTGGGCACCTGATGAAGATATGTACATTGGGGCCGAGGACAGTTTTAATGGCAGTTTATTGTTTATGGTGAATTTGCCATGTACACACTGACCAGCAAAACCTCTGGGAGCACTTGGGAGCTCCAAGTGATAAGTACAAAACTTATCTTTGTGGAGCCAAGAGGAACTGCAAAGCTTCTTAAGGGATCTGTAAGGAAAGTTTGTGCATCAATCATCCTGGATTGTCCTTGCCTGTGCAACATTTCCAGCTGCCTCTTTACACCCATTTCTGAGGGTTTAGGCAGTAATCCAGAAATGTTCACTATATCTGAATGTTACAAGGCCTCTCAATGTGACTCCCAGGCTGGTGTCTTTCACCTGCTTTCCACCTGGAAGATTAAATCCTCACTCAATATTCTTTCTTCTCCTCAAAGCATAGCTTCTAGCTTCTGCATCATTCTCTCTTCCCTTCAATATCACCCATTTCTCCTTTTCCTCCATAGCCACCCATATGCCTCCCTCTCCTATGTCTCTCATTGCCCCTTTCTCTTAATTTCCTCATCACACTCCCTCTCATTGTTATCCAATCTCCCACCATCTCTATTATACACTCTTCCATTATTCCAAACACTCTCCATTTTAGTACCATCCATTCCCCCTTCCAATTCACCTCCCAGTCCCATCCATTTTTCCTTTGTCATGTATTCTGCCCCTCCTCCCCTTACAATTATTCTGCCTTTTTTCCCTGGCCATACATTTTGTGTTCTCCCCTTCCCAGGCCATACTTTCCATTCACTCTCCTCAACATTTATTTCCCTTGCTTCTCCTCCCTTTTAATTACTTCCTCTCACTCCCTTCCACTCCTCGCTTCCCCTTCTCCTGGTATCCATGGCCCTCCGCCCACACCTACCATAATCCAGTAGTGAATGCATCAGGTAACATGGCCCCAGTGATATCGATTGGGATGCTACCTCTGAAAACTGGAGGCAGAATCTCCCATTCACACCAGAAACAGTAGTTTCCAGTACACAAACTGTCTCAGCTTATCAAGACAATTGTGTGGCAGAGTACATCATCTGAAAGTAATTGGATCTGCCCCCAAATAATCGGCTGAGTAGGTAGTTCATCAGTGCTATATATTTATGATCATATTAAATTTATAATGGACTTTGAAAACAGCTGTTAGTGGTTCTCAAAGTAATTTTAATGGCTGACCTGTCATTTACTGCCTGGTGGTAAATCAAACAAAGTCACAATATTTTTAGTAATCAACTTCCCTAAAGATAAAACCCTTCTATCTATAGTTGGTACTAAGAACGAGAACGTAAAGCTTTGGGATTTCAGAAGTTTTTTTCAACATGCCCTTTTGTATTTTATGTGTAGAGTTTGATGCTTGTAAATGCAAGCAAGCAACTGGAAAAAGAAAAGAGCGAGAGAGATAACGAAAAAAATCGTATGCTTAATGAGTGTGTGCCACAATTTAACACATCAAGTCTTTCAGTTCAAGAACTCCAGGTAAATTGTGGATTGGTTGTAATGAATACAAACTTGTGAAAATGTTGAATGGAATGGGAATCTTCAGGAGTCAGTTACTCTGCAATCATCTAAGATTAAATGGCTTGCAGGTAGCGTGGGACTCGGAACTTAACGAATATAGAAATTTTAAATTTAGACTTTTCTACCAATACTGCCCACTTTAGAGCCTGCCCAATTTTCTGCTGCCATTACCAATGGACTTTGGAAGCAGCTGTTCTAAAATGGATCGGCGTATTTAAATGAGACTTAACAACATGATGACTTCCATTTCCTATTATTACTATTTCATTTGCATTCAGCATATATAATGGAGATCCAGGGTTTCTACAAACTGAGGAAATGATGAAAATAAATCCAAAGAGCCATGTACAAATGTTTTGGAGATTTACCAGGTCATTGTTTCTCCTTAATTTCTGGACTTTTTGTTTATTTTACTCCGGCTGGCTGCTTGGCCGCTTGTTTCCCTCTCCAGCTCAATTTCCTTTCAGACAAGGTGATTGTAAGTTACCATCATGTTTAAGTGTATCCTTGGAAGGTGCAACTGCCTCGTCTTACTTTGCTAGACCTAATGAGGTTGTCAGACTTTAACATCATTGCACTGATGTGCATGAGGCCATCGAGCTGGCACTGAATGTCTTGGCTATCTCCTACTACTGATATGGTCCTTACAGAGCTCCTCCCTCCCTCTCCTGACTGACTTCATGAGAAGCACTTCCACTGAAACTCATCCTTTCTGTAGATGACCTAACCAATATATGAAAATGTTCAGAGCTGGTGAAAATCCAGGTTTTTGATATATAGCCCTTTGAATTACACGCCTTTAATAGTGCAGCAGCCTGCAATTTTAACACTTAAAATGTAATTCTTAGAATCAGAATCACTAATGATGGGCTATATCCAAATTATTTAAGCTACTTTTGACATTTTTATTAACACAGTATATTTCCGGCACCCTCAGTTTTTACTGTGAAATTTGATTGATAATTTGAGGGACAGTGTCTATGTCTGGTAAAGTGCATTCCAGCGATTACAGCATTGCTTATGGATGTGGTTAACTTAACGATCCGAATTATCTCTGAATTTTCAGCATGATAGAGATCTCTGGAAAAACTCAGCAGGTCTGGCAGCATCGGCGGAGAAGAAAAGAGTTGACGTTTCGAGTCCTCATGACCCTTCGACAGAACTTGAGTTCGAGTCCAAGAAAGAGTTGAAATATAAGCTGGTTTAATGTGTGTGTGTGGGGGGCGAAGAGAGAGAGAGAGAGAGAGGTGGAGTGGGGGTGTGGTTGTAGGGACAAACAAGCAGTGAAAGAAGCAGATCATCAAAAGATGTCAACAACAATAGTACAAAAGAACACATAGGTGTTAAAGTTGGTGATATTATCTAAACGAATGTGCTAATTAAGAATGGATGGTAGGGCACTCAAGGTATAGCTCTAGTGGGGCTACCTCTCTATACCTATATACCTCTAGTATAGCTATACCTTGAATGCCCTACCATCCATTCTTAATTAGCACATTCGTTTAGATAATATCACCAACTTTAACTTTAACATCTATGTGTTCTTTTGTACTATTGTTGTTGACATCTTTTGATGATCTGCTTCTATCACTGCTTGTTTGTCCCTACAACCACACCCCCACTCCACCTCTCTCTCTCTCTCTCTCTCTGCCCCCCACACACACACCTTAAACCAGCTTATATTTCAACTCTTTCTTGGACTCGAACTCAAGTTCTGTCGAAGGGACATGAGGACTCGAAACGTCAATTCTTTTCTTCTCCGCCGATGCTGCCAGACCTGCTGAGTTTTTCCAGGTAATTCTGTTTTTGTTTTTGTTTTGGATTCCCAGCATCCACAGTTTTTTTGTTTTTATGATAGAGATCTCTACCTGACGAACTGATATAGCTGTGTAATTTGCAAGAAATTCTGCTTTTTAAATCAAAAATACATATTGAATACTTCAGTTGGAATTGTTAGGTTTGTAGTAGATACCGTACAATTGTACTCTCTAGCCCTAGTTCTTCAGCTGCTGAAAGATCATTTATACATCTGGGGAATGTGGGTCATGATGTGCACTAGGGAATGGTGCTGGGAGTTCTTTGTTTTCCATGTATAGAAATAACTTGGACATGATCACAAGAGAAGCTAAATTGAAATTTGATAATAATACCAAATTAAGAGTTATGGGAAACTGTGAGGAAGCATAGAGGAAATTGTGGGAGAACTTTGACAAGTTAGCAGAGAAGTCAGGGGCTGTTCAATGGGAAAAAAAGGTCTAAGTCATGCATTTTGGGGAAAAAGAACAGTGAAGAAATAATTGCCTAAATGGTAAGTATTTAACACAGTAAAGCCTAATATTGTAGAAACAAAAGTCTTTAATGGTTGGACAGCAGGAAGAATAGGGCCTAAAAAGGCAAATGGTACTTTGGTTTTTTTAGGTACAATTTGGGTTGAATTCATACAAGTCACAAACTATCATGGAGTTGGAATATTATATAGAGTTTTGGAGACCCTGTTATTATAGGAAGGATATTAGAGCCATGGAAGGAGTATAGTAATGGACTGCAGCGGATCAAAAAGTCAGCTCACCACCACTTTCTCAAGGGCAATTAGGGATGGGCAATAAATGCTGGCCTAGCCAACAATGCCCACATCCTGTAAATGAATATAAAAACATAACAAAACTTCACTGGAATAAAAGCAGGAAAAGAGATTATAGCTGTGGAGAAAAGCTTAAAAGATTTTGGCTTTTCATAATAGAACTGAGAAAATAATGAGGAGTTTAGTGAAATTTCCAAAATTATGAAAGTTTTTAAGAAGATAACCAGTGAAAAATTGATGAATTCAAAAAAAAGGGTCATTGCTTGAGAATTATCACTTGAAGAACAAGGAAAGGACTGTGATAAGTTATACAGGGACATTACCCTGGCATCCTCAGGAATTATGCCGTATCAGATTTTAGATATTGCTAGATTTGGGGTCAGGCGGTTTGGGCCATGGGCAGTTCAGGTCAAGCCAGGTTGGGTGGGGTCACAGGTTGCTTAGAGTATGGGATAAAGCAGCACACAAAGTGGCGAAGCCAGTAACCAGTCTGGCGCCACATCACACTAATGCAGCACCTAGCTGAATTGTCAGGGTTAGTTTTTTTTTAATATTACTCAATTAAAATTGATGCATAGAACACTATAAAATTGTCCAGTCTTTGGACATCACTGGTTTTCAGGTAAATGGATTTGAGCTACTCTCCCTGCACTGAAATAATTGTAATGATATACTATACAAATTATACTGTGCTGTGCACTATAGAGTGATAAAATGCAGGTTGGTGGTTATGGTTCCTTGCATAATGAGTTCTTGATCTCCACCTGGCTGATGCCAGGTTGGAGTGGTGAGGGAGGGCAGAGAAATTTGAGGATGGAATCCTTTGCCATCAATAAAGAGGACGGGCAAAATGAATAGGATAGCCAATCTATATTGTTCATATGGCTGTGGCCTTATTGGAACCTTGAGGATAGGTTTGCTGAGAAATGATGTAATGGGGATAATTTTCACCCTCATCACTTGATATGTTTAAATGGCATAGCAGGTTACCCTTTCTTCATATAACCCATGGATTTTCATTCTATCTGGCAGTGAAGGTGAAAATGACTCCCACAAAAGGAATGCAAAGAATGGGCCAAAAAAGAAACAATTTAGCATCTGTCCTCTGGCCATCCTGATCATGTTATTTTGAAATATTCCAGAAAATCTGCAAACAGTTCCATCAGAAGATTGATAACGTTGATGCAGAGCGCTATGACGCTGAAGTTAAAGTGTCCAAGAATGCCAAAGAGGTGAATCAATTAGATCTCTTTTCACTGAAGAAAACTGGAGCTGTAAGCTCTTGAGGGTCAGATCTAAGAGTATGGATAACAATATATTCTATTATATTTAGATCGAAAGCTTAAACCAGAAGATCTTAGATCTCAAAGGTAAATTCAAACGTCCCACCCTACGTCGAGTCAGAGTATCTGCTGATGAAATGCTGGGTGCTCTAGCGGAAACCACTTGTAAAACTTCCCTGGATTTGAGATCAAACCTAAAATCAGTGAGAAAGGAAGAGGAAAAGGTATGGAGCTGCTAAAACATCACGCACTGCTAATAATTATCAATAGCTTTGGTTATCTTATATTTAATTACAAATATTTCACTTTAGATTGTTTTGGACATTCAGTTTCAGTTCATACTAAAAGTGAATTCTTATCTCCATTTTATAGTTGCAGTTTTAGAAAAATATTGCTCTGAATATATTGCCAAACTTATTGATGAAACTTCTGTACTCTGTGGTCTGCTTTACGTATCTTGTTTACAGGTGAATATCATAGAAAGTGTGTTGTTCTGAATGGCAGAAAGGAGCATCCAGTGCTGACAGATTCTATATTCTCTCTTCACTATTTCCTTTCTCCTCCTTTTGCATTCCTGTCTACACCTACTTTTTTTCTTTTTTCAAGTCATTTCTTGTTTCATCTCATTTCTCTATCCTTTTCACTATTTGAATTGTTTTCATTCTTTGTGCTTCCTCTATCAGCCCTTTTCCTTCATGTGGGCTGGATTTTCCTTAAGTGGAATTTAGGCCAGTTGGGCAATAGTTTCAGCAGGAAGCCCTGTCTACTCTGAGGGCTTGGCCTCAGGTTAGCATTGTGTTAGAGGACTGCAGGTGGAATTTGAGCACCCTGGGGCAGCCAGCTGACTGATTCTGGGGCCCTGCAGTATGACACAGCCTGGCCAGCTGACAGGCTAGAAGAAGGTAAGTCCATGGTGTTGGAGGGGTGTTGCAGTCTCTAAGGTCAGACAAGCGCCAGGCCCAAGTGGCAACAGCCTAGACTGACTTTGGAGCTTAAGCTGTGGAGCTTAAGGGGAGAGATCCTGCTTCTCCTACCTCACAAGAATAAATGTAAACGTACCTGCTGGCTCCTCTTCGGCCCAGATGCCGTCTGATAGGGGGCAGCGTGAGCGAGGCACACATTCCATCCAGTTCTAGCCTAAATTTGTAATGGAGTTCTATTGATGACTCAGGGCTCCTATTTAAACATATCAATTTACTGTGCCATGTCTTCAGGCAGCCAAACTGGCTGCCTATTAGGTGGACCCCAGCAAAATGGAGCTGGTCGGGGTAATCCTGGGAATGGGGTAGAAGTTATTTTACACCATTTTCATAGCATTACCATCTATTTCCGCTGGGCAGGAGGCCTCAAAATTCAGCCCTCTATCTCTTCAATTTCTGGCTTTTTCTCATTTCTTTCTGCTGCATCTCTTTTTGTCTTTTCTCGTCATCCCACTCAAAGTAAGAACACTGACAGTTATGCAAATATTATCACAGGTCTTGATGTGGACATGTGTTTACTGCTGTTCCTTGGCCCTCTTGGTTATTAAGTTTAAATCGAATTTAACCTTATTGCCAATAGAAAACACATGAGCAGAAATTACTTTCAGACCTCCCACTACTGAATCTCTTAAAATCTGATCAGGTACGGAGAAATAGAGAGTGAGGATAAATGTAGAGCAAAGTCTGTGATGTGTTACGGACAGAAGGGGGGTTAATTTAAACTGATTTCTCCACTCACTACCTGACCATAAACAAAAATGTGTTTTTTGATTTTTGATTTCCCCCTTTATAAGTGGTAATATATTTTCCTCAACCCTAGAGTTTTGGAGTTATCTAATCCTCTATTAATAGCCCCACAGTAAACTCAAGATAAGGTAATGTAAGAGGGGTAGTTCATTTTACACACACACACAAAACATGGAAGCGGTTTTGCAATGTCCGCTCCTTTTGCATTCATAGAATAAAAGAGGGATAAGGGAAAGAAAGGGGTTTAGGGCAAAGACCACGATAAAAATAAGAATTATTGTTTCGCATGAGTCCAGAGTCCAGAATCAATGTTCAGGGGAGGTTCTTTCCAGTGGCTTTGTCTGGCAGAATTCTTGGCCTTGGTCCTAGGAACTCCGTTGCAGTTTGAGTCTGTTGAAGAAGCCGCAAGTATTCTTGTATACTGGGTATTAGTTCACTCAGTAGATGTACTGGGGGATGGAAGAGGAAGGTCTAGGATCAACTGAGAGAGGAAGAGGTGTCAGGAATGGGGGAGGGGGGAATGAAAGTGTCGGGGGAGGTTGGGGGTGGGAAGGAGTATGGGGGGGGAGGAGGGGGTAATGGGAGAAGACCGCAACTGGGGAGGTAGGTATAAAATGGGAGGAAGTTGTAAGAGAAGGAGTTCAGAGGGGAGGAGTGCATAGAGGGGAGAGAGTCCATGTGGAGGAAGGAGTTGGGAAGTGGGAAGGACTAAGGGTGGAGGAAGATGTAAGGCTGGGGGAAGAAGTAAGGGTGTCTGAAGGAGACAGAAAGGGAGAAGGACTAAGCGGGGCTGGAGTCCGGGGGGGGGAGGACCAAGTGATGGGGGCGGAGGACGAAGGGGGAGGGAGGGGTGTCCAGGGGGAAGGAGGGTGGGGGGGCAATGGTTCCAACAGGGGGAGGGGTTCAAGGTGGGGGAAGGGGTCCGGAGGGGGGGACGTCCAGGTGAACGTGCAAGGGAGGGCTCTGATGAGTCCATGACTGCCTCCTGGGGAGCGAATTGAGGGTGGGCATGCAAAGATGGAATGGTGAGAATGACTGAGGGGAAAGTGAGGCGGTAGGGTGAGGGTTCAACGGTAGCGATAGAGAGGACTGCGAGGGCAGTTGTTGGGGCCTCGGAGGCAGACACAGAACCTGGGGGTGGGAAGTAGGAGGTCGGGAAGGTGAATGTGGATGGGTGGGGTTTTCGAGAAGGAAAGAAATGTGTACATTCACCTGGACATCCCTGAAGGAAGGGTTGTGGCTGGTAGGTTACGGAGGGAAGGTGGAAGGTGATGCCAGGGGGGTCAACTGTGATGGGGGAAAGGTAATAGTTGACTGGGGGAGGGGAAAAGATGGGGGAGCTGATGAAAAAGCAAATCCACACCATTGGTGTCCAAATCGAAAGTAAAATGACAGTCATGGTGGGCAAGATCAGGTGCTGCCACGGGAGTGTGATCATTGGGTGGACGGAAATGCAGGTCAGCTCAGATGGGCAACTGAAAACAAACCGCAGCAGGCAGCATTGAAAATGTTCAGGACATTAAGATGAGTCTGATACATGAATGATCCACATGCATGGGAGAGAGAGCTTGCACAGGGCCCGAAAGGCTCTGCCACAAACACACTTCTCTCTTTAGAATCACTCATTGGCCAGCTGCTCCCTCGGCGTTGACAGAGGACGAGTGTGAGGAGCTCATAGGCAAAGGGGACTCGGAGGGAGAGAATAGCCTCTGAGATTCCCAGGGTGTCCAGCTGCCACTCCTTAAACCTTCAGATGTCTGAGGGCCCTGGCCTGACTCTTTGAGGGGAAGGAGCACCTGAAGAGACATCGAGGTGCCCCATTTCTCTCTCGTGTTACCACTGCAGGAACTCACCCATGGCTTCTGCGATGGAGTGCAGGTCTGCGCACATCTCCCCATTCTGCTGGACCAGGGTCTCCATGGCGTCTGCCATCCTCCCTATGGAGACCTCCATCCATCCACATGTGGCCACCACTTCATCAGAGAGCGGGCAGACACACTCCTCCAACTCATGTGCCACTCTGTTGAGGGATTCCAACAGCTCTACGTGATGGTCCCGCGCAATCTGCTGACCCTCCAGGATGAGTTGGAATGCCAAATCCAGAGGCTCGTCATCTGACTCGGACCTCACAGGTCCCCGATCTCCAGCAGTCCTCCAAATGCCAGGGAGCTCTTTCAAAACTGCCTCCTGCTGCTGTGGACATGTGTCTGTGTGGTGACCACCAGATTGTGAACCTGAGCCTGCTCTAGATCTAGATCCCACCAAGGTATACGTCTCTGTGCTGGTGCAGGGTATGGGTAAGTGCTGTGATGGGTCTTCCTGGCTGCTTATTTCTGAGGAATTGGCTGGCTGAAGGTGTCGGTCACTTGGCGGAGCTCCCTGTGAACCAAAATAGAGATAATCAGTGCATGGTAGCAGAGTCAAGAGGAGGAGACAGAGCACTCACATTTGCGTTGAGAGAGGGATGATGTGGTGGAGGGTCCTCACCGAGGGTGTTTGCTGCTGACCTCACTGTCACCGCAGGCACGGTCCATGTCCTCACCAGTCAGCACGATAGCACACTCCTCAAAGTGAGTGAGGGGTCTAAGGTGGGCCACTCCACCCCCGGTCTGAGACCTCTTCCTGCTGATGTGAGCAGGCTTCTCCTGCATGGAAACAGATGGAGAGAGTGTGAGCAGGACGCATGGCACTGCGTGGAATGTTTATGTGGTAAGTGGAGCCATGGACAGAACGAGGACGTGAGCTTGACAGGGTACAACCCTGATGGAAATGTGAGGGTGCATGTGAGAGTTTGTGGTGTTGTGCCTTGAGATGTGAAATCCCTATGGATGTGTGATGGATTTGTGAGTGTGTGAGTTGAGAGTGATGAGAAGATTGAGTTACTCTGGTGGAACGGATGAGACCATTCATCCTGTAGCGGCACTGGGTAACTGTCTTTTGCAGGTCATTGACGCTGACCACTGCTGCCACCACCTTCCATGCTGAATTGGTGATGCAGCTGCCCATCCTGTAGCCAGAGTGGGGTTAGAGGACATCACGGCGGGTCTCCTTAGTGTTTAAAATGTGCTCGAGGGAAGTGTCACTGAAGCGGGGCGTTGCAGTCTTTTTGCCTTTCGGGGCCATCCTGTCTTCAGTGCGGCAGTCGTGGGGTAGAAGCACTGAGATGTGTCCGCGCAGCTGCACCTCAAATGTGATGCCCAGCACGATGAAGCAGCGAGGTGATGGCATGGCAGTCAAAAGCCTGCCATCGGAATGGTGTTTTTCACGGGAATGCACAATTAATGCGGTGGGTTTGGGACAATACGGCATGAAAAGCTGTCATTGCAGGTAAAACATTTTATGCACTACTTATCTCTACTTTGATTCACCGGGAGCTCTACCAAGAGACTGACACCCTCAGCCAGCCAGTCCCTCAGCTCTATCCAGGTCCTCACCTCCAGCCAAGAGGATATTAGGGGCAGAATTGTCCCAGATTTGCACTAAGTGCGGTAGTGGGCGGGGACAATTATGCCCCTTGTGTTCTCATATTTCTTTCATAGAATTATTTTGCAACCTATTAACCATTGTGTTTTTCATTGAAACTATGAAAAGTAGAAACTCTTATTTGATCATACACTTTATATCATTCATTTTTCACTAATGTCATGGAATGGAATTTCTGGGCATCTTCTATCTTAGGAAATACCTGGTGGGATTTCCTGGACCCATCGCGGCTGGAGCAGAAAATATCGCGACATCGGAAAAATGTGTTTACTGCCATCTTAAAAGCAGTCCGGGATCATCCACTCCGGCTGTCAATGGTGGGTTGCAATTCCCACCGTGGCATGTTGGGAATGTCATTTTAATATATTTACATCTCATTGGAAGGACTGCTCACCGAAATCATCCCCCCACCCCAAGCTGGATCAAGAGGGCACAGCGGCTCCAATTAGACTGACATGTTTCACAATGGTATATAACCAATGTGCACCTGGCGACTTGCATTTCACTCGTGACTTTGAGGTTCATTCGTCTACCTTACATCACACAATGCGCATAGCAACTCAGATTCAGCGCCAGGCTTCACAGGCAGCACCACGTCGCTTTCAGGAGGCTGTTAGAGATAAGTTTCTACCTGCCGGACCAGAAGTAAGGTGCGGGTGGCTTTTAATGTTCTGCAGGCTAAGGCATCCACTGGAGAAGGGGGGAAATGGGTCTGGGGCAAGGGAAGGGGCTGCAGGGCAAGGACTAAACTGGGGGTAAGAGTGGGGAAGGTTGCACTCAGACACATGACTGTGAGGTGAGGGGGGCATGGCAATCGGGCAGTGTTCTCAGTGCCAGCATGGGGAGAGTCAGTTACAAAATGACATAAGCAATTTTGGGTCAGAATGGGAGGATTGCCAAGTGAAGAAATGCTCCAACGTTGAGCTTGCAAAAACTGTCCTTGTCCCGCTCCAGGCAGGGGGAGGACACGTCAGTCCAGTTTCAGTCATGCCCAGGATGTTGTGCTCAGGGCGTTGTTGTAACACCATGCGCATTGGTCCAGGGGGGGATTCTGGCATCCTATTGGGCCGCTGATGGCACACTCAGTCAGGGGAGGCATCTGCCCCATCTTTAGATGGAGAATAGGTATTGTGGGGTCATTCAAGGATGTCAAAAGGGGGGGTATATGTCAGACTGTGTAAGTGCCCTCAAGGTGGGTAGGAGTGAGGTCCACATGGGGCATAAGCATATCTACCTCACCACGTTCCGCAGGTAATAAAGGGATATCCACCACAATCATGATGGGATCAAGGAATACAGGGGGAGGATTGAGAGGTTTTTGGAGGGAGGGAGGATTTTTCGCACTCAGACAGGAAGGGTCCAAGCTGGTTTGCTAGTGAGACCTCAGCACTACCATCTTCCAACTTGCAGCAATGGAGCAGTACAAGATTAAAATGAGGAGGTACTCTGCTGTTGAGGGCTCTGAGGGCTGACTAGAAAGCAGATGCATGCACTTTGTGGTGGGGGGGTGGGGGGGTGCAATTAAAGGGAATTGGGAAACTGAAGCTATGATGTGTTTTCATGTAAAATTAATCCTGCAAAGTGGCACTAATTGATCTCCTTGTATTAACCCTGTGTTCACAGTATGGCGAATCCCCAGATAACGCACTCCAGTGCTCTTGGATGACTGGACAAGCTTCAGGTGCATGTTACAATTGCGGCATTGGCAGCTTCACAGAAGAGAAGCCTCAGGCGTCCCTCAAATAATCTCAGTTCTTGACTAAACATTTTCCCTCATGTGTATTCCAACGGGTCTGTGGCATTCCAATGTAGTGAATGAGGATCATGTGCCTGGGCTGAAAGCAACACATCAAATGCCTGGCCAAAGCAATCTCATAGCAGTTGGTCATGTAAAGTTGGCGGCGGTGGTGGGTGGGTGGGGGGAAGGGGGAGGCGCACCTTGAAACAAACCCTGCACTAGCCTGGATTTTTGGGGTGACTAGTTTCTGACACTGGAACAAAGCCCTTGAAGCCACATTCACTGACACTGACGAGTCATTGACAGAAACACGACCTTTGCAGACTGATGCTGACTCAAGTCTGTTTCTCATTGATACGGCAGAGAGGAAACCATCAGGAAGATAGAGCCTGCCTATTGCTGCCTGCATAATCGCATAGAGGCAGCAGAGAAGAAGGAGAAGATTGTGATGGAGGCACCAGTCTCACCAAAGGGAGAAGCTAAACCCTCAAAACCAAGGGGCAGCAGGTCCCTCTTCAGACACACAGGATGAAGCTCACAGAGATGTCATGTGTGGGGTCACAGGAAGAGGGATTGGGATCACCTGGACACTCCTGGAGTCACCTGGGTGGCTGGACCAGGGGTGTCCATCTGCTGGTCTTCCTCCCAAATGACTCCTTGAGGAGAAGGGACAGCTGGAGTGAGATCGAGTTGCCCCCGCCTCCCTCTCACGTGGCCACTGGTGGATGCTACTAATGACTACAGTGATGGAGTGAAGGAAGGATGTCCTGGACCAAGGTCTCCATGGTGGCCTCTATCTTGCCAGTGTTGACCTGTGTGCGTTGACATGCTGGTGCTGTCACCTCCATCTAGACACAGATGGACTCCTCCATCTGTTGAAATCTGAGGAATGCACCTAACATCGCTTCCTGATGTTCTCATGACTGTCGCTGCAGCTCCATCAGCTGATTTAGGACCCAGTCTGATGGCTCGTCATCTGACTCGGACTCAGCAGAATCATAGCCTCCAGCAGCCTTCTGAGTGCTAGCGACCTTGGATGCCCTTGCCTCCCCGCCTGTTGTGGACCAGACTGTGTGCTGTGCTCACCAGGTTGTAACCCAGAGTCTGCTCTAGAACTAGGTCCCACCAAGATGCGCCAGTGGAGGGTGTGGGTGAGCTCTGTGACAGGTTTACTGCTGTGGTGTCCTCAGATCTTCATCTGAGGTGAAGACGGGGCTCATGCTCAGGGCCTAGCTGGTTGAGGCGCTGGGCGCTTGGCTGAGGTTCCAATGAAAGAAAGTAGAAATAATTAGTGCATGGCAGGTGACTCTAAAACAGGACAATGCACTCACAGTATGGTTGTCTGAGGAATGAGCTGGTGCAGGATCCTCATGTGTGTATTTGCCACGACCTCACTGTCACCACAGGCATAGTCCACAAACTTTCCAGTCAACTCAATGCTCGGTTTTCAAATTGAGAGGGGACCTTGAGTTCTGGCACTCCCCCACACCTGGTCTGAGACCTCTCCCTGTGACTGTGTGTGATCTTCTCCTGCATAAAGACAGATGGGGAGAGTGTGAGCAAGATACATGCCAGGGCAGATGATGCTTGGCATGTGTGGGCGGTGAGGGGAGCCGAGGACCAGATGTGGATGCGATCTCCAGGGAAGATAAGCCTAGATGGAGATGTGAGGGGGTGTGTGGGTGGATGGTGATGCCCCTTCAGCTGGCAGTGAGTGAGGTGTCAGTGAATGTGTGATGGGCTTGTGAGTTGAGAGTGATGAGATGGTTGACTTACCCTGTTGGCACAGATGAGATCATTCATCCTCTTTCTGCACTGGGTGCCTGACCTCTTCTCTGCAGTGTTGGCACTGACCAGCTATGCCATTGCCTGCCAAGCTGGACTGGTGACCTCCTTCTGGACCTCCTGGAGCCAGAGCTGAGGTAGAGGACATTGTGGTGGGCCTTGACTGTGTCCAAAAGGTATTCCAGTGACTGAATTTGGGGGCTGCCATGTTCTTGGCTTTTGGGGCCATGTCTTCAGTGGAGCAGTCCTGGGCTGCAGACACTGAGAACACTGCATGGCTGCACTTTAAATATGGTGCCTAGAGTGAGGAAGTGGTGAAGTCGAGGCGGAGCAGGCAAAGCAGAGGCTGCCTGCCAGCAATCTGGCGTGTTTCCTGTGCTTACATATTCAATGAGGTGTGAAGCGGACAATATGGCGTCAAAACCTGCCATTGCGGCTGGTGGGTAAAATGTCAATTTTTCACACCTGTCACTGCATTTAGTGCACTGAGGAGAAAATCCCACCATCAAGTTTCTTAAGTATTTAATAATCTTTGTTTATACTTAACAATTCCAAGGTGGAACTCTACAGCAGAACTGAAAAAATGTGCCCAAGGAAGTAACTCATACTTCAGATGTTGTAGCAACTGTATATTTGGCAATCTTAATCTATCTTCTGATATTCCAGAATATTAAATATATATGTTCAACAACCAGTACATAAGGCTAAAGAAACCATATGGCATGGTCATGCTTCATCTTATGATGAAATTTGATTTAATATATATTTCATTCTATTCAAAGGAACCAGTTGAAGTCCATGACTGGCGTAAGAATGTAGAAGCAAAGTCTGGGATGAAAGGGAGAAAGAAGATATTTGATACAGGTGCTGCTCCTCAGTAACAGGTATGCATCCAGGAAACAGCTAATTCTTTTCAGCCTCCATATAATTAAAGAAAATTCCTTTAGGTGAAGCAAAAGCAGAAGCTTGAAAATACACAGCAGGTATTTGAAGGAAAAAGGCAAGTTAAATGTATTAACGTAAAGTATTTCATTCTGACCTTAGGGAGCTCAATCTTTACAAGGAACAGACCATGCTAGAGAGGTGAGATTGGTGGGGCAGTGCAGGCTGAAGGTTAGTGGAGGATCACCTAGACAGTTGTTATTGTCATTATCTACGACATGATCAAACAACCAAATTCTTGCACGCCCTTTTCTATCTCCCCAATCCTAAAGGGTTCATTCTTGCTCAGACCTTCGTTTCATTTAGAGCAATCACGCAAAAGGGGAAAATAATAATGGTAAGGACAGTCCCTACCAGCTGGATGAGGGAGGAGAGATGTTGGAGGAGGATAGCATTGTCAACTGTGTTGAGGATTGCAGGTAGTTTGAGAATGAGGAAGGATAGTTTACTACAGTTGCCATCACATAACATGTCATTTGTGACTTTGAAAAGGCTATTTTAGTACTGTTGGGGGAGGAGTGGGATGCAGAAACTTGATTAAAGAGATTCAACCACGGAATTGCAGGAAAGATGGGCATGGATTTAGAGGCAGCAACACATTCAATGAGTTTGGAGATGAGACGGTAACTTGCAAGCAGGGTCAGGGATGGATTTTGTGAGGAAAGGGTTGATAAGTTTGGATTTCTTTAGTGCCTCTCATATACCTCAGAATGTCCCAAAGTGACTTACAACCAACAAGTATTTTTGAAACATAGGCACAGTATAAGACATCACATCTATGTAAACGCTCTGAGCTCAGTTTCCAAAGATGTGCAGCAACTGACAGATATGACTTTGAAGTCAGCTACATTCAATTGTGGTGGCATTATGGAATTTTTTCTTCATTGTGGGCGCTGATGAAGATTATGGTAGCTACATGAATCTGTAATAGTCACCCATCTGAGAAGCAGTCAGTGATCAGATGGTGACTCTACCTCATTGGAACCACAGGCTGATGCCCTGGTGGCAATGGGAGACAAATCTAAAAGATTCTTCGCACTGGGTTTCAAACACTGGGATCTCGCTTGCAGGCTGCTACATCAAATGGCTTTCAGGATCTGATAGCTACCCTTACACCAGCTAGGCTGCTGATCGGTGAACACTGGTTCAGAACATTTAGTAGAATGGTGATGAGGCATAAAACTGCTGTTACTCAGGACAGAAACTCAGGCTGGGCATCCAGGTCTTCCCCCTCAGGACACCATGCAGATGACACTAGACTGCCTGGGCAACACTTCAGGGATATAGACAATAGTGGCTTCTTCCCAGGACCAAGCTGTCATGAGAGGAGAGCCACCTCAATCTATAACTTTTATAGCAAAGGAGTATTCAACCAACTCTCTCAATGCTGGTTCCCCCTGGTTACACCTAAGAGCAGTACTAGAATAGGAGAAAGGAAGGCACATGTTTGGACACTCTGGCAAAGCACAATGTTAAGAGAAAGTGGATTTCCTAATTCTTTTCCCAGCTTCACATAAGTTAATGCTCCTTCAACCAAGAAACAGATCCTGGAATATCACATCACATTAGACCTCTTCGGCCCAAATGACCATACAAGCCTAAAACATATGCTTGAATGAGTGAACATGAAATAAGTATACATTCTCTTCTTTTAAACTCATTTGATTTGGGCATCACTGGCAAGGTGGGCATCACTGGCAAGATGGGCATTTATTGCCCATACTTAAACATTTGAAAGCAGTTAAAAGTCAATTACATTGTTGTGGTCTGGAGTCATATGTAGGGTTTACTTGGTAAGGACGGCAGATTTAAAGGACATTAGTGAGCTAGATTTTTTTTATATGACATTGCAATAGTTCCAAGGTCACTATTACCAATGCTAGCTTTTTATTTCAGATTTATTTAGTTAGCTCAATTCAAAATTCCCCATCTACGAGGGTCAGATCTGAACTCATTCTCCTGATTATTAGTCCAGTAACATAACTGCTTTGTTAACACACCCCCAAGGGTCTTAGTACAAATGTTTTATGTTCACTTTTGAGTTCTTTGTAATCATAGAATCACACAACACAGGAGGCCATTAATCTTATCATCCCTGGGCTGGTTCTTATTGGGTAAGTCCCAATCCCCCTGCTCTTTCCCCATAGCACTGCAAATGTTTCTTACTAAAGGAGAAGATTTAATCAAAATTCAGGCCTAATGTCTGAAATTATTTGAAGTGACCGGAAAAACCGCAATGAACTTTTGAATATTGTTTTCGCATTTGTGCCATAGGTACAGAATGCTTTCATGGCATAACATACACACATTACAATATGACAGGGTGTGTACATTGTAGAGTGGGTTGACATGCATCTAGGCGGTTGGCTGGGTTAAGTGGTAATTGTACTTTTGCTGTTTTCCTACAGTCCCATTGTCTTGGCTACAGTAATGCAACTCATGATTTTCATTGGTTGGGTTACTTCACATGGAGTATCTATGCTGATGGGTTAGGTTGTCAGTAGCAGTCGGCCACTAACAGGAATCATATTTTGAAGCGTTAAAATATCTTGATTCAGAATTGGTGAATACATCATTTTCTTCATGCTGAGGTACTTGTCGCAATATTTCTGTTTGATGTAACTAGGTGCAGGGTGACTGGAAAGCTGATCTGTCGTGGCCTCTCTGGGATGCCACAATCAGACCACATTTAGCAGGGGGCCCAGGCAATCACAATGTCAAAGACTGGAGTTCTGAACTGTGCCTGTCTTATAATTAATTTAATTGTGAACAGCACGTTAATATAAATCTCATTGTATAACATTGTTTCCTCCCCATTTAACAAATTGGGATGTCAAAGTCCCATCGTAACATTGAAGAGGATGCGGTAGATGAGGCTCATTTTCAAGATGTTAGCCTAAAATCTCATCCCAATAGAAGAAGATGCTCCGTCCACATTTTTGTTCAGGCATTGCCACATTTCAATTTATAAGCCTAAATATAGTCTAATTTACAGTGTATGGTTTACTTTACATCATAATTCTGTTATTTCCACAGATGTAATTTCAGATATAGAAACATCAGTATGTTCTAATATAGTCACTTTAGATTTGTATATTGGTACAAATTTTTCCTTAATGAGAGAAAAAGTGATATACTCCTTGGTGGAATTTATTCAGTTTGTTATCACTATTTTCCATATATGTATATTTGCTCAGTAAGAAACTGGAAACTCAAATGAGTTCATATGGCCTCAATTCCTTTGAACAACAAATAATGGGTGCATTTCATAATTCACCCCCTGGGGGCAATCTACAGGGAGCAGATTGCAGGTCTGCTTTGAATGTTATTGCATTGATTATTATTCTTAATTCAGCTAGTGTAAAAGTACTAACAGACCTATTCAAAAGCATTAACTAAAATGTAGTATTCTACAGATAGCTAAGTCCTACTAAAAATGGTCACTTTCAGCAAAAATATTGAAATGAATCACACCACACCTGCAAACATTTTGCAAATAATGCCACAGCCTTTTTTGTCAAGCCCTACACTAACCTAAAAATATCTTTCTTCACTCACAGCATCTATATATGGATCGCAGCTGTAAAAAGAGCAACTGGTTATTTCTTGAACCTGCAAAGATGCCAAGCTTTGCTGGCAAACAGTAATTGGTTCCTTAATATTTATTCCAGGTCTGCTGACGAAAGCTTGGAAATCACTCAGTTGTTATTCACAATTTATCACAATCAATCTCAAAAAAGATCAGTTAATTAAAGATCATTTTGGAAAGTGGATCCGTAAAGGGAAAGTTTATCTGAAAGACGGGATTCCAACTAAGAGAAGCCTCATTTACAAGGCTGCATGGTATGTTCAATAAGAACAGTTGCTGGATGAGTCTTCTGTGTACAAGTTTATGAAAATGATGATGAAGATGGAAAACAGATGATATTAACTCCCTCAGCACAAAGAACTTTTCAACTTTTAATATAAGTACATATTTTCCTTTCCTAGAAAAGAACTCATGTAGCATTGAGAATTGTACTGAAGTAAATCTAGAGAATTGTACAGAACCAAAGAATTCTACTTAATTCACAGTTTTAAAAAAAACATCCTGGTAATGTTCTAAAATTTATTGATAAAGTGTGACTCAAATCGCAAAGGACATAATTGCTACAGAGTAAACAATTGCTTTGGTTTCTTGGAAGAAATTCAAATGTTTGTGAAATATTTCAAAGGCCCACAGTTTGCACTTAATTTACAATCTATATATTGGTGATATTTTAGTATAATGATTCAGAAATCAGCTGTAAAAGATAAATGTTATTGTTGGACTGTCATGATCTCAATAATGGCAACTGTCCAATATTTTTAAAATATATAATTGCTCAGTTCTAATAAATGTGTAAATATAATAGATATCATTTTTGACTTATTTTTAAGAAAAACCTTTATTTAAACAATGCTATAGGTATACATTGAACATTTTGTGGTTTGCAAGTCCATGTAATTATGTGTTAAACTGAGTTATAAATGTAAGAGTGTACACCAAGAGGTCATTAGGTTGTTAACAAGGGCATAAGGTGAGCAGATAGAGAGTTCTTGCCTACAAGATAATATCTTTCTTTGTATCATGGCAATTATTAGATATAAGGTGAATGAAGAGGAGGGAGTGTCAGGAAAGTTGTCATATCTCCTCCTCCACTTTATCTATAAAACAACCGTAAAATATGTCAGAGAAACTCATAATCAAACTATATAGAACCAGAAATTCATCCTATTTGGTGATCTTCCTCATGTGATAGGTAGGCCCAATGCCCACCTGTTGGCATTTACATTAGACTGGCAAGCTGCTTGAGGATCCTGAACAAGCATATACAGCTCACCAATGGAGGCCACTTGAATTTCTGTCAACTGCTTGACACACAGCTAGGCCTTCCAGCAGGGTGGGGAGCATAAGCTGGGTGGAGGGCTGACCAGAAAAGGACAACTGGGAGGGGGGCTTGACTGTGAGGAGAGGGGCATTTCAAAGAGGCAGTGACTAGGAAGGGGAGGGGGAGAGGATGACCATGAGCAGTTTGGGAGAGGGAGGGAAGGGACAATCCAGAGGAGGTTCAGGTAACTATTGGGAAAGGGAGCTATAAGCACGATTGAAGGGAAGCTGAGGCAACGATTGGGGAGAGTAGTGAGCAGTGGGTGGCAGTTCTGAAGAAGTTATATTGGACTCTGTTAACTCTGTTTTTCTCTCCATAGTTGCTGCCAGACCTGCTGAGTTTTTCCAGTATTTTCTGTTTATATTTAAAAAAAGGACCTGCTTTTCCTGGATGTCACCAACTTGGCAGTTGATTTCAGGGCAAACCAATTAAATAAACAAGGCAGCAGAAAGCTGAAAACTCTTTTATTTGCATGTGCACCAGGTGTAATGCCTGTTTCAGGTAAGGGCCCTGGACAGTACTTTTGAAACCAATACCAATGTGGAGATGGCACACTTCTCGAGCAGGACATGCTCGCATATATTACTTGTCATACTGGAAGTTATAGTATCTGTTTTACATCTGTAAGAAGCATACAAAAACATCAGATTTCAAGACCAAAATGTTCTGGTCAGGTCATAACTTGAATACTGTGCCTAATCCTGGTCAGGGAGATATTCATTTTTTGGAAGCAATGCAGCAAAGAGCAACAAGGCTGGATCTTGGTGTTAAAGCTATGAGTTTAAAGGATGAGCTGGAGAGATTCAACTTTTCAGTCTTGAAAGGTGGTGAAGTGGATAACTGAAGTGTTTAAGAGACTAAATGGTGTAGAAAGGTAAACATGGGAAATCATTTTAAATTAAGTTGGACAAATACAAAAGGTTCAAACTAGTAAGATGCAAATTTGCTGTCTGGAATTCTTTCTTCATGAAAAAAAACATCTTTTTGGCTTCTGGTTTGAATATGTACTCCTGCACATTGGATCCTTATTCAGTAAGTTTTTTTTTAAACTTACCTTTTGGTTGTGGCCTTCGGCAGTCCCTTTAAGGATTGGTGGTTTGATGGAATAGATTTGCAGATAGAGTCATGGAGGCAAAAACCTTGGAATCACTTAAAAACCAATTGAATACTGCAATGGTTAGACTTTAGGGTTATTCTGAATGGATGAACAATGAGCTGAAGGGCCCTACTCATCTGTAATTATCCGATAATCTTATGATATTAAAAGTTTTGTGTCTATCTGATTGTTGTGCTTTAATATTATAGTATTCCTTCATCAAATCACAGAACCAAGAGACCAGGATTCACTGTCCTGTTATGCTAGAATTCTACTTTGTAATTGCAAAAGCTCTGGTTAGACCCCATTTGTAGTAGTGCATTCAGTTCTACACATTGCAAATAAGGAAGATTATATAGGCCTTGGTGAGGGTGCAGTGCAGATTCATCAAATTGACACTGGGTCTAAAAGGGTTAAATTAAAGAACAGGTAAAATAGACAAGGCCCTTGAGTATTGAAGATTAAGAGTAAGTCTTATTGAGGTGTTTATGATGATTACAGGACTTGTTAACAGTTGACAGGAGAAACTGTCCCCTCTGGCAGGGGAGTCTAAAGCAAGGGGTTATAATCAGGGATGATGTCAGGAAGCATGACTTCACACAAACAGTAATCGAAATCTGGAAGTCTCTTTTCCAAAAAAACTTGCAACTCGATGGATTGAAAATTTTAAAACTGCAGTTGATTTTTGTCAGGCAACAGCTATTAAGAGATAGGAACCAAGGTGAGTAAATAGATAAAAATCAGCCAATATCAACATTCCCTCTAACTTTTTTTAAGAGGGCACGAGTGATTTATTTAAGTGCATAGCACCTTAAAATTTTTGCGTAGCTGGGAACGTGTAGAGGCTTAAAGATTTTGCATTTCTTGCTTTCTTTACACAAACTCATCAATCACACATGCAGGACTGGCAAACGATAAAGTTAGTTCTTCTATTTGAAGACTAGAACTTGCATACACACAAATTACAGCTCAGTTCAGCAACTACCACCGCCTGTATCACATACTTTTTTTTACATCCTGGTTCTATGATGACACATACAATATTTGCATATTCTCTTAAAGCAATATTACATCAAGAGGGGGTGGCTTGAGCCTTCATGGGGACTTTCGGGTTGCTGTGCTGTTGCACAGCCTACAGGGATGTAGGATTGAGTTTATTATAATACTGTTAGGACTTAGTTGTTATATTCTTAAGTGTATTGATTAAAATTGTATTCTATCTGTAGCATAACCACAAAAGCATGATGGATAAGCTCAGTTGAATGTTGGCTACAGTTTGCTACAAATCATGACATGTCAAGAAACGTGAAAGGATGGAGTCAGACCATGTAAAGACCCTTCGTTTAAAAGTTGTTAGATAGTGGATAACCCCAGAGAGGCTGTTGGCCTCTTAACCAATAAAGACTGTAAACATTAAGATAAAAGCCAAATACTGCGAATGCTGGAAATCTGAAACAAAAACAAAAATTGCTGTAAAAACTCAGCAGGTCTGACAGCATCTGTGGAGAGAAAGACAGAGTTAATGTTTCGAGTCCGTATGACTCTTCATCAGACTGTAAACATATCTCGCCAAATAGCTGTGAAACAGGACAAGGGCATATTAGTTTTGTTAAGTGGTCATTGTTGATGAATGAACAGCCAGAGAAGCACAAATCTGGAGCCCCCTGAATGAGAATGACAATGACCTAAACCAAACTCAAGGGAACATCATGGAAGGGCAGTTAGATAATGACTAACCAACCAGATAAACAGAAATGGAGTTTTACCTAATATGGCACAGATCCATGCTGGGAGTAGTGTGTAAAGTAAGGATTTGTAAGACACAAAGCACACATCATTGTCAAGAAGAAAAGACAGAAGATAAACATCAATTAAGAGACAAGGTGCCCAGTCAATCCAAGGTTAAGGATCGGTGTTCCATCGTGAATGCAACTACTGACCACAGCCCTTTGCTAAGTATCACAATTTTGCACTTATTGTGGAAAACTTAAGGTCTGTGAAGCTTGTGAAAACACCCTCATACACATGTAGTTCTGTAGCTAGTCTGAGATGGAAGTCCCTTTTTTGATCATCTCTCCCACTTAGTCTGTAATTATAATTGACCTAAGTCTTATGACTAAATTAAAGTAAATGCCAGATCTTGCAGGAAACATTGACCATAATCAAATTAAACGGTGAAACAAGTTCAAAGGATTGAATGGCCTTCTCTGGTTTCTATGCTCACTATCACATTTTACAGTAAAAATATTTTTGGTATATGGCTATCTTGAAGGCCACTTGAATGCCTTGGATACTACTCTGGGATGGGTTTGCTGCCAGAAAAGTATTGGGTGGGATTGCTATGCTGACTTCATCATAACTCTGATCATTTCCTGGGTTAGAATCATGACCAGATTATCGATTTTTGTGATGTTGCTAAAGGAGGAATGTTGGATAGACTTTTCAGAAAATTCCCAGCTGCTGTTCAAAAATTGTGAAGACATCTTTCATATCCTCCAAATCATGTAGATAGGGCCTTCTCCTCGAGAACAGTGCAAAAGGAGGACCCTGGGACAGGCAGACAGCAGCACCTAGTGGAGAGTGCGATAGGAAAACCCTGGGTCAGGCAGTCAGCAGCACCTAGAGGATCTAGCATTAGTCTATACTCAGATAGGAGTAAGGGTAAAATAAAAGCAACGGTCCATATTCTACTTAGTTATATCTGGGGAGCTCAGTCCTATAATTTGAACATTCAGTGCTGTGTGGGAAATGCTAGACACTCCTGACGGAACCCATGACCATGTGTGCAGGAGGTGCCTCTGCCTGGAGCAACACGAGCTCCGGGTTTTGGAGCATGAGCAGCAGCTGGGGGCACTACGGTGCATTCATGAGGCTGGGAGGTTCGTGGATAGCACATTTCAGGAGATGGTCACTCCACAGTTTAAGGAAGTGCAAGCAGAGAGGGAATGGGTGACAGCCAGGCAGAAGAAGGGGACCAGTCAGGTAGTGAGGGAATCCCTCGAGTGTAACTCACTCGCAAATGGTTTTTCGGCATGGGAGGCCATCTGTGGAGGCCAACTAGAGCCAAGGCCATGGCACTGTGAATAGTCCAGCTGCTCAGGGGGAGAGGAAGAAGCGTGGAAGGGCAAGAGTGGTAGGAGATTCAATAGCGAGGGGAGTGGAGAGGCGCTTCTGCAGCTGTAGATGTGACTCCAGGAAGGTATGTTGCCTCCCAGGTGCCAGGGTCAAGGATGTCACAGAACAGCTGCAGGGCATTCTGAAGGGAAAGGGTAAACAGCCAGAGGTCGTGGTCCATGTTGGGACCAATGACATAAGGAGAAAGAGAAATGAGGTCCTGCAAGCAGACTTTAGGGAGTTAGGTAGGAAATTGAAAAGCGGGACTTCAAAGGTAGTAACCTCTGGATTACTCCTGGTGCCATACTGTAGCGAGTATAGGAACAGAAGGATAGAGCAGATGATTGTGTGGCTGGAGACGTGGCGCAGGAGGGAGGGCTTTAGATTTCTGGGGCACTAATGGAAGTGGGACAAGTTGGACGGGTTACATCTGAAAAGGAACAGGATCAACATCCTCGCAGGGAAGTTTGCTAATGCAGTTGGGGCAGATTTAAAGTAAATTGGCAGGAGGATGGAATTCTGAAAAGTAGTTCAGAGGGGAGAGAAGCTGAGATGGAATTAGAAGTTAATACACTAGTAAACACTGAAAGGCAGAGGAAACATAGACTAGATAAGAAAGAAGTAAGTTTAGCAAGGCTAAATGGAATATATTTTAACGCAAAGGAGCCTGAGGGATAAGACAAATGAGCTGAGGGCACAGATAGGCACATGGGAGTGACTGAGACTTAACCAAAAGAAAGGCAGGATTGGCAGCTCAACATTCCTGGTTATAGGGTATTCAGATGAGATAGAGAGGGGGAAAGAAGAGGAGGGGGGCATTGCAATATTGATCAAGGAATCAATAATAGCAGTGAGGAGGGATGATATCCTGGAAGGATTATCAAATGAAGCCATATGGGTAGAAGTAAAAACACAAAAGGGGCAAACATGCCATTGGGTGTGTACTATAGGCCCCCAAACAGTCAGGGAGAGACAGAAGATCAAATATGTAATCAGATTTCAGAGAAGTGTAAGAATAATAAGGCAATAATAGCAGGGGATTTTAACTAACCAAATATTAACTGGGATAATTTTAATGTGCAAGGTAGGGAAGGAACAAAATTCTTAAGTTGCATCCTGGAGACCTTTTTTAACCAGTTCGTAGAAAGCCCAACAAGGGAGGTGGCAGTTCTGTACCTAATACTTGGAAATGAGCCCAGGCAGGTGGAAGGCATATTACTAGGGGAGCATTTTGGAGATAGTGCTGAAAACTCAGTTAGATTATGGAAAAGGATAAGGTTGGGCCGGAATTAAAAGTTCTAAACTGGAGAAAGGCTAATTTTACTGAGATACAGTTTGGCCCAAGTGGACTGGGAGCAGCTACTTGCAGATAAAACTGTATCAGAGCAGTGGGAGGCATTCAAGGAGGAAATAGCAAGAGTACAGGGCACATATGTTCCCATAAAGACAAAGGGCAGGGGGGACCAAGTCCGGAGAACCCTGGATGTCAAGGGCCATAAAGGTTAGGATTATGAAAGAAAAAAGCTTATGGCAGACACTGAAGGCTCAATACAGCAAAGTCCCAAGAGGAGTATAAAAAGGGCAGGGGGATCTTAAAAAGGAAATTAGGAAAGTTAAGAGCATGCATGAGAAAGCATTGGTAGGTAGAACAAAGGAAAACCCAAAGGGTTTTTAAAAAATATATAAGGAGCAAGAGAATAACTAGGAAAAGAGTAGGGCCAATTAGGGATCATAAGGTAATCTGGTGTAGACTCGGAAGACGGGGTGCAGTCCTCAGTGAATACTTTGTGTCAGTCTTCACAATGGAAAAGGATGATGCAGGTATAGACATCAGGGTGGAGGAATGTGAAATATTAGAGGAAATTAACATAGAGCAGAAGTACCAGCAGGTTTAGCGGCCTTAAAAGTGAATAAATTGACAGGCCGGGATGAGATGTATCCCAGGCTGTTGAAGGAAGCAAGGTAAGAGATATCAGGGGCCCTAGCAGTAATTTCCAAATCCTATCTGGCCACAGGTGAGGTGCCAGAGGACTGGAGGACTGCTAACATTGTCACATTATTAAAAAAGGGAGAGAGGGATAGACTGGGAAATTACAGGTCAGTCAATCTAACCTCGGTGGTGGGAAGTTACTAGAAAGAATTCTGAGGTACAAAACATATCTGCACTTGGAGAGACACAGATTAATCAGGGATAGTCAGCATGGATTTGTTAAGGGAATGTCGTGTTTAACAAATCTGATTGAATTTTTTGAGGAGGTAACCAGGAGTGTTGATGAGGGTACTGCATTTGATGTGATCTACATGGATTTTAGCAAGGCTTTTGATAAGGTCCCTCATGGCAGACTGGTCAAGAAAGTAAGAGCCCATGGGATCCAAGGCAAAGTAGCAGGTTGGATCCAAAAGAGGCAGCAAGCAGAGGGTGATGATAGAGGGATGTTTCTGTGACTGGAAGTCTGTTTCCAGTGAGGTCCCACAGGGCTTAGTGCTGGGACCCTTTCTGTTTGTGATGTACATAAATAATTTGGACTTAAAATGTAAGGGGTATGATCAAGAAGTTCACAGATGACAGGAAAATTGGTAGGATGGTAAAAAGTGAGGAGGATAGCCGTAAACTGCAGGAGGATATCAATGGACTGGTCAGGTGGGCAGAGCAGTGGCAAATGGAATTCAACCCGGAAAAGTGTGAGGTAATGCACTTGGGGAGGGCGAAAAAGGCAATGGATTACACTATGGATGGCAGGACCCTGGAAAGTAATGATCAGTGGGACCTTGATGTGCATATCCACAGATCCTTGAAGGTAGCAGGGCAAGTAGGTAAGTTGGTTAAGAAGACATATAGGATACTTGCCTTTATTAGCCGAAGCAAAGAATACAAGACCAAGGAGGTTACGTTGGAACTGTATAAACCGCTGGTTAGGTCACAACTGGAGTATTGCTGGCAGTTCTGGTCACATTATAGGAAGGATGTGATTGCACTGGAAAGGGTGAAGAGGAGATTTACCAGGATGCTGCATATGCTGGAGGGTCTGAGCAATTGGATAGGCTGGGGTTGTTTTCCTTGGAGCAGTGAAGGTTGACAGCCGACCTAATAGAGGTGTCTCAGATTATGAGGGGCATGGATAGGGTGGATGGAAGGCATTTTTTCCATTAGCAGGGGTGTTAATAGCCAGGAGGCATAGATTTAAGGTAAGAGGTAGAAAGCTAACAGGGGAGTTGAGGGGAAATATTTTCACCCAGAGGGTAGTGGGAGCCTGGAGCTCACTGCCTGAAAGGATGGTTGAATCAGAAACTCTCGTAACATTTAAGAAGTATTTAGATATTCACTTGCGTTGCCATAGCCTCCAAGGCTATGGGCCAAGTGCTGGAAAATGGGATTAGTGTAATCAGATCTTTGTTATCTATCACAAGACACGATGGGCCGAATGGCCTTTCTGTGCTGTAAATGCATATGAGTCTATACATCACACTTAAAAAGTGGCATTTCCAGCAATGTAGAACTCTCTCACTACCTAAGTAGTATCAGTGTCAATCATGTGCCTAAGTCCTGGAGTGAGTCTATAAACCAACTCAGAGGCAAGAATGCTACCAGTGAGCCAAGCTGGTACTTGAATAGACCTTAGCTAGATAGTATTTGGGAGGCCAGCATAGCATTGGAAAAATCAAGCCTTGTGCAGCAAAGACTAGTGTTACGTTCAGGTACGGAGGGGTGAGATGGTTTTCCATCTTTTCTCTCTCATTTGACCGCAATGGATTTTTTGAAAAGGATGTGCTTGCCAATTCAGTGAAAGCGTGTAAACAGTTAAACAATGATCATAAAAGACACAATCAGACAGGTTTTTTTGAGTTTTGACAAAGAAGATAGCTTTTTTATACTTAACTGGCCTAAGTAAAATAATAAAATATGCGCGACATGCGCACGCACGCACACACACACACATTCGAGTCCAGAGAAAATTAATGGGGTAAACAGTTGGTGGAGGTTAGTGACTTGAGTGGTTTCAGGCTGGATTCAGTGGTGTTGATGCTTCCGGTGTCATGGAAATGTAAAGATCTAGATAGATAATTTGATCTTCTGCAGGCAGTAGTGTTGGATTGAGTTATTTGAAGAAATTTCTGTCTCGGATAGTTACAATCAGTAAACAGGCTCAAAAGCTTGCAGTTTGGGTGGAGAGAGAGAGAAAGAGAGAGAGGAAGGAGAGATCCCACCAGGGTCTTCTTCCTTCAGTGTATCGGCTGCTTGTGCTGTACTGCTGAGAAAATGTGCTTAAAACACACAAAGGAGTGTACTTGTCACAGGACCAACTCTCTCCAACTGACCAGTAATTTAAACATGGTCGTTACTACGGTATTCCCCCCTATAACTTAATCAATTCCACTCTGGGAATGCCCCCTCTTAGACAGGGTCCAAATATTCAAGTGATTGGGTTTAATATTTCATCCCCATCAGTTGAACACTTAAGGTGATTGCTTGGATGCTTTGCTAAGGGGGACAGAATATGTGGTTCACTTATATTCCCCTGGTCATTGTCCTTGAAGAGTCTTTGCAGACATGGTGTTTCCATCTCAATAGTTTGGAATTAGGAAGATACAGTAATGCAAATTACTGCATCTTTGGCTGCAAGCTCAAGTTACCTTTAATCTCCGTTTTAAAATGTTTAATTCAGGTTTCCAGCCAGTGGATTTTAAAAAATCATTATTTGACATAAAGCATGTTTTCACGACACTTGCTTAACTGATAGTTTACCCATTTTCCAGTTGTGCAACCCTAGCTGGGTCATTCATTGCCAGATATGCAAATATGCTGCTGTTTCCCTACGCAATAACAATGACTAACTTCAAAAAGTAATTAATTCATTATGAATTGTTCTGGGATGCCCTGGGATGTGAAAAGTGTTACATAATGTAATTTTATTCCATTCTTTCTGTCTTGTTGATGTTGAGCTGAAAAAAGTTGTGGTTTTTCCAGGATTTGATGCCTCATGATACTATCAAGGTAGTGGTGAAGAGATCACTGCCTTCAGGAGAAGTAAACAGAAAGGGGGAAACATTAAGAAGGTACAATAATATGATAACACAAATAACAGAATGACTGTACACATTTCCTTGTCATCCAAGCACTTATTGTGGATAATTCTGACAGAAACTTGGCTGATGTGGGATGGCAACCTTCCCCATAATTAAGCCTCCTAACCTGGCTCCAACTTCCACCACTTGGTCTGTCCAGAGTGTGGTGGTGATGGTGTGGTACTTATCATAAAGTACACCTTGGCTTGCCCCCTTCTCCTCCTGTGAGTAACAACTTTTTCATCCCTCTCAACTCTCCTTCAAAGTCCCTGTTCTCTACCGCCCGTCCAAGTGCAAGACAGGTTTCCCACTGAGATATCTTCTCTACTTTCCTCCCTCAGCCTCTGAACTGAGTGACTTCTCAACCATTGTGATTTCAACCTCCATCTCAACTCAGCGTGTCCTCTCTCTTGAGTTCACTGCTCTCCCATCTTCATTTAATATGATGGCAGTAGCTCGGCAATCATGCACAGTCATCTCTTAGCACCTCCTTCTATCCTTCTCCACTTGCATCACCTCTCCCCTCCCAATCCCACCTCCTTTGTTTGCCCCTGGAAGAACTCTCAGTCAGGTCACTTACAATGGCATTTTCAAATTTCGAACTATCTAGCCTCGGTTCTCCATTCACTATAATACTTCTGTAGCTAATGATGTGCTCAACCACTCCCTCACCAGCATCCTTGATGCCCTAGTCCCCATTAAAACCATTACTCTCTAAGCCTGATCATTGCCCTGGTATGGCTCTCATTTCTGCTCCCTTAATTCCAATGGATGCAGACTTGAATGCTTATTGCAGACAGCTGATTTAACCATTCATCGCCAGATCTGGTTGGAACATGTAAAGCACAGTGGGAGTTGTTCTCCTTTGCCAAAACTGCTCACTATTTCTAGAATACAAAGATAATCCCTGGCTTCTTTTCTCTACTGCAAACCATCTTCTTAAGTCTCCTCTACCCTCCCTTCAACACCAAGTTTGAGGGCACTCAGGGAATTCTTCATCACTAAGCCAGTCTTAGCCAGAGAATTACTGCAATAGCTTCTCTTCCCGGTCCCACAATGTTAGCTCTAGAGTACCCAAAAGATCAATCCTTGCCCCACCTCTTTCTTCCTGGCATGCTATCGCTTGGTAATATCATCCAAAAACAGATCAGGTTCCACATGCATGCTGATGAAACATTGGTCCACCTCAACACCATCACTTCTTTTGACCCCTCCACTACATCCAACTTCCATCTTGTTATCTTCCTAAGAGCTCAGTGGGTGTACTTACACTAGATGGACTAGAGCAGTTCAAGAAGGTAGTTCACCACCACCTTCTCAAGGGCAATTAAGGATGGGCAACAAAAGCTGCCCTTGCCAGCGATGCTCACATCCCACGTAAGAATAAAAAAAAGTTAGCTCTTCAGGTCATTCCCCTTCATCAGAACTGGAAATAAAGATGCAACAATTTTTAAGCAAGAACAGAGGCAGGGAAAGGAAGAATAAAAGGGAAGGAAAGATACATTTATATAGCACTTTTCATGACCACTGGATGTCTCAAAGCACCTTACAGAAATGAAGTACTTTTTGAAATGCAGTCACCGTTGTAATGTAGGAGACTCAGCAACCAATTAGTGCACAATAATCTCCCACTAACAGCAATGTGATGATGACCAGATAATTTGTTTTTGTGATGTTGATTGAGGGATTATTATTTGCCAGGATGCTGAAGATAACCTCTTCAAAATAGCGCAATAGGATCTATTACGTCCACCTTTTTTTATTCATTCACGGGATGTGGGCTTCGCTGGCTCAGCCATCAATTATTGCCCATCCCCAGTTGCTCTTGAGACGGTGGTGGTGAGCTGAATTTTTGAACCGCTACAGTCCATGTGGTGTAGGTACACCCACAGTGCTGTTAGAAAGGGAGTTCCAGGATTTTAACCCAATAACAGTGAAGGAATGGTGATATATTTCCAAGTCAGGGTGGTAAGTGACTTGGAGGGGAACTTCCAGGTTGGTGGTGTTCCCATCTATCTGCTACCCTTATCCTTCTAGATGGCAGTGGTCATGTGATTGCAAGGTGCTGTCTAAGGAGCCTTGATGAATTCCTGCACTGCATCTTGTAGATGGTACACAGTGCTGCTACTGTGTGTCAGTGGTGGAGGGAATGAACGTTTGTAGATGTGGTGCCAATCAAGCGGGCTGCTTTGTCTTGGACAGTATCAAGCTTCTTGAGTGTTGTGGGAGCTGCACTCATCTAGGCAAGTGGAGAGTATTCCATCACACTCCTGACTTGGGCCTTGTAGATGGTGGACAGGCTCCTGGGAGTCAGGTGCGTTACTTGTCACACGATTCCTAGCGTCTGACCTGCCCTTGTAGCCACAGTATTTATTTGGCTAGTCCAGTTCAGTTTCTGTTCAATGGTAATCCCCAGGATGTTGATAGTGGGGGATTCAGTGATGGTAATGCCATTGAACATCAAGGGGTGATGGTTAGATTCTCTCTTGCTTAAGATGGTCATTGCCTGACACTTGTGCAAATGTTACTTGTCACTTGTCAGCCCAAGCCTGGATATTGTCTGGGTCTTGTTGCATTTGGACATGGACTGCTTCAGTATCTGAGGAGTCACGAATGGTGCTGAACATTGTTTAATCATCAGTGAACATCCCACTTCTGACCTTATGATGGAAGGAAGGTCATTGATAAAGTAGCTGAAGATTGTTGGGCTGAGGAACTCCTGCAGTGTAGTGCTGCAGCTGAGATGACTGACCTCCAATCACCACAACCATCTTCCTTTGTGTTAGGTATGACTCCAGCCAGCGGAGAGTTTTCCCCTGATTCCCATTGGCTCCAATTTTGCTAGGATTCCTTAATGCCACACTTGGTCAAATGTTGCCTTGATATCACTCTCAGCTCACCTCAGGAATTCAGCTCTTTTGTCCATTTTTGAACCAAGGCTGTAATGAGGTCAGGAGCTGAGTGGCCCTGGCAGAACCCAACTGGGTGTCAGAGAGCTGGTTTTGGCTAAGCAAGTATCACTTGATAGTAGTTGATGACCCCTTCCATTACTTTACGGATGATCGAGAGTAGACTGATGGGGTGGTAATTGGCAGGGTTGGATTTGACATGCTTTTTGTGTACAGGACATACCTGGGCACCTTTCCACATTGCCAGGTAGATGTCAGTATTGTAGCTGTACTGGAACAGCTTGGCTAGGGGCAAGTTTTGGAGCACAAGTCTTCAGTACTATTGCCGGAATATTGTCATGGCCTAATGCCTTTTCACTATCCAATGCCTTCAGCCGTTTCTTGGTGAATTGATTTGGCTGAAGACTGGCATCTCTGACGCTGGGAACCTCCGGAGGAAGCCAAGATAGATCATCCACTTGGCACTTCTGGCTGAAGATTGTAGCAAATGCTTCAGCCTTATCTTTTGCACTGATGTGAAGGGCTCCCCCATCACTGAGGATGGGGATATTTGTGGAGCCTCCTCCTCCAGTGAGTTGTTTAATTATCTACCACCATTCATGACTGGATATGGCAGAACTGCAGAGATTAGATCTGATCCATTGGTTGTGGGACTGCTTAGCTCTGCCTATCATTTGCTGCTTATGCTGTTTGGCAGGCAAGTAGTTCTTGTGTTATAGCTTCACCAGGTTGAGGCCTCATTTTTAGGTATGCCTGGTGCTGCTCCTGGCATACTCTCCTGCACTCTTCATTGAACCAGTTTAATATCTCATCTGAAACACACCCTTCCAATATACTCTTGTACACTGCATGGACTGCAATGGTTCAAGAAGGTGGCTCACCACCACCTTCTCAAGGGCAATTAGGGATGGACAATAAATGCTGTTCTAGCCAGCAATGCCCACATCCCATGAAAGAATAATTTTTAAAAATTTAACATTATCACAGTACTACACTGGAATGGCAGCTTTGATTTTTGTGCTCAAGTCCAGGAATGGGCCTTGATCCCAAAACTTTATGACTCAGAAGCAAGTGTGCTACTGACTGAGCCACAACTGACACTCAGGTCCATAATAGGATGGAAGGCAGGGGAGATAAAAAGGATGACGGTGAAAGGCAAAATGGGATATTAATGGGACAAGTAAAGAAATAAAAGATGGGGCTTTCAAATTTTAAGCATCTGCAGTTATTTTGCTTTTGTATTAAAGTTCAAATAAATGGCAGGAAGTAGTGAAGAATTTAACAATGAAATTAAGGCATTTCAGGTGAACGAATAATTGTTTCTGAGTTGTATGTTCTCACTTTTTAATTGCAAGTTAGATTGACTGTCATAAATCTAATACAAACTTATCTAATCAAATGTCCCTTTTTAAACAATACACCAAATTATAAATAAAACCGGAAATTTATTAAATCATATCATTAATCCATGCCCAACAGTCATCAAAGGCCTCAAGCATACCAGCTGAAATGACATGTTCCTTCCCCAGGAAGCGATGCAAGCGGCCAATACGAATGATCCCATCAGCTGCGTTCACCTTGGATCTGTACATGGCTGCTGTCCCTCATGTATTTCTTCAAGCTTTGCACACTTGGATCACAATATCATGTTCCTCCTTCAAATAAAGCAAAAATTGCAAATGCTGGCAATCCAGAAATTAAAACAAAAATCACTGGAAACACACACATCTGTGAGCAACACACAGAGAAAAGTTAGTAAACCAATCAACATGTTCTCTTAATGCTGACAGGCTTGCTGTACATTTCTAGGATTTCCTGTTATTGTATCAATATCAACAGTAACTTGGATTTCTACCTCTCCAGATGCTGCAAGATTCCAGCACTTTCTGTTTCTATTTCATATCTCCAGCATCTGCAGTATTTTGCTTTTATTTACTCGGATTTCTATAATGCCTTTAACATTATAAAATGTCCCAAGGCACTTTGCTGGAATGTTACAACTAAATTTGACACCAAGCCACATAAGGAAATATTATAAACAAAAACAGAATTACCTGGAAAAACTCAGCAGGTCTGGCAGCATCAGCGGAGAAGAAAAGAGTTGATGTTTCGAGTCCTCATGACCCTTCGACAGAACTTGAGTTCGAGTCCAAGAAAAAGTTGAAATATAAGCTGGTTTAAGGTGTGTGGGGGGGGGGATGGGGATGGGGGTGGGGGGAGAGAGAGAGAGAGAGAGAGAGAGAGAGAAGTGGAGGGGGTTGGTGTGGTTGTAGGGACAAACAAGCAGTGATAGAAGCAGATCATCAAAAGATGTCACAAACAATAGAACAAAAGAACACATAGGTGTTAAAGTTGGTGATATTATCTAAACGAATGTGCTAATTAAGAATGGATGGTAGGGCACTCAAGGTATAGCTCTAGTGGGGGTGGGGAGAGCATAAAAGATTTAAAAATATTTAAAAATAATGGAAATAGGTGGGAAAAGAAAAATCTATATAATTTATTGGAAAAAAACAAAAGGAAGGGGGAAACAGAAAGGGGGTGGGGATGGAGGAAGGAGGTCAAGACCTAAAGTTGTTGAATTCAATATTCAGTCCGGAAGGCTGTAAAGTGCCTAGTTGGAAGATGAGGTGTTGTTCCTCCAGTTTGCGTTGGGCTTCACTGGAACAATGCAGCAAGCCAAGGACAGACATGTGGGCAAGAGAGCAGGGTGGAGTGTTAAAATGGCAAGCGACAGGGAGGTTTGGGTCTTTCTTGCGGGCAGACTGCAGGTGTTCTGCAAAGCGGTCGCCCAGTTTATGTTTGGTCTCTCCAGTGTAGAGGAGACCACATTGGGAGCAACGAATGCAGTAGACTAAGTTGGGGGAAATGCAAGTGAAATGCTGCTTCACTTGAAAGGAGTGTTTGGGTCCTTGGACGGTGAGGAGAGAGGAAGTGAAGGGGCAGGTGTTGCATCTTTTGCATGGGCATGGGGTGGTGCCATAGAAGGGGGTTGAGGAGTAGGGGGTGATGGAGGAGTGGACCAGGGTGTCCCGGAGGGAGCGATCCTTACGGAATGCCGATAGGGGGGGTGAAGGGAAGATGTGTTTGGTGGTGGCATCATGCTGGAGTTGGCGGAAATGGCGGAGGATAATCCTTTGAATGCGGAGGCTGGTGGGGTGATAAGTGAGGACAAGGGGGACCCTATCATGTTTCTGGGAGGGAGGAGAAGGCGTGAGGGCGGATGCGCAGGAGATGGGCTGGACACGGTTGAGGGCCCTGTCAACGACCGTGGGTGGAAAACCCCGGTTAAGAAAGAAGGAGGACCCCACCACTGAACATCAAGCCATTGTTTCCAGGACTGTCACTGACCTCATCTCCTCTGGGGATCTTCCTCCCACAGCTTCCAACCTGATAGTCGCCCAACCTCGGACGGCCGGCTTCTATCTCCTACCCAAAATCCACAAACAGAACTGCCCCGGTAGACCGATCGTCTCAGCTTGCTCCTGCCCCACAGAACTCATTTCTCGTTATCTTGACTCCCTTCTCTCTCCCCTTGTCCAGTCCCTTCCCACCTACATCCGTGATTCCTCTGACACCTTACGTCACATCAACAATTTCCAGTTCCCTAGCCCCAACCACTTCCTCTTCACCATGGGCGTCCAATCCCTCTACACCTCCATCCCCCACAAGGATGGTCTGAGGGCCGTTAGCTTCTTCCTTGAACAGAGGCCCGAACAATCCCCATCCACCATTACTCTCCTCCGTCTGGCTGAACTTGTTCTCACGCTGAACAATTTCTCCTTCAACTCCTCTCACTTCCTGCAAATAAAAGGTGTGGCTATGGGTACCCGCATGGGCCCCAGCTATGCCTGTCTCTTTATGGGGTATGTGGAACATTCCTTGTTCCAGTCCTACTCCGGCCCCCTCCCACAACTCTTTCTCCAGTACATCGATGATTACTTCGGTGCTGCTTCATGCTCTCGTCAGGACTTGGAAAAATTTTTTAATTTTGCTTCCAATCTCCACTCCTCCATCATTTTCATGTGGTCCATCTCTGACACTTCCCTTCCCTTCCTTGATCTCTCTGTCTCAATCTCTGGTGATAGACTGTCCACCAATATCCATTACAAACCCACCGACTACCACAGCTACCTCGACTACAGCTCCTCACACCCCGCTTCCTGTAAGGACTCCATCCCATTCTCTCAGTTCCTTCGCCTCCGTCGCATCTGTTCCGATGATGCTACCTTCAAAAACAGTTCCTCTGATATGTCCTCCTTCTTCCTTAACCGAGGTTTTCCACCCACGGTCGTTGACAGGGCCCTCAACCGTGTCCGGCCCATCTCCCGCGCATCCGCCCTCATGCCTTCTCCTCCCTCCCAGAAACATGATAGGGTCCCCCTTGTCCTCACTTATCACCCCACCAGCCTCCGCATTCAAGGGATCATCCTCCGCCATTTCTGCCAACTCCAGCATGATGCCACCACCAAACACATCTTCCCCTCACCCCCCCAGCGGCATTCCATAGGGATCATTCCCTCCAGGCCACCCTGGTCAACTCCTCCATCACTCCCTACTCCTCAACCCCTACCTATGGCACCTCCCTATGCCCATGCAAAAGATGCAACACCTGCCCCTTCACTTCCTCTCTCCTCACCGTCCGAGGGCCCAAACACTCTTTTCAAGTGAAGCAGCATTTCACTTGCATTTCCCCCAACTTAGTCTACTGCATTCGTTGCTCCTAATGCAGTGTCCTCTACATTGGAGAGACCAAACGTAAACTGGGCGACCGCTTTGCAGAACACCTGCAGTCTATCCGCAAGAAAGACCCAAACCTCCCTGTCGCTTGCCATTTCAACACTCCAGTCTGCTCTCTTGCCCACATGTCTGTCCTTGGCTTGCTGCATTGTTCCAGTGAAGCCCAACGCAAACTGGAGGAACAACACCTCATCTTCCAACTAGGCACTTTACAGCCTTCCGGACTGAATATTGAATTCAACAACTTCAGGTCTTGAGCTCCTTCCTCCATCCCCACCCCCTTTCTGTTTCCCCCTTCCTTTTGTTTTTTTCCAATAAATTATATAGATTTTTCTTTTCCCACCTATTTCCATTATTTTTAAATATTTTTAAATCTTTTATGCTCTCCCCACCCCCACTAGAGCTATACCTTGAGTGCCCTACCATCCATTCTTAATTAGCACATTCATTTAGATAATATCACCAACTTTAACACCTATGTGTTCTTTTGTTCTGTTGTTTGTGACATCTTTTGATGATCTGCTTCTATCACTGCTTGTTTGTCCCTACAACCACACCCCCCCTCCACTTCTCTCTCTCTCTCTCACCCTCCCCACCCCCCCAAACCAGCTTATATTTCAACTCTTTCTTGGACTCGAACTCAAGTTCTGTCGAAGGGTCATGAGGACTCAAAACGTCAACTCTTTTCTTCTCCACCGATGCTGCCAGACCTGCTGAGTTTTTCCAGGTAATTCTGTTTTTGTTTTGGATTTCCAGCATCCGCAGTTTTTTTGTTTTTATGGAAATATTATGGTAGAAAAGTTTGGTCAGAAGTATAGGTTTTAACGGGCACCTTAAAGAAGCGGAGACATTTAGGCAGCGAATTCTAGAGCTTAGTTGACAGCACAATCATCCCCGATAAAAATCTGATTCAAACTGTTTTCCCTCTCCATGGATACTGCCTGACCTGCTCGATATTTCCAGCAATTGCTGCTGTGCCTCAATTTCCTTTCCCCGCAATCAGGCTATCTACCTGGCCAATCAGGAAGGGACACCTGTTTGTTATCTGCGCTTGGATTGGACCGCCTACGGCCCGCTGGAAGAGCGCCGTCCTGCGATTGGCCAATGCCGGTTGCTGGGATACGGCGGGCCTGGTGGGAGCAATAAGAGGCCTTCGGCCGCTCACAAGAGGTGCTGGAGCGACGGGGGTGAGTGGAGGTGGTCGGGTGTGTGAGAGAGAAAGAGAGAAAGAAAAAGATTGTTCATTAAATCGAGTCTCTTAACTTGGGGTGTATCAGACATTCCCAGTGAGGGGGATTGAGACTGACTGTAAAGGGCCGGCTCTTTGCGGTTCTGTCCAGAACGAGCAGTCAGCTGCAAGCCAGGAAGATTGGCAGCAACAGAGACTCTAATATCATAGCCAATACCTTCCCTACATTTAACAATTTCATATTAATCAGGGACCTCCTTTCTCAGAATTATTGGAATGTGGCTTGTGAGGCATAGGTTCCAATATCACTGGATAATTATTTGAGGACGTATACAGGGAAATGAGATTGGACGGGATAGTAGTGGAGAATTGTGCCAAATAGCAGCCCTGCTATTGTAATTTTTATGCCTTTACAAATTAAAAGTGTTTGCAACTTTTGTGCCATCGTTTGTACAAATACAAAGTACCGAAATTTTGAACGTTTTACTGTTTGCATTCAAATTAATGGTTTATTGTACTTTGATGTACCTTTTTCTAGGTTTAAACAGTGCAGCCTCAAACGAGGCAGACCAAAAGGAAACATGAGAACAAAATGTGTTAAAAATTTTTGCAATTTTAAAATTTAAAACTTCATGAATTGAATGCATCAAGCCTTCACCCTTATACTTGTTCATCTTTTGGTCTAGAGGGTTAGTTGGTAGTCATTATAATTAATTGTTATTTTTCTGTCACTTACAAGATAACTTTTGCAGTAAGTTTACTTAATGTGAAAATGCAACAGCTTGGTGAAAGTCATGAAGGTTAACCCCTGGTCGGCTCTCATTGGCCACCAACTTGTGACTATTTGCAACTCTGAGTATCTCTTCATTTCCAAAATTTGCTGGCTGATTTGCACATTAATAATTAAGATAAAAGCAAAATACTGCGGATGCTGGAAACCTGAAACAAAAATAAAAATAGCTGGAAAAACTCAGCAGGCCTGACGGCACGGACTCTAAACGTTACTGTATTCCTCTCCGCTGATGCTATCATACCTGAGTTTTTCTAGCTATTTTTGTTGCACGTTAATAATGGTGTTTATCATTGAGGTACTGTTTTTCCAAGAAAATATGGTCTTGTGTAATATTGAGGAAAGTTGGGTGTGGGGGAGAAGAATGAGCACATTCATTACTATTCCCAAGTTTCTGTAACTCAACAGTACTGACACATTTTAATATTTGTGAATGACGTTCTAAAGCTGGGAAGGGGTTGAAACTGACCCTGAAATTTGAACAGTAGAGATGTTGTGAAACAATTTAGGAGCTGATCAAGGAAATGGATACTGGTGTGCCAATGTGCGTTTTCCCAAAGTCAGTCGTGCTCTTTGGCTACCCTGGGAAATCATGGTTCATCAGTGGCTACGTAAGTAGTTTTGGAGAGAAGAAGGCATAAGATAGTGGGTTTCGGCTGGTCAATTATTATTAATAAATCTATTTCTGATTTTCTGCATTTATATTGGTAGGTTTACTTTGATCAAAAAGTACACATGATTTCGTGCCTTTAAATGGAAGTACAAGATAAGACTTGATTGTAGCACAAATGTGTCCACATCCTTGGATGAAATGCTAGGAGCTTTGCTGTGCCCATGGAGTTCTATCGCACTGTAATTCAGGAGAGTAAGGAAGAAACACTACTTAGGCTGAGCTTTAATTTTATTTTTAAAGCATGGATTAGCCATCCTGAAGTGATCTCCAAATAGTTATTGATGTGAATTCAGGATCATTTAACAAGCCCAAGATAAGGAAGGCAAACACAACAATGGGGATAAATACTCCCAAAAGTGATTATGAGCTTTTGGATCCATCTCAAGTGGCTCAGTGGAATATTTGGTGCTTGAACTCAGGAACCAAACTGTTAAGTGTTTAGTTTTAGCTTCTGTGTCAATTTATCTTGTGCCTGTCTTTGGCTGTTTCATTTATCCAAATAGCTCACTGCATTTAATGAATTGTTGGGATGTGATCAGGTGTTAGATAATTGCAACTTTGCCTTTTTTAGTCAAAATTTTGACAAAACTATCTCAAGGAACTTCTTGCAATAAAAAAATTGGAACAGTGGTTTACCTTGTAACTTGCATATTACCATAAGGTAGCTTCAATTTTATGCATTAAATTGATCAATAATTAATACTTTTCATCCCAATATTGGGAAATCTAGTTTAATGGCATTGATCATTTTAATGTTCATTATTATTTGTAGTATTTATTGAATCTGAAAGATTAGTTTGACTATTGGTAATTCAAAACTACAAGTCTGGGCCCATGTGTTTTGCCAGTTTGAGGTTTATCCTACAGTGAAGTAATGAGGATTAAGCTGTAATGGTTAGAGGGAATGCTATTTAATTTTGAATGAAAGAAACCACAAACAAACATTTCCCACAAATTTCCACAGTCCAAATTACAGTGCTTGAATTTAACTTGTATGATTCAAGATCTTTATATTTATAGCAGTTTTAATGCAGAAAATACATCCCAAAGTGCACCAGACAAATTCTGTAGCCACATGAATCTGTTGTCTGTTTCAATGCATTGATATGTATTGGTGTAAAGTAAAATTAATCTAAGTAAAATCTGCCTCAAGTTTCACCAGTATAATTATATTTGTTTCATAAATGCAGTATGTTTTGGAAGATTCCTGACAAAATAGCACAGATCTTGTAGTTTGTCCTTTGTACTTTTTTTGTTTTTTAATGCTTTGGCTGATTAATCTAATGTAGATCGACTGTGCAAATAGATAACTTGTTGGTGTTAACTGATTTCCTGGCCCTGAGACCAAGTTGTGATTTGGTATGTCCCCTGCCTTTCTGTGACTTCTTTCTCCTCTGAGCATCTCACTTTGTTCTACCCCACGCAGCTCTCATTTAAAATCTTCATTCTCTACCACTTACCCAAGCATCATAAAATATTCTCACTGATATATTCATTGCTTTGCCCTCTCCACCTTTGCATTGGTTGTCTTCTCATCCTTGGTAATTTCAATCTTTATCTCAATTCATCATGTTCTCTCTTCTCTTGAGTTCACTGTCCTCCTTTCCTTCTTTAATCTCTTCCTCCACAAAAATTCCCCAATGCATATTCACAGCAACCCCCTTGGCCTTGATACTCCTATTTGGTAAATCAGATTAGGCTAACTCAGACCATTCTCTCCACACACATCCTCCTTTCTCCTCCCACTCCCATTCACCACAACATTTCTGCAGCTACCAGTCTGTTCAGCCATACTCTCCTCTCCAGCTTTGTCTTTGTCCACATTAAAACACTGTTATCTCTCACTACAACCATTCCCTTGGTATGACCCTCATCTCTGCTCCCTTAAGTCCAAGGGTCACAGACTTGAACGGATATGGCAGACAACTGGTTTAGCCATTCACTGCCAGATCTGACTGGACCACGTAAAGCACTATCAGGTCCTGCTCTTGTCTTCCAAAACTGCTCTCTAGGATCTTCCTGCAATGGAAAGATAACCCCTAGCTCCCACTCTTATGTCTTGTGTCCCACCCAAGGTCCATGCTTGGCCCCCTCATATTTCTCATCAACATGCTGACTGTCAGTGACATTATCTGAAAACACAATTTAGTTTCCATTTATACACTGATGTGATTAGAGTTGGATGACCAGCACCTCTATCATCACCACTCATCTCTAAACTCGCATTGCCTGTCTAATATCCGTTACAGTGGAAATTCTCACCAACGAAATAGCGGGAAGTAGGTGTTGCTGACTAGGCCAACATTTTTATTGCCATCCCTAATTGCCCTTGACGTGTGGTGGTGAGCTGCCTTCTTCAACCACTGTAGTCCATGTGGTATAGGAAATCCCACAGTGCTGTTAGGGAGGGAGTTCCAGGATTTTAACCCAGCGACAATGAAGGAATGGTGATATGGTTCCAAGTCAGGATGGTGTGTGGCGTGGAGGGGAACTTGCAGGTGGTGGTGTTCCCATGCACCTGCTGCCCTTGTTTTTCTAAATGGTAGAGGTTATGGTTTTGGAAGCTGCTGCCTAAGGAACCTTGGTGAGTTGCTGCAGTGCACCTTGTGGATGGAACACACTGCTGCCATTGAGTCAGTGGTGGGTGGGGTGCCAATCAAGTTGGCTGCTTTGTCCTGGATGAGCTTCTTGAGTGTTGTTGGAGCTGTACTCCTCCAGGCAATTGGAGAATATTCCATTACACTCCTGATTTGTACTTGTAGATATTGGACAGACTTTGGGGAGTCAGGAGGTGAGTTACTTTCTGCAGAATTCTCAGCACCTGACCTGATCTTGTAGTCAGTATTTGTGGCTGGTCCAGTTCAGGTTCTGGCCAATGGTAATGCAAAGGCATTTTATTATGTATATTAATCAAGAGCAAAAGACTTGGTTAAAGCAAATAAATAGATGTATTAAAGGGGAAGCTAGAGAAGTATATAAGGGAGAAGTGAGTAGAGGGTTACAGTGATAGAATAAGATGAAAGGAGACCCTAGTGGAGTATAAATGCCACCATGGACTTGTTGAACTAAATGGCCTGTTCCTATGCTACATATCCTATGTTTCTGCTTTATCAAAGCTGACCAAATTTTAAACTAGAAATTAATGCTGCTGTTAGAATTTTTTTTGATCCTTGGGTTGCCTTCCAAGTGAAGCAATTTTATTAAAATGGCTAACTGTGCTATCATGATGCATTTGTATCATCTATTGTTGCCTCCTGTGATATTTAAACAGTAACTCTTTCACAGGCAGAATGAATGCATGGAGAGGAATTTTAAAATCCTCGGCAGGTAAAAGTAAATTGGCGAGAGAGCTATCAGACCAAAGCATTTTATGAACAGATAAGAATTGCTGACATTAGGAAGAAAAGGCATGTGTTTGTTGACACCAGTAGATGTAAAGTCAAAAAATGTCAACTATTTTTGTTATTTAGCAAATGCAAATCCCCAGAGCCAAGCTATTGCCTCTAGCTGAATATAAGGTGATTAGTCTGCCACTTAGCCTGTAGAGGGACACTCCTTGGTAATGTGCAGCATTGTTTGTGTGTCTCCACAATTGTAGAAGGGGTTTATATGAGGCCCCAATGGCGGAGGTTGGCTGCACAGAGACCCTGACTTGTCCTGAACTCATTTAGCAAGGACCACTCCCACCATGGTAGATCAAAGCCTGCCATTCAACAGGTGGGGTTTGTCACAAGCAACTTATTAATGACTTCCCATGTTTCCCATTCCTTTGTCCAAACGATGTCTGCTGGTAAACTTTTTGTTCAGGGAGATTACTCCATATGGGGTGCTGAGATAGAAGGCGGGTAGTAGATGCATTGAACATATATATCATTGGAGAGTGGTAAGTGAGCTGCATCATGGATGTTTTCAACTGGCTTGTAGTCAGCTGATGTATGGGGGAGTGACGTTTCTGAGGACAGGAAGCCAGGGGAGTGGTGTTGAGCGGACAGTTCCAGTTATGATGTGCATTGTTGCATTCAGTTGAGTGTCAACAAAATGTATGTGTGATGACCTGTGCCAGACAGGTGCACGGTGCTCTGCTGTGGAGTATGCTAGGACAAGTGCTGAGGTCCGGAATGTTGTGGCAGCTGCGCTCACGTAGACCAGGCAAGATTGATTAATAAGTTGTTTCTGGTTTTGACCTTTGCTGCCATTTTTTTTCAACGTCAATGAAATTTTGTAATACTATCATGGTGGGAGCAGGAGATTTGGAATGCATCATGTAGGTGAGTTGCCTTACCTGTGGGTATATATGGTAAAATTCCTCCCTCATTTGACATCATTGACCTATTTCTATGACCTTAACATTTTTGAAGTATTTAATACTGGCAATGAAATATCCATCCTGTTAGCCTCTTACCAGTGATTCAGTAACGCTTGGGAACAAATTGATCCGTTAGAGCAGACCATCAAAATTGAAAATTGTTCATGGCTGAGGATAGAAATGAGAGCTATTTTCACAGTGTGATTAGACTTCTGAAAATGCTGCCTTATCTGATTTTTAAAGTTATCTTCATTAATTATAACTTTTAGAAGGGTGTCTTTTAGACATTACCAGAAAGTTTTGTTTCTGAAGTTTAACAATGTTAACTACATTAAACTAACTGGTGTCAGCCTTTTGTTCTGAAATAGCAGTTTTTATTTCTTTGGGCACATAAAGTCCCTAAATAAATTGTCTCAAATAATATTTTCTGTCATAATGAGCCAGCTTCAGCACATACTTGGTGAAATTTGCTTGATACTTCAGTGATTGAGATGTAGACTCTGAAGGTTCAAAGTGAAGTCATTTGAAGCTAATCAACCACTAGAATCCATCATAAGGGCATTTTGATTACTAGCTGCCCCTGAATTGATAACTTGTGAGACTGGATTTGGAGTATTTTAGGTATTCTACCTTATGTACATTGGTGTTTTGAGCATTGGAGAACAGGAGCGTAATAATTCCAGAGCTTGCAGAGCTGAACTTATTTTACAGAAGAAAATTACAGGGCTTGATCTTTATGACACTGATTTGGCAAAAAAAGGAATATTAATTTCCTGCTGCAGATGAAATTATAGCACTAGTGTAAGTAGGAATTTGAGACATAGCTGCATCATGACCTCTCCTGTGCAATTGATATGGTTGGTTAAAGGTCAGTGACCAGAGTTTGTTTGCTATCTTGTCTAGCTCAAGCTGTTCAGAATGCAGTTTTCCAGGTAAGAATAGCTAACTTAGAGAATGTTATGATTCCAATTGGATATATCTTTTGGTAGATTTAAGTCTTTTTAAAATCTAAACCAGGTTATTAGCCTTATTTGTCAGATTAACTTCTGAGTTGAATGTGAACAGCTTAGTATCTCTCCCATACTGCTTGCTTCTATAAATGACTATTTTCATAAATCTTAATAAATTAGCTTGTTCCAAAAAGTGCCTAACATTTGATTATTATGTCTTTCAAATTGATGTGATATGTGCATGAATTATAAGTAGCAATGGATAGGAAGCTTATTGTAACAGGCAGTTATGTATGTATATTACATACACTAAATGCAGTCTGGCACAACTGTCTGAATGCGGGCTGACATTATCTGCTTTTTGCAATGAAAATGAGATGTGGTCCTGGAGGTATGAATTCGAAAGTGATTTATTTTTCAGTTTTCTATTGTGCCAGCAAATATAAGGAGACTTTTTTTCCTTGCTGGGATGTTTTCTTCCCTTGCTCTAAATTTTCTGGCCTTTTGTATTAAAGATTATCTTAAAGTGAAGTGGAAGATGCAGATGGGTTTATTGAGTGTGTGGGGAGGGAGGAATTGTAGGGAGAGAGAAATAGAGTATTTGGAATTGGAGGGGTGGTTATTGAGCTAGAGATTAGAGTTGGCAAGGTGCAAGGTCATGAAGAGATTTGAATTTGAGGGACTGGGGATCAGGAACCAGTGCAGGTCAGTGAGGAAGGAACAATGAGTGAGCAAGACTTGAGCCTGAAGTTTCACTCCCAAATCAGGAAAATCCGCAACTCCACAAATCTGACTTGGAAGAAATTGCCCTGGGTGGTGTAATTTTCATTCCAGGGGTGGGTGTTAATGGGAATCAGGCCGACTGCTCTGAGAAAGAGTTCGGAAGCAGCCACAAGGGCCTTTTTCAAGTGCAAAGGCCCAGTGCTCGGAGACTTCATCCCAGCTATAAAAAAAAACCAAAAAATATCTTTAGTCCTCATTTCCCCCATGCCACATCCATTGCCATGTCACTTCATGCCCCCACGTGGCCCCATATGCTCCATGCCAATCTCTACCCTGTACCCACTCCCCATGGCCTCTCATGCTCTCCATGCCAAACTATGTCCCTCTACCTACCCCATAGCCCTTCACAGCCCCTATGTCAACTTAATACCATGTTCCCCAACCACCACCTTTTGCACTTACACCCTCCATGCCAACTCCCCCAGTATCCACCATGGATAGGGCTCAAGATCTATGCTGAGATGACAAAATTAACTTCTAAGTGTCTATTGCAGACTTAAATAAAACACTCATTCATAAAACCCATTCACTACATTCGCATTCCTTCAACTACGCAATCCCTTATAAAAATAAAACATTTCATTCAAATGCTTAATCCTTTATAAAAACAAGTGTTTATGTTTATAGCCCTCCATCAAAGACTTTAAAAGTACTCGGAGTTGTCAATCAAACTCTGAACTAACAGGCACCCAACTGTGGTGGTGATAGGTTGTGAAATCAATCATGTAGCACTAACCTTACACTAATAGCCCTCCGGTTTCTGCCAACAGTGAAATACAAGCACTGATGTCTTGTTAAACTGCAATTTTTTTAACATTTAAAGGTCAGGGGATTTAAATTCCTTGACAGTTCCAATGAGTGTATCCACTTCTTGTGCACATTCATGTCTACGTTTAACAATTCCAAAAGGCTCGTGATCCCTTCCAGAGGGTACCTGACCTCTCCCAAAGTGGTCTCTGGACCTATTCAGAAAGGTACCCTACCTCTCCAAAGAACTCTGGTAAGTTTAGACTTTGTCCTGAAAAGTGTAAAATCCACAAGTTGGGCTGTCTCTGTGAACCACTCCTCCCAACAGAAATGGTAGGTCCCTGATCCAAGGGAGGAACTTAAGGATCGGGTCTCCGGCAACATTTTGGCTAAGCCAGGGATCCTCACCGTCTTTACCAAAATTCAAGCTTTGGTGTTGGATTGTATGAGAACAGAACAATTTATCAATTTTAGCTACTGGAATAATCCTGAGTGTCTCCTTTGACTTCAGTAAGTAATAGATCATCAAAGCTTCACACTTTAAATAAATTCATTAAAAATTTTAAATTAGTGAACAAGTGAATATATAAGCAACTGGTAATAACCTGGAACTCTCTGTCTTCTGAGGATGGTGGAAGTGGAGACAATTAATGATTTCAAAAGGAAGTTAGTTGGGCACTTGGGGGAAATAGACTTTGCAGGGATAGAGTGTAGGAATTATACTAATTGAAGTACTCGACAGAGAGCTGGCATGGACACAAACTCATTCTGTGCTATAATGACTCTGACTCTAGATACAAATCCATCTAGCTCTTTGAAAATTAACCACTGCAGTCATTGAAACTGGCTTGAATTAATTATTCTCTTGAGAATATGAAGCAACTTTTCAAAAGATTCAAACAGTTACAACTCATTAAATATCCCTAGAAATTGTGATCAAGACTTCTTGGATTTGAATAACTGACCTTGATTTGAAAATAATTGGCTGCCATGTACATAACTGAAGAAGGCTTAATATTTGTTTGTTAGAAAATAGCTTTGTTCCTCCCTAAAGACTTGCAGGTATCCATAAAGTTTGAAACATTTTATATTGAGTTAATCTTCAGATTATTGACTTTGCTACCTTTTGTTATCATGTATATGAAGAGGAATTGCCCATAAACATCATTCTTCTCTTTAAACACATTACTTTCTAATTCTGCTGTTTCTGCTGAGGTCAGTTGATTTGAACATTTGATTTTTAGGTTTTACTGCATTACATTCTGTGAATGTGGGTTGTCTGGCTTTGTTCCCTGATAGCAAGTGTGACATTAGATAAATTGGTAGCAGCATGTGCTTTGTCCTTTTTTTCTTTGCCACTTCTTTTGACCTGATCTAAAATAACAAACTCATAAAATATATTCACCTTCTGAACTGTGCTTTCAACTCCCAGCTTGCAACTGGCCAAAGATCACAAGGTGGCCAGTGGAAACATTTCAAAAATACCCTGAAAGTCTACTTGAAGATGATTGGCTTTGACCTCAACAGCTGGGAAGAACGTGCATTTGACCACAATAACAAGCGCCGCTTCACCATGGCGTAGCCCCTTTTTCTGTTTCTCTCTACTCTGGGGACTCCATGGCAAGCATCTCCTGAGGGACTGCCATTAGTAGTGTAGTTTTGATCAGATGTTGATAACCATGTGGCTCATGCTTTTTCTCTCTTTAAGTATCTTAATCTTAATTGTGCTTTTAATAATTTTCTGCCCTTTGAATATATTAAGTGCCTATGCATCCAGTCTGTCCTGATCACATTTCTATGTAATGCTCAACAAATAATTTGTTTTGTCTTTCAGAAGCCTCTGAAGCTGTGAACACAATTTAACTACACTTAGATCAGTATGTCATTCAAGCTGGTGTTGCTGAGGCATGGCGAAGGTGCATGGAACAAAGAAAATCGATTCTGCAGCTGGGTTGATCAGCGTTTGACTCCCAATGGTATAAAAGAAGCCCAAACATGTGGAAAGATCCTAAAAGAAGCAGGATTTGAATTTGATCTTGTGTTTACGTCTATTTTGAGTCGATCCATTGAAACTGCATGGCAAGTTTTGCATGAGATGGGGCAAGAATGGGTACAAACTGAGAGCTCATGGCGACTTAATGAGCGCCATTATGGAGCATTAATAGGTCTTAACCGGGCAGAGTTGGCTGCAATTCATGGAGAAGTAAAAGTTAAGCTTTGGAGAAGAAGTTATGATATCACTCCTCCTCCTATTGATGAATCGCATTTGCATTTCTACGAAATTTACAATGATCGAAGATACAATTATTGTGATGTTGTAAAAGACAAACTACCCAAAGCTGAGAGTTTGAAGGAGGTTCTTGACAGATTGCTGCCTTATTGGCATGATGTAATTGTGCCAGAAGTGAAAAAGGGGAAATGCATTCTAATATCTGCACATGGAAACAGTACCAGGGCTCTGCTCAAGCATCTGGAAGGTAATATAAAAAATAAAAAATCTTTTTACATATATAATTTCCTTGCATCATGATTTTAAAAGTGTCGTAATGGATGCTGTGTTTTGCCATGGAATGTTGAGATGGATATAGGCAAATTCCTGACCTTCATTTCAACTGGGTCTTTTTGGTATGAAGGACATACTACTTGAGAGAGAGTGGATGGGTGATCCTTTCACAACTACTGCCTAGCTTGAAGAGAAGTGCAGGGACAAGAGAGGGTATGAATTAGGTAGGTGATTATCCTTACTGTGTAATTTGGGAAATTATATCCCCATGATAAAGCCAGTAAAGGTATGTTTATATAGCAACGCCCTGGTCAATTGTTCAGAGGCTTTAATGAGCTGCACTGCATTGATATTAGTTACCATTGTTCAGGTACTCTGAGGAATGTGGTCTAAATAGGCTAAATGAGCACTTGCTGCTGGAAGTTTCCGTATATCTACAGTGACCTGGTTTTAAGTTGCGAAGGCCCAGTTGTCTTCGGGACCAATCTTATTGAATTCTTTAAAAAGTAGACAAAGGTAATATAATGGGTGTAATAAATTTTAGATTTTTTAGAAAACCTTCAATAAAGTATTGAGTAATAAACAGAGCACGTGGAGTTGGATCAAGTTGTAGAATGGATAGCAAGTTGGCTGCAAAATGTGGGAAGAGTAGGGATTCATGGTGGCTACTTAGATTGTCTAAAGGTGGGAACTAGTGTTCCACAAGGATCAGTGCTGTGGTCATTGTTGCTAAGCATTTACTCATAATTTGAGATCAGAAGCATAATTAAAAAGCTTTGTCTGACACCAAATTGTGAGCTGTGACAAAATACAAGACATTAATAAAGTTGGAGAATGGATTTAATTAATTTAATTTCCAGATAGATAAATGTGAGGTGGTGCATTTTGGTAGGTAGAACATACTGCTTAGAAAATAAGGGGTAGAAATTCATCTCTAGCAAAGGTAGCAAAGAGGCTTTATCGGATCAGCCACCCATTGTATTCAATACCTGATATTCAATTAACTATCTGATCACGCCCATTTTCCATCATCCACCTGAGGTACTTTTCTATCTTTTAAGTGTCTAAGTCAGACAGATAGGAACAGAGATATCTAGGGTTCCAAATGCACAAATCACTAAAAGTAGCAACGGTGTGTTAAGGCCATTAAAAAGCAAAAAAAGCATGAGTTCATTTCCAGAGGGATAGAATTGAAAAGTATAGAAGCTATTAATGTTGTACAGCCCATTGGTTAGAGCACACTTGAAGTGGTGTGTGCAGTTCTGATCTCTATATTAATTAAACAGTAAAGAAACTGGAGGAATAAGATTTACAAGAATGATAAAAGATCTGGGAGGTTATATCTATTAGAAAATGATCAAATAGGCCTGGGCTATTATCTAGAAAGATGGCTGAGGGGTGACCTAGTAAATGTCTTTACGTTTATGAATGGATTTAATAATGGGAAGTAGAGAAGAGATTTCCACTTGTGAATACCAGCACTAAAGCCATAAATATAAGATAGTCACTAAATCCAATTAAGGAATTCAGAAGAAACATTTTTATCTGGAGTGGTGTGAATATGGGACTCGCACAAGGAGTAGTTGAGGAGACTAGCATAAGATGCATTTAAGGGGAAGCTAGTTAAGAATGAGAAAGAAAAATGTTTTGCTGATTGGGTTAGATAGAGTGGTGAGTGGAGGCTCGATAAAATGGATCAATCAGAAATGTTGTGGCTCACCTGGAGTGAAAATCAAAACCCAAATGTGCACCTCTCGCAAATGCTTTTCCCCCCTCCTGAATATCAGAACACAATAATGCCACATCTTGCCTGCATGGTCTTTTCTCCAGTGTAAACCTAGCACCCATCAGTTACTGGGCTTAGTTTGAGTCTACCAGTGCTGAATGTGTACGTTCCTCTAGGGTCACTGGATCATTCCTGAATTTTTTTCATGGTTGGGTGGAGACACTGAGGCCACTTGTAGCACTGCTGCTATACTGGAGACTAACTAAATCAGCAAAAATTAGGGTTGGATATTTTTGATGTGCAGCTTCTTACTGCACAATTCATTTTCTAGTTTATAAATGCTGGAATCCTGTATCTTAAAATATGCTGCCCAAAACTCAAATCTAAGTATACATTGTGCAAACAACCTTCTCTTTTGGATATGCCATACAGCTTGTATTACAGAGCGAGTGAAATGAACTTTGTGACATTTAGAAATGGCAGAACATCCAAAACCATATTTGCAATGCCTTACTTTATTAATAGATTGCTGTGTGGAAGAATGTGGGAGTGACTGCAGTTAACCTGTCGGTATGGGATGAGCCTCAGAAATCTAACCTTCCACTTGTTAGTGAGGGAACTGCAATGCTTTTTTTTTGAACAAGCATTTTTTTTTACAACATTTTTGCTTCTTGTAACATTTTTTAAAACTATAAGCTGATTGTCAATACTGCCACTTTGGCAGCACTGTTTCTGCTTGAGTCTTAAAGTTGTAGATTCAGGCCTCAAAATGGATTTGACCACAGAATGCATTTTATCTAGAATATCAGATAAGTTATTAAACCAAGACTTGGTTGGTGGGCATTAGGTGGACATTAAAAGAACCCATAGCATTATAGGAGCAGTGGATTTTCCTGAATCTTGGCCCAACTTATTCAACAAACAATATCACTTGAAAGCAGATTATCTGATGATTCAAATGTGATGTAATTTGCATACATTGATTGCTACATTTATTTAAATAACTTCAAAATCTTGCATTGGTTACAAAACATTTCAGAGCATCCTGAGGATATGATGAGTCACTAAACCTGACAATGTGGCATTCTGCTATACTGTGCGTTATTGCACCTTTTATTATGTGCCATTACATAATATTGTGTAACAATATGTACCATCATGCACTGACAACCTTGCTGGGCATTTCCAACATCTTCAGTCTTTTACCCTTTATACCCACCAGCATTGGCCTGGCCAGTATCATTGATCGCTACCCCATCTACCACCATAAACATTCATTCCCTTCACCACCAATACAGTGGCAGCAGTGTGTACCATCTACAAGGTGCACTGCAGCAACTCACCAAGGTTCCTTCAGCAGCACCTTCCAAACACATGGCCTTGTCCACATAGAAGGATAAGGACAGCAAGATGCATGGGAACACCACAACCTGAAAGTTTCCCTCCAAGCCACTCACCATCTTGACATGGAACTATATTGCCATTCCTTCACTGTCATTGGGTCAAAATCTTGGAAATCCCTAAAAGCAATGTAGATGTACCTACACCAGATGGACTGCAGAGATTCAAGAAGGTAGCTCACCACCACCTTCTCGAGGGCAATTAGGGATGAGCAACAAATGCTGGCCTAGCCAGCAATGCTCACATTCCATCAAAGAATTTTTAAAAAATGTCAGTTGTGTGAATCATAAAACTGAGGGTTATGTTCAAGTTTTAATTGGCATTGGAGGAAACAGAAGCGTACTAGAGTATTGAAGAGAGCGAGAGAGCAAACATTGACACATTAAGCTCTAGAAAGGAATTAAAGATGACCATAAATAATGGAGTAGGTTAGGTTACTGTGGATGTGTCACTATAGAGGCAGCAATGTAATGTATTTCTAGCTCCAGCTAGCCCCTCCTAATAACTTCACTTCCAAGGTGGAGTGATTTTACAGAAGCCCATATTTGTTTTGACCAAATGAGCTGAAAGATATATTTGAAACTTGGTGTTAAACAGAATACCGACATTACCTATGTTTGAGTTCTGCCCATGCCAGTTCAAGGTTTTGTTCACAATTGATCCTTCCTTTTCGTATTCCCCCACACAACGATCTAACCTAATTAATCGCAGCAGCAACACTACATCTCTGCTGAAAGCACCAGATCAATAAATTCTTGAAGACACTCCTCTATTTCTACTTTTTCCATCAATGGATGGGGCAGAATCTGCAGCAAGGACCCTCCAGAAGACTGCAAGTATCTCATCAAGCACCCTATCAATGCATCTCATTCAGGTAAGTAGCAGCATAAAGCTATCCACCCTAAGGAATGTAGAAGGAAGAGCACACATTGATGCATTGAGCACAGTGAGCAGCAGCAGAAGGAGATGAAGAATAAAGAGGAGGCATCTCACAAAGGGCAGATATCAGTTCCTTCAATAGGTGTAGAGGCCAGGGATTGCAATCTCTGGAGCCTAACTTTTAAAAGGTTATGTTCTTTGAAGATTGTGCAGCATACAACAGTAAGTTTGGAGTACTGAACAACCTGAATGTATCGAGTGTATTCAATCAACCTTGGAAATGGTGGTAGTTCCAGACATGGATAGGGTGCTTGATGAGATACTTGCTTTCTTCGGGAGGGTCCTTGCTGCAGATTCTGTCCCACCCATTGAGAGAAAAATGGGGAATAGTTAAGGGAATTTCTTCAAGAACTTATTGATCTGGTGCCTTCAGCAAGGATATGTTATGCTGCAGTTGAGATTGGTCAGGTTGGATCACTGTGAAAATATGTAAAGGAAGAATTAATTGTGGACAAACCTAGAGCATGATATGGACTGACCTCAAAAATAGGCAACTTTGGCATTTTGTTAACTCCCAACTTTCAAACTGCATGTATAATCTGACCAAGGCAGCTTACTTCCATCTCTAGAAATTGTTTGTCCATCCCCGTCACCCTCTGTGCTCTGAAACCATTATCTTTTGTCTGTAACTTATAACCTTCAGGCTGCCAACCCTCCTGTTATCAGAATCCCCATACAAACCAACCCATTCATCTGTCCTACATATCTGATCAGATCCCACTAGCTGCTTGTGCTTCAGTGTATTGACTCTAAAGTCTTTCTCCTTGGCCACACTTAAGGTTTGTTATAGTTAATTTTATTACCCATTTAAAACTGATATTTTCAGGTTGTATTTCACAAGTCAGGAAGAAAAAAGTTGACCCCAAAACCTATGGGTAAAGTCATTAAATCAGTTTTCTTCAAATATTAATAGATGTCAAGAAAACGTTTTACCTTTTTTCAAAAAAGTTAACTATACAAATTTTCTAAACTGTTTTATCCTGTCTCATCTTCAGAAGCTTCCTTCACCAGCATGTTTGGTCACCTGCCCTAATGCCTCTTAATTCCTTTTCAGTGCTCATCACTTATTCTGTAAAAATTTTTTTTAAAAACCTTGTTAGTTTAATGTACTTTTATATAGTACCTTTCACTTTGAGGTAGAGATTCTTAATGGTTCTACGACATGGAATTAAAGGATATTACACAGAAGGAATGCAATCAGCCCATTGTGCTCTTTGAACAAGCTTTCTAGATAGTCCGGCCTCCGTACTATTTCCCAATATCCCTGCAAATTTTTCCTTTTGAGTATATATCCAATTTCATTTTGAATGTTACTATTGAATTTGCTTCCATATCTTCTGGATAAATTGTTAAACCAAACACTCATCTGCCTACTTGAGTAGATTGCAAAGGATCTCATGGCATTTTGTCAATGCAGGGGACTTATCCCTGGTGTCCTGGCCAATATTCATCCCTCAATCAACACCGCAAAAACAGTTTATTGTGTCATTAACACATTATTATTTGTGGGAGTTTGCTCCACGTAAATTCTATATTAAACAGTGACTACATTTCAGAAGAGCACTTCATTGGCTGTAAAGTGGCTTAAGCCATCTGGTGTTCAGGGTGCTATATAATTGCAGGTCTTTACCTTTAACCATTTATATTGCCTTTCTTCAGTCTTGTTTTCAAAATGCATCACTTCATTTTTCACAGAATGGTTATGGCACAGAAGGATGACATTTGGCCTGTCATGCCCTTGCCAGCTTTCTACAACTGCAACTTGCCTAGTCCCATTTCCTTTTTTCCCATAACCCTACAAATTTTCTTGCATCAGACAATAATCCAATTATCTTTTGAAGACCTCGATTGAATCTACCTCCATTACACTGTCAGCCACAGCATTTCAAATCCTAATCATGTGCCGCATAAGAGAAGTTTTTCCTCTTGTCACCATTGCTTCTTTTGCTGATCACCTTAAGTTGGTATCCTCTAGTCCTTGACCCTGCTGCCAACAGGAACAGCCTCAGCCTCTCGAAACTACTGAAGCTCCGTATCCCTGGAACCATTCTTGTAAATCTTCACTGCACTTCTCTAATGCCTTCATGTCCTTCTTAAAATGTGGTGCTCAGAATTGGACACTGATCAAGGCTGAACCAGAGTTTTATATAAGATCACCATAACTTCCTTGCTTTTATATTCTGTGCCCCTTTTGTTGTGGATATCTAGTTCATGGTTCATATTAATATTTTAGAGGTAATTCTTCTGGAGAGATTAAAATTGTGAAGGTAAGATAAGTAGAATATGGAGCTTTAGAGATTGCCAAAATACCTTAAGAAATGGCAGATCATAATGTGACAATGTTTGTTTAATTAAAGTCAGAATAGAAGAGAGTTATAAAATAGCAGATGGGCTTACTTAGCTAAAGAACTAGAGACCTGATGCCTGCAATCCCTGAAATAATGGCAATCCAGAGAGATGTTTTTTGTTTGTGGAGTTCAAGCTAGATTTGTTTAAAAGCAATCAGTGAAACCTGAAAGGTTGTAAAACTGATTATTTCATCAGATCAAAAAAGAGATTGTAAATGAGGGATAATTAATCTAAAGGTCAGTTTGATGATATCCCAGAACAAGCTATGTTATGGAGATAGCTGGAATTTAGGAAGGTTCTCTGCTTTCAATTTGAGTATTTGCTGAGAGGGTTAGTTGCAGTTTGGACCTCCAGAAGATTTGCAGCTCAGAAGAGAGCCAAAGTAATTGGCAGTTAGCTAGACCTGCATTGTTAGCAGAGTGAACAAAATATTTTCTTTCACTGCATGGAATGCAGGTGAGGCGTAATCTGTTTAAATTTTGAGGGAACGGAAGCTGGAAGATTTGCTAGTGTGAAAATCTACAGTGGTCCCTACAGAGTCTTTTGTTAATGGAACAAGCAGATTAGCTTGGAAGTACTGAAAGTAACCAGGGACTGAGTCATCCACAGTCAAGAGGTGGTAAATGAAAGTTTTACCTGAGAATAGGCTGAAAATTCTCCTGAGGACTCTGGCATTCTGATGTGTGGTCCCTTCTGAAGAAAGATTGATAAATTTAAGATTGTGTCTTCTAAGAGAATTCTTGGGGGAAGTAACAAGTAAACATGAGTACATAATATGCATAGTTATAAAACATATTGCTAAGTATTAAGACTGCTTGTTTTGTTTAATTCTTTTATATATACTAAAGTTTGTTTTGTTTTTTTAAAAAGTTAAATATTGTTGCATAGTTTTCTTCATTTTAAAAAGAGGTGTTCAGATTTCCCTTTAAATATTAAAGGTCCCTATGCTTGAGGGGCAGGATTGGCAACTCAGTATTCCAGGATATAGAGTCTTCAGGCAAGACAGGGAAGGAAGTAAAAGAGGAGGGGGTATTACAATATTGATTAAGGAATCTATTACAGCAGTAAGGAGGGATAACATCTTAGGCTCCTCAAATGAAGCCATATGGGTAGAACTTAAAAACAAAAAAGGAGCAGTCACATTGCTGGGAGTGTACTGTAGGCCCCCAGTCAGAAATATAAGAGCAGATATGTAGGCAAATTTCAGGTGTAAAAATAATAGTGTAGTAATAGTGGGGGATTTCAACTTCCGCAATGTTTAGTCATAGCATGATAGGTTTAGAGGAAGCTGAATTCTTAAAATGCATCCAGGAGAGCTTTTTAAGCCAGTACGTAGAAGGTCCTACAAGAGAGGGGGCGGTCCTGGAATTAATTTTAGGGAATGAAGCCGGGCAAGCGGTAGAAGTATCAGTGGGGGAGCATTTTGCAGATAGTGATCATAACTCCATTAGATTCAAGGTTGTTATGGAAAAGGACAAGGATGGGCCAGAAATCAGTTATAAATTGTGGGAAGGCCTATTTTAATAGGATCAGATACGATTTGGCCAGAGTGGACTGGGAGCAGCTACTTTTAGGTAAACCTGCATCAGCAGTGGGACTCGTTCAAGAAGGAAATAGGGAGAGTACAGGGCCAACATATTCCTGTAAAGATAAAGGGTGGGACCAACAAATCCAGGGAATCCTGGATGTTGAGGGATATACAGGATTGGATAAAGAGAAAAAGGGAGGCTTATGGCAGATAACGAGGGCTCAAAATAGCAGAAGCCCAAGAGGAGTATAGAATGTGTAGGGGGAACTTAAAGAAAATTAGGAGAACAAAAAGGGGGCATGAAAAAATATTGGCAGGTAAAATAAAGGAAAATCAAGTTATTTTACAAGTACATTAAGAATAAGAGGCTAATTATGGAAAGAGTAGGGCCCATTAAGGACCACACTGGTAATTTATGTGTGGAGCCAGAAGATGTAGGTAGGGTTCTAAATGAGTACTTTGTTGGTGTTCACAAGTGAGGGACGACATGGGTATGGAAATCAGGCAGAAAGACTGATAGAACCTCCTCCCTTTCTATGCTAATTTCTTTAATTATAAGTGGTCTGGCAGGCTTAAAAGTAGATTGATCTCCAGGCCCGGATGAAATGTATCCCAGGCTGCTGAGTGAGGCAAGGGATGAGATAGCAAAGGCACTGGCAATAATTTCCAATACCTCCCTGGCCGCAGGAGAGGTGCTGGGGACTGGAGGACAGCCAATGTCGTACTGTTATTCAAGAAGGGAGGAAGGGATAATCCAGGGAACTATAGGCCAGCCAGTCTAACCTCAGTGGTGGGGAAACTATTGGAAGCAATTCTGAGGGACAGAATTAATCTACACTTGGAGAGGCAGGGATTAATCAAGGACAGTTAGCATGGTTTTGTTAAGGGGATGTCATGTCTGACCAATTTGATTGAGTTTTTCGAAGAGGTGACCAGATGTGTAGATGAGGGCAATGCATTTGACATAGTCTACTTGGACTTCAAGGCTTTTGATAACGTCCCGCATGGGAGACTGATAATGAAGGTAAGAGCCCTTGGGATCCTAGGCAATTTGGCAAATTGGATCCAGAATTGGCTGAGTGGCAGGAAGCAGAGGGTGATGGTCGATTGGGTGTTTTTGTGACTGGATGCCTGTGTCTGTTGGTGTTCCACAGGGACTGGTGTTGGGTCCCTTGCTGTTTGTGCCTTTTTATATAAACGATTTAAACTTGAATGTAGGAGGATTGATAGTAAATTCGCGGATGACATGAAGATTGGTGGGGTAGTAAATAGTGAGAAGGATAGCCTTAGATTACAGGAGGATATAGACAGGTTAGTCAGATGGGCTGATCAGTGGCAAATGGAATTTAATCTGGATGAGTGAGGTGATACACCTCGGCAGGACAAATGAGGCACGGGAATACATGATAAATGGTAGGACCCTGGGAAGTACCGAGGATCAGAGGGGCCTTGGTGTGCATGTCCACCAGCCCCTTAAGGTAGCAGGACAGGTAGATGAGGTGGTTAAGAAGGCATATGGGATACTTGCCTTTAGTAGCCGAGGCATAGAATATAAGAGCAGGGAGGTTATGCTGGAACTGTATAAAACGTTGGTTAGGCCACAGCTAGAGTATTGCATGCAGTTCTGGAATCTGCATTATAGGAAGGATGTGATTGCACCAGAGAGTGCAGAGGAGATTTACCAGGATGTTGCCTGGGCTGGAGAGTTTTAGTTATGAGGAGAGATTGGATAGACCGGGGTTATTTTCCCTGGAGCAGGGAAAATTGAGGGGGGACATGCTTGAGGTGTGTAAAATTGAGGGGCGTAGATAGGGTAGACAGGAAGGAACTTTCCTCCTTGGTGGAGGGATCAATAACCAGGGGGCATAGAGTTAAGGTAAGGGGCAGGAGGTTTAGAGGGGATGTAAGGAAGAATTTGTTCACCTAGAGGGTGGTGGGAATCTGAAACTCACTGCCTTAAAGGGTGGTGGAGACAGATACCATCATAACATTTAAGTATTTGGATGTGCACTTGTGCTGCCATGGCATACAAGACTATGGACCTAGTGCTGGAAAATGGGGTTAGAATAGTTAGGTACTTGTTTGACCGGCACAGACTCAATGGGCCAAAGGGCCTGTTTCTGTGCTGTAGGCCTCTGACTCTAACCAGATCATAAAGCCCAGGATCCTAAATGTCTTATTAACTACTGTTATGACACAACAGTTGGTAAAGGCTGAGTTATTTAAAATCCCAGAGGGAAATTTTAAACAACTGTCATAACCTATATTTTCAATTGTTATAAAGGCAAAATACTGCAGCTGCTGGAAATCTGAAACAAAAACAAAAAATGCTGGAAAAACTCCAAGTCTGACAGTACTGTGGAGAGAAAGACAGTTAGTTTTGAGTTCATATGACTCTTCAGGCTCTGAAGAGTCTACGGACTTGAAACGTTAACTGTCTTTCTCTCCACCGATGCTAGCAGACCTTTTCAATTGGTATGTTTGAGATGAGCTCTGAATTTGTGAATAAAAACCTCCCAGCCTCTAGATGTTTATGTAAATTAAGTTAAACATTTATTTAATAACAAATTTAAATACGTCTACAAATTACTACCATAATAACTTTTAAACAAATCCCCAAATTAATCACTCCTAAAATCTTCAAGGCAACAATAAACAATACTTAAACAGACACCAGACAAGCACATTTTATCTTAATAATTTCAAAATGAGGTCCCTTTCAATTTGTTCCTTCGCAGACAGTGGTAGGTTTACAGGCTTAGATTGTACATGCCTCTGACTCTCTCACAACTCTTTTTCTCCATGTACCTGGCCTTCCCTTTGAATGTACGTTCTCATTGTATCATCAGGCCCTTTGAACTCCACCTCTTCTAACAATAAAACCCCTTTCATAGTACCAATTTTATTAGTAATATAAACATATTGCCTGGTGTCTCCTAGCTAGGTGCAAGATTTCCCCCCCAGTCTTTTAATGGTTTATTCAACAAAATGCAAATGTGCCCTCTACTGTTTAAAGCTGGTTAGTCTGGGTGCTTTGTTGTATAGTAGTTTTGAGATGTAATCTAATTATGGCACACATTCTCTCACAGACCCTACTACAAGTCCATTAAAATAATTTCCAATACCATTATGTACATTAATATCTTCATGACACTACTTACTTGCCCTGTCACCTTCAATAATTTGTGCATAAATGCCCTGAGGTCCTTCTGCTCCTACATCCCCCTTCAGAGTTGTACGCTTTATTTTACATTGCCTTTCCCCATTCCTCCTACCAAAATAAATAACTTCACACTTCTTCTGTGCATTAAATTTCACCTGCCACTTGTCTAACCTTTCCACCAGACTGTCTAAATCCTCTTGAAGTCTTATCACTATTGTCTTCAGAGTTCACAATGCTTCCAAGTTTTGTGTCATCTGCAAATTTTGAAATTGTCCTGTATACCAAAGCTAAGGTTATTTAATATAGATGAAGAAAAGCAGTGGTCCTAATAACAACCCCAGGGAACTCCACTATATATCTTCCTCCAATCCAAAAAAAAATTCACCACTATTGTTTCTTGTTGCTGAGCCAATTTGTATCCATGCTGCTACTGCCTCTTTTAGTCCATGGACTTTAACTTTGCTGGCAACCCTGTTATGTGACACTTCACCGCCTTTTGGAAGCCCACGTACACTGCATCAACTGCATGACCCTCATCAACCTTCTCTGTTACCTCATCAAAAAAACTGGAGCAAGTTATTTGCCCTGAATAAATCTGTGCTAGCTTTTCTTTTTTATTCAAGAGATGTGGGCTTTGCTGGCTAAGTCAGCATTTACTGACGTTGAGAGGGTGGTGATGAGCTGCCTCCTTGAACTGCTGCAGTCCATGTGGTGTAGGCACACCAACAGTGCTGTTAGGAAGAGTTCCAGGATTTTGACCCAATGACAGTGAAGGAATGGTGATATATTTCCAAATCAAGGGGGTGAGTGACTTGGAGGGGAAATTCCAGATGGTGGTGTTTCCACCTATCTGCTGCCCTTGTCTTTCTAGATAGTATTGGTTGTGGGTTTGGAAGGTGCTGTTTAAGGAGCCTTGGTGAATTCCTGCAGTGCATCTTGTAGATGGTAAACACTGCTGCCACTGTACATTGGTGGTGGAGGAACTGAACATTTGTGGATGGGGTGCCAGTCAAGCAGGCTGCTTTGTCCTGGATGGTGTCAAGCTTCTTGGGTGTTGTTGGAGCTGCACTCACCCAGGCAAGTAGAGAGTATTCCATCACACTCCTGACGTGTGCCTCGTAGATGGTGGACAGACTTAGGGGAGTCAGGTGGTGAGTTACTTGCCACAGGATTCCCAGCCTCTGACCTGCTCTTGTAGCCACAGTATTTATATGGCTAGTCCAGTTCAGTTTCTGGTCAATGATAACCCCCAAAATGTTGAAAGTGGGGGATTCAGCAATGGTAATGCCATTGTATGTCAAGGTGTGATGGTTAGATTCTCTCTTGTTGAAGATGGTCAATGCTGGCACTTGTGTGGCATGAATGTTACTTGTCACTTGTCAGCTCAAGCCTGGATATTGTCCAAGTCTTGCTGCATTTAAACATGGACTGCTTCAGTATCTGAGGAGTCACGAATGGTGCTTAACATTGTACAATCATCGGTGAACATCCCAACTTCTGACCTTTATGATGGGAGGAAGGTCATTGATGAAGCAGCTGAAGATAGTTGGGCCTAGAACACTACCCTGAGGAACAGACATCCTGGAGCTGAGATGATTGACCTCCAACAACCACAACCATCTTCCTTTGTACCAGGTATGACTCCAACCAGCAGAGCGTTTTCCCCCGATATCCATTGACTCCAGTTTCGCTAGGGCTCCTTGATGCCACACTCGGTCAAATACTACCTTGATGTCAAGGGCAGTCACTCTCACCTCACCTCTGGAATTCAGCACACCAGGACTGCAATGAGGCCAGGAGCTGAGTTGCCCTGGGGGAATCCAAACTGAGTATTAGTGAGCAGATTTTGATAGCACTGTTGATGACCCCTTCCATCATTTACTTCACATTGATCCAAGTGACTGTTAGTTTTTGTCCCCAATTATTGTTTCTCTGCATCAGCTTTCATCTGATATACTTCTGCTCATTATATCAGTCTATGTCCTCCTAATGCTGTTACTATCTTCCCCAAGCTTATTACATTTCCAAGCTTCGTGTCTGTGCAATCTTTGAAACTATGCCCCCTAGACCCAAGTTCAGGTTATTAATCTTATTCAAAAAGACTAATGGTCCTAAGAGACCCCTGTGGGAAACCGCAGTATATGTCCCTCCAGTCTGAAAAGCAACTGTTCACCACTAGTCTCTGCTTTCTGTTCCTTAGATAATTTCATATCTATGCTGCCTCTGCTGCTTCTAATCCCATCAACTTCAATCTTGCAAACAAATCTATTACATTGCACTTTATCAAACACCTTTGAAAGTCCATTTAGCCACCATCAAGCATAAAAACCCTTTATCGTTTTTCTCCCTTTGTTCTATCAGTCTGACCTGTTCTCCTATAGTTTTCGTTTAAGTTTCCAAAGTTTGTACAGCTAAATAAGGATTGCAGCATCTGCTGATCTTGTTTAGGTTTGTGTATTATGAATCAATAAACATATGAAAACAAGGAATAGTTAGTGCTGACCATTTGTGCAATTGTACATAGTTTTGGTGAGATCATATCTGGAGTACTGTGTGCAGTTTTGGTCTCCACATTTAAGAAAAGATATACTTGCATTGGAGGTGGTACAGTGAAGGTTCGCTATATCGATTCCAGTGATGAGAGTGCTATCCTATGATGAAAAGCTGAGTAAATTTGGTCTATATTCTCCTGGAGTTTAAAAGAATGAGAAGCAATTTCATTGAAATATACAAGATTCTGAAGAGACTTATAGGGTAAACATTATTTCTGCTGGTTGGGAAGTCTAAAACAGGGGCACAGTCTCAGGATAATGGGCTGATGATTGATTTAGGACTGAGATGAGGAGAAATTTCTTCATTCAAAGGGTTGTGAATCATTGGAATTCTCTACCCCAGAGGTGGATATCCCATTGAATACGTTTAAGACTGGATTTGATAGCTTTCTGGTCTCTTGGGGAATTGAGGGGCATGGGGAGCAGGCAGGAAAATGAAGTTGAAGCCCACGATCAGCCATGAATGTATTGAATGATGGAGCAGACTCGATGGGCCATATGGTCTACTCCTCCTATTTCTTGTGTTCTTACCCTGAAGCAGGAGATGTTCATTAATTCAGTGTAAACAAGTTGACTAGCAGAATGAGGTTATCTGATTTGCAGTATTTACATTTTTAGTTTGTTATAAGTCTAGGATTTGAATATTTAGTCTAAGATTAAAATATCCTAAATTTTGTTTGTCTTTTGTACAGTCAATAAGGAAATATGGATGTGCCAACGATGTGAAAAGTTTGCTATGTGACATATTGTATACTCCAAGTGGTTTAATAAAGCACAAAGTTAGGAATGAAAATCTCGCACACCTGAGCTGTAGAACTAGGCCTGTATATGTAGAGAGAACTCTCTTTTTGGCTCTTTGCCAAAGTTGTGGAAGCACAGTATCCAATTTCTGCCACTAGAGGCTGATAGAGTATTTGCATAGTCTGCGAACTCCTCCAGCTGTCAAAGTAATTGAACTGGCCACCATACAGCTAGAATTTCTTTGCTCTGAACCACCAGGAACCTATGGCCTTGACAGCAGAAGACATAGCCACTAATGGTGGAGCAACTAAAATCAGGAGGCCAGAATTGGAGGACCCCAGATATCTTGAACGTTTGTAGAGCTAGAAGAAACTTATAGAAGATAGGAACAGTAAAGGCCCTAGAGTGATTTGAAAACAAGGTTGAGAATTTTAAAATTGAAGTGCTGCTTCACTGTTGGCCAGTGTAGGTCAATGAGCAAGTGGTGATGGGTGAACAGGACTAGGTCTGAGTTAGGACACAGACAATAGAGTTTTGACTCTCCACAGGTTTACCAGGGGTTGCATGTGAGAGGCTGACCAGTACAGTTAACTGTTAAATCAAAGGTAACAAAGGAATCAAGAGATTCAGAAGCTGAGGCAGGTCAAAGTTGGATGATGTTGTGCAGGTGGAAATAGGCAATCTTAGTAGTGGCATGCATATGCCGTTAGAAATTAATCATTGGGTCAAATATGAAACCAAGGTTGTGAACAGTCAGGTTCAGCCTCGTAAGTTGCCAGGGAGCAGGATGGACGGGGGAGTGGAGTTTGTAGCGAGACCGTGAAAATTATACTAATCAACTGCAATGTGATCGATTAGCTGGCAGAATGTGCAGACAGTGACAAAAGGAATTTAATATGGAGAACAGTGGTAATGCATCTTAGCAGAAGAGACGGGGAGATGTAGTATATACTTAATGGCACAGATCTAAAGAATATGCAGGGACCTAGAGACCTGGACTTTGAAGATGGCAGGACATATTGGCCCACATCATCTGGTCAGTGTCAGAGGGTGCATCCGACACTGATTTAAACTGCCCACTTACCATTTTACGCTGGAGTTTTTGCACCGTCTGATGCCAGCTCCAGCAGGGATGCAAGGAAGAACAGAATCAAGAGCAATCTGTCGCATGTAATTCCAGCGCAACCATGCCCCCCTTTTCTCATTATGAATTGAAGACATGCCCTTTAAGGTCTGCCTTTGGTTCATTGATTTACATTGTTTTAAATTAAGCTGTCAACATCCAAAACTGCTTAGTCTCATCCCAGTGACAGTGCTAATCCCCTCTCCAGCATAGTACAAAAAAATGTGTAAAAGGGTTAAAAAGACAAGTCTAAAGGCACCATATCTGAATACATGAAACATTCTCAATAAGGTAGACAAATCAACAGTGCAAATAGATGTAAGTGGAAACGATATGATTGCGATTATGGAGACATGGCTACAGGGTGACCAATACAGGGAACTGAATATCCAAGGGTACTTGATATTTAGGGCAGACAGGCCAAAAAGAAAGAGGTGGGATGGCATTATTAGTTGAGGATGAAATCAGTGCAATAGTGAGAGGATACTGGCTCAGAAAATCTAGAGGTAGAATCAATCTGGCTGGAGCTAAGAAGCAACATAGGGTGGAAAACATTAGTTGGAGTTGTCTATAGGCCTCCAAACAGTAGTGATAAGGTAGGGGACAGTTTTAAACAGGAAATTAGATGCATGTAACAATTGCTACAGTAATCATGGGTGACTTTGATCTACATGCAGACTGTGCAAACCAAATTAGCAATAATATTATGGCGGATGAATTCCTGGAATATGTACGAGTTTTTTTTTTAGACCATTATGTCGAGGAACCGACTAGGGAACAGGCTATATTCCTTACTGGCACCAAAACACAACAGGAAAAGTGGCCCAACCATGGCTAACAAAAGAAATTAAGGATATTAGATCCAAAGAGGAGTCATATACAGTTGCTAGAAAAAGTAAGATTGGGAACAGTTTAGAATTCAGCAAAGGAGGACCAAGAGATTAATTAAGAGTGGAAAAATAGAGTATGAGAGTAAACTTGCAAGGAACATAAAAGTGGACTGTAAAAACTTCAAGTATGTAAAAAGAAAAAGTTTAGTGAAGATAAATGTAGGCCCCTTGCAGACGAAAACAGGAGAATTTGTAATCAAGAACAAGGAGATGGCAAAACAATTAAACAACAGCTTTAGTTCTGTCTTCACAGAGGAACACAAAACTCCCCAGAAATGCTAGGGAATCAAGGGTTCAGTGAGAAGGAGTTGAAGGAAATTAGTATTACTGAAACAATGGGACTGAAAGCCAATAGATCCCCAGGGCCTGATAATCTACATCCCAGGGTGCTAAAGGAGGTGGCCATGGAAATAGTGGATGCATTGGTTGTCATCTTCCAAATATCTGTAGATTCTGGAACAGTCCCAGCAGATTGGAGGGTGGCAAATGTAACCCCACTATTTAAAAAGAGGGAGGAAGAAAACAGTGAATTACAGACTGATTAGCCTAACATCAGTAGTAGGGAAAATGCTAGAGCCTATTTTAAAGGAGGTGATAACAGGACACTTAGAAAATATCCACAGAATTATGCAAAGTCAACATGGATTTATGAAAGGGAAATCATGTTTGACAAACCTGCTGGTTTTTTTTTGAGGACGTAACTAGCAGAATGAATAAGGGAGAACCAGTGGATGTAGTGTATTTGGATTTTCAAAGCTTTTGATAAAGTCCCACGTAAGAGGTTGGTGTGTAAAATTAAAACACATGGGATTGGGTAATATATTGGCATGGATTGAGAATTGGTTAGCAGACAAGAAACAGAAGGAATACGTGGGCCTTTTTCAGAGTGGCAAGCAGTGACTAGGATCCCACAGGGATCAGTGCTTAGGCCCTAGTTATTCACAATATATATCAATGATTTAGATGAGGGAGCCAAATGTAATATTTCCAAGCTTGCTGACAACACAAAACTTGGTGGGAATGTGAACGACGAGGAGGATGTTAAGAGGTTTTAAGATGATTTAGACAGGTTAAGTAGGCAAATACATGGCAGATGCAGTATAACTTGGATAAATGTGAAGTTATCCACTTCAGAAGGAAAATCAGAATGGCAGAGTATTATTTAACTGGTGATAGATTGGGAAATGTTGATGTACAAAGTGACCTGGGTGTCTTCATACATCAATCACTGAAAGCAAGCATACAGGCACAGCAAGCAGTTAAGAAGGCAAATGGTATGTTGGCCTTCATTGTGAGAGGACTTGAGTACAAGAGCAAGGATGGCTTACTGCAGCTGTACAGGGCCTTGGTGAGACCACATGTGGAGTAGAGTGCAGCTTTGGTCTCCTTACCTAAGAAAGGATATATTTGCCGTAGAGGGAGTACAGCAAAGGTTCACCAGAACTGATGGAAGAGCGGTGAAATATATGCTGGTTTAAGGTGGGGGGGGTGTGGGGGGTGGGGGGGGTGGTTGTAGGAACAAGCAAGCAGTGATAGGAGCAGATAATCAAAAGATGTCACAGACAATGGAACAAAGAAGTGTTGAAGGTGGTGATATCTAAACGAATGTGCTAATTAAGAATGGATGGCAGGGCACTCAAGGCACAGCTCTAGTGGGGGTGGAAAGACTAGCCCGGCAAACAAGATTTAAAAATAATGGAAATAGGTGGGAAAAGAAAAATCTATATATATTATTGGAAAAAACAAAAGGAATGGGGAAGAAACGGAAAGGGGGTGGGGATGGAGGAGAGTGTTCAAAATCTAAAGTTGTTGAATTCAATATTCAGTCCGGAAGGCTGTAAAGTGCCTAGTCGGAAGATGAGGTGCTGTTCCTCCAGTTTGCGTTGGGCTTCACTGGAACAATGTAACAAGCCAAGGACAGACATGTGGGCAAGAGAGCAGGCTGGAGTGTTGAAATGGCAAGCGACGGGGAGGTTTGGGTATTTCTTGCGGATAGACCGCAGGTGTTCTGCAAAGCGGTCGCCCAGTTTATGTTTGGTCTCTCCAATGTAGAGGAAACTGCATTGGGAGCAACAAATGCAGTAAACTAAGTTGGGGGAATTGCAAGTGAAATGCTGCTTCACTTGAAAGGAGTGTTTGGGCCCTTGGACGATGAGGAGAGAGGAAGTGAAGGGGCAGGTGTTGCATCTTTTGCGTGGGCATGGGGAGGTGCCATAGGTAGGGGGTGATGGAGGAGTGGACCAGGGTGTCCCGGAGGGAACGATCCCTACGGAATGCCGCTGGGGGGGTGAGGGGAAGATGTGTTTGGTGGTGGCATCATGCTGGAGTTGGCGGAAATGGCGGAGGATAATCCTTTGAATGCTGAGGCTGGTGGGGTGATAAGTGAGGACAAGGGGGACCCTATCATGTTTCTGGGAGGGAGGAGAAGGCGTGAGGGCAGATGCGCGGGAGATGGGCTGTCACGGTTGAGGGCCCTGTCAATGACAGTGGGTGGAAAACCTCAGTTAAGGAAGAAGGAGGACATGTCAGGAACTGTTTTTGAAGGTAGCATCATCGGAACAGGTGCGACGGAGGCGAAGGAACTGAGAATGGGATGGAGTCCTTACAGGAAGTAGGGTGTGAGGAGCTGTAGTTGAGGTAGCTGTGAGAGTCGGTAGGCTTGTAACGGATATTGGTGGACAGTCTATTGCCAGAAATTGAGACAGAGGTCAAGGAAGGGAAGTGTCAGAGATGGACCACGTGAAAATGATAGAGGGGTGGAGATTGGAAGCAAAATTAATAAATTTTTCCAAGTCCCAACGAGAGCATGAAGCAGCACCAAAGTAATCATTGATGTACCGAAGAAAGAGTTGTGGGAGGGGGCCAGAGTAGGACTGGAACAAGGAATGTTCCACATACCCCATAAAGAGACAGGCATAGCTGGGGCCCATGCGGGTACCCATAGCCACACCTTTTATTTGGAGGAAGTGAGAGGAGTTGAAGGAGAAATTGTTCAGTGTGAGAACAAGTTCAGCCAGACGGAGGAGAGTAGTGGTGGATGGGGATTGTTCGGGCCTCTGTTCGAGGAAGAAGCTAAGGGCCCTCAGACCATCCTGGTGGGGGATGGAGGTATAGAGGGATTGGACGTCCATGGTGAAGAGGAAGCAGTTGGGGCCAGGGAACTGGAAATTGTGACGTAAGGTGTCAAAGGAATCACGGATGTAGGTGGGAAGGGACTGGACAAGGGGAGAGAGAAGGGAGTCAAGATAACGAGAAATTAGTTCCGTGGGGTAGGAACAGGCTGATACGATCGGTCTACCAGGACGGTTCTGTTTGTGGATTTTGGGTAGGAAGTAGAAGCAGGCCGTCTGAGGTTGGGCGACTATCAGGTTGGAAGCTGTGGGAGGAAGATCTCCAGAGGAGATGAGGTCAGTGACAGTCCTGGAAACAATGGCTTGATGTTCAGTGGTGGGGTCATGGCCCAGGGAGAGGTAGGAGGAAGTGTCTGCGAGGTAGAGATCAGTGTGCCAGACAACAACAGCACCACCCTTATCAGTAGGTTTGATGACAATGTCGGGGTTGGACCTGAGAGAACAGAGTGCAGTAAGTTCAGAGAGACAGATTAAATGGGTGAGAGGAGCAGAGAAATTGAGACGACTAATGTCACGCTTTCAGTTCTCAATGAAAAGATCAAGAGAAGGTAAGAATCCAGAGGGAGGGGTCCAGGTGGAGGGAGAATATTGGGTAAAAGGATCCGTTGAACGGGGAGAGGACTCCTGCCCAAAGAAGTGAGCACAGAAACGAAGACGGCGGAAGAAGAGTTCAGCATCGTGCCGAGCCCGATTATTCATTGAGGTGAGGGCGTAAGGATATGAAACTAAGTCCTTTGCTGAGAACTGAACATTCAGCGTCAGAGAGGGGAAGGTCAGGGGGTATAATGAATACACGGCTGGGGCTGGGATTGGAAGATGGGGTGGGGACAGAGGGACAGGCATGGGTGGAGGGTCCTAGATGGGTGTTGGTGTCGATGAGCTGTTGGAGCTTGTGTTCCTTACAACTTGAGAGAGGGAGAGAGAGAGAAAATTTCTTGTTGAGGCGTCAGATGAGACGAAGAATAAAACTGGGGGCACGTGCAGCTTTGACAAAGAGTGCAGCGGTGCTGCTGGAGGGAGAGGTCAAGTGTGTTCTTTTGATGGCGCATGGCACTGAGTGTGGATCTCAGAATGTGACAGGAACAACAGTCCGAGAAACTTTGCAGAACACCTGCGATCTGTCCGCAAGAAAGACCCAAACCTCCCCGTCGCTTGCCATTTCAACACTCCACCCTGTTCTCTTGCCCACATGTCTGTCCTTTGCTTGCTGCATTGTTCCAGTGAAGCCCAACCACAAACTGGAGGAACAGCACCTCATCTTCCGACTAGGCACTTTACAGCCTTCCGGACTGAATATTGAATTCAACAATTTTAGATCTTGAACTCCCTCCTCCATCCCTACCCCCTTTCCGTTTCTTCCCCATTCCTTTTGTTTTTTCCAATAATTTATATAGATTTTTCTCTTCCCACCTATTTCCATTATTTTTAAATCTTGTTTGCTGGGCTAGTCTTTCCACGCCACCCCCACTAGAGCTGTACCTTGAGTGCCCTACCATCCATTCTTAATTAGCACATTCGTTTAGATAATATCACCACCTTCAACACTTCTTTGTTCCATTGTCTATGACATCTTTTGATTATCTGCTCCTATCACTGCTTGCTTGTCCCTACAACCACACCATCACCCTCCCACCTTAAACCAGCATTTATTTCACCCCTCTTCTAACATTCAATCAGTTCTGTCAAAGGGTCATGAGGACCCAAAACATCAACTCTTTTCTTCTCCGCCGATGCTGCCAGACCTGCTGAGTTTTTCCAGGTAATTCTGTTTTTGTTTTGGATTTCCAGCATCTGCAGTTTTTTGTTTTATCTAAAGGTTCATCAGACTGATTCCTGGATGGCAGGATTGTTGTATGAGGAGAGATTGGGCCGACTAGCCCTGTATTCACTGGAGTTTAGAAGAATGAGAGGAGATTTCACAAACATATAACATCCTGACAGGTATGGACAGATTGGATGCAGTGATGATATTTTCTGTCTAGAACAAGGGGTCACAGTCTCAGGATATGGGATAGACCATTTCGGACTGAGATGAGGAGAAACTTCTTCACTGAGGGTGGTGAGCCTGTGGAATTCTCTACCACAGAAGGCTGTGGAGGCCAAGTCACTGAATATATTTAAGAAGGAAATAGATTTTTGGACTCTAAAGGCATCAAGTGGTATGGAGAGAGCAGGAGTGCGGCATTGAAATATAGGATCAGTCATGATCATATTGAATGGTGGAGCGTGCTTGAAGGGCTGAATGACCTACTCCTCCTATTTTCTACGTTCCTATGTTCACTGTGCCCAACAGTGTTCACCCCCACTCTGTCATACCCCCACCCCGACAGTGTATTCGCCTCTCCAACAAATCTTTCCCTCACTCTCACCCCTGATGGTGTTCTCCTTCCTCTCTCGTTCGCCACCCCCCCCCCCCCAACTGCCAGGTGGTGTTCGCCCCGCTCACACCACGAAAATGCACAACCTCCCCTATAGTCTCTGGAAATGCTAACTCTTCCATCATCGGCCAGACAGGAACCAGGGATTCTGGAAGCTGAATCGGAAGCAGGGTTGCAGGAGAGGCTAAACACTGACTGGTGGAGGGGGTGGGTGGCACTTAAACATTGCTAGTAGGGGGTGGAGAAGGGGCTTAAACATTGCTGGGATGAGGGTGAACTTTGTCAGAGGTGGGGGGAGGGGTGCAGTAGTGAACATTGCTGGGGCTGCTGGAGCACTTTGACACTGCAGCTGATTATTTAGAGTTTCACTGGTTTTATACCTGCTATGCTATGAAAAGCTCTAAAGTAAATTCATGTAAAAACCAGGGTAAGTATAGCACAAATTGCCCAAGTCACCATGGGTCTTGGTCTGTCCGCAAGCATGACCCAAAATTTCCTGCCGCTTGCCATTTCAACACACCATCCTGCTCTCATGCCCACATGTCTGTCCTTGGCCTGCTGCATTGTTCCAGCGAAGCTCAACACAAACTGGAGGAACAGCACCTCATCTTCCGATTAGGTACTTTACAGCCTTCCGGACTTAACATTTGAGTTCAACAGACCCATTTCTATTATTTTTACAATTTATTTCCATATTGTTTTATCCCCAACTTTTGGCCTATTTTGATTCCCCCACCCCTACTAGGGCCACCTGTTACTTGCACATCCTGCTTTCTACCCTAATGTCACCATTAGCACATCCTTTAGCTAATATCACCACCGTCAACAGCCCTTTGACCTTTTTGTTTATGACATCTTTGGCAATCTCTCCTTTGCCTCCACCTAATCACTGGCTCTCAATCCAGCTTCACTTGTCCAACCCCCCTTAAACAGCTTATTTCACCACATTTCTATTTCTCTTTAGTTCTGATAGAGAGTCATACGGACTCGAAACATTAACTCTGTCTTCCTCTCCACAGATGCTGTCAGACCTACTGGATTTTTCCCACAATTTTTGTTTTGATACATAAAACAGCCACCTTGATGTCAGTCTCTGTACAATTTCCTCGCAATGGCTAACAGATTTTGATGATGATGGAATTAAAGTACTAAAATATTTGCATCAAATGGCAATAGAGACTGATTAACAAAATAATCTAGCTCCCATCTAAATACACACATCACTCCACCCACCCATAGTCCCCGCTGACCACTCCCCCCACCACCAGGGCAGACACAACAGACTTTCAGCCATCTCAGAATCCATCAAAATCTGAGTGGGAGCAAGTGGACCTTGATCCAGAGGGATTGCCTAAAAAGAAGGTACCCCACCATTAGCCAGTGCTTTAAGGAGCAAAGGGAAACATGAGAAAATAGCACTTTGTTTGATGTTTCAACTTTCAGCCACAGGCAGGCGTTGTAATGCTTTTTTGTTCTTAGAACTTTGGACATCCCATTCTTAAATTCTTACCCCACCCTTGTGTAACTCCTAATAACTATCCATGTTCTACTCTTTAGCCAATTTCTTAAATATTAAGATTTAATCTGAATCCACATGGTTTTGACTTTTAGCTAAATACCTCTTAAGGAACTTTATCAAATGCTTTATGGAAGATTGGGTAGTGCTTAAAACAGTCTGCTAGGGATTACACTTCCTTTAAAAATTAGAGATGGATTGTCCATTGTGTTGACAGGCAGCTAGGTAGCTTTTTGATGTTTGTGTTCCACAAATACTTAGTTCAGCCTCTTTTAAAGGCTGCAAGTATTGACTGAATCTGGTGATCCATAAGATATTCTATCTTCAGAAGCCATTTGACTTCAGCCACATTAAAAGTGTACTGCCTATAACATTCTTGTTATAGTGTATTTTGGTACTGAATGCATGTCATCTCCTCTTATAGATCACCGTCATTTTAGCTGATACCCAGTATCTTCCTAGAGACTGTTTCAAATGTTACCCAGCTTCTGTTTTTACACTTTCATTGGTGTCAAGCTCTTTGCATCATATTGAATGCTGACTCTATGCTAGCCTCAAACACTATTTTTCAGTCATTGCAACCTCTCTACTTCTCAAAATTGGTTTCCATAGTCAGTCAAGTGTGTTTCTAACTAGAGCACTTTTAATTTCTTTCCTCCCTCTTTGGAAATGAAACTCATACCTACTTGCTGTCATTGCATTCATTTTTCAATCTCTTTTCACCTTTCTGTTCTGCACAGTAGACAGTTATTACTGTTTAATCTCTGGTATTTTGCAACATGTTATATTTACAGTACCTTTTTTCTGAATTATATACTTTGCTTTATATTTATAAACAGCCTAGAAGTTTGGAGAGAGAGACATACATTGGTGCAACCAATATTTTAAGTACCTTGATTATTTGTTGTAGTTTTAACGTTTATTCATCCTATCACTGGAGGTTTTTAATAATCCTGGGGCATGGGGGGGTTGTGGCAACAAAGTGCTATATCATATAGCATGTTTTATAGAGCAGCATCAGGTGTTGGAATTTAAACCTTTCTTTCAGAGACTAGTATTTTGTATTTAATCAAGTGCATGTGATTAAATTGTTATTTTGCTTAAAAGCCATTATATGGTTTTGTGATAGTTGGCTTGTTCTGGCAGGCTTGACACTAATGAAGTGTTAGCATCAAATTTGGCATTAAAGGCATCTATGATCGGTGGATAGGCATTCCTCTGAAGTTCACCACATAAAATTTTTCAACCTTTTTTTTTCTGGTGTCCAGTTTATATACATTTTTTTAGCCTTCAAAATATCTATTTCCATTTTAAGGAATTGTTTTCTAATTGACTTTAAAGAATCAAATGAGCAAATAAATAAAAGGGGCACATTTTCTTAATTTAAAACTTTTTTTTGCATGCCTTCATCAGATTTATGAACAGAAATTAGCTGGTTAAATTCTGTGCCCTAATTTGCATGCTCTGGGAGTCATTATATTTGTTGTACCTTTTAAGTTTGTCCAGGTCTGGGACATCTGAGGCTGATGCTAGGTATGAGTAGAATAGATGAGAATAGCATCAGGTTTAAAATCAAATTGTGGGAAAAGTTCTCATTCTTAAGTTTCAAAGGGTCAAATTTTGGGCTGAGTGACAGGTGAATTCCCCTTGTCCACAGTCTTTCTATGGGATTTTTCATGAGCACTTACTGTCAATGAGATCAAAAATGGTGCAGTACCCTCTACAAGGGATCTGCAAACAGCACAAGAAGTTGTGTATTTCATTAACCACATCAGATTGAAGAATCATTATCAAGAAGTCCTATCTAAACAAAGAAATATCAGTTTGAATATTTAATTCAATGGCAAATCAGTTAGTGAAATAGATCCGAAAAGAGTTGAAAGGCAAAATGTTTTAATTTTTTTATTTTCTAAATCACCAACAGTTAACATCTGAAAGGGTAAGACTTGTAAAAGTTCATTTTGAGTGCCAGAGAGGTTGTTTGGCATTAATTAAAGTTTGTTGTCCTGCTGATATATTTAAAAAAAAAAATTGCTTGCCCTGGAATGGACAAACCCTAACTCAACAGGATTCAATTATCATAGACATCCTGGAGGAGCAGGCAACTCAGTCAGCAACAACCTGATTTCCTCATCTAACTGCTGGAAACCTTTCTGTGGGAAAAATCTGGCTTGTACAATACATCGGTGTTCAGTATTTTTTTCAATTTATAAAAGTGTAGCAGCATAATTTGACAGTTACTTTCTAACTTTAATGTTTATATCTCAGTTTATAGCATTGTAAATAATAGTTTAACTACTCTTGCAATCAGTCTCAAAGATTGGATAACCCAGCTTTATTTGCAGTTTTGTATCTTGTGTTTTTGTCCTGTCTGAACTTTGCAAAGAGCTGTTCTTAGTACTGGATAAATCCTTAACACCAAGGTCTGTTGGTATCTACAGTTTGATTATGTTGCTGTTAAGGCTGCATAATGTGCAACTATAAGGTGGTTGTTGGAGGTCAGTCAACTCACCTCCAGCACATCACTGCAGGAGTTCCTCAGGGTGGTGTCCTAGGCCCAACCAGCTTCAGCTGCTTCATCAATGACCTTCCTTCCATCATAAGGTCAGAAGTGGGGATGTTCCCTGATTGCAGAATGTTCACCATTCGCGACTCCTCGGATCCTGAAGTAGTCCATGTCCAAATGCAGCAACACCTGGACAATGTCCAGGCTTGGGCTGACAAGTGGCAAGTAACATTTGCACCACCAAGTGCCAGGCAATGACCACCTCCAACAAGAGAGAATCTAACCATTGTCCCTTGACATTCAATGGCTTTACCATCACTGAATCCCCCATTATCAACATCCTGGGGCTTACCATTGACCAGAAACTGAACTGGACTAGCCATATAAATACTGTGGCTACAAGAGCAGCAGGTCCTTACTCCCCAAAGCCTGTCCACTGTCTACAAGGGACAAGTCAGTGTGATGGAATATTCCCCATTTGCCTGGATGAGTGCAGCTCTCACAACTCTCAAGAAGCTTGATATCAACCTGGACAAAGCAGCCCACTTGATTGGCACCACATCCACAAACATTCACCCACCTCCACCACTGATGCACAGTAGCAGCAGTGTGCACCACCTACAAGATGCAGTGCAGGAATTCACCAAGATTTCTTAGACAGCACCTTCCAAACTCAACCACTAACACCTAGAAGTTCCTCTCCAAGTCACACCATCCTGACTTGGGAATATATCGCTAGCTGTTCCTTCACTGTCTCTAGGTCAAAATCCTGGAACTCCCTTTCAAACAGCACTGTGGGTGTACCTACACCACATGGACTGCAGCGGTCAAGAAGGTAGCTCACCACCACCTTCTGAAGGGCAATTAGGGATGGATAATGAATGCTGGCTTAGCCAGCGAAGCTCTCATGCCATGAGTGAATTTTTTTTAAAAAAAAAACTATAGAACTAGTGGAAACAAAATGGTTGGGCACTTAAGGTTTAACCAGGGTTTCTAATCTTGGCCAGATTACTGTAAGTTAACAACCTTTCAAATATGCTTTTCTCCATTAAAGGGTAGGTAGTTACATTTTCAATGTGAAAACCAAAACTATTGTGTACGGACCTGCCACTGACTCCATCCTCCTCACTGACAACTGTGTGAGGCTGAAGCACATTGTTACATCTTTGTTATCTGAGGTCCAAATGAGCTTCCGACCACATATCTGAGCATCCACATAGAGCGCCTACTTCTATCTCTAACATCAGCTGATTCTGTCCCTGCTTTGGCTCACCAGTTGAAGCCCTCATCCATGCCTTTTATTATCCTTAGTTTTGATTTGTTCCAGTGCTGTCCCAGCCAGCAACCCATTTTCCACCCTCCATAAACTCAAGCTCATCCAAAACTCTGCTGCTATCCTAACTTGCACCAAGCTCTCTTCACCTGTTGCCCCTGTGTTCACTGACCAATGTTGGCTCCCAATCCAGCAACAAATTTAATTAGAAAATTCTCATCCTTGTTTTCAGGTCCCTCCAAGGTCTTGCCCATCCCTATTTCTTTAACCTCTTCCAGCCCTACAGTTATGAGTTGGCTACCCTCTTCCAGTTCTGGCCTCTATGTATCCCCTAATTTAAATACTTCACCATTCATAGCTGTGCCTCATCCCTAAATTCTGAAATTCCCTCCTCAAACCTCTCTATCTCTCTCGCCTCCTTTTAAGATGTTTCTTTTAAAACCTGCCTCTTTGACCGGCTTTTGGCCAGGTGTCCTAATTTCTTCTGTATAGCTCAGTGTCAAATTTTGTGGATGCACCTTTTAGAATGTTTTTCTATGCTAAAGGTGCTATCCACATGCAAGGTGTTATTAGCATTTAAGTATAAATTGTATCACATTAAAAAAAACTTTACCTAGTGAGACAGGATTATATGGTTCATTTTTGATTGTGAACATTAGCATAAATATCAGAACAATTAAATCATGTGACTGTTAAGGTTTTTCTAGTGTATTAAAGTTGGATTGATAGCATGTTTTCAAACAGCAGATCATTATTGGAGCAATTGCTCTTAACTGCAAACATGAATCATGCAAAGACCAATAAAGATTTTTCAGTGCCAAATTCTTTTGAGGTGCTGCTAAAAATAGGATCAATTGGATCATTTAACTGCCTTTTTTGGAACTATAGTTACCTTGTCTACATATCTATACTGTAGAGCTTTGTAAAGGTTTCCTTATAGTAACCCAATATTCGCAAACTTGCCTCATCAAAGAAATCCTCAGGATACTCTGTCGATCTTTAAGTTTCTACTTCTAATTAACTCTTGTATTTTTTTCCAGGTATCCCAGATGATGAAATAGTTAATGTGACCCTGCCTACTGGAGTGCCAGTAGTTTTGGAACTGGATGCGAACCTTCACCCAGTTAGACCACATGAATTTTTAGGTGATCAGGAGGCCATCCAGGCAGCTATCAAAAAGGTGGAGGATCAGGGCAAAGCATCAGCTCCAGGAAAGAATGTCAATTAACCCACATGTGCCAATTAACACAATGTATGACTTTGGAGAAGTATAATTAGAAATCATTTGGGGGAAAAGAAATTTGGAGGGGAAATTTATTTTGTTTGGAATGCTGTGTAGATTTGCTGCAGTTGGTGAGCATATCTAAGGTTTGGCACTGGTGAAGTATGTTGAACTTTATTTGCTGCTTTTGCACTAATGTCTTAAGGCTAATTAATTTAAAAAGCTGAAACTGTATCTCTTCATATACAGGAAGATAGTTTTAGCACTGTATGAAGGATGCTTCTAGTAAAAATTATTACAAGGTTAAGTTAAAGAGATGTTAATTATAATTTGTAATTTAAGTTGTGATATACCTTCTTGGAGAGGCCTGCTACTTTAGTAAGGAACTGCAAAAGGTACCTTTCTGTGGACTAGGACTTCAAGCCTCCATTCTTCATTTGTGGTCATCATGCTGAGGGATTTTGGTGCTTGAGATTGGAACAATGTTGGTCCAAACTTTACATGAAACCCATAAAGCCAGCAAATAGAGCATTTTTTTTAAAGTTCCATGAATCTGTGCTGGATTTGAGACCATGGGCTGGATTTTATGCAGCTTGTCACACTGTCTCCTGACAGTTGGAAAACCTCACCAATTAGGTCGGAGGGCAGAAGGACCTAGTGTGATTTTCCCAGCCAGTGGTGGCAGGTTATCGATTATGCTCATTAATGAGTCAATTAACACCCATTATCTCTGGGTCCACTGCAATTTAGTGATGACTTGTTGGGTTTCCCTGCAGCTTTCTGGTGGAAGGTCCTTCGCACTCTGCGCTCAGTATCAGTCATGGGTGGCAGCTGAAAGCCACCCCCTCTCCTTGTCTCCGACTCTCCTCCCTCCCCATCCCACCTTCACTCACCCATTGACTTGGGGCCTGTGCACGATCCTGGGCCTTGAGGGGTGCATTGTCACCAGCAGCCACCGCTCCTACTAGCATTGGTGCCATGAGGAGCTCCTGGCTTCTAATTGACAGGCAGCTTTTGTTGGACGGGACCTCAGTTGCAGAGAAGGTCTGACTGTGGTAAACTGTGCTGAAAAGGCACTTTATTCCATTGGACCTCCACCACGGAATTGGTGAGGGCTGTTTGGTTCTCTGACTGATGGGAGGCACCCTGTTGGCCTGACAAAATCCTGGCTCATGTCCAACAAGTGTAAAAATCAGTGCTTTAACCCATGGTGCCATTCACTTCCCAAAAATCTTTGTCATTTTTGATTATCAACATAATTTAAAACTATACATACTAAAATGATTGTTTTCCTGGAAAAGATTATCAGTCAGGTCTTCCTGTCCTAATAAAGCCCAAATAGTCTAAAACAAAAAGTGAGAACTAATAGGATAATAAGTAATCAGCAAAGATTTGCAAATCCTCTAAGTATCCTGAAAGTGACTGAACATTTTAAGACTTCCCTGAAGAAATGACTCTCTGGTCTGTTACACAGCTGTGTGCCTCAATTATTTATTGGAGAAATTGGAGAATCCTTAATAGAGATGTTGCCTTTTGAGATCTTAACCATATATTTATTGCTATTTGAAGTATCTGTGATCCAATCGATTCCAACAGCATCAATGGAAATTCATTGGAAAAACAAATGCAGAATATTATTTACAATATGCAAATTGAATGGGGAATACTCAGGTCGGTGCTGTAGAAACCTGGGGGAAATAACACCTTGAAGTGTAGGAGAATGCTCCTGTACTGTAGCCTGCAGGATAAATACCACCATGGTATTTTGGAGTTTACATTACCAACTTATTTTGGTGTTATGAAACTGTAGGCATTTTTTAAGGTTTGTAACTTTTCAAATGATTAGAAATAGAAAAATAGCATTTTTCTTTACTGTATTGCATTATTACTGTCAAATGTGAAAACTTAAAGATCAAGCATTCGTACCTCCTATGTTTCCCTAGCATTGCCTCTACCCATGGCTCAGTTAAGTTTAGCCCATGAGGTACTCAGCTGTACAGACCAGGATGTCCCTTGGAGTTGTTGCTTGATTTGTACTGAGTTGACTCATCTTGATTGAGATAACGGCAAAATACTGCAGGTGCTGGAAATCTGAAACAAAGAAAAAACCCCTGGAAAAACTCAGCAGACCTGACAACATCTGTGGAGAGAAAGACAGTTAACGTTTCAAGTCCTCATGACTCATAAGAATAGTCATATGGAGTCTAAGTGTTAACTCTGTCTTTCTTTCCACATATGCTGACAGACCTGAGTTTTTTTCCAGCATTTTTTGTTTTTGATAGAGGTAATGTTGGAAGTACTACAATTGCCTCAGTATCTCCTAGATTAAGAGGAAGGTTTAGTTAAGATTCTGCCTCACCCACATCCTTGATTTGCCATCCAGCAACCCATGTTTAAATTGCATTGAGTGCATATGAATTCAAGACAAAACCATCGGATCACATTACTTAGATGAAGTACTGGAAGACAACCCATGCCCACTGAACTATACCCCAGCAAGTTCTTTTGGGACAGAGGGGTAAGTGCAGAGTTCATCCCATGAGGAATGAAGAGCAAGCCAGTAGAAAGCTTATGAAAGTGTAATAGTGAATAAACAATGTATCACAGTATTTTTGTTGTATGGTGTACTTCTAACCACAAATGGAGAGAGATGGAACCCTGGTATTGTACTCAATTGAATGATGTCATGGACATTCAAGCTCTACATTGTGCGGTTCATTGCTGTTTCACTTTTTACTGTACACATGTCTACTGAATAAAAGTAAAACAAAATTGAACGGTTAACCTATGTTATGTAATGGACTAATAACCCAGTGACTGAGTGTTCAAATCCCACCATGGCAGTTTGAGAATTTGAATTTGCTTTAAACAAAAATCTGACTATCAGTAGAAGTGACCATTAGAACTGTTGGATTGCTGTCTAAAAACCCAACTGGTTCACCTAATGTCATTTAGGGAAGGAAATGTGCCATTCTTACCTGGTTGTGTCCATATGTAATTGCCTTTTGAAATGGCTTAGCTAGCCATTCAGTTGAACCTAATTGCTGCCAAAAGTATAAATAAAACCAGCAGCTGTGCTGCATGGACTACATTTGCTCATGAAGGCCCATTAAGAGCAGTTAGGCATAGACAATAAATATAATTGTTGCCAGGTTATCTACCTCCTGAGAATGAATAAAAACATGCCATTTGAACAGTGCAAGTATAAGACAGTATTTTAGTCTTCCCATTTGGTTGATCTGTATTTTTTAGCAGTATTATCAGAACCATTCAGTTTACTTCAGGTCTCCATTGGTATTTACCTTCAGTATATTCTGTGGATACCATATGTAAAATCTCAATCTGTGTATGCTACTTAAATTATTACTTTGTTATTTATTACATTTGTAAGTGCTGCATATGAAAATGTTGTAGATGGTTACCTACCTTCTGATGTCTGGAGAATAGCATCAAAATAGTTATTACAATGTGGCAGTTCATGTAATGAAATGTGCAATTGTATTTTGTCATTCTATTTGCTATATGATATGGTGTTCACTGACAATCCTTTTGCATAAACTGTTATAAATTGAATGTTTGGATGCCCAGAAAAAGTACATTAAAATATTTAGGCAAATTCATTTATAGCCCTGAAAATAAGTTTAATTGCTAGAGATTAACCACTCAACTCAACCATCCATTATTCCTGAATGAGAAGCCTGGCAGTGTTCTGATCTGCGCTTTCTTGAGCATGATGCAGTACTGGAATTCTCAAATTTATCTTTTTTTTGTTACAATTTTTGTTACATTTATCCTTGATATGAGATGAGGAATTTGAGGGTTATGTATCTTTGCAGTTCTCTACCTCAGAGGGTTGTGGATGCTCAATCATTGAGTATATTCAAGGCTGAGATAGATATATGTTTGGGCTCTAGAGGAATCAAGGGATATGGAGATCAGGTGGGAAAGTAGAATCGAGATCAAAGATCAACCGTGATTTTGAAAGACAGATCAGGCTTAAGAGGATGTATAGCTTACTCCTGTTTCTGTTACTGTTTTAATAGAAGAAATTGGAAAAATCATGTTCTTATTTCTTACTTTTTGAATGCAGAATGTCTGCAGTATGCATTTTTATCAGAAAGATGGCTAGAATTTAGCAGGTCGTTGTTTCTAAATTTGCCCACACATCAAATTCATAATGGCCAGGAGTTGCTGTGCCTGCCGGTGTCGCGTGTATTCCATGGTGTGAGCTGGTAACATGGCGATGTCATGAAACCAGTTTGCGATTGTGGGCTGCATTCCCCGCCTTCGGATGTCAGGAGCCTCGTAATACATCAGCATATCATTATAAGGTCAGCCTGCCAGACTTATCCTCACCCCACCCTACTGGATTATCAGCCCATCATGCCAATGTGTTTCACAACAGCATATATATATATATATGGTGTGCACTTTGCTTGGAACTTCAAGGTCTTTTTTGCCTATCTTGCTTCGGTCAGCATTCGCAGTCACCAGGGTTCACAGACAGCATCACATTACTTTTAAGGGGGGCTCTCGGGTAGGTCTCTACCTACCAGATCAGCCATGTGTGGGTGGCTTTTCAATGGCTGCAGGGCAAGGAATTGCTGGGGGAAGGGGCAGAAATGGCCTCAGAAGGGAAGAGGCTGCAGGATAAGTTGTAATGGAGAAGGTGTCCCAACGTGTGTGCGGGGAGCATATGTTGATCTGCGCAAATGGCTTCAAGATGGTGAGGGCTGAGGAGGCAGTCTCCAGAGGAGATGAGGCCAGATGGACATGTGAGAGTATGTGTGTGAGAATGCCAGCTTAAGGGTCAACAACACCCAGTGAGTGAGATGCCAGTGAATGTGCAATGGGCTTGACTGTGAGAGTTTAAAGTGGTGAGATGGCTGCCATACCCTGGCTGCACAGATGAGATCATTCATCCTTTATCTGCATTGGATGGCCAATCGCTTCTGTGCAGCATTGACACTAATCGCTACTGTCATTGCCTACCAAGTCGGAGTGGTAATGTAGCTGCCCTTCCTGTGGCCAGAGCGGGGGTAGAGGACATCACAGTGGGCCTTCAGGGCATCCAAAAGGCGCTCGAGGCCTGCAGTCATCTCACTTTTCAGGCCCATGTCTTCTTTGCTGCAGTGCTGGACTGGAAGCACTGAGCGTGGCTGTACTTTAAATGTGATGCTTGGCACAATGAAGTGGCGATGGCCTGGTGGGCAAATGAAAGCCCATTGCCATGGAAACAACATGTCTCCCGGGAACGGGTAAGTAATGTGGCGGGAGAGGGGCTTAAAGCAGAATAACCAGCTTCTCCTGGGCATATGCACGGACCTGCAAGTCCTCACTGCGCCAGTGGCCATAGATGGTCAGTGCCAGTGTGGGAGATGGTCTAGGCACCAAGTGTCCCAGCCCGGTGCCCATCCATCTACGGTGAGCAGGGAGGTCCGAAGCGACCTCACGGCGCAGCAGCTGCCTGTCGTCTCTGCGGGTTCCTCCTCAGGGTGCTCCGGATGAGAGCAGCAGGTCCTCTGCTTCTCTGCTAGTGACCGCTGCATCCATTGAGGCTGCAATGACTGGCGAAATGCCAGCTGTGGAACTGGCAGCTCCCTCCCAGGTGGCTCCACGGGCCAGAGCACGTCCGCCAAGGTCGAGCCAACAGGACAGCAGTGTCAGCAGGCTGTCTCAGATGCCACTCTGAGTGATGGGGCGGCACCTAGATGTAACACCCGTAAACGAAAGCATAAGGCACATTAGGCACACCATGGGTTTCTCACTGGTACTTTTGTGTTGGCCCTAGATTAGGGAATTTATATTTTCTAACATTGTAATAATGTTAGGAATTAATTTTGTTGCAACATATGGATGAAAATAAAATCCACTTGTCATCATGGCTGAGGGTGGCTCCTTTGTGCTTCATTTATATGTCTCACGGACATATGGGTATTTGAGTGGACATTGAGGTTTATGTACTAAGCCCTTAGTTGCAGCTGATGAAGTGGAAGATGTAGTACTTAAGTGCTGTGTATGGATGCGCCAGGAAATGCTGGTCCTGCAGATCCATTTGTGTGGAGCTGGCTGAAGGTTCATTGGATTAAAGTCTCCCGGGTGTCCCTGCCTCCTTGGTGTAGGTCTGGGTCGGCGTGCAGCCCCTCATTATTGCCCTGTGCTTCCTCATCCTTTGAACCACTGCTGGACTCATCGTGTGCAGCCGCATCCACTGCGTCAAGGTCTTCATCGTCCACTACGTCCCCCCCTTTCCAGCGCAAGATTGTGCAGAGCACAGCATGCTACCATTATCATAGAGGCACAATCTGGGGCATACTGGAGTGTGCCTCGAGTGGTCCAGACATTGGAAGCGCATCTTGAAGACTGATGGCTCTATCCACCACATCCCTTTATGGAGCCATGGCTCCTATTGTACCGCTGCTCAGCTTATATTCTTGGATGGCGGAGAGGCGTCATAAGCCACCTTCTGAGGGGATAGCCCTTATCACCCAGCAGCCAACCATCAAGCCGAGCCAGAGCACTGAAGAGGCCCGGCACCAGGGAGTGTCTGAGGATGTAGCCATTGTGGGAGCTGCCTGAGTACCTTGCACAGATTTGTAGAATCAGCATCCTGTGGTCACACCCTATCTGCATGTTCAGGGAGTGGAATCGCTTCCTGTTGAAGGCACCGGGCTCAACTACTGGTGCCTTGTTGGCCACATGTGGACAGTCTATAGCACCCTGGACTCGGGGGAAGCCAGCAGTGGCCGCAAAGCCTCTGACTTGCTGTGCCTGGCTTGCCTGGTTGCAGTGGAAGTGGATGAAGGTCAATCAAAGTCTGAACAGAGCATCTGTGACCTGCTTGAACCAAGTGTGGACAGCTGATTGGGAGACACCGCAAAGATCACCCACCGAGCCCTGGAAGGAGCCAGAGGCATAGAAGTTGAGGGCAACTGTGACCTTCAGAGCTGCTGGCATAGGGTGTCCACCCACACAGTTTGGAGAGATCTCAGGGCCAATCATCTGACAGATTATAGTTGACTGTCTCCCTTGGCAATCGAAGCCTCCTTCGGCACTGCACCTCAGTCATACTGAGGTAGCTGCTTCTCCACCTGTATACCCTGGCAGCAGAATAGTGGCATCTTCTGTGGCCCCTTGCATCTTGGACTACCTCTTGGCCCTGCGCCCCTTGTACCTGTGCCTGTACTCCCAAAGGTGGCTCCCCCGGAGGCTGATTGTCCACTCCTGGCCTCCTCCTTATTCTAGCCCTCCCCTCCTCCTCAGAGGAGCTACCTCCAGTGGAGATGTCAGAACCTATACCCAGGCTAAATGGAGACCTCCGAAAAGCTGCAGGCCCGATAAAGATTACTAACTGCAGAGTGCTGAGCTGAAGGTTCAAAAGACACAGAAAGCTGCTGGAATTTGTTTTAAACTTGCCTGTGTGATCTGTAGCAATTCAGAACACTTTCTGCAATAAATTCTTCACAGAACATATTGACAACCCCACTAAGCCCTCATATCCCGCCCATGGATGAGTTTTGTTAAAAAGTCTAATGGAATGCAGGCCTGAAATGAAACAAACTATGGTTGTATCTCTTTAAATTTAGATGGTTAAGGGGGTGATTTGATCAACATTTACATTAAGTGGAAGTCCATGACCCGGGGCAGAGTTTAAAAATTAGAGCCAGACCTCTCGGGTAAAATTAAGAAACACTTCTTCATGCAACGGGTGGTAGCAATTGATGCTAGATCAGTTGTTAAATTTAAAATGGAGATTGATAGATTGTTATCCAAAAGTATCAAGGAATATGTAGCAACGATGGGTATATAGAGTTAGTTTGCAGATCAGCCATGATTTATTGAAATGGCAGAACAGGATCAAGGGGCTATATGGCCTAATGTTCTTATGACCTATAACCTGGGAGTACTGTGTAGAACTCTAGTCTCTGTATTACAAAAAGGATATAGAAGCACTGAAGAAAAACTAAAAAGATTTCCAAGGATGATACTGGAACTGAGAGGTTCTGACTATCAGGAATGACTGATCAGGTTGATATTATTTCCTCTAGGAAAGATAGAGGGGTGAATTAACTGAAGATCTTTAAAATTATGAAGAGTACAATAGTTTTAGATTCATCTTCTAAGTCTACCCTAAGGGTCATAGATACAAGAGCCATTAATAGCTTCAATAAAGACTGTAGGAGAAAGTTATTTAGTGAAAGTGGTTAGTGTTATGATCCCCATAGAGACCAATTACTTTTTAAAAGAAAGAAATCCTCACAATGCCAATGGAAAGAAACTGAAGGACAAGATTTCACTTTTTAAGACCTTTACTGTAACAAATTAAAATAAACATAGATCAAACATTAATTAACAGGCAACTGATACAAACTAAAGCAAAAGGTACATTTCGCATTAACCAACACATCAGCTCACAGCTAGTTCATCAACTCCATCCTACAAATTGACTCTCGAGTCTGGATGTAATATTATTTAATTGGAATAACAATCCTTAAGGGAACATCTTTAAATACTCATATTGAAACTGATATCACTGTCTGTAAAATGGTGTCCTCTGTATCAAAGTACAGATTTGTTTTGTACAGACTGGTGAGCAATCCCCACAGCAGTCAAGAAAAGGATAATAGTGTTAACAAAAACAATGTCAAAGCTAAAATCCTTGTGCAAATTGAAAGAAATAATTTAAAAAATCACCAGATCTGCTTTAATGCAGTAGTTAAACCTATACAATTCCCAACAGTCAGTATAAAGCTAAAGTACAAAATTGAACTATGTAATCCTGGTCAGATAGCATGTTTAATTTGTCACCATTGAAGTGGAAGACTGTCTTCACTGTAGTAAACCATAGTACACCTGGAGCTTTAGACTTGTTAATCAGATATATTGCAGACCAAGTTAAAGTGATTTGCATCGCTGATTGAGGATTGGCCCTGGCTCTAACATATCAGTGTTGATAGATTAAGTTCCCAAAATACCAGTACTCAGGAATTCACAATTATCATGAAACATACCTGAGTGCTGATTGATCTGGAGTGGTAACAGACTGGCTTTAGCCTTCTAGTTGTCTATTTCCAAAGAGTTAAACTGTCAAATCAGTTTTGATGATGCTCATTTTGAAGATTCCAAAGAAAGTTTGGGGAAGGCATGCCTGGTTTGACCAGAAACAAGTCTATTAGACTGCATTCCAATCTTGCCGAGTTATGGATAAGAAAGCTCCACAGGGAGGGAGATCACAAGCAGTGGTTTTGTTGGTTGTAACCTTTGTGCTGTATTGAACAATTAACCATTTCTCTCCCCCCCCCCCCCCTCCAGTTTTATTTCACAACTATACCTTTATATATAATGCAGATCCTAATAGGTAAACTTCTCTTCACCTTGAGAATTCTGTAAGATAGAAATTATCTTCTTTTATTGCATCTACCAATCTACATACCAAAAACATAAATCATGCACATAGCATGCATTTCCTGTGCATAACAACTTTCATTTTTAGATTCATAATTTTTCATTCACTTTTGTCAGCAATAATTTAACATCACAATTTGTTTTGATTGATTCAAAAGTAAGAACCAAAAAGGTCCAGAACATAATATAAAATTATACAGTACAGGAGGAGGTCATTTAGCCCATCGTGCCAGTGTCAGCTCTTTGAAAGAGCTGTTCAATTTGCTCCACTCTCCTGCTCTTTCCTCATAGTCTTGCGAGTACTTTTCAAGTTTTTATCCAATTTTCTTTCAAAAGTTACTATGAATCTGCTTTTAGCATACTTGTGTAGTTATTTTTCCTCATGTCATCTTTGCTTCTTTTGCCAACTATTTTAAGTTTGTATCCTTTGGTTACTGACTGTTCTGTCATTGAAAAGTTTCTCCTTATTCTGAGTTGAAGTGAGTGACTACCCTCAACATAGAGTGTGATACCAAGGTGCCCTGGTAAAACTGAAGTTTGGGTAGATAAGTGAGAAGTAACTTGTCACACAAGTGCCAGGCAATGACCACCTTAGAAAAGAGAGTCTAACCACAGACATTTAATGTTCAAAGACATTACCATGACTAAATTTCCCCCCCTCCCCACAATCAACATCCTGAGGGGCTCGCCATTGACCAGAAGCTCAATTGGAAAGCCACATAAATTCCATGGCTACTAGGAATGCCCTAAGACACTAGCCGATGTAACAATTCCCACTGATGTGGTAGTCTCTGCGCTGATGCCTGCCTCACTGAAATGATGTGATGCAGTTGACAGTTCAGGCCCCTCAGGTGTGAGAGGGGGCATCTATACATCCTCATGGCAGCCAGGCTCTGATGCTGAAATTAACAACAAGGACAGTGGATCAGTTAGTGTGCACACAGTGACACAATTCATCCCTTTCCCCCCAGGCTCATAATGCAGTCAACCTTCCAGAACCTAAGGAGACGAACATTGTTGGGGTGGGAAATAGGAGGAGGCCAAACATTGCAGGCGGATACAGACGGGCTGGTCAGAGGAATGCCACGTGGAATGTTATGTGAATAAGTGTGAGGTGATGCACTTGGGCAGGAGTACTGCTGCTCCCAACCCCGCTCCCCCCTCCAACGGCCGCCTTAGACACATTCTGCCTCCATCACTTTCAGAAACACACGGTCTTGGCCCCCATGACAAGGAGGCACAACTAGGTGCGGTGCCGAGGCCACCAGATGGCTCTTGGCCATGACACCTGAGGCTCCTCTTCCACCATCTCATCACTGTGAATAGGACGTGTTGGAGTTCTGAGTATGTGCCTAGCTGCATCTCCTGCAGATTGCCCTCAGACTACTCAAGTGTGATTAAGACCAACACATGGTGCGGAGAGAACCCATCTTCTCATTAACCACTAAGGCTGATGTAAGCTTGGTCACTATCTGCTTGACCACCCAGCGTGCGACAAATGCCCAACATGAGTCAATGCAGCCATGACACTAAAGCTACCTGCTGGGTTAAATGCCCAAGGCCGACATGGTACTCACCCTTCCAGAGCAGAACAAATCATTGAACCGCTTACGGCACTGGATCCAGGTGCACCGCACCACATCACGGGAGCTCACCACCTCTGCCACCACCTCCCAGGCACACTTCGTCTGTGGGGGGGGACACCCTCCTCCTCCCATCCTGAGGAAACAGCACCCCACCCCCCCCCCACCGGCCATGCTGCCGCCACTTCCACAAGGGTAGCAAGGCAGTCATCGGAAAGGCGAGAGGCACATTAGATCCCCGCTGGCCTACCCTGCAGCCTGCCCTGCTCCTGGACCACACCCTGCAGCCTGCCCTCCTTCCCTGGCCTTCCCTCTACATTGGCCTGCTGTGCAGATCCCCTGAGTTGCCACCTGTAGCTGCCATGGTGAACAGCCTACAGGAGGCTGCCTGGCCTTTTTTTAAACAGGCTGCCGGGTCGCCATTGGACATGGCAGTCTGTGCACGCCCACTGCAAATTTAAGACTCCCGCTCTCCACGGGAGTGGGAAATGCACTGGGTGGGCCTTAATTGGCCCGCCCGAGCAAAATGGCGTCATGGTCCGATCACGGCCACCCGCGACAGCTTCAGCTCCGCCCACCCACCCAACAGAAAATTTAGGTCCGTGTCATTAGCAAACTTGAATACGCAGCTTTCTATCCCACCGTCTTAAGTTGTTAATCAATGCTGTGAATAGTACAGGGCCCAATATAGGTCTTTGCGGGATACTACTAGTCAAATCCTGTCAATTCAAGCATCTGCCCATTATCCTTACTCTTTGTCTCCTACCCCATTGAGCCAATTTTCTAACTAGGTCAATAATTTGTCTTCAATTCCATGAGTTTCAACTTTAACCAGCATCCCTTGTGGGCCACGTTATCAAATGTCGAAGTCCTTAAAAAAAATAACATCCATAGGCAATTCCCTGCTCTTTTGTCACCATTTCAAAAAAAGCTAAATCAAATTCCTCAGGCATGAATGACCTACACCTTTTTCTTCAAGGTGTTCAGTCACCCCATCCTTAATTATAGACCCTAACAATTTCCCAGCAGCAATTGTTAAGCTTAGTGTCAATTATTCTTTTGTTTCCCTCTCTCACCTTTCTTAAAAAGCAGAGTGACAAGTTCAACCTTCCAATCTAAATGAACAGTTCTCGAATCAAGAGAACTTTGCAGATGCTCTGATTATAACCAATGTTCGCTCCTACTTCTTTTAAATCCTGGGATGTAAACCATCTGGTTCTGGGATTTGTTACTTTTTAGTGCTATTAATCTATCCTTTCCAGTTATTTTGTTTATGCTAACAGAGATGAGAAATCTTTTCTCTGAAGGCTGTGAGTCTTTGGGACCCTCCTCCTCAAAAGGCGGTGGAAGCAGAGCCTTTAAATATTTTTAAGGCAGAGCTAGATAGATTCTTGATTAACAAGGGGGTGAAAGGTTATTAGGGGTAGGCAGGAATGCGGAATTGAGGTTACATTCAGATCAGCCATAATCTTATTGGATGGTGGAGCAGGCTCAAAGGGCCAAGTGGCCTATTCCTGCTCCTAATTTGTATTTTCATATGTTGATCCCTGATTCAATAAAAGTTTCCTTGAGTGGTTTAGCATGCTGTGTCATCTTCCCCTACTGGTGCAAAATAATTATTCATAATGTCTGCCATTTCTTTATTTTTATTGACAACATCAGTCACCAGTTTTCAAGGGACCAACATTTCTTCTGACCACCCTCTTTTTTCCTTAATGTAATTACAAGTTTTTTGTGTTGGTTTTAATATCCCTTCAAGTTTCTTTTCAATGCTCCCTTTCTGTAATTCTTACTATTTGCTTTGTTATCCTTTGCTGCTCTTTGTATCTTGACCATTTGCCAGGATCTCTGCTATTTTTTGCATTTTTGCATGCTTTTTCTTTTAGTCTCATATCTTTCCTTACTTCTTTTGTTGTCTATGACTGTCTTTTTGAACAAGTGGAACACTTGTTCTTCAGAGATATAAATTTGTTTTATATTACATTGAATTATTTTTTTAAACACCTCCCATGCATCTTCTATTGTTTTACCCAATAACAAACTTGCCCAGTTTACTGTGGATTGTATCTGTCTCATTGCATTGAAGTAGTCTTGCCATTTAAGATGGAGATGAGAAATTTTTCTGAGGGTCATTGGTCTGTGGAATTCTCTTCCCCAGAGAGCAATGGAGCCAGGGTGATTGAATATTTTTATGGCTGAGTTAGGTAGATTCAAGATTGACAAGGGAATCAAATGGTATAGGGGGGTATATAGGAAAGTTGAGTTGAAGCCACAACCAGCTCAGCCACGGTCTTATCAAATGGCAAAGCAGGCTCGAGGGGGTGAATGGCCTACTCCTGCCCCTAGTTTTTATGCTTCAGAAAACTATCCCAGACACATACAAGAAATTCATTATCTTTCTGACATGCCAGTCTGCTTATCGCAATCTGTATGAAAGTCAAAAGCTTATTTCACCTCTGCCTTTTACAAATGCTTGTCTAATCTTAGCATTGATATGAGTTACTACTTCACAGCTGCTAACAGGGGACCAAAACAAAACTCCTGCTAGAGTCTTAAGTCTTTTTTATTTCTTAATTCTACTCTTATAATCTCCACTGTCTGCTTACCTCCCACCACTGAAATGATTCCATCCTTAATCACTAAGGCAACTTTTCTACCTCCAATACTTTCACTGTCCTCCCTGTAGATCCTATAACCTGGCCTATATAGTTCCTGGTCACGTCCATCTTGTAGCCATATTTCAGTAATGGCTACCATATACCCTCCATTTTCAAGTTTTGCCTGCAATTTATTGAATTTGTTCCTTATACTTTAGGCTTGTATAAAAAAAATGTTTATTTGGGCCACACACCTTAACCCTACTGCACCCTAACAGCTCTGCTGAACTGTTTTACTCATTCTTTCAACTTCATACATTTCCTATTTCTGTTTCCTGGTTTGATCCTTTTATATCTTTTAGTTTTCCCTTTACCTGTAGTACCTAACTGACTTGTTCTGTTCTCTTCCCTTTTTTGTTGGTTTATTATTATTGAATCTACCTTTTCCATCTCCCTCCCAACTACTTTCCTCTTTTAAAGTTTTTGTCACTGCCCTATTTACCCTTTGGGATTCTGGTCCCAACTTGCTTCAGATGAAGACCATCTCAATGATACAGTTCCTATCTGTCCTAGTACTAATGCCAATGACCCTTGAAATGGAACCCCTTTTTCCCACACCACTCCTTCAGCCATGTGTTGACCTTGCTAATCTGCTTATCCCTATGCCAATTTGCATGTGGCTCAGAAACCGATTCAGGGCTGATAACCCTTGAGGTCCTGTCCTTCATTTTAACTCCTAGTTCCAGGCACACTCTCAACAGGACATCTTGCCTACTCTTTTGACGTTGTTGGTCCAAACATGGACTATAACAACTGGATCCTCCCCTTCATTCTCCAATATCCTTTCAAGCCAGTTCAAGATATTTCTTACCCTGGCAGGAGGTCGACAACAAACCATGTAGAGCTCTTGATGTTATCTGACCCCCTTATTACTGAATCCCTAAAGCAACCACATGAGGCTTCGTCTGTCCTTCTCCCTGCTTTGGGCAGCCTACTGCTCCAAAGTGCCATGGTTTGCATTATGGCTGTCCTTCTGACAGTCTTTATCCTTATCCTCACAGGTAGCAATTACATTGAACCTGTTGGATAGGATCAGGTTCTGTGCTCCCTCATTCTCTATCTCACCTGGGTTCCTCATACTCTGCACAGAGGATCCGTTATTTGTCAGAGTGTTTTCAACTCACACTCCAGCTTAGTGACTGGGACGGAGAGATCTACTGCAAGCATGTTTGCTCAGGACAGTCCCGCTGTTCACAAACTCCCACGTACTGCAGCCCAGACACACATCCCCTTCTGCCATGTCTCAGTATAGGTGATTTATATTACTCGTATCAAGTTTTGGTTTGTAAGGTTTTTTTCTTTTTTTGCACATTAACTTGCGCTAAGTAGTGGACAAAAATGTTAAAAACTTACTGCCTTAAGCTTACGGGAACCACTGCAAGTATTGGAGGCTTTAAAAAAACATAACACTTTCTTCCTCCTCTGCACCAAATTCCCACTTGTACCAAATTCCTGATTTTAGCACTGTTAATGCTGCATTCTTTTCATAGTCAATCTGTGCTACCACTCTATACAAGTAATTATAAAGTCTCTGCTTTTCAACTCTATTCCTCTAGGAATGAACCCTAGTGCTTGGTTTACAGCTTTAATGGCCTTATCAACTTGCATTGTTTTAATGATTCGTTAATAAGTATTCCTTGAACCTTTTGCTCCTCTGCCTTATTTAGAATCTTATCGACCAAGGAGCTGGCCTACCAGTTATTCCTCCTGCCAATAAAAGCTCCACCCCATTAAATTAATTTGCAATATTGGTGAAACTAGACAACAATATGAACACAAGCTCTTAAAGCTATTAAAGAATCTCACTTAGAGACCTCACATTCTCCAGGGAAGAGAACCTGTCACATAGCTGCATGGTTGATGCTTAATGCCCTTTGAGTTCAACCTAGCAAGTCACTCAGTTGTACAATTGTTTCACAAAAAAGACCCTACACCTCCTTCTCTGGACTAACCAGTCTAGAAATGTGAACTTTTCAGTATTGTCCACACCTGAAGGACAAATATTGAAGAAGAAAAATGTTTAATTAACTGAGCTTCTGTGCAGAAAGAATCAAAGGAGTTCACAGCTCCAAGGTTAAGTTAGTTTTTAATGACCCGGAAAGATTTGCTGGACTATCTTGGTTTACTATGATATTTTCACCAGCCCTTTCTTCCATAATATAATGCTCTATTAACATTCTTTTTAACAGCAACATTTCCTTGTCATGTTTAAAATCAAATTGGAGCAGTTTTATGTTTTGCCACTCTTGAATGGAACGCTGAAGTTTGTTAAGAAACCTGTACTTACCTTGGTCTGAATTTTGGAGGTCAGGATCTCCTCTTGTTGATGAACCCCAGGCCTTCACACAAATGGGCTGACTAGGAACTGGCTGCACGTGTGCAGTTCAGTTATCTTTTTGTTCTTCAGGCCGAGGCCCTACATATCTGCATAGAACAGAGAAAGAAGAACGGCGTGCAAAGGCAGGACAGATGACCTGTAATTATTGCCGTGAGTGTTCCAGGGAGCAGGACATGGGAGGGGGACAGGGAGAAGTCCCAAGCCAGGGAAGGGTACAGGGAGAGGTACCAAAATGAAGTCCCAGGTAAGGGACAAAGATAGGAGACAGGAGTAGGTCCCATTAAGTTAGAAGAAAAGAACAGAGTAATAGGCTCCAAATTAAAGAGAGAGCTACAGGTCAAAGACTTTAAGCAAAGTGGGCACGAGAGAAGCCCTGAAGATCTGAGAAGGTAGCCAAAGGTTGGTGACTCCATGCTGCAGGCTATTGGGCAAAGGTACCCCTTCGGAGCAGTGGTGTTTTGCTTGGCATGGCTGAAGATTTGAAATTGTGCTTGGAAGGTGACTTTTGAGTGTATTCAAAAATCCAGGGTAAAGAAACTTGGAAGGCGCAATTGAAAACCTGTGAGATGGGTCATTGTTGAAGCCATTCAAATGGGAGTGATTTTGGAGAGAATTCCTCAGATATATATTGATATCGTAAATTGTTTTATCTTACACTTATTTTTGCTTGTTCTAAACCTGCAGAATCTTGTGGCTTTATTCACTTAGCAAGTGTCTTGAATCTCAAACTTTTTCTACTTTAAACAAAACTACTATGTATTACTTCTTTCTAAATGTCTTGCTCCATTTAAAGTCTGATAATCAAAATGCTGCTATACCTGTTCAGCCACCAGGTGGAGTGCTAGCCAGCCTTGTAGAAATTAGAAAATGTTGTGTATTATACACTAATTGACAGAAAAAATATGTATTGTTCAAGTAATTTGTTTTCTGCTTTGTTTCAGTGAACACATGCAGTGTATTGAATTTCTGTGAATGTAGCCCCACCGTTTATTTTTTTCTAATGATCATGTGAATTGAAACATTTTTTTAAAAGGCTGGGTGAGAATGTTTGAAAATGACCTGTACCAAATTAATATATAAACTGCACAGCTGGTCTTTAAACACCCATATTGCCTTGGCTATTGAAGAGAGCAGGCTTTGTGTTGAATGGAAACCTCAATTAATGCTAATACATTGCCTGCATATGGAAGACATACGAAAAATCCATGGAATGCATATGGCTGACAAGTGGCAAGTAACATTCGTGCCACACAAATGCCAGGCAATGACCATCTCCAACAAGAGAGAATCCAACCATCTCCCCTTGACATTCAATGACATTACCATTGCTGAATCTCCCACTATCAGCATCATGGAGGTTACCAACTACCAGACACTGAACTGGCCTAGCCATATAAATATTGTGGCTACAAGAGCAGGTCAGAGGCTAGGAATCCTGTGGCAAGTAACTTGCCTCCTGACTCCACCATCTACAAGGTACAAGTCAGGAGTGTGATGGAATACTCTCTACTTGCCTAGATGAATACAGCTCCAACAACTCTCAAGAAGCTTGACACTACCCAGGACAAAGCAGCCCACTTGATTGGCACCCCATCCACAAACATTCACTCCCTCCACCAATGCAGAGTAGCAGCAGTGTGTACCATCTACAAGATGAACTGCAGGAACACAGGCTCCTTAGACAGCACCTTCCACAACTGCTACCACCTAGAAGGACAAGGGCTGCAGACACGTGGTTACACCACCACCTGGAAGTTCCCTTCCAATCCACTCACTATCCTGACTTGGAAATATATCACTTTTCCTTCACTGTTGCTGGGTCAAAATCCTGGAACTCCCTCCCTAACAGCACTGTAGGTGTACTCACACAAGGTGGACTGCAATAGTTTAAGAAGGCAGCTCACCACCACCTTCTCAAGGGCAGTTAGGGATGGGCAATAAATGCTGGCTTAGCCAGCGACGCCCACATCTCGTGAATGAATAAAAGAAAAGGGGCTACTACACTTTACCATGACTGAATGATTTGAAGCATGGATGAAGGCAATGAAAGTAACGATCAGCAGCAAAGTAAAGGTGCTTACTACTGATGGAAGAAAGTTGTCCACAAAGACCTAACGAGTTCTGTGGCACAGATTTTACCTTTCACAACATCAATTTCATTCTGGTCCCATCTCGGGATCTCTGGTGATCAGCAACAGTGATCCCATCAAGCAGGCTAAATAGCCAATCACAGTGAAAAATTCTTTCAGCAAACCAGGAAGTAACTAGCAGGTTTTATCATTGACTTACTTATTTTTACAGAAAGCAAGATAAAAATTGGGATATATATAGGATTGAGGTGAAATATAATAAACAAACTGAAAAGTAATTTATATATTTCTTAAATCTCTGGAATTGTACTCATTGAATGAACAAATTTGACATTCCGCAAATATAAAAGTAGTTTCAGGACCAAGGAGGTTATGTAGAAGTAATTATGACTTAGAATGCCATTAAAGCCCCAGTTATATATTCAACAAGGCATGGCTTTTTCAAAGATTTTTACGGTGAGAATAATTGTGTAAAAAGTAAAAGTTCACATCAATACAGGGATTCTAACTGATTTCCATCTGCAAGCGCTTTAATAGCGCACCCTGTGGAAGAGCAGGGAATCACTGACAGCAACTTCTGAATTTCCACGTTTAACTAAGCAGGTGTGCGAGTGCCAGAAGTTGCTGTAATACCCCTCATGAATCTGTTGATTGGAGTTTTGTGGCTTCAGGAAATTAGTCATGCCACATATATTTGAGACCTTATAAGCAAAATTAGGAGATAATCAATCGGTGGAAATTATGTGAACATCTTCATGATAACATAAAAACAAAAGAAATAGAAACTGGAGTAGGCAATTTGACCCTTTGAGCCTGCTCTAACATTCAAAAGATCATGGTTACCTCAACTCTACCTTCCACACTATCCCTATTTCCCTTAATTCTCTTAGTACTCAAAGATCTACCAACCACAGTCTTGAATATATTCAATGAGCATCCACAGCTCTCTGGGGGAGAGAATTTCAAAGATTCACTACCCTTTGAGTGAAAAGATTTCTCCTGATCTTAGTCTTAAATGGCCAACCCTTTATTCTAAATCTGAGACTCTGTGTTCTGGATTGGCCAGCTAAGGGATATATTTTGTCAGCATCTACCCGGTCTTGAGTACTAAGAGAATTAAGGGATATGGGGATAGTGTGGAAAGATCTTATTGAATGTTGGAGCAGGCTCAATGGGTCAAATTGCCTACTCCAGTTTGTCAGCATCAACCCTGTCAAGCCCTTTAAGAGTTTTATAAGTTTCAATTAGATAATTTTTCTTTTTTTCAAAAATTCCTGGGAATACAGGCCTAGTCTACTCAATCTCTCCACATAAAACAATCCCCTCATTCCTGGAATCGGTCCAGTGAACCTTCATTGCATACCATGTAGGGCAAGCATGCCCTTCCTTAGATCAGGAGACCCAAACTGCACACGGTACTCCAGGTGTGGCCTTGCCAATGGGCTGTATAATTTTTGTAAGACTTCTTTACTCTTATGCTCCTACCCCTTTATAAAGAAAGCGATCATATCATTTGTCTTCCTAATTGCTTGCTATACCTGCATGTTATCTTTCTGTGATTCATGTACAAGGAAACCCAGGTCTCTAAATGCAAGCATTTCCCCATCTCTCACTATTCAAAATATATTCAGCTTTTTAATTTTTCCTAGCAAAGTGGATAACAACATTTGCCAGATTGTATTCCAGCAGCTGTGCCCTTACTTTGTTTGCCCAAACTATTTATAGCCCTCTGCATCATCCTTACTAGTTACTTTACAATCATTTCCTTCATCTGAGTGATTAATATAGAATATAAATAGCGGAGGCCCAATTATTGATCTTTGTGCCCCAATATTTACAGACTGCCAACCTATAAATACTCCATTTGTCCCTGCTCTTTGTTTTCTGTCCATTCACCAATCCTCAATCCATGCTAACATATTACCCCAATCCCATCAGTCCTAGTTTTGTTTACTAATGTTTAATTTGCCAAAGATTATTGCTTAAAATACGCTAGATCTTTGAAAGCATTAAATCATTGTTCAATGGATTTGAAGTTGCTATAGGTGACACTGATTAAATGTATTAGCCAGAAAGAAGAGCAACAGACTGATATTTTTTTTAATTCTTTCATGGGATGTGGGCATCACTGGCAAAGCCAGTTTTTATTGCCCATTCCTAATTGCCTTTGAGAAGGTGATCATGAACTGCCTTTTTGAACAACTGCAGACCACCTGGTGCATATACACCCACAGTACTGTTAGGAAGGGAGTTCCAGGGTTTTGATCCCATGACAGTGAAGGAACGGCAATATATTTCCAAATCAAAATGGTGTGTGCCTGGAGGAGGAGTCCTTGCATCTGCTGTCCTTGCCCTTGAAGGTGATAGGGGCCTTGGGTTTGAATGGTGCTCTCGAAGGAGCCTTGGTGAGTTGCTGCGAATGGCAGCAGTGTGCACTATATATCAGGTGCAGCTGTGAGGTGCACCTGATATATAATGCACACTGCTGCCATTGTGCATCAGTAGTGGAGGGAATGAATGTTTAAGTTAGTCAGTGGGGCCACTCAAGCAGGCTGATTTGTCCTGGATGGTGTTGTGCTTCTTCAGTATTGCTGGAGCTGCATTCATCCAGCCAAGTGGAGAATATTCCATCACATTCCTGATTGTGCCTTATGGATAAGCTTTAGGGAGACAGGAGATGAGGCACTCACCTCAGAATTTCCAGCCTCTGACCTGCTCTTGTAGCCACAGTATTTATATGGCTGGTCTAGTTCAGTTTCTGGTCAATGGTGACCTCCAGGATATTGACAATGATATTAATGCCATTGAATGTCAAGGGAAGGTGGTTGGATGCTCTGTTGTTGGAGATAGTCATTACCTGGCACTTGCATAGCGCAGATGTTACTTGTCACTTATCAGCCCAAGCCTGAATGTTGTCCAGGTCTTGCTGCATATTTGCATGGACTGCTTCAGTATCCAAGGCATTGTGAATGGTACTGAACTGTGTGCAATAATTAGCAAACATCCCCACTTCTGACCTCATGATGGAACGAAGGTCATTGATGCGGCAGCTGAAGATGATTAGGTCTAGGACACACAACCCTGAGGAACTCCTGTAGCGATGTCCTGGGAATGAGATGATTGGACTCCAATAGCCACAACCATCTTCCTTTATGCTAGGTATGACACCAACCAGCAGAGCCTCCTGATTTTCATTGACTTCAATTTTGCTAGGGCTCCTTGATGCCACACTCAGTCAAATGCTGCCTTAATGTCAAGGGTAGTCACTCCCACTTTCCCCTTGATTTCAGTTCTTTTGTCCATGTTTGGAACAAGGCTGTAATGAGATGAGGAGCTGAGTGGCCCTGATGGAACACAAACTGATTATCAGTGAGCAGGTTATTGCTGTGTAGTGCTGCTTGATTAGCACTGTCAATGACACTTTGCTGATGATCGAGAGTAGATTGATGGGGCGGTAATTAGTCAGATTGGATTTGTCCTGCTTTTTGTAGACAGAACATGCCTGAGCAAGTTTCCACATTACTGGGTAGATGCCAGTGGTATAGTTGTATTGGGACAGCTTGACTTGGGGTATGGCTAGTTCTTTAGTGCAAGTCTTCAGTAATATTGCCAAGATGTTGTCAGGGCTCACATGCAGTATCCAGTCCCTTCAGCCATTTCTTGATATCACGTGGAGTGAATTGAATTGGCTGAAGACTGGCATCTGTGATGCTGAGACCTCAGGAGAAGACCGAGATGGATCATCCACTCGGCACTTCTGGCTGAAGATGGTTGCAAGTGCTTCAGCTTTGTCTTTTGCACTGATTTGCTGGACTACCCCATATTGAACATGGGGATATTTGTGGAGCCGCCTCCTGTTAATTGCTTAATTGTCCACCAGCATTCATGAGTGAATATGGCAGGACCTCAGGGCATAAATCAGATCCATTGATTGTGGGATCGCTTAGCTCTGTCTACCTCGTGTTGTAGCTTCACCAGGTTAACAGCTCATTTTTAGGTTTGCCTGGTGCTGCTCCTGGCATGCCCTCCTGCACTCTTCATTGAACCAGAGTTGATTCTTTGGCTTGATGGTAATGGTCGGATGGGTGATATGTTGGACTATGAGGTTACAGATTATGACTGAATGTAATTTTGTTGCTATTGATGGCCCACAGCATCTCATGGATGCCCAAGTTTGAGTTGCTAGATCTGTTCTGTAGCTTTCCCATGTAGCACAGTGGTAGTACCACAATGAAGTGTATATTCGGTGTGAAGGCAAATCCTAGCTACACTGTCATGGACAAATGCATCTGTGGCAGTAGATTGGTGAGGACAAGGTCAAGTAGGTTTTCCCCCTTGTTGGTTCTCTCACCATCTGCTGCTGGCCCAGTCTGCCAGATATGTCCTTCAGAACTTGGCCAGCATGGTCAGTAGTGGTGCTACCGAGCCACTCTGGTGATGAACGTTGAAGTCCCCCACCCAGAGTACATTCCATACATACACTTGCCACCCTCATTGCTTCCTCCAGGTGGTGTTCAACATGGAGGAGCACTGATTCATCAGCTAAGGGAGGGTAGTAGGTATTAATCAGTAGGCGGTTTCCTTTGCCATGTTTGACCTGATGACCTGAAGCTTCATGGGGTCTGGAGTCAATGCTGAGTACTCACAGGGCAACTCCCTCTGACTGTATACCATTGTGCTGCCACCTCTGCTCGGTCAGACCTGTCAGTGAGACAGGACATACCTGAAGGACTGTGATGGTGGTGTCTTAGAAACATAGAAGCATAGAAAATAGGTGCAGGAGTAGGCCATTCTGCCCTTCGAGCCTGCTCTGCCATTCATTATAATCATGGCTGATCATCCAACTCAACAGCCTGCTCCTGCTTTCTCCCCATATCCTTTGATCCCTTTCGCCCCAAGAGCTATACCTAGCTCCTTCTTGAAAACATACAATGTTTTGGCCTCAACTACTTTCTGTGGAAGCGAATTCCACAGGCTTACCACTCCCTGGGTGAAGACATTTCTCCTCATCGCAATCCTAAATGGTCTACTCCATATCCTCAGATTGTGACCCCTGGTTCTGGACTCCCCCACCATCGGGAAAATCCTTCCTGCATCTACTCTATCTAGTTCTGTTAGAATTTTATAGGCTTCTATGAGATCCCCCCCTCATTCTTTTGAACTCCAGCGAATATAATCCTCAGACTCTCCTCATATGTCAGTCCCGCCATTCCAGCAATCAGTCTGGTAAACCTTCACTGCACTCCCTCTATAGCAAGAATATCTTTCCTCAGGTAAGGAGACAAAAACTGCACACAATATTCCAGGTGTGGTCTCACCAAGGCCCTGCAGAATTGCAGCAAGACATCCCTGCTCCTGTACGCGAATCCTCTTGCCATGAAGGCCAACATATCATTTGCCTTCTTTACCGCCTGCTGCACCTGCATGCTTACCTTCAGCGACTGGTTTATGAGGACACCTAGGTCTCGTTGCACATTCCCCTCTCTCAATTTATCACCATTCAGATAATAATCTGCCTTCCTGTTTTTGCTACCACAGTGGATAACCTCACATTTATCCACATTATACTGCATCTGCCATGTATTTGCCCACTCACTCAGCTTGTCTAAATCACACTGAAGCATCTCTGCATCCTCCTCAAAGCTCACCCTCCAACCCAGCTTTGTGTCATCTGCAAATTTGGAGATATTACATTTAGTTCCCTCATCTAAATCATTAATATATATTGCGAATAGCTGGGGTCCCAGCACCGATCCCTGCGGTACCCCACTAGTCACAGCCTGCCATTCGGAAAAAGACCCGTTTATTCCCATTCTTTGTTTGTTGTCTGCCAACCAGTTTTCTATCCATCTCAATACACTACCATCTCATGCACTTTAATTTTACATGCTAATCTCTGATGTGGGACTTTGTTGAAAGCCTTCTGAAAATCCAAATAAACCACATCCACTGGCTCCCCCTCATCAACTCTAATAGTTTCATTTTCAAAAAATTCCAGTAGATTTGTCAAGCACGATTTCCCTTTCGTAAATCTATGCTGACTCTGTTCGATTCTGCCACTGTTTTCCAAGTGCTCAGCTATTAAATCTTTTATAATGGACTCTAGAATTTTCCCCACTACAGACATCAGGCTGCCTGGTCTATAATTCCATGTTTTCTCTCTACATCCCTTTTTAAATAGTGGAGTTACATTAGCTACCCTCCAACCTGTAGGAACTGTTCCAGAGTCTATAGAATCTCGGAAGATGACCACCAATGCATCCATTATTTCTAGGGCCGCTTACTTAAGTACCATGGGATGTAGATTATCAGGCCCTGGGGATTTATCAGACTTCAATCCCATCAAACTCCCCAACACCATTTCTCTACTAATAATATTTTTTTTTCAGTTCCTCCCTCTCACTAAGCCCTGTGTTCCCCAACATATCTGGTATGTTATTTGTGTCCTCTTTTGTGAAGATAGAACCAAAGTATGTATTTAGTTGGTCAGCCATTTCTTTGTTCCCCATTATAAATTCCCCTGTTTCAGACTGTAAGGGACCTACATTTGTCTTCAATATTTTTCCCTTCACATACCTTTACAGTCAATTTTTATGTTTCCTGCAAGCTTGCTCTCGTACTCTATTTTCCCCTTCTTAATCAATCCCTTGGTTCTCCTTTGCTGAATTCTAAAGTGCTCCCAATCCTCAGGTCTGTTGTTTTTGCTGGCCAATTTGTATGCCTCTTCCTTGGATCTAATACTATCTCTAATTTCCCTTGTAAGCCATGGTTCGGCCACCTCTCCTATTTTACTTTAGTGCCAGACAGGAATAAACAATTATTGTAGTTCACCCAAACTCTCTTTGAATGTTTGCCATTGCCTATCCACCATCATCCCTCTAAGTAACGTTTCCCAATCCATCATAGCCAACTCACACCTCATACCATTGTAGTTTCCTTTATTAATATTCAGGACCCGAGTCTCAGAATTAACTACTTCACTCTCCATCTTGATGAAGAATTCTATCATATTATGGTTGCTCATCCCCAAGGAGCCTCGCACAACTAGATTGCTAATTATTCCTTTCTCATTACACAATGCCCAATCTAGGGTGGCCTGTTCTCTAGTTGCTTCCTCAATGTATTGGTCCAGAAAACCATCCCGTATACACTCCTCCTCTACTGTATTGTTACTAATTTGATTTGCCCAATCTATGTGCAGATTAAAGTCACCCATAATTACAGATGTTCCTTTATTGCATGCATCTCTAATTTCCAGTTTAATACCATTCCCAACATCACCACTACAGTTTGGTGATTTATATACAACCTCCACTAACGTCTTTTGCCCCTTAGTGTTTCTCAGCTCTATCTATACAGATTCCACATCGTCAGAGCTAATATCTTTCCTCACTATTGCGTTAATTTCATCTTTAACCAGCAATGCAACTCCACCGCCATTTCCTTTTTGTCTGTCCTTCCTAAATACTGAATACTCCTGGATGTTCAGTTCTCATCCCTGGTCACCCTACAACCATGTCTCTGTAATCCTGACTATATCATACCTGTTTAGATCTATCTGCATGGTTAATTCATCCACTTTATTGAGAATGCTCCTTGCGTTAAGGCACAAAGCTTTAAGGCTTGTATTTTTAACATTACTTGTCCTGTTCCCACTATTTTTCACTGAGGGCCTGCTTGATTTTTGCCCTTGATTTCTCTGCCTATCACTTTTCTTATTCCTCTTTCTGTCTTTTGTTCTTGTCCTTGATTCTCCCTCCTCTGACCCCTTGCATAGGTTCCCATCCCCTTGCCATTTTAGTTTCAAACCCCCCTCAACCACTCTAGCAAATATTCACCCTAGGACATCAGTCCCGCCCCTGCCCAGGCATTTGCTTTAATATATGATTTTGTGAGTATGACCATGTCAGGTTTTTGCTTGACTGGTCTGTGGGACAGCTGTCCCAATTTTGGCACAAGACTCTAATTGTTAGTTAGGAGGATTTTGTAGGGTCAACAGGCCTGGGAATGCTATTGTTGTTTCCAGCAGAGGAGGTCCCTCCAGTTTTATTCTGCTTTGGCTTTTCTGTAGTGGTGTAGTACAACTGTGTGATTTGCTAGGGGCATTTCAGAGGGCAGTTAAGGGTTTGCCACATTGCTTTGAGCCTGGAGTCACAGACCAGGTTAGGAGGTCAGATTTCCTTCTCCAAAGGACATTAGTGAACCTGATGGGTTTTTTGCAACAATTGATGTGAGATTCATGGACTATTACGGAGACTAGCTTTCAATTCGAGGTTCTTTTGAGAGTTGGTATTTCTGTTAACAAATAACATGAAAACACTTGAAAATCAGACACTAACCCTTGAATCTGCTAGTCATTTGCCAAATAGTTCTTCCAAGAGTATTATATGTTAATTATGTGAATAATACTCTCAAGGACTTTCTATTGAATGGTAGGCACTTAGGGTAAAAAAGAAATCCAAGTTGCTGGTGTAAACAGTTATTCATCCGATATGTATTTGACTATCCTGGCTGTAGATTGCATAGCTAGATAAAGGTCAGAAATATTGTACAGGAACATTCTTTTTGATTCAGATGTGAAGTGATTAGCCAGGTATGAAAACTTCCTAACAAGTCAACAAGTATTGACTTGTAAAGTTGTTTCACCTGTGCAACCCCAGCACCCTCACACTGTCATCATCATCGCAAGCTGAATGATCTATACAGGTCCAAAACAAAATAACAAAAAAAAAGTAAAAAATACACAGGAGATTTGTCATGTTGGAAAGAGAGAAGGCAGATTTGACTTTTTGAAATCATCTTTAAAGGTTCAGTCTACCAGAGTTTCCCAAGTCAAATTATCCATGCATGATCTTCAATTTTTTTTTCAGAATTGGATCCTCAAAGATTGTCACCGATGAATCAACTCAGATTAGTGCCCCTTTTGACAGGATTGGCATAGCCAGCTGACAGATCCAAATCCATCCCTGAATAGGTTATCACAGTTACATTATTTGAAGACCCTGGGCCAAATTTTCTGCCTGGCGGGCGGGCCCGAACCAATCTCCGGTGGGCGGGGAGCACTGCCATTTTATGTGGCTGGGCCAATTAAGACCCGATCAGTGTGACATCCAGCGGGAAGCACTATGCGCTTCCTGTGCGGGCAGGGGGGTGGGTGGGGTGGGGAATTCCCCAAAAGCGAGAGTGTGCTCTTTCGTGCATGCGCACCGAAATAGCGCACATCTCCCTGAGGCTAAGTGTTTCCTCAGGGAGATCGCTGACAATTTTAAAAATATTAAAAATAGAAAAAAGCAATTTCCTTAACATGTTCCCCTCATGTGACATGTTCATAATTTACATAATAAGTTTATTAAATTTTTTTAAACCTTCCATGAAACCTCATCCCGCCGGTGGATGAGGTTTCATGTTTTCTCTATTCCCCGCCGGGGCTCCTGGCCTGCCCGCTAACCTTAAGGTTGGACGGGCAGGTCCTTTAATTGGCCATTGACAGGTCGGTGGGCCTGCAGCTGATTTTGCTGCGCCCCCACCTTCCTGAAAATTTGAATGGGCGGGATGACATCGAGGGTTCCGCCCAACATCACCACGCATCATTTTATGCGTCGGTGAGCGGGCCCTGCCCCCTGCTCACTGACGGCAAAATTCTGCCCCCTGTGAAAAGCCAACATATCCTTTTCAACTAACGTCACCAATACACAGAATAACAAACCATTTATGTGGGATCCATGCAGAAATTGGCTGCCATATTCACTTACCTATATGCAACTACCAATATACAGCTGTTGTGCGTAAGTGAAATATTTAATTACATGACTTTACAGGAAATAAAATTTCTGATCTGTAATGTCCATCAGTGCTTTTATACTCTTCTTATTTTTTATATCCTCTACTTAAAATACTGACTGTGTCTCCATGATCCCTCAGGTACCTCAGCCATGGAGCTTTTATTCATATGAGCTGAGCAAGTCAGTGATGGAAAGCTTTTGAATTATGTTGGTGGGGAGTAGGTGAACATTGCAGACAAGCCTGGACTGGTGCTCTTCCGATCTCTCTAGATACCCAATTCTAATTGGGTAACCGGAGAGCAATCAGGAATGGTAACTGTTGGATCCTGTTGATCCTCGTCGCACCCTTGTCGTGAGTGGTGACCGAGTTAGTACTGTTGATAGAGTTGATCAGCAGACACTTCTTAATTGAAAACTCTTAGTTTATTTGCAAAGGTACTCAGCAGCAACTAAACATGTGCTTACACTTCAAACTCCATCTCTACACTACTAAGTACTGAGGTAACCCACGCTACTCTACTATTGGATACTAAGATCATGTGATCTTCCCTTATAATATTCTTCTTAAAGGTATATTACACATAAGATAAAATCATAATTACCATATCCCTCTCCTTTTACTCAAAAATACATTTTATATTTACAATTACAATTTTCTCAAAATAGCAAAATATTTACACTGTTAAGTAATTTGCTAATTCAGTCTTTCAGGTGGTTTCCTTATGTGTGTTGAACATCTCAGCTCTACAACTTCAGATGCTTTGTCAGGAACCTCCTTTTCCGGAGTTGTCTGGACATCAGGTGCTTCGGTGGGCACCTGCAGATCTGTATCCTCAACTCTTGAAGGAACATCGGATATGCCTGTACTGGGTTGAGTTTTCTCAACAGGAAATGCTGACCTGATCTTGAACCATTTCTTGGTGCATTGTTTCTCTCTTCCTTAGATTATCCACATATCTCCGTATGAGTTGGCCTCCCACCTCCGTGTGGTAAGATAGCGATCCAGCCACTGCAATTATTTCACCCATTAACCACTTTGGACCTTCTCCAAAGTTCTTCACGTTTACCGTTTCCCCCATGTTAAATTTCCTCTCACGACTATGCCAGCTGTGTCAAGTTTTCTGACTTCCCTGACTCCTTCCCACTTCTCCCCTCTAAATTCGGCATTATTAAGCTCGATCTCGTCCTGGGATGGCGTTTCATCAATAATTCCGCAGGTGTGACACCTGTTATTGTGTGAGGGGTGGTCCTATAATGGAAAAGAAAGCATGCTAGCTTGGTTGCTAAGGAATCTTCAGTTAGTTTCTTCATGCCTGCCTTGGATGTTTAAACCGCCCTTTCAGCCAATCCATTTGAGGAAGGGTGGTACAGTGAAGTATTTACAGGTGATACCGTTGAGGCCGATAAACCGCTGAAACTCAGCACTCGTAAATGCCGTGCTGTTATCATAAACAACCACTTCTGGTGGTCCGTTAATGGCAAAACTTTGACGGAACCTCACAATTATAACAGAAGACATTGGTGACTTCACCTCATATATTTTGAGTGGGCACCAACAATGAGCAGAAACATTGTTCCCATGAAAGGTCCCACATAATCAATGTGTAACCACACCTATGGACTTCCTGGCACTCCCAAGCGTGTAACGGAGCTGTTGAACGTAACTTATGCAGTTGCTGACATTGCACACAATTCTTCACTAAACTCTCTATTTCTCTATCCATCCCAGCCCACCATTGGTAGTCTTATATATGGTCCATATTCAGGATATTCCTGGATGTGCGCTGTGTGGTTCAATTAACAAAGGCTCTCTTCCCTTTTGAGGTACTATCACTTGTGCTCCCCACAATAAGATGCCATCCACTGGTTATTTCATGTCTTTTGTAGAAGTACGGCTTCATTTCATCAGATACAAGCTCTTGTAACCAACCATGCAGCACTTGTTCTCGTACTTGAGATAGGACTGGGTCCCTACTTGTCCAGTCTCTGATTTGTCGAGCGCAGATCAGCGAGGAATCTAGGAAATTTAGCAATAAAACAAGTTCCTGTGGAACTGGGACTTTCTCATCATTCTCTTGTAAAGGCAAACGACCAAGTGCACCGATGTTTGCAATTTGACTGCCAGGCCTATGTGTGAAAGAATACTCGTATGCTGCCAGGATTAAAGCCTTATTTATGTCTCTGTGCCTTCTTTCTATGTGTCTTCTTCTTTCCAGCACTGACTGTAATCTTGCCCTTCTTTTCAGCTTCAATGTAGAGCAGACTACTCTCAGATGCAAGTCCGACTTGAGGGAAATCAGTAGTTGAGTCTCCCAAAATTTCATCATATGTTTGCTTCTTAGAAAATTGTGTGACTTTTCCTTCCAAAGCCCCTTTGGCTTCATGTAGCTGATTCTTCAGCTCTTTCATCTCTTTTTTGTATTTGTTTGCTGCCTCCTGGAAAATTAAGCATTGTTGTGTCTTCTCTGCCAACTCATCCTTCAGTTTATTCAGAGAAGTGCTGAATTCTTTCTGTTTCTCTTTCATACTTTTCCAGAGGTACAAACTTAGACCTGAAGGAATCTTGTATTGTGTGAAGGCCTTTCAATAAGTTTTCTTTTCCTTTCGGAGGTTGCTTACCTCATCTCGAGCTCTGTCCCTAAGCATAGTTTTTCCGAGTTCCTTCTGCTATTCTTCCATTATTTGGTTTAAGACAGCCTGCTGTTTTTCAGTTTGTTGAGTCTTTACTCACACCTTTTCCAAAGCAGAGATGCTTCCTGCTTCCTTTTGGAATCTCAGTGGCCACTCAAGGTTGATTTCTCTTAGCCTATTTTGCCCTAGAAGGCTTGGTCCTCTGCCTCTCAATACCAACACTGGTAGCCTTACTGATTGGCTTCCATAATGGACAGTTAATTGACTTATGCCTTTGACTTGGATGTCTTCACCCATGTATGTTCTTAAACGGGCAGTTGTTTCTCTAAATTTAATTCATGTCCCCCATTATTCAGATATCTGAAGGTATGTTCCCCAATTATTGCAGTGGAAGCTCCTGCATCCACTTCCATTCGAACTGGCCTGCTTTCACTGTCACATATATTGGTTCTATCATTCCAACCTTCAAAATGAGTAAACATCTGAATTTGTTGCTTCAAGCTCTTTTATATTGTAGATCTCACTGGGTTTTTTCTTTTGTTTAAAAGTGTGCTTGACTCTTTCCTTGCACTGTCTCATTATGTGTCCATTTCTATGTCAATAAAATAATTCTATTTTTTTGAACTGCCAATCATTAAAAGGCTGCTTGTTTCCACCTCTATTGAAATTATTCCTTGCTTTCACTGCTAAATCATTTTTTCTCACTTTCCTGCTTGGGGGTGGGGGGGGGTGGGTGGTGGTGGTGGTGGGGAGAGGGGGGGTGTGTGGCATGGTGGGGGCGGGGGGTGGTGGCTGTTTCCCACTTCTCAGCAAAGTCTTGCATTTTCACACCCTTTTTAGCTGGGGCTTCCTGCCCCTTGTGCGCCAATTTGCTTTTGAATCTCTTACTGTGCTTTCCATTGCCAGTGCAATCTCTAGTACCTTCTTGAAATCCAAATTTGTTTCAGATAACAATCGCTTTTGAATCATATCATCATTCACACCACACAGTAAACAATCTCTAACCATGTCGTTTAGGGACATACCAAACTCACAATACTCCATTAATTACTTCAGACTTGCCATATCACATGCAATTGTCTCCACCAAGGCTCTATTTCTCAAGTTAAACTCAAACCTTTGCGTCATTACTGAGGACTTAGGTTGATAATGGCCCTTCACAAGGTCCACCAATTGATCAAAACTTTTTGAATCTAGGGCACTGGGTAATGTCAAACTTCGAATCAAGCCATAGGTTTTATTCCCACATGTACCTAAGAGGATCACCACCTCTTCTCTTCCCCCATAGTCTTGTTCGCTTGGAAAAAGAACGTGAAACGTTGAACATGGTGAGACCTATCGTCCATTGCTGGATCGAAAGGATCAATTCTTCCGAATTACGGTATCCTGTGAGGGAATTTGAAAGGAATTTCTACTTACAATTACTGTGTAAGGTATAGTGCCAATTTCGTTTCTCTTGATTTCTTTTGCTAAACTTGGTATATCGTTGTCGCCAGTTTGTTTGATCCTGTAGATCCTCATTGCATGCTTGTTTTGAGTTGTGACCAAGTTGGTGCTATTGATAGAGCTGATCAGCAGACACTTCTTAGGTGAAAACTCTTAGTTTATTTATGAAGGTGTTCTGCAGCAACTAAACATGTGCTTACATTTCAAACTCTACCTCTACACTACTAACTACTGAGGTACTGCATGCTACTCTACTATTGGATACTAAGATCATGTGATCTTCCTTTGTAACATCTTAAGGATATATTACACATCAGATAAAACCACAATTACCACAGTAACCCTGGCTGATTTTTTTCCCCCCTCTTTGTCCCTGGATTACTTAGACCAACTATAGCATGACTAGTGCCATCCATCGAATGTCCTTTAATTCAACACAGATCTTCTGATTTGTACTGTTTGGATAAAGTTTGCCTTCACTAACACAGCCTTCATCCAACATTTGGTAACCACTTACTGATTGCATTTTTCTTGTTAGTTAAAGTTCCCAGCCTTCTTTCAAGTCTAATCTAATAGGTATGGAATTTCAGCTAGGGAAGCAATCAGGAAAGAGTGCCCAGAATGCACTAGATACTGTGCCGATTTTGCTGTGGTGAAGTCATACTCAAGTTTCAGTTCAAACCTGTTAACATAAGCCCGAACGACAGACTGCGCATGAACCAGTGCACTCAAGCAGCATAATCAAATATAATTTATTAGTGACTGCAGCAGGGCATCCTCCAGTATTACAATGAAGGGTGAGATTGCAAGGAAATGAGCTGTTCTTCAGTTGACTGATTTAATGCTCTTGGCCTGCCTTCTTAATTGGTTTCAATTAACTGCAGGTTATAGGCCTTACATACTCAGGGCAGGTCTTAAAATAATAATAATAAATTAATGTGAACTTTTGAAACAGCTTAAAAGACCGCAGATACTCGAGCACAAAGCGTTTGCAGGCAGAGCTTACTTGCGCTTAAAATTCCAGTCTTTTGCACTATTTTATTTCATCCTGCCCAGATTCTACTGCTTTCTGGGTAGAAGTCATGTGGAAACTCTCCAGGCCATGAAGAGTGATGTATGTGGTGCCATGATGAATTTTTTGAATTAGCACTCCCATTTCCCTGCTTCATTCAATGGGAATGCATATCACTTTGGATGTAGAGTGCAGTGTATGAATTTCCAATGTTTGATTTTAATGGACGGCAAATCATGCGGACTGTGAACATAGTGTGTTGACCTGTACTGCACTCTCATTGTGCGAATCTCCATGCTGGCGGTGCTCAATCATACATTTTGCCCTGCAAAATGCGGGCAGAAAATTCCTGGGGCCTGCTTTACTGGAAGTGCGGCTGAAATTTCATTTTATGGGATAAGGCTATCTTTGACTTAAATCTTTCAGTGTGGGATGGGGTGAAATGCTGATTTTACACACCACCAAATATTCTCAGTGACTTGCAATAAAGTAAGGCTGGTAGAGTGGGGCCAGCTCCAAGGAGCTTCTCGACTATGGACATGCAATAAACCTGTAAACCTCTTGCATGGTTCTTTCCCAGTAATTTATCCAATCATGGTATTTATCCATGTGGCCATTCCTTTCTTTCCCGTTTGTCATTTGCATAATGGCATGAGAACCATTTAGCCCTTTACTCCCAGCATCAACTTATAAAAATACTCATGGATTATTTTGGGAGGAAGGTGAAGGAGGCTCCCACTGATGGGAAAAGCATGAAAACTGTGCCCTTTACACCCTAGTGCACACACGCCCTGAGGCAGTCTCTTACTGTTTTTTGTACTTAAATAAGGGAAATGCCACGGGAAATACCATGTATAATTATAACACAGTTGGCAAGGCAACTGGTTGTCACAGAAAAGTGAATGGAGTGTGGCCCCCAAAACAGAGTGAGAGAAAGCACTCACAAGAAACAGAATTTTACTCAGCCCTTGATAAGCCATTAACAACATTTTAGTGTATTATAGGCAGAGGATATTGGTCTTCTATTTTCATGGGAACAGTGTGGAGTATGACAGAATATATTCTCAAAAACAACACTTAAAAAAAGTGATTTCCTGTTGGGGGTGGGGGCGGGGGGCTCTTCCGCATATCTGTTGTAACTCTGGTGGAGGAACTGCTCAGAGAAATAGCTCAACTAGGCACTCTCACCAAATGTGTTGTGGAGGAGCCAGGGTCTCCATCCCCACCATACTCTATCATAGAATCTTACCCCTCCCATGTAGCCGAAACTGAATTTGATTTATTAAGTCACCATAAGCTAATGACACCAGTTGTAATGAATGTGCATTTGCTTCAGCTTTATTCCACTGTTTGATCTAAACATGACTACAAATTGAGGCCATGTTAGATGGACATAAGGGATCCTGCAGCACTTTTTGAAGAAGACCAGAGGTGTATGTCTCTGGCCAACATTTATCCCTCAACCAACTTCATTAAAACCGATAATCTGGTAACTTATCATTTGCTATTAGTGGGATCTTCTGCACAAATTAGTTCCCATGTTTCCCAGATTACAACAATGGCTACCTTTCAAAAGTAATTAATTGATTGCAAAAGACTTTGTGGTGTCTTGAGAATGTGAAAAGTGCAATATTAATGCAAAAGCCTTGAATTTGAGCTCTAACGTACCTCTTTTTGTTGCTATGAGTGCTGTTTTACTTTCAAAATGGCGTCTGCAGTGTGCATGCACACTTCTCATGCCAGTCATAATGGATGGCTTCTTGGTGAGGCTCTTAGCGCATGCAAGGAGCATCTGCCACAAGTATCCAGGGTATACAGATTATAACATCAATCAGTCTGTAACATTGATTTGATGCCAGCACTGCCATTTTGGAGTTCAAAAACATCACCATCTTTCAATGTCGCACATCTGAACAGGCATTCAACAGCAAGAAAGACCTCCCTCCAACACTATTTAAAGGGATCATCAACTGCTTATAAGTTTGTTACCGATTGATTTCTACTGGCTCTTGCTGCCATTGTACAGATAGTTGCTTTGTATTAAAGAACTTAAATATTGCTGAAGAAAGAGACATGCTATTACTTTTTGTCTTGCACTCGTCAGGACAGATTTGCAAGAATACTAAATCTCAAAGAGAATAACAAATTATATTGCATGAGAAGAGGGTGCTGAGTGGTCGGCAAGTGGACTCTGATTAATAAAGACTTTGTCGTGAGAATGCACCAGGGAACAATTAACTGCCAAGCTTTTGTTTAAATTCAAACCAGACAGGTTGACTGTGATTGGTTCATTCCCCATGGCAATGCCTTGACCTACTTTTTCATCAAATTCATGGGAGCACCTGGAATGCACTATTTGAATTTAGGGGGGAAACCTTCCCTGTTGTCATTGAAGTAAACAGACTGCATGGTATCACACCAGGAGCAGCTACCCAATCCCTCAAGAGAACTTATGCTATACATGGCATCCCAGACATCATAGTGTCAACAATGGGCTGCAATTTGCTAATGAGTTATTACACAATTTTGCAAACAAGCATGCTTCTTTCATGTAACCAGTTCACCTCACTATCCTCAAGTGAATGGAGAAGCAGAGCAGGGTACAAACCATCAAAGCTTAATTGAAGAGAAACAAAGACCTTAACCTAGCTCTTCTGAGTTATCAAACCTCACCACTACAAAATGGTTTTGCACCATCAGGGTTACTAATGGCTAGGAGATTGAGAACAACATTTCTGTCTCTCGAACAAAAACTCAAACCCAATACCCTACGAGTGATCACGAGAGGTTAAAACAGCATGAGGGAGAACAGAGAAGCAACCAGGCTTTGAACTTTTATCAGAGGCATAGAGCACATGAGTTACCAGTGCTGAAGCCTGGGGATAGAGTATGGGTCTGAGACCATCAGAGCAAAGCACAATCATTGAAAACACTCCACAAACAAGATCATACAGAAATGAGACAGATCAGGATATCAAAAGGAGAAACTGCAGCACCTTAATATCCTTGGCAAGAAAGCCAATAGAAACTTGGGCTAACTACTCAGATTCTGAAAAAGAGAGACTTAGCACAAGCTCTACAGAGATGCACACTCAAACTGACAGAAGGGAGAATACAGAATATCCTCAATCTCAAAAGGAGATCAGAACGAGATCAGGGAGATTGGTCAAGGCACCTCAGAGACTAACCCTGTGAAGTCAGACTTTGGGGGTAGATGTAGGCGGATGTAAATATGTTAGGGATAAAGACTTGGGGGGAGATGTAGAGTAAAGGGTTAACATCAGAAGCATACATGATGCTGATGTAATAATGATGTCAGATCACGTGACTGAGAAGTAAGTGAGATCTGGAAGGAGGAGAAGCTCCAGCCTTATGCAAAGGTCCAAATGTATGAATACTTGCTGTAAATAAAGAGTAATGATTTTAAGAAACTATAGACTCGATCCACATGCTTTGGGAGTATAGACAGATGCCAAAACTACCTGTCTAGACCCCAACAACACAATGAAACAGAAGGGTGCTGATTTTCAGTAATGAAGACTGTAGATGGCCTTGTAAGATTACTTCTAAAAAGCCCAGCTTCAGACTGCACTGGCTGACAGGCAACAGCAAGGTCACTGACAGAGGCAGTAGCAGGCGAATGACTGTTGTCATCCTGAGAGAAGACAGCAGGGTCATGCTCCACAGAGCTACTGCCACCCTGCTTGGGCAGTACCTCAGCCATCCTAGTAAATTGTTGGAGGACAGTCTGTTGCACTTTTCTTACACTCTGTAAGCCTCTTTGAGGACTAATATCCACAGCTATGGTGGCAGAGTCTGAATTTGTGTGGCTGCAAGCTGAGCTTGCATGACTTCAGTCTGAACTTCCACTGCAGCTCCTAGGCATTAGATGGCTTCTGCTTATGCTGTAACATCAGCCATCAGAAGCTTCATCATGGTTGAATCTGCAAGTGTGTTAATGGCCTTGGCTATCACTTCCCTGAAGTAAAGCATAGGCTTCAAGCTTTGCACAAAGACCTGTACCAAGCAGGTGCTGAACTCCTGATATTCCTTGACATTGTCCATAGGCCTTCTGGCAGGTCTTTGATGTGTATTTTGTGTGTAAACCCATCAGTCTTCCTCTGTAGGGTGCCCCACTGAAGTCCTCAACTAAGTCCTTCTAAGTAGAACTCATATCAACCTGAACCCCTGCCCACCCCAGCATGCTGGCACTTGCGCTAGCCTTTCTCCCTTCACTGTCTCTAGCCACTCAAGCTTGGCAGCTCACCACATCCATATCCCATCTCTAAGCTGTCCTCCAAGGCATGTGCACTGTCAGTATCTGAACTGTTGGCCGTGATTGGGAGAGTGAGTGATGGTATTTCTTTTTTGTTACTGATACCCTGCTTTCCTACCTCTTGCTCTTCCACCACTGACTGACCAAGTTGCAGCTTTGAGCTATCTGAAAGGAGAAATGCACGAGGATAAGCACAAGGGAGGAAACCAAGTGCATATCTATATCATCTATAACTTATAAATCGGAAGAGATTGGGAAATGAGGCAGTATTGAGATGTGAAAAGGAGGATTAAGTATGAGGATACTGTCATCTTTGACGTTTTCAGCCCAGCGCCCAGCCACAGCCTCAGTCATGGCTGATCTAACAGTGGCACCTACTGTTTCCTCCACCAGGGGAGGGAAATGCAGCCAAATGCCTGTTCCCTGCTTGTTAGCCCTTGCTGTCTCCAGGTTACACGCCACCTTCTCTTGTGAAAGAGAGAGGGAAGTCTGAATCCTGGGAGGAAGGAAGAAGCCTGGAGAGGAACGTCCAGGTGAACATGCAAGGGAGGGCTCTGATGAGTCCACAACTTCCTCCTGGAGAGCGAACTGAGGTTGGGCATGGGATGAGGGAATGGTGAGAATAACTGAGATCAGAGTGCGGTGTTAGGGTGGGAGGGTAAGAGTTCAATGGTATCAGCAGAAGGAGCAGCGAGAGTGGTTGGCAGGGACTCGGAGGCAGACACGAACCCTGGGGGTGGGAAGGAGGAGGTTGGAGAGGTTAATGTGGATGGGGGTGGGATTTTTGGGAAGGAAGGAATGTGCACGTTCATCTGGACATTCCCGAAAGAAAAAGGTTGTGGCTGGTAGGTCACGGAGGGGATGCCAGGGGGGTCTTCAGTGATGGGTAAAGGAAATGGGTGACTGGGGGAGGGGAGAGGATGGGGGAGCGAAAGAAAGACTGTAGCTCCACCATGCTGGCTAAATCGAATGCGAAACAAGAGTCGCAGTGGGCAAGATCAAGTGCTGCATGGGAGTGTGATCAGTTGGCAGGCAGAGATGCAGGTCAGTTCAGATGGTCAACTGAAAGTGAACACCAGCAGGCAGCATTGAAAATGCTCAGGAAATTGAAATGAGTGCGAAACGTGAAGGATCCGCATATGTGGCAAAGTGGTTGCATGAGGGTGCGGAAGGCCCTGCCACACACATTTCTCTCTCCGGAATCATTTGTGTGTCAACTGTGTGCAGCTGAACTGCTAGTGGTGGGGGGCGGGCGATGCAGGGGGAGGACTCACGAAGCCTGTAAATGAAGCTGAAGGATACCATTACACATTATTCAGTGAAAGTAAATATATTTCCAGATTGTAAAGTGACAAAATGTGTTCACCCATGCAACCAACTTTGATTAGAATTTCTTAACTTTTGAACGCCTTAGATTTCTAGTTTCTGCCCTGACATCCACAGCAGGGGTGGAGACAGCCTGTGCAATGGTTGGCCCTGTTGCCTCTGATGCCTTCAGAGTGGGTTCTTTGAAGAACCAAGGCCTTAGGGGCCCCAGCTTGCTTTGGCTGCCCTCCTGTGGGCCAGCTGTTCTCTCAGCAGTGACAGAGGACGAGATTGAGGGGGTCACAGGCAAAGGGGACTCAGAGGGAGAGCACAGCCCCTGAGATTCCTGAGTGGATGACTCAGGGGTGTCTAGCTGCCGGTCTTCTTCCCTTTGTGCCCCGAGGGCCATGGCCTGACTCCTTGAGGGGAAGAAGCAAATTGGAGGATGTTGAGGTGCCCCGTTTCCCTGTCGTGTTGCCACTGCAGGAACTCAGCCATGTCTACCACAATGGAATGCAGGTCTGTGCACATCTCCATGTTCTGCTGGACCAAGGTCTCCATAGCATCCGCCATCCTCCCCATAGAGACTTCCATACACACACATATGGGTACCACTTCATCAGAGAGCAGGCAGACACACTTCTCCGACTCACGTGCCACTCTGCTGAGGGTTTCCAACAGCTCTGCATGATGTCCCCCCGCCTTCTGCTGACTCTCCATGATCAGTTGGAAGCCTGCATCCAGAGTTTCGTCATCTGACTCGGACTTCACAGCTGCCTCTTGCCCAGCAGTCCTCTGAGTGCCGGGGAGCTCAGCTGGACCTGCCTCCTCCTGCTGCGGACATGTGTCCTTGTAATGACCATCAGATTGTGAACCCGAGCCTGCTCTAGATCTAGCTCCCACTGAGGTATCTGTCCCTGTGCTTTTGGAGAGTTTTCCAGGCTGCTTATTTCCAGCTCTTCAATGGAGGAGGTGTCCTCTTGGCTGGAGGTGAGGATGTGGATGGAGCTGAGGGACTGGCTGGCTGAGGGTGTCAGTGGCTTGGCAGAGCTCCTTGTGAACCTACGTACAGATAGTTAGTGCATGGCAGCAGAGTCAAAAGCAGGAGACAAAGCACTCACATTTGCGTTGGGAGAGGGATAATGTGGTGCAGGATCCTTACGTGGGTGTTCGCTGCTGACCTCACCATCGCAGCAGGCACGATCCATGTCCTCACCAGTCAGCACGATGGCACACTCCTCAAAGTGAGTGAGGAGCCTAATATGGGCCACTCCACCCCCTAATATGGGCCTTACCAACCACCACCACAACCCCCACCCCATCCCGGCCATCTGGGACCTCTCCCTGTTGATGTGAGCAGGCTTCTTCTGCATGAAAACAGATGGGGAAGACTGTGAGCAGAACACATGCACTGTGTGGAATGTTTGTGTGGTGAGTGTAGAGGTGGACGGGATAAGGACGCAAGCTCCAGAGGGTATGAGCCTGATGGAGATGTGAAGGTGTGTGTGAGAGTTAGTGGTGTTGTCCCTTGAAGTATGAGATCCATGTGGATCTGTGATGGTTTTGTGAGTGTGTGAGTTGACAGTGATGAGAAAAGTGACTTACCCTGGCGGAACAGGTGAGATCATTCATCCTGGGTGGCTGTCCTCTTTTGCAGGGTGTTGGCACTGACCACTACTGCCACTGCCTCCCGTGCTGGATTATTAATGCTGCTGCCCACCCTGTGGCCAGAGCATAGAGGACATCACAGCAGGCCTCCACTGCATCCAAAAGGCACTCAAGCGATGCATCATTAAACCAGGGGGCATGTCTTCTTTGCAGCAGTCATGGGCTAGAAGCACAGAGGTGTGCCTGCAGCTCCACTTTAAATATGGCACCCAGCTTGATGAAGAAGCGAGGTGATGGTGTGGCAGTGAATGAGAGCCTGCCCCCGTGTTCCGGGAATGCATAATTAATGCAGTCTGATTGGGACAATATGGCGTGAGAAACCACCATTGCAGCCAGTGGGTAAAACATTGCTTCTCCTGGCCACTACTGCACATAATGCAGATCTGGGATGATTCCACCCTCTGCCATGTTGTGCCACTCTTCTGTTTTTCCCAAGTCAGGATTAATTATAGAATTATTTCCAGCACCAACCTCAACACACATCTCCCCCCTCTTTATGTGGTGCAGACTGGTTTTTAAGTCATGCAGACTCATGCTATCCTCTCATGATTTTGCACCCCCTGCTCAAACAGAGGCTGAGCACTACACTCATTTAAATTAGCAGGCAGCACAAAGTTTGCTGTTCGTCCATATGCCTGTCCGTTCATCCCATTATTGTAAGACCATGAATGATACAGGCAATTGGACCGATATGTCCCAAAGTGCTTATATTTAACATAAAGATAGGGAAATGGAAAGCAACTGCTATGCGTAAAAAAAAGGCTGATTTTACAAATGCTGGAGAGCCTCACCCACCAAGTATGCACTCTGGGAAAATACAGGCAAGCTGTCATCATTTTCTGATCATTTGAACAAAAAAGCTTGGGTTGTGTCCCCTCCAATTTTCTGATCTGCGTGGCTGCCAGTTCCATGTATTCATTTCATTCACAGAATTAATGAAAAAAAGACAGGAATAGATATTCTTTTGAAAAATTAAATATCCTGGGTATTTCGCAAATAATCCAGCAGTGTGGAATGTGCATGCCATGTATCTTTCCATTTATTGTACATGTGCAACAATTCTTTGGGGTATTTTTGGATTAGCCCCATTATATTACCAGGAACAGGCAAACTCAGTCACATCACAATGGTCTCAAATTTTCACTGAAGTAACAATATTATATTCCACCCTGGTGAAAACATAACTCCCAGATTTCTGTTTCTTACCATTGTATAAGTAGGGCTGGTTAGCTCAGTTGGCTAGACAGCTACCATGTGGATCAGATTAATATCAGAGTTTGATCCCTGTCTGAGGTAGACTTGGGGCCTGCCTCCTGGTCCTATCTGTAGTAAAATACTTTGCCGTGGTTTTGTGAATAATCACGAAGGACCTGCCTTCTGGCGGAGAACTCAAGAAGAAGAGCACTTCATAACCTGCTGCAGTGGGCAGTTTAATTTCTTCTGCAACCATGCATTATCCTGAATTTAGGAACAATCACAAAGATTGTGTTGCAAATTTAATGCCATATCATATTCATGCTATTTTTTTGTTGGACTTGATGTTGTCTTGATGCCTGCTCCAGTCAGGCAATCAGGAATTAGTGATCAGTCAAGTATATTGATGGTGAACAGCTCACTCACTCACTAACCCAGAATTCAGGGTCACAGGGAGTCAGACAGGCAATGGGTGCTAGGCAGGGTACACCCAGGTCAGGGCACCAGGTCAACGTAGGGCATACACTCACACACACAGACTAAGGACAATTTAACTGTAGCCAATCCACCTAACCAGCATGGTTTTGGACAGCAGGGGGAAAGTGGAGCATCCAACAGAAACCCACACAGACACAGGGAGAGCGTGCAAGCTCCACACAGACAGACACCTGAGGTCAGAATCAAACCCAAGTCCCGAGAGCTGTGAGGCAACAGCACTGCACCAATGGTGAATAATTGCCTTAATTTAAGTAAGACTAAAAGTGTCAAACTAACTTGCTTACGAAAAAGGGTGAGTTTATCTCACATTGGGATAAAGTAGGAGATCTTACAAAGAAAATGAATTAAAATAAGCACAAAAGTGATCTGAGAAAAAGAATCTCTAGAAAAGTAAAGGCAGATTTCTACATAGAAACTGTTTACTTTTTAAATCCTTTGCCTCTAAATTATTTTATAAGTAAAAAGGTGAAATGTTCATTCCTGAAAACGTTAATCTGTGTTGAATAGAAGGCCAGTTGCTAATTATCAATATACTTTCCTTGCCTTTATTCCTGGGTTTCCAGTATTGGGGGCAGCTGTATGATTTTCCCTAGGTATAAGAGTGTAGTTTTGTATTTAATACTGGACCAAAGAATGTCCAATATAACCAATGTGTAAGGGAAATTCAGAAAACATCAGTGGTTTAGAAAGAAAACATTTATACAGCACCTTTCGTAATCTTGGCTCACCCTACTGTGCATTAGAGCCAATGAAGTACTTTTCAAGTGTACTTTGCCATATTGGAAACTTGGCAGCCAAGATGTGGATAGCAAGGACCCACCAGAAAGAATGCGACAATGATCAGATAATATGATATTTTAGTGATACTAGCTGATGGATAAATATTGGCCAGGACGCTAGAGAGAACCTTTCTGCTCTTCTTCAGGTAAGATGTGGGCTTTTGTTTGATGTCTCATCGAAAAAGAAGCATCTCTCACGGTGTAGTGCTCCCTGCACTAAAGTGGGAGCCTAAATTTTGTACTCAAGTCTTTGGAAAGGGATATGAACACACAAGCTTCTGGCTCAGAGATGAGAGTAAATATTAAGGTTATCTTAAACTGGGAATGGGAAATCATGACCCACAACCTCGCAATATGAGAGTTAGGTTCCCCATTCCCAGGGTTATTTTCAAAAAATTAACCCCTGATGAACCAAATACAAGTAAGAAGTCCCCATAACTGAAAGCAGACAGTATCAGGAGACATCTCCTGATGATGTGCTGGCAAATTGAAGCCTTTCAGCGCTGGACATCTCTCATATCCGCTTCTAATCACCACACGCAATCCAACATTATCTACAAGCTAAGAAGCAGCACAAAGGTTATCCAACCAAATAAAATCACTGCTTCGCAAACTCCCATCAGGGGCTGTCATTATTTAAACCCAATTGAAGTGCTCTGTTGCCAATAATGTTGGGGGTCTGTACTGGCCCCACTTGAGATTAGCAAGGCGGCAGCAGGACAGCCTTGAGGAGAAGAAAATTTAAAAGGACAAATGTTAAATGTATGGATGAAAGAATAGCCAATGAAAAGTCAGAGAAGAATAAGCTAGGGACACAAAACAGGACTAATTACTAGTCATAAGTGTACAGTATAATTTTCTAATCTCCAGTAATAGAAGGGAATTTTCACTGAGTTCCAGTCTTGATTTTAGGATACTCAATGGTAGAAATTTGAACAGGTTCTTGTGAAAAACTGGGTCTATGAAATGTGTTTGCTGTGGTGTGTTAGCACATAACAGAGTAGGTGGGAATAGCTGTGATAAATGTATAATCAGCGATTTGAATGAAACAGTTTTGAGACCTCAGAGCTCAAATGATGAACCTATGAGATAGAAAAATGTGGAAGTATTTTACAGGGTAAAAGACTAGCACTGGATTCACTAGTGAAGTCACTTCAGGTCTGTGAAGCTAAAGACCTGGCAAGGTCACACCTATTACTGCCCTGAGAAGTTGATGATATCTTCATCTTGAACTGCTGCAGTTTTTGTGGTAATGCTGTTCCACCACAGTGGAATTGGATTCAATAAATAACTGATCAGCCAGAAGGAAAAGTCAAATCTTGAAGGAAACAAATTAAATGGGAATAATATGTTAGTGGAAATTCCAAGAGAGGAAAGTAGGACATAATAATTGTTCAGAAAGTTGTCATAATGAACAGATAACAGGTTATGGCCTTTGTAATACTGACAGATTAGGATGTAGAGGAAAAGATTGCCAAGAAGCTGGACATAAATTGTTAAATGAGGGACTGCACTGGGGAGCTAAGGAGATAGGAATTTCTCTTGGAATTCTATAGTTTCAGCATTTTGATGAAGTAAACAGGCACAAAAGGGGATAGAATGGAAGCTAGAAGAGTTGGGCTTCATATACACAGGTAACACCTAATCCATAGACACTTATGTCAGGATCATCTCTGGATTTTTCCAACAGGCAATGTGGGAGAAGACTGTATGCAGCAAGGAAGTTGGCACAGGATGTGCAGGCTCTTTCTACCAGGGACACTGTGGCTGTAAAGTTAACAACAGCTCGGATTTTAATGCAGCCTAGATAATTCCAGGCAGCCTCAGGTGACCCAAATCCTATAAGCGAATCGGCAGTGCACCACATTAAACTGATGTTGGACGTCATGTTCAGGGAAGCATCAGATTTCATTTCCTCCTCCATTGATTCACCAGAGCAAAGAAGGAGAGCAAACAAATTTTATCAAATGTTTGTATCTTTCCAAGTCCAGAGTGTCACTAATGCCACTCATGTGACATTAAATCTGAATACATCCTAATTTATTCAACTATAAAGAGTTACATTTTGTGTAAGTGTAGATGTTAAGTGATGCCATGTATATTCTGCACATGGTATCCTTGAAATTCTTTTGTCCTGTCACAATCAAAGGTACTTGCATTTTGAGTAAGAACGGGATAATTGAAACATAGGAATAGGGTTACTTACTCTAATCATGGCTAATAACATCACAGCATTATCTGAGGACATTCACTGTTGTGTGTTGTATGTGCCTGCATGCCACTATGATGCAAAGGTGCTCAGCAGATCAAGGGCTAATGTGGGACTGAATAGTAGCTCCACTCACAGTATAATGTATAGAGTCACATGGTAATAGACTGAGAGAACAGTCTAGAAAGAACACCCTAGAATCAGACTGCATGCAAGTAACAGCACCATGCATGACAGTAACCTGGGATCTGTAAATGATTAAAGGTTAACAATAAAGGGTTCATATTTAAATATACAAGTCTCAAGATCTCATCATTGAGACATCGCCGTGCATTATATTACAACATGGCTGGCAGCAGTGGGAGCTTCTGCAAGACATTACATAAGAGATAGTACCATAATCCAACATGGTGATCCGCAGTGATCTGAAAGGTGGCCACAAAATGCATGAACCCAAAACAGTATCCCAAGGTATGAAACACTAAAAGCACTAGAGAGACATGCACCTAAGAAGAAAAGTTGAAGAAAAAGTCGAAGAAGCTTCACTACAGACTTGCAAGCGAGGAATCCACCAGAGTGAGTGGAAGTCCATTACAGAAAATTGCAAGAACCCGAGGGACACAAATCAGAATATGGTGAGCAAAAATACAAAAAAGTAGTTGTACTTAATATTTTAGAATAGCTGGCAGACCCAAGGGCTCAGCATCCAGAATGCAGCTGAAAGAGAGCCAGAAGTAAAAAACAAAGGGAGGGATTTCCCAGCCTAGCCCACCATCGGGATCATCCAGTCCCACCAAAAGTCAATGGAATTTTGGCTGAGCCTTTGAATCTCCCGCAGTGGGTCCCGCTAGGCCAGGGCCAGAAAATCCTGTAAAGGTTGTCTGGCAGAGTTAAAAGTTTAAGAAGAAAACCTGCAGAGTAAAGAAGAAGCTGCAGAGTAAAGAAGAAGCTGCTAAAACAAAGTTTGCTAAAAAAAAACAAAGGGCAGGCAGTGCAAAGGAGAAAATTGCTGTAGCTTTAAGTTTAAAGAAAGAGGCAATCACCAAATAGCTGAGCAGTCTCCCAAAGTGCAGAGTTCAAAAAATAGGACCTACAGAAGTAAGAGAAAAAAGGAAAGAATCATCTAGAAAAGAAATTCTCCTACCTTGAAAGTTTAAAAAGTTTAAACAAAGAAGGGCCACAATCACCAGCGAGCCTGCCAAAAGCAGAAAAACATGGGAAACTCAATAAAAGAAACTGACTAGCTGCAGAGACTGCCTGAGTAAGAAAATGATTATTATGCTGACAGCTCTTAAAAGCGGTAACAACAACTTAAGGCTGTAATTATAAGAAAAGAAAACAGATATGGACAAAAAATTAGGAGAGACCTCAAAGAGAGGGCAACTCTGCCAAGGAGAGCAAGAGACCCCAGAGAGAGGGCAACAGAAAACCCCAGCGAGAGGGAATCAAAAGATCCAGAGCGAGGGATACAGATAGCAGTGTGGAGCGAGCAGATGGTTGTGAATGAAGGAAAGCTATCTGAGGTAACTCAAAAGAAACAAAACATACAAAAAGTAAATGAAGCTGTTCTACAAGAAAATGTTCACATCAGAGCTGAACTGGAAGGTTTGATGTTCAAGATTCAAGCTTAGTATATACCTTTGAAAACACACAATAAACTGAAGTTTTCAAAGAACCAAGCTATTTGAGATTTGAATAAACAAATTTCAGAGGCGACGCAAAGCTATCAGGAGAAAATAATGACCTTCAATACCACAGTTGGCAACTCGAAGCAAGAGTTGGGAAAGTTCGATCAGATGTACAGCCAGGCAAAACAGTAGGCAGAAAAGGCATGCAAAGAAGTTGCAACCCTGAAAGACTCCATGAAGAATCAATATGTAGCTATGAAAAAGCTTGAAGAGCTAAAAATGATATTGAATATTACTTCAGACAAAGCCACATTGGAATTATCAGTAGCAATGAAATGATGCACTGAAGCCCAGAGTCAGTTGGCAAGAGGTCAATAAAAAAATCAACAGTTGAAAGAACAATTGATTGTCCTTCAAGATCAAATGCAAAAGGAATGTGTAACCATTCAGCAGCATGAAGGAATGAAGACTGTCTTAAACAGCAGAATGGAAGCACGGCAGAAGCAACTCAAAGAGACTCTGTTGATTTACAGGAAAGTTCAAGATGAAGCAAGCGAGATCCACAAAGAAAAGGAAAGCCTGTTGAAAGATCTTCATGTGCTACAAGAATCCCTCAGGTCAAGGTGTATTTCTCTGGAGCGTTCCAAAGAAAAGCAAAATGAATTTAACATCACTCCGAACAAACTGAAGAACCAGTTGACAGAGAAGATTCAGCAATGTTCAACAATCCAGGAGGAAGCTGAAAGCTACAAGAAACAGACTGAAAAGCTGAAGAAGCAGTTGAATGAAAACAAAGAGGCATTGAAAGGAAAAGCCATAGAACTTTCCAAAGCTGTGAGTGAATAACGGAACCTTGAGTCGCACAATTACAAAACTGGAACAAGTTAAGTCTTTGCCAGAGATAGACCCGGCCAACAGTGAAACCACAATGAAAGACAAGGACAAAGTTCTGCTGCAGACAGAAAAAGGAAAGACAGGAATGAGATTGGAAAATGTAAATCCAACACTGAAGCATAAGACAGTAGAAGAAGAAAAAGCTCAGCTGAATGGAATCTTCATAAGCTTGCAAAAGGATTTGAAAATAAAACAGCAAACAAGTGTAATACTCCTTGGAAAGGAGAAAAGTTTTCTTTGGAGAAGAAAGGGGGAATCATTGTATCATGTTGTATGTGACTGCATGCTACTGTAATGTAAAGGTACTTGGTAGAGCAAGGGTTAACGTGGGACTGGAGATCCACAGTATGATGTATAGAGTCACATGGTAATAAACTGACAGAGCAGGACTCTGGAACCTGCCTGCATGACAGTAACCTGGTTAATAGTTTATGTTTAAATATACACATCTCAAGATCTCATCATTGAGACATCTAAAGAACTCACATTACAACAAGCAACAACGACAGATTCAACGAAGATTTGTCAACAACCTACATCTTCAGACCATCAACATTCTGAAGGCCCACTTTTGTTGTCTGGATGGCTTGGGAAGAACCTGACAGTACAGCCCAACAGGGTTTCAATAATCATATCAGCATACTATATGCTAAATAATTTTGTATTGAGGAAGAAATTAGTCCTTCCACGTGTAGGAAATGAAGAGGGAGAAGGTGTAGCCCATCAATCCCCCAGCATGACGAGGGAGCCCAAGAGAGAGAGGAGAGGACAACCAGTTAGCAAAAGCACATGAGATTAAGCAGGAAATGATCAAAGATTGTTTCCAGTAAAAATATTGTTAAGCCATCTCCAAAATTCATGAGGCAGTTTATTGACCCTCTTCAATACTCACAAGTGACCATTATTTAAATATACATTGTATTCTTTCAGAGAAAGGGTGCTTGCAAACTACCAACTAAAAAGAACCATCAAAAAGATGTGGAAATGCACCAATATGCTAGAAAATTCTACATTTACTGTTTGTCTCTTTGTTATGTTCTATTATTATTTCTTACCATCAAGCCCATCCCTTGTGCCTGTAATGCATTTTGTGGCATTAACATGTCAAGAAGCAATTCTAAATGTAATTGCTGTTTCCATAGACTTCTTGCTTGCACCCTCAATAATTCCCTGGCTCAGGGCTTTCATCACTCAGTGGGAACTGTTCTGTTTGTTTTCTTATAGGCCATTAGTTCAACTGAGCCCATGCCAAACACCTATCCTCTTACTGCTACAAAGCAAGCTCAGTGTTAAAAAAAAACATTGTGAGATTGATGGCTTGAATTGCATTGATGAAGCCTTTGATGATGCTGATGATCTTGCAGGATCTGCTTCCAGTGTCATCCGTCAGCTTTGTATCCAATTTCTACTAGTCCCAAGGCAGAGACAGCTTTCTGTGCTGCCAATGGAGGGGGCTGGAATGATGCAGCAGCATTTTCCCTATAATGAGAAACAGTAACATCTGTGACCATTCCTTGTAGATTATTGATGCTGGAATGTCTTCAACACATGAAAAAAAATCCAAGAACTCGACTGTTTCACAGATTGTGTTGAAAGCGTATGTCAATATGATGATTTGTCCTTTGGCAAGCTTGCAAGTGAATGAAATATAAAAATGCCATCAGCTTCAGAATTTCATGGAAATACGTACTAAATTGTTCCACAGAGAAAGGAATACAGCACAAATCAAACAGGAATATCCAAAACAGGAAGAGAAGTCCTCAAAATTAGGGAGATTTCACAGGAGTAACAATGGTCAGAATCATCCCAGATTTTCACTTGTTGTGGTAGCGGGCGGGTAAAACAATGTTTTACCCATTGGCCATCATGGCGGGTTTTCATGCCATATCGTGCCAAACCCACCACATAATTTATGCACTCCTGGGAAACACACCATTTCCACCCACCCACCATCACCCCGCTGCTGCATCACACGGGGCGCCATGTTTAAAATCCAGCCGCAAGTGCACATTTCAGTGTTTCCAGGGGCAGAACTTTGAGGTCAGCGGGCGGGCACACTGCCTGTAATCGGCTGCCGACCGCGATTTTACTCTGGCAGGCCAATTAAACCCCACCCAGCGTGAAACGCAGCTTCTCACTGGTCAGGAAAGGGCCTGTGGGAGTGGGTGCCTATCGGCAATCCAATGGCCAGTTTAAGAACGGCACAGGCAGCCCCTGGAAGGCTGCCACGGAAGAACATCTCCTCTGCGTTGTCAATATTCAAGTGATGGAGTTGAGTGCGGCTGGACACAGCAGACGGGAGGGCAGGTTGGGTGGGCATTCGGGGCCCCCCCGCTTTTCACAGTCCTCCTGGAGGAGGTGGCTGCCAGGAGGGACACCCTTGCCCCCAGAGATGGGAGGAGTAGGCCACCGTAGCTCACAAAGAAGGCATAGGAGGAAGTGGCAGCGCTGGTTAGCAGCCATGATGTGGTGCGGCGCACATGGGTGCTGTGCCGGAAGAGGTCCAAAGACCTGCTGTGCTCAGGAAGGGTGAGTACCATGTTGGCATGGGTTAGTGTGCAGAAATGTTAAGGTGTGGCCATCCCTTCATGGAGCTCAGGGGTGCTAGAGTCTGAGTGCCAACTATCAGTAATGCCGAAGCTGGACAAGGGGGTGAGCCCTGGCTGCTTGGATTGAGTGCCTTGTGGCTTGAGAGCCACAACTCAGATGTGCCCTGCAAGATGCTCCTCAGCTGGGGTTGGTCAGGCTACAATGGCGCTGCAGGTAGAGAGTGGACTAATAAATGTCTGTTCTTTCAGGAGAAGACAATCCATAACCAATTGGAGAGGTCATGGACAGGCAGAAGCTCGCCCAACCTGCTGCTGCTCACCAGGTTCAAGCAGGAAGCCCTTGGGCTGGGAAGCTGGCATGGTCCGTGCATAACCGGGTGAGGAGAGCGGAGGTGAGAGTTTTGGATTCTGTAACCATTCTAGTGTAGTCTCTTCATTGATGGGAGCCTCAAAACTAGAGCCCCACACTGATCATTGAAAGACGACGGCACCATAATGCAGATCTCCATTGTCTCACCAGGGTGCCTGGCATTCACAGTGACTTTAACTAATGACATGTCCTTGTTCTCCCTTTTAGATTCACCAGCATGCATTCGTTCTCTGGACCCCAAAGGGACACCCCTGGCACCGGAGGACCACTGGGCTTCACTTGTATCTGCGTCACACCCGCTCTCTGAAGCGGGCACCAGTGCAGATACCAACACCTCGATGGGCATTATAGATCAGTAGCTAGAATGTTGATGTACATTAGTGAGGGCACTTCACACTTGCTTGAGGTGCAGGCAGTAGCAGAGTGCCAGGGCACAGGCAGTCAGGAGGACTGTTGGGGACCAGGACGACACTCAGTCGAAGGCAGATGATGAGCCTCTGGAGTTATCCATTAGGTGGCAGATGTTGGATGTCCTGCGGGATGTTGAAGATGTGGTGGAGATACATGAGGGAATGCGTGCCATGGTCTCCGTTGTGGAGGTGTCCATGCAGAGCAAAAGCACTGCGTTGACTCTTATGGCCAAATGCGCTGCCTCCTCCATTGAGAGAGTGGCAACTCTCATGGAGAGGCAGCTCCAAGGACAGAATCAGGGGTTCCTGGGATTGTGCTCGGACCTGCAAATCCTCAGACAGGCAATGACCTCAGGGGGTCAGTGCCAGTGTGGGAGATAGATGAGGCACTCAGTATCCCAACTAGGTGCCCGTCCATCAATGGTGAACAGGGAGGTCCAGAGTGACCTCACGTTGGCACACGAGTTGCTTGTTGTCTCTACGGGCCCTTCTCAGGGCATTCTGGATGACAGCAACAGTTCTTCCGCCCCTCTGCCAGTGACCATGGCATCTGGTGAGGTGGTGGTGACAGAGGAGATGCCAGCCATGGCACTGGCCGCTCTCTCCCAGGCGGGGCCAGCGCAGGCTTCACTAGTGAGAGGATGACCAGTGAGGCCAACAATACAGCAGAGTCAGCAGGCTGTCTCCAATGCCGGTGCCAGCGAGAGTGAAGGGGTGGGGGGGGGGCACCAAGACGTAGCACTGTAAACATAGGTTAAAAGCACCATGAGCACAAGAGAGACAGTTCATGGGTGACTTCTGTTCATTTATGTTTGGTTTATATGTCTGTTGGTGTGGACATCAATACCAGCAATGGTAGTGTCATTATGCTTTCAACGTGACAATAACATTAAATTTGCTTTGGTTCTGATGGCCTGAGTATGCTTCACATTTTTTCTTTCCAGTGCAGGGTACACCAATATGTCATTATGGATGTGAGTGGCTCGATACTTTATTGCACAGGCATTGGGTGGATTTTGTGTTCAAATGAAAGGGTCATTTCAGACATTGTGGATGGAGGTGGCAGCCCTGGCATGAGGTGGAAGCTGATCTTTGGCAGCCTAGCTGAAGGAGCGTTGGATCACGGCATGTCTAGTGTCCCTGCCTCCCTGAAAGATTCAGAGGTCTGCCTCCACGTCCTCAGCATTCTCCTCACCGGGCTCCTCTTCTGACTCACTTCTGGATTCATCACCTGTGGCCTGTGGAGCTGCCTCAAGATCCTCTTCCTCCAATGGGTCCCCCCTTGCCTGTGCCAGATTGTGGAGAGTGCAGCATGTAACCACTATCAGTGACACCCACTCTGTGGGGTATTGTAGTGTACCCCCTGAACAGTCCAGGCATCAGAAGCGCATCTTGAGAAGACCTATGGCCCTCCCTACCACCGCCCTTGTGGAGGCATGACTCACAAAGTAACGCTGCTCTTCCTCTGTTCCTGGGTGTGGAGAGGCATCGTGAGTCACCTCTTCAACAGGTAGTCCTTGTCACCCAGCAGTGGAGCACTAAGAGCCTTGGTATCTGGGAGTGTTTCAGGATGTAAGCATCATGGGAGCTGCCAGGGTACCTTGCACAGACTTGCAGAATATGCATCCTGTGGTCACACACGATCTGAACGTTCATGGAGTCGAAACACTTCCTGACGAAGGCACCCGGCTGACCCACTGGCACCTTGATGGTCACATGTGTGCAGTCGATGGCACCCTGGACACAGGGGAACTCAGCAATCGCTGCAAAGCCTCTGGATCACTCAGCCTAACTGGCCTCATCTGTACGGTAAAGAATAAAGGTCAGTACCTGTCTGAACAGAGCTTCTGTCACCAGCTTGACACAACAGTGGACAGCTGATTGGGAGACCCCACACAGATGCCCCACTAACCCCTGGAAAGAGCCGGAGGCATAGAAGTTGAGGGCCAATGTGACCTCAGAGCAACTGGCATAGGGTGTTCGCCCACACAGTCAGAGCTGATCTCAGGGCTGATCCTCTGACACATGGAGGTCACTGTCTCCCTTGAGAGATGGAGCCTCCTTCAACATTGCATCTCAGGCATAATGAGGTAGCTGCATCACCGCCTGTAAACCCAGGCAGCAGGATAGTGGCGTCTTCTGCATCCCCTTCCACCTTGGACTTCCTGCTGGCCTTGCGCCCCATATGCCTGTGCCTCACCTCCACAGGTCCCTCCCCTGGAGGCTGCACTGGGACACCTGGCCTCGTCTCCCTTCTGCCCATCTCTTCCTCAGAGGAGGAGGTGCCTCCAGCAGAGACCTATTCCTAGGGTAAGGGAAGGCTGTCTGATATCTGGAAGGGTTCACATGGTCTGAATCCTCCGGGGGCCTTGCAGACACCTATGTCCTGAAATGAGGCTTGGAAATGCTAAGAATGAAGCCCCAACCAGAGATGAAGCTGCCAAGTACCAGTAAGCAACCAACAGCAAACTATCTCCAAAACTCCTCACTACTCATACCGGCAATGTGGCTGGCCATTTTTATCCTGCCCTTGGATGAGGTTTTTGAAAGTGTCAGCAGCCCGTCTGCCAGTTTTGCCCGTGCAACAAGCGTGAAATCACATGGACAATATGAAATGCAGCTTAATTTTCTTTTTAATGGCCTTAACTGGCCTCATAACTGATGGCGGGAACGGCTCAGACTCCCGCTTGCGTCCGCCAAGTGAAATATGGCGCGAATGCGCAGTAACATTGGGAGACTCACCCAACGTCATCGCATGCTGTTTTACATTTGAGCATGTCGAGTGCGCACCTGCACATGGCCCTGAAACTGAAGAAGAAGGTAGACCCCAGGTTCAGCCACGTGTCCCTCAAGCGTCTTTTGGATGCCATGTAGGCCCATTAGAATGTCCTATACCCCCGCTCTGACCGTAGCAAACCATCCCCCACCACCTCCAGGAATGGGCTGAGAGGTGGTGGGGGGAGCTGCATAAAATTGAGTGGGATGGCGGCGGACACCATGCCCATCACTTAGCCACTTCCGATGGTACTTTACCAATGGTGGGATAGGTGGCAGGCAGCTTACTCACCCTTTGACCACTTGAGGCCCTTAAGTGGCCAATTAATGGAAGTGATGCAGCGCAACCTCTCTGTGGACTTAGAGGGTGGTCTCTTGGTCAGGGACCCCATGGCCCATGGATGACTCCTTGCCTTCACGATGAACTCAGCCTCTCACCAAGGCTTACTTGATTGGCCTCAGTGAGCCCCAACCCCACTTACTTGCAGTCCAGGGCCACCTCCACTGAGGCTGATCTAAGTGCTGGTGCAGTCCCAGCCAATGCCCATTGCTTCAGGTGGCAATGTTGGCACTGAAGAGCTGCCAACCCTCTGATTGGGTAGCAGCTCTTGGAGGCAGGACATCATGTATATTCCATCAGGAGTCATGTATACTCCTCAGTTTACTCTGGAAACCTCTGTGTTCTCTAAGGACACATGGATAAGCATCATCTGGTGTGTTGTTGGAGCCTATGTTCAGGTGTCGCAAAGTCCTTCAGTTGCTTGCCATAAAATGCAGGAGATTATGCACTGGAATAGAATTGGATACATAGCCCCAGCATACTGAGTCACCATGTGCTGGAGTTCTATAGTGGTGTGACACTTCACCATTTCACTTATGAAATCCTGAAATTGTTAATACTTCCATAACATTAAATATTTTGCTCGTCACAGAAGCAGCGGGATGGTAGATCAGTCTAAAATAATCGCTGTCTGGCCCAGTTACTGTCTGGAGCATTTCTTAACTTTAGTTTTTATTGGTCAAGCTAATAGCTACGTTGGTGAAATTATTTGCCAAGATTTAGCTAACAAGTCTCCAACCACTGAGATCCCTCTAATTTAGATTAGTAATAATATTTGAACTGTTTCAGATATGCAATCACAAGGAAGTGTCTGAGGGTAACCCTCATGATGTGTGCAGCCAGCTTGCCAGGAACGCACCTTCCATAATTGCAGGCAAGGACCCTGTTTAATGTTTGAAAGTCATGGGCTTTTTTTTAACTACAGGTTTTGGGATGCAGATATCGGGACAAAATGGCAGTGAGACCAGCTCAGCCACTTTTTCCAGGATTCGGCCTATTAAGGATGGTGAGTGGGCTCTCGATGCTATAGGCCAAATCAGAGGGCTGGCAACTCTGAAGACTTGGCACCCCCATTCAGGCAGGTTCAGAACCACGAGGGTGCCTCAACGTGGAGGTGCCCTCTGAAAAATTGAATATTCAACAAAATAAAATGTGACCACAGCTGCCAGGCCAACATTGCTGAGGGGGAGTCCCTTCACAGGATGGCCTGTGCCTGTAATTGTAGCCCTTACCATCCCACAAATCCATACTGGGCTGCTTTGCAAGATACACCTCTGACCCCACTCCAGCCTGCTATGGGAGGTTGCCAGCCCTCCAGACAGCATATCAACAGTACCTTCAACTGGCACTTTAATCAGCCTAATTGGATACCCACTGCTGGTGTTACCTCCCAAGAAGCTGCCTCCATAAAAATAGGCAAGAGATGTGTTCATGGCAGTACAGCAGCACACCAGGCAGTAATAAGAAATTGCCACCACACCCACCTCCAAACCCACCTCCTCGTCCATCAGAAGCATCCTGCCCCATGTGTCCACAATTTCCCCAGGGTTTGCCCCTCTGATTTTGGCTGTGTACCAAGAGTGAAGATACGTAAAATTGGTGTTCAGGTGTCTAATGTGATTTTCTAAACATACATATTTGCCACTTAAGCCTTTTCCTGTTAATCTTTCTCAAGGATTGTATCTTCCAATTCATTATTTTTCTAAGTATGTAAAGCTTCCTTGGTTTCCTTCTATTTACATTTCATTTCCTGGCTGTAGTTTGGGTGGTTATGTGGTTTCTTAGGCCCTCATAGTGTCATGAAAACATGCTTTATGTCAAATAATGATTTTTAATCCACCAACTGGAAACTTGAATTGAACTTTTAAGAACAGACTTTTTAAACCCAGAGACTAAAGTTGACTTGAGCTTGTAGCTAAAGATGGCCACCCCAATTTGCATCACTATCCATTCCAATCCACTGAGATGGAGATAGCGTGTCTGCAAAGATCCATCTAGTACAATGACTTGGGGAATGTGAATGAACCACATATCCTGTCCCCATTAACATGGCATCAAGGCAATCACCTGAAGTATTTAACTGGTGGAGGCAAACCATTAATCCTAATTGCTTGGCCAATTGGACCCTAGCTGAGAGGGGTTCTCCAGACATGAATTCATTAAGCAATAATAGGAATGCCTTAAACCCAACCACTTGAACAATAGGACCCTTGCTGTGAGAGGGGATTCCCAGGCATGAACTGATTAAAGTTGCAAGCGGGAATACACTAGTAATGGGGCTCGGCCTAAGTAGCCAAGTGGTTATGGTACTGGGCTTGTAACCCTAAGATCAAGAGTTCAAATCTTACAATGGCAAACTATGAAACAATGTAACTTCATCTGAAACAGATGGAAACGTGTTTGTACTCAAAAGAGTTACATTTAAGCTTGGCCTAAATAGCCAAGTGGTCATGGTACTGGGTTTGTAACCCCAAGATCAAGAGTTCAAATCTCACAATAACAAAAAAACAAGGGCTTGGCCTAAATAGCCAAGTGGTTATGGTACTGGGTTTATAACCCTAAGATCAAAAGTTCAAATCTCACAATGGCAAACTATGAAACAATGTAACTTCATCTGAAACAGATGGATCTCATCAGTCAGCTGGTCACTGTGATCAAGAGTTCAAATCTCACAATGGCAAAAACTATGAAACAATGTAACTTCATCTGAATAGGAACAGATGGAAACATGTTTGTACTCGAAAGAGTTACACTAGTGATGGCCATATTTGAATCAATGGTTGCTGGTCATGTGACAGACCCACTGTGTTTTAAACTTCTGCTTTCTCGGCAGTCGAAGAACAAGCAACTGAGACACTGAAGAGAGAAGACCCAAGTGGGGTCCCTCATGCCTTCCTCTCTCTCTAAACCATCTTGCAACCTTTGAACCCTGCTTGCTGACCATGACCATCCAGATATGCCCCTGCTGCAGACAGAGACTTCTTAAAAGAATTCACTACCACTACCGCCTCCGGGAGAACAGCCAAATTAGCCATCTATATCTTTAAATCAGAATTATTGGGACAACCAAAGAATAGTCACAAGGCCACTGAATTCAGCATGTAGCCAACCGAGTCACCAAACTACAAAGTACGAATTCCTCTTATTTTTATCTGACCAACCTATCCTTCCCCAATCTATAATCTATTTGTGTGTGTCTGTGATCTTTAAGTGTGTGTGTGTGTGTGTGTGTGTGTGTGTGTGCGCGAGTTGTGAAAGTCAGAGCGTATCTTATTATTTCACTTGGATTGGTTTAAGCATAGTAAAGCTTTCTTTGTTAAACTCAAGAAAACCTGTCCAATTGGTTCTTTTATGATCACAGCATGTAAACATTTAAGTACTCACTGAATTGGCAAGTATATCCTCTTCAAAAAGAAACCTATTGCAGTCAAGTGAGGAGAGGGAAAAGAGGGGAGCCATTTGACTCCTTCCTCACCTGATCGTAGCAATAGATAGACAAAATAAGGCAAAATTCAGTCTGTTATTCTATATGATGGCAAATTTGCACCAAGGCATTCGAGTGCACGGCGAATGCAATTCAAGCTGGCTTTGAATTTACTCTGGAGACTAGGAGAGGTTCCGTTTGTATGTTACAGCGGGGACTAAGGGAGCTTCCATCGGTATGGCATGCTACATAACGTGGTTTAACTGTTGAAGAGGAACAGATTTGCAAGTCAACTTTATGCAGATTTAATCTTCATATGATATTTACTATTAGTGGCTGAATTAAGGCAAACTGCTTGCAAAACAAGTTGAAGATTAGAAATGAAACATCCTGATTCAACATCCTAAACTGTATTACATTCACTTCCTTTTTTCTGCTGCCTCATGTCATGTGCCATTCACCAGGAGGAATGATAGACAACCTCTAACCACTACACATGTGCATCATCCCAATATTACAGCCTTGCTTCATTCGGAGAACCAGGCAGTGCAGACACGATGGGCCAATGGCTTCGTTCTGCATTATAACAATCCTGTGATTTTGTAAATTCTGTGATTTACCCTTCCCCCAGTTCCTTTTCCTTCATCCCTCTGAGGAATTCACAGCCTTCCATTTGGCAATTCTCTTTCATAGCATGATCAAGGTTAGGAACAGATGTTAAGAAATGTGAACATTTCTCCCCGCCATCCCTTTGCCATAGTACTTAACGGAATGTATTTTATAAAGATTCCCAAGATGGCTAGAACTGATTGCTTAGTGATAAATTTGTCAAAGAAATTTCTGTACTTTTGTGAAACAGAGCCAGACAATGCACAATGTCTCAGAATGTTGTATCGGTTCCAGTTAAGTCCTTGGTTTTAATAAGCTCACTGCCAGTGCATTAAATTTTAATGAAGAACACTTGGTAATACTTGAATGGCGAAGGGAAACCTTATAACATTAATGAAGCTGTTCTGTGACTTTACTAGTGCCTACTAGCATCATGGGAGAACACTGCTTATACAATTAGGGAAGCAAGTAGTATGGTAACAGTGATATAAATTTTAAATAGAAATACTGCATAGTATTAGGGTGTTCGAGACTGCAAGGGTTAATGCGGGACTGGGGAAACTACCACCCATATTATGATGTTGAGAATCATATGCAATTATAGAGTGTAGTAGGGAGTGTAGTGGAAGTTGGCATAAAGATAGCACTTAGTCAGGACTGTATACTGTAGGTTACTATGTATATATACTATGGGCAGAATTTTGCCCTTGGTGGGCATGCGAGCCCCATGGCTCAGCGGCGGGCGGACAACCAACCCCCGCCACCGAAACGGGGCCCACCGCCATTTTCAGTGGGCTGGCCAATTAAGGCCCATCCAGCAGCCTGCCCGAAAGAGCACACTGCTTCCTGAGACTAAGTGCTTTCTCAGAGAGATTTTTGACAGTGAACAAAACTTAAAAAATAGAAAAATAAAAGTGCTATTAACATGTCCCCCTCATGTGACAATGTCACACGAGATGGGACATGTTAATAAATATCACATTACATTTATTAAAGTTTTTAAAAAGGAACATGAAACCTCATCTTGCCAGTGGATGAGGTTTCATGTATTATCGGAAGCCCACTGGGGCTCCTGGCCTGCCCGCCAGCCTTAAGGTTGGACGGGCAGAGCCTTTAATTATTTTAATTACCCTGTCAAGTGGCCATTGACAGGTCAGCGGGCGAACAGATGATTTCGCTGTCCACAGGCCTTCCTGAAAATTTAAAGGGACCGGGATGATGCCGGGGGTTCCTCCCAATGTCATCCCGTGTCATTTTCCCATCGGCAAGCGGGCCCCGCCCCCAAATCGCCGACGGGAAAATTCTGGCCTCTGTGTTATTAGTAAACAGTTATTGTTCAACTATACCTCGACATCTTTATGAGACAACATACAACCTTACCAAATGGAGGCAGCAGAATGAAGAAATAAAGAAACTGCAACCTGACCTGAGAGAAGTGAGTCTAACTTGAAGGCCTTGAATACATGACTGGAGGTTGCCTTAGAAGCTCCATTATGGTGCGGAGACTGAAGGGTAGAAGAAAGATCCACTGTGCTGTATAACAGGGCTCCACTAGATCACATGCAGGGCCTTGCGAGACCTGATCGAAAGCAGAGTCAAAGGACCTAGCCAAGTCACAAAAGGGTGAGCAAACTCCATAAAAAAGGGTGAAATAAGCGTTTAAATTCAGCACAATAATCAGGCAGCACTGCCAGACCGATTGTTCTAATGAGCACAACTTGAAGAATGCTGCAGCCCAGATCCAGAGTTTGCACCACAACAAGTGGCAACTGAACACGAATGGAAAAAAAAAGTTAAAGGGAAGTTAGAGCAAAAAAACAGGTTCAACTCAATTCTCCAAGCTTAGGAATGCAGCAAGCTGGCCATAACAATTCGTTCAAAAGATTCTTGTAGTACACTGAAGTTTAAAACAGCTTCATAACTGTGAAGGGAGCCCACCAATCCCGACAAGCGCAGCAAGAGAAAAAAGATTATTACTGCAGCATCATTTAAAAAAAACCTTTAAAGCTGTACTCCCCTGTGCTGTAAACAGCCATGGATGGTAAATCAATACTGCCAGACTATTTAAGGCAGATGGAAGGACTGGACCAGGTGCAAAATTAGGCATCATGGAAAAGACTTTTCAGATATATGATAACATCAGGCTTGAATAAGAAAACAGAGGCTGAACAAGTGAATACATTATTATATTCAGTAGGTCCAATAGCCGACAACATAATTCCCAGATAACTTTGAAGAGATCATGAAGTCCTTTATCACCTACTTGAACCTAAAACGCAATAAAATTTTGGACTGAGCAAAATTTAACAAGAAAGTCCAAAAGCCCAGGGAACCCGTAGACTCTTTCATAAATGAGCTAAACAGATTAGCTGAAGGCTGTGACTTTGATGACTTTAAGTCAGAACTCAAAAGAGACTGAACAGTAGTGGGAGTGGCCGATGATACACTTTCAGATGTATTCCAATCTAAAGAAGATCTGACTTTAGAAAAAAGCATCTAAACTGTCAGACAATTGGAAGTCTGCCAGCAAAACTGATCTGTTTTCTCTTCCTGCGTTTGTCACAATTGGTGGGCTTCCAATGCAGTTACAAAGCTGTTTTAAACTTCAGGGATTCTGCAAGAATCTTTTGAACAAATTGTTTTTGTCAGCTAGTTGCTTTCCCAAGCTCGGAGAATTGAATTGAACCCAAATTTTTTGATCTAACTTCTCTTTTAAATTTTTTTTTTTCCGTTCGCGCTCAGTGTTATGGTGCTAACTCTGGATCTGGGCTGCAGCATTCTTCAAGCTGTGGCAAAATCAAAAAGCGGCAACTCCAACACACCAGCTCTTAAAGCAGCAAAAGGTCAAGGAGATGTCATGGCAAGAAAAGCAATACCCAAGCAAAACACAAGATGGTCGCAGACCATGTCAGCACTGTGGCACCAAAAGGCTTCCCAGGCGTGAATATTGTACAGCAATCATTGTGCGGTGCTTTCACTGCAATGTTCTGGAATACTTTGGAAAGATGTGCAAGACCAAAACTCGAGATGTGCGGAGGATCTCAAATGCATCCATGAGATCGATGAGCCACACCAAGAGGAAGATCAACAACGCTGCTCGGGAGAAATTAAGGATCCCAGATTCACATTTTAGAATGCTGACATATCTGTAAATGGAGGAAAAAAAGGCATAGTGAGGCAGAAACCTCTGCACTAAAAGCTCAATATTCTTTCGCTTTCATAATATTTCTATTTAAGGAACACTTTCTCAAACTGTTCTTTTTCCCAAATGTACTATTCCACCTTTATCTGCATTGAACTGCCGTACAGCTGAAATACACCTTGAAACAGTAGGGTGGGAGATTTGTTCAGCATTTTTCATGAAGTTATATCTGATTCAAAAGTGCTTAAAACTTAGATATAATATCCAAAAGTGTTAATTTTGCTCTTTTCTCTCCCTTCAAAGTGTACAAGCTTAACATGTGCATGTTAATGAGGGTATTTCATTGTGTGGGTATTTTTTGTTATTATTTTAATACAATTAGAGGAATTATGTAACCCACCATGTAGATGAAGACTGTTCACTTAGTTCTTTGTTCACTAAACAAGATACATTCATTATTTCAGTACAATTATTTTCATATTCAGTAAAAATGAAAAAATGCTGAATAATACATTTCTCTGTATAATCTGCTTCAATTACATCAGGAGAGTGCACAATCCAACAATGTTATCTTCCGAGCCAAAAGCCAGCTTCATAATGACAACCGGATAAGGGAGGAGTTGATTGGCATTTCCACAACATCTTGTTTATGATTACATTCTTACACAGAACATAGATAATCTTATGTTTTGCCATTAATAGAGAATATGCCAGGAATGATCCACTTCTATCCAATATCATCAGGAAATAAGCAATTGAAAAATGGGAACTGCTCTTTACAGCTTCTTACATTGCTTTCAGGCAATAGAATTCGAATAACCACTTCAACAACTTTTATCAAATGATAGAGTAAAATTCTCCCCAAAATGGTGCTAGTTCACATTGTCTTATTGGAAAGCAAGAGTTGAAATTCCTTTCACCCTACCCACACACCAGTTCTAACCACGATTATTTACTTTTATCGACTAGACAAGTTAAGGTTCCACTGTGGCCTGGAATCTATGCTTGGAGTCATAGGAAATATAAATTACAGCACATACAGATGTCATTCAGTCTATTAAGCCAACACTGGTGCTAGCTCTAAATGTTGAATGGAGCTAGCTAATCTAATCCGACTGGAGTGCGATTGTAGCATCCCTGCCTCTGAGCCAGAAGCTTCAAGTTCAAGACTTGATGGCCATAGAAGATGTGTTCATAATGTGGCAAAAGATTATCAACATGCAAATCCTTCCAATACATTTAAGGCAGGCGGTCAGAGTGTGAGAGTCTCCTGGTCAGCCAAAACCTACAGAAAGCAATGGTAAACCACTGCAGTACCTTGCCGAGCATAACCATAGACCAACATATAGGGCTTGGTACCTGAAGAGAGAGAGAATCTAATCCCATATCCTCATCATTTTCCTATACCTTTGTATATCATCCCCTTTCAAATAATTGTACAATTTTCCCTGGTGACCAACTTGTGGTAAAGTATTCCATGCTCTAGTGGTCTTCTTTGAAAATATTTTTCCCTTAATTCAGCACTGTTGGAAAATTGGATATTTGGGAAACTGTGGGGGATTAATGAGTGGAAGTTAGAGGGTTTCTTATAAAGAGAGAAATAAAAACTGCAAATTAGACATTTCTGGGTTTTTTACAGCAACCCTCAGCTCTTTGTTTTCAATGTCCTGCTTGTGTTTATAATTTTTGAATGCCTGTATCTTGCTGCTAGTTACATTCTTATCTCAGTTCTTGTGACCAGTATTATGTCTGTCTCGCATTCTCCTTCTCAGATTTCATGGTTATAATTTCATTCTGCATTTTTCTATGATTGCCTCAATCATTTCTCTGGCTTTGTTGTTAGCAGTACTTCAGAGATAAATTAAAACATGTTTCTACAGCGGATAGATGGGAACACCAGGACCTGGAATTTCCCTTCCAGGCCACTCACCATCCTGACTTGGAAATATATCACTGTTCCTTCACTGTTGCTGGGTCAAAATTCTGGAACTCCCTTTCTAATAGCACTGTGGGTGTAGAGGTTCAAGAAGGCAGCTCAGCACCACTTTCTCAAGGGTAATTAGGGATGGGCAATAAATGTTGGCCTAGCCAGCGAAGCCCACATCCCTTGAATTAATTTAAAAAATGATACCTATTGAAAGCTCCAAGCACTTTTGGGTTAGATGTGACTATATGATAAATGTAGTATTACCTCAAGATTGATCTCAAGTCATTAAAGAGCATCCTCTGCTGCATCAGGGCACGTCATCATTTGTCTGCTCTTCTGCTGCAACTTCAGGTTCCTCCTGGACAGCTTGAAGATCTTCCACAGGTGGTGGCTCAAGGGTAACAATATCTGAATCATCACTAGTTGCACCAACAAAAGTACTGTCAAATGCAAATGTCTCTTCTTCTCTGGCGTTTAGTCTTGCTCCTGTCCCTTGGTTTCGAGTGAATGCTCCCTTGCACCTTATTATTCTTCTTGAGATTTTTGTTAACAGCAACTCACTGTTGCCTCACTTCACACTGTTTGCTAATGCTAACTTATTCATTGTTCTCATCCTTGAAGGTCATTTGATGATTGACCTGAAACTGTGAGCTAATTATTAAACTTCAGCAAGGCACTGTGCAGAAAGGGTGAACAAAATAAGGTTTTGATTACTCTGAATATAGCAATTATGTTGTTTACTGAGTGAATACATATCTCAAATAGAAATGTTAATTTTTATTAGTACTTAGGAAAGGCACAGAGAATAACTTAAACTGTGAAGTGATCAAATTCTATAGTTGTCCATGTATAGTACCCAAGTTCAGTCATGCCATTGTACAGGGAGGGAAAATCAGAAGGAACCACTTTTATATACCTCCTACCAGGGATCAAAAACTGGCAGAGTCAGGGACTCAAGTCAGCTGCTGACTCTGCCAACTGTGTTGCTTCAGGAGATGCTAAGTAGAAAAACATACATACCTTAAGAATACACAAAGACAGTCTGCAGGATCTTATCCATTGTGTGATGAACAGCAACTGGTACTGCTCAGCTCCAGTTCCACTGGCTTCAGCCACTCTCCATTTTATTGTCCAGATGGCCACTCTAACATGTGAGTGATTTTCAAACTGCCAGCCACTCATTTCTCCACTAATAATGAGATAGATGGTGTTTAAAAATCCCCCTATTGAGGTCCAATTGTTTTCACTTTTCTGGTACAGGTGGGTGTCCTGCCCATTTGTACCAGGCATCATCAGCTGAACCAATGATTCTTGAGGGGACTGTTGGTGGCCTGTTAAGAAAAAGCCCAAAAACATTTCTGGGGAGAATTTTCACTTCCTAAAAATGTTACAGCTCACTGCTAGCTCATGCTCCAATCTCTCAGGGATCACCAAACCTGCCCTTGCTAGACCTGAGCCAGCCAAGGAGGAACGTCAATGTTCTGATCAAAAGTATATATCTGAAATGTTAACCTTTTTCAGGAGCTGATAGACATGCTACTTGTTTCCAGATGTTCCATTTCATTTCTGATTTCCTTCATTTGCAGCTTCTTACCTTCTATGGGAGATGCAAATGTTGTGAATTGCAAATGGAGAATTTTCAGATTTTTGTACTTGTTATCAGCATCAAACATTCTAAAAGAAAGACAGAGTTGCATTTGTATGGTGCCATGCAGGGCCTCAAGAAATTCCAAAACAATTTGCAATTAATGAAGTACTTTTGAATGTTGTCACTATTATAGCTTAGGAATACAACAGCCAATTTGTGCATTGCATGGTTCTACAAGCAGCAATGTGATAATGACCAGATAACTTAATGATGTTGGTTGAGGGATAAACATTGGCAAGCATGCATACAAGTTCAGGAAAACAGCCGATAATCTGCCTACAATGTGCACTTTCAACTACACGAGTGACAATGTTTCTATTTCCCAGCCATGTTCTGAATATTAGCTGAGAATTTGGTTGTGGTTGTTGGAGGCCAATCGCCTCATGCCCAGGACATCGCTGCAGGAGATATACATGTTAATGTCCTACTCCCAATCATCTTCAGTTGCTTCATCAATGACTTTCTTTCCATCATAATGTCAGAAGTGGGGAAGTTCACTGACAATTGCACAGTGATTACTCACATACTAAACAGTCCTTGTTCATGTGAAACAAGATCTGGACAACATTCATGCTTGGGTTGATCAGTGGCAAGTAACAGCTGAGCCACACAAGTGTCAGGCAATGACCATCTCCAACAAAAGAGAATCTTACCATCTTCGCTTGAGATTCAAAGGCATTAACATTGCTGAATCCCCCACTGTAAACATCCTGGGTGTTACCATTGACCTGAAACTGAACTGGACCAGCCAAATAAATACTGTAGCCACATAATCGGGTCAGAGGCTGGGAATTCTGTGTAGAGTAACTCACCTCCTGTCCACCATCTACAAGGCACAAGTCAGGAGTTTGATGGAACACTCTCCACCTGCCTGGACAAGTGTTGCTCCCACAACACTCAAGAAGCTCAACACCATCCCGGACATAACAGCCCACTTGCTTGGCACCCCATCCACCACCTTCAACATTCACTCCCTCCATCACCAGTGCATAGTGGCACAGGTGTGCACCATTTACAAGATGCACTGCAGCAACTTGCAAATGCTCCTTCAGCAGCACCTTCTAAACCCATGACCTCTACCATCTACAAGAATAATGGTAGCAGCCACCACCAGCTGTAACTTCCCCTCCTAGGCACGCCATCCTAACTTAGAACTATCTCATCATTCCTTCACTGTCACTGGGTTAAAGACCTGGAACTCTCTCGCTAACAGCACTGTGAGTGTACCAACACCATATGGACTGCAGCAGTTCAAGAAGGTGGCCATCACCACCTTCTCAAGGGCAGTTATAGATGAGCAACAAATGCTGAGCTTGTCAGCAATGTTCATAGCTCATGAACAAATAATAATAAAATTAATTTCACAGTGTGGACAGTTTTGTTCATAGGAACCACTCCTCACTAGAATATATTGGTGTAAAGTTGAAGTGCCCATCTTGTAGAGGTCTATTTTTCCCATCAGGATAAAGAGTTACATCTCCTTCATGGATTCCATTTTAAGTGGTATGTCAACATTGTGATTACCTTGAATCGTATAGCTGTGATGTATACATTTCCACAGGAATTACCTCTTGAATAATGGTCATTGCTCATCCAAATGGTATACAATTTTTTGGGGATTAGAAATTTCAAATACTTGGGAATGGTTCTATACCTGCAAGGCATATTTTACAACACTTGTAGGTACATGCATAGTTATACATTAGGCATATAGTAGGGGATATATGACCAGGAAGAAAGGCTTATGCATGAGCTGTAGGGACTGTATTAACCTAAAGAGGCAGCAGCTCTCTTTGGGTGCTGGAATTCTGGGACTCATCCTCAGGTGCTGGAATTCTGGGACTCACATCCTCAGGAGGTAGCTGCAGGGTTTGTCCAGCTGTGGGGACATTTATGAAAAGTTTTATAGTATTGTTGCAAACTCCATCAAATTTTCCATCCTGCCTGTGACTATTCCCACTGTGGGCGGGAGCAGAAAATCTCAGCCTTAGATTTTGCCACTACATGGAACTAGAATGGCCCCTGGAGGTTTTTGTCTATAACTAAACTGCCATAGTAGATAGGGGTAAATGTTGTGACTTGGTACTCCCAATTTCAAGTATTGAGCATTGGGAGCACACATTGGGAATTTGGGTGCCAGGGCCAGTCCACCCAATGTTCTAGACCAGGCTTGTCCAACCATTTCACATTGTTGTGTGGGCACCATTTAACTTTTTTCTCACTCAAGGGGCTGATGAGCAAATTTAGAAAAGGTAATGTTTGACACATTAAACATTAATTACAAAAAAAGCTGATATGAAAAGAAACAGCTTGTTAAGCAAAATAAAACCAAGTCAAAGCAATAAATTGGTAATTTTTTAAAATTAGTAATAATTAATGATGACTATTAGAGGGTGTGTGTGTGTGTGTGTGTGTGTATGTCCAGCTCATTCTCAGTCTCAGGATGCTCACTCACTCACTCTTAGCCATTGTGTGAATGGGTGTTGGTGTTTGGGGAGGATGGGGTGGTGAGGGTGAATGAGAACCTTGAGACTGGGAGTGTGTCACACACACTCTCTGCTCTCTCTCTGTCTCTCACATACACACTCACTCCCACTCCAGCAGGCCCCTATTCTTCCCCACCCACCCTGCCACATTTCTCCAGCCTCTAGTGAGTCCAGCTTCACACTCCGGGCCCTGGCCACGCTCCTACTCTGGGCCATGCTCATACTCCTGCTCTAGGCCCCATATCCACTCCGGATCCCACTCCCGCTCTGGGCCGCTCTCCTACTCTGAGTCCTGCTTGAGGTTGTGGCTCACCGTGGCCTCACACCCAGCCCTGGGCCGGACACAAAGGTTTGGTGGGCCAGGTACCAGACAAACCTGTTCTAGACTGTGTGGGTTTGAATTAGGCAGACTGCCCTCCGCAGCTGAATTCTCAATTTGTGGTCCTGCTTTGTGAAGCAATAACCTGGGAGCTTTAAAAGGTAATATCTATCCCATTGCCACCTGAATGAATTGAATAATTAACAAAGCATAGGGAATCCACACAGACTTTCCACATATTCATACAACCAGTCATATGTTTATGTTTATATCATTGTTTTATATTCTGGCCACTGTACTTCAGTGAGTGATAATTCAAATAAATAAGTGTGCCTGAAACACAGTGCCAGGAAGTCAACATATCCCCTGTACAAAATTAATCAATAGAGGATGTTAACTCTGACAAATGTACTGTGTAAAGTCTACAGTACCGAGTACCTGAATGTCTCCAATTTGAAGTAGCGTTGATTAAGGTAAGTTTCTCCATCTTCTATTAATGCATTAATGTTTAACAGTTGGATACATGGTTTATTACAGATTATGTTGGCGTTGCCTAGATGAATGAGTAATGTACCAAATAACATTGTTGGCTGCATTAGAAGAGTATCTAAAAACTGGCAAACTGATTGTAATATTTACTTAAGAACAGAAAAATCTTTTGAGTTTAAATATCTTCATGACCTTGCTCCTCCTTATCTCTGTATTCTTTTCTCACCTTTTGACACTTCACCCCCACCTTCCCAAAGCATTCTCAGTTATTCCAATTCTTGCCTTTTGTGCATTCTCCCCATCATCCCACCGTTGGTGGCCTTGCCCTTAGCCATCTGAACCCCATGTTGTGGACCTCTCTCAAAATGCCTTGTTTTCTCACCTCCCACCCCTCCCTTAAAACTTATCTCTTTGGTCCCTCCCTTTATTTAATTTATCTGATTTTTATTTGATTACTCCTCTGAGAAACACCTATTTTTTTGACATTATATGTGCTCCATAAATGTATTTTGTTGATGAAATCCACAGAAAAACGAAGTTCTGAACATTACAAAACTCCAAGCCCATTTGCTATCCTTAAGTAAATGTACATGTGCGCTTATTTTGATAGCAATCTATAGCAGCAATCTGCCATTTCTCTCTCCATAATCCTTGACTCACAGGCAGTCAGCAAACTCCAGGGCCAGAATCGTCCTAGATTTGCACTAAGTGTGGTAGCGGGTGGGTAAAACATTTTACCCACTGGCCGCAATGATGGCTTCTCACACCATATCATCCCAAACCCACCGCATTAATTATGCATCCCAGGGAAACACAATGTTTCTATGGCAGGTGGACACTCATACGCCCACCACGCCATCACATTGCCACTTCATTACACCGGGCACCATGATTAAATTGCAGCCACACGCACACCTCTCATGTTTCCAGCCCTGGACTGCTGCACGGAAGACATGGCCCCGAAAGTCTAGGAGACTGCAGCTTTCAGGTTCAACAACACATCCCTTGAGCACCTTTGGATGCAGTGGAGGCTTGCTGTGATGTCCTCTACCCCTGCTCTAGCTGCAGAATGGGCAGTGGCATTGCCAATCCAGCATGGAGGCGGTGGTAGAGGTGGTCAATGCCAATATCCTGCAAAAGAGGACAGCCACCCAGTGCTGCAAGGGGAGAAATGATCTCATCCGTTCTGCCAGGGAAAGTCACTCTTCTCATCACTCTCAACTCTCACACTCACAAACCCATCACACATCCACAGGGCCCTCACCCACTACCAGCTCAATGGGCATCATCATTCACTCTCTCACACACACCTTCATTGTCCTCATCCCGTCAGTGGACCACTCACCACCCACACTCTCTCCATTTCTATTCATGCAGAACAAGCTGGCACACAACAGGAGGGAGAGGTTGCAGACTTGTGGAGGAATGCCTGAAATCAAGGTCCTCATGGAGAACAGAGCCATCCAGCTGGCCGGCGAGGATCTGGACCGTTCCTGTGCTGACGGTGAGGTTGGCAGAGCTCTAACAAGTGAGGATCCAGCAGTGCAACATCCATCAAACAACCATGCTGTGAGTGATGTGGCCTGTTTCATAGGCCACTGCAATGCACTAACTATTTCCCCTTACTTCTGCAGGCACATCTGGGAAACAGCCAACAGAATCCATGACACAGAGCCTCCAATCAAGCCCCGAGGGAAGATCAGAAGAGGAATCTGCTGAAACCCTCCTTGAAGACCCATCACAGCGCTCACCCACAGTCTCCACCAGTGCAGAGACACACACCTTGGTGGGACCTAGCTTTAGAGTAGACTCGGGATCACAATCTCGTGAGCACATCGCACTGCCTGATCCACAGCAGTTGGAGGCAGGTGGAGGCCTAGATCCCCGGCACTCAGAGAACTGCTGGAGGCCAGAAATTTGCTGAGTCTGAGTCAGATGATAAGCGTCTGGGCTCAGTCATGTCACAGTTGCTGGAGCTGCAAATGCAAGCTCGGGAACATCAGGAAGGGATGTCTGCTGTACTCCTCAGATTGCAAGGCACGATAGAGGATTCTGTCTGTCTTCAGGTTGAGGTGATCGTGCTGGCATGCCAACGCCCTGAGGTCAACACTGGTAAGATGGGACCGCCATTGGGAGTTTGGTCCATGACGTCATTCCTACACTGCTGCGTGTGCTGAACTCCATCGCCATATTTGGCCTCCATGCGAGAGGGGTGTGGGGCAGCCTAATCTCACTCCAGCTACCCCTTCTATCTAGGGCACTCCAGGAATGTCCAGCCCTTCTGAATCCCCTCTTCCTGTGACTTCTGCAGCTTCAGCTTCACAGGCTAAGGAGGGTGCCACTGCCACACAGCAGGACACCAAAAGCAGGCTGAGGCCCTCCAAGTCTCGGCCCTCCAGAGGACGCCTGCCAAGACCATCACAGGCAACAAGGCATAGCAATCAGGTGCTCCACCTCTGCTGTGGATGTCTGGGGAGCACCAAGACATAGCGGCAGGGTTAGGAAAGTTAAGAAGATGTAGCTGCACAGCTTGGGCATGAGTCTTAAACACTTGTACATAATGTTCACTATTGTAAATAAACTCCCAAGAATTTCTCTCTGCCTATGGTTCCTTGTTCGGATGAGTAGTGTTTGTGTCACTCAGATGTGAGACCTTTCAGCATAAGATAAAGGCAGGTGTCTCAGTCCAGGGCCTCTTCCCTGTGCTTTGTGCAGCCTTCAGACCAAAATAATGGTCAGGCCTCATGCTCTCTGCACATATTAGTGATGCCTGCACCTCGATGGTGCTTGACTTTGCTGCCACAATGTTGTGGGCAGGCATCACAGAGTTCCATCATTCTCTCTGTGTGCTCTCAGCATCTTTGAGGTGGGGCCAGACCCCATCATACCAGCATCTGTGACCAATGATGCTGTGCTGAAGGAGGCAGGTGTTAAAGGCTGACAAAGGGTCATGTGCTACTAAGGTTTCATGGCTGTGTCTCTGTGATATGCCCCTGATCACAGAGCACAAGTGAACTGCCCTCGGACAGACAGGAGTCAGACATTCACAGAGGCCATGTGAAGATCTATGGAGTGTCCTCATTGCGTGTCGTCATCATCCTCCTGCAATCGAGTGACTATTAGGGTCGCCACTGCTTCTCTACGACAGGAGCATTCTCACAGAGAGTATTGGCGTTACCAGAAGCCAGACTAGAGTCAAGAATTCACAGAGGTAATGTGAGGATCCATGGTGTCTCCTCACTGCATGTCGTCATCATCCTCCATAAATCTAGCATCTATGAAGGCCTCCTGAGCGTGCCTGCCTTGTCTGGCCAGTGTGTGGGCCCCATCGCTGTCATCATCACCTTCAAGGACCTCCTCACCCTCATCACCGTCAACGTCCTCCTCATCGTAGGAGACCTCCAACTCCTGCATCTCCTCCTCAACCAGCTCCTCTCCCAGTTGCACTACCAGATCATAAAGGGCACAGCAGCCTGAGTCCAAGGGATTAAAAGCTCTGGAGCGCTTGGTCACAATTTCATGCCTCTCCATTGCTTGAGTGAGCAGATAAGATCGAGGCCCGACTCCACGCATGTCAACGTGGCTGCTTGTGGACTGTCTCAGCTACAGAGAAATGGTCACTTCATACAAGGTTTCCCTAATGTGTGGCTGCTTCCCTGCCCCCCACCCTGCACATGGTTGTGCACTACTTTCAACTGCAGGGCATTCCTTACACCCACCCTCCCCCCACCCCCCCCACCCAGTTAGCCTCAACCACAGTGCAGGTCTTGTCCCTGCACTCCCAACACACCTCAACCTTGAAGTCCAACAGGCGACCCGGACAAGTGCTGTGCAATGTCACTGTGTACTCACCTCTGAGTTCCCCTCAAAAGGCAGCCCGCCAAGTGCACGCCTTAAATATGCTGTTGTGAAATACATAGGTGTGCAATTACACCGACGTGGGCAGACAATCCGGGTGGGGGGGGTGGGGGAAGGCAATGATTCCAGCAGGCAGCTTTATAATGATATGCAGATGTATTACAATGAGGTTCCTGAGGTCCAATGGCGGGGAACACAGCCCTCCATCGACGGGCTGAGCGGACGATCACAAACTGGTTTCACAGTGTCGTGAAACCGATTTCTGGCCTTCTCACCATATTGTCCGCTCATGTCGCCGAGCAAACCCAATGCCAGCAGGCATGGAATGTTCCGCCCCAGGTGGATCAATATTTGAATGCAGGACCTTCCTCCCTTTTCAGCCACTTCCCTATTCAATAATGTTTAGAACCCTTAATGGTCTAAGAAGGAATTCCACCAAAGCACATAGTTAGAAAGATCAGATTTTATTTGAGAGGGTTTCAGAAGGCAGGTGCTTAGTAACATTCCTAAAGATTTGCCTTTCATGAAATGGAGAGGATAAGTAATGAGCAATAATCCATACTAAGCGGGATACATGTCTGGAACAGACCACTCAGCTAGAGTTGAATGAGCCAATGGAGGGATTTGAAGATGAGAATGAAGATGGTGTAGTCAGTTAAATGGCACACATGGTTTCTGTGGAACTCGGAATGAATGGGCATGTTAGACATGTGGTACCTTGTATGACAGAGTGACAAAATTCTGAGTTAGCTGAAGTGTGTGAAGGGTAAAAGCAGGGATATACTGAGAATTGAACCCTGTAGGTAATGAAGACTGGGCAACAGATCAGAAGAGTTGAGCTGGAGATCAATCAGGTCATCAAGGCTGCGTACATGCAGATTTACCCTTGGATGGTAACATGGGATGTTGACAAATGCATGAGTTTTGTGGATGTTGAATAATGGGATCAGAATCAGCCAACAGGTAACTTAAGGTGCACTGGATAAGTAACTCTGCTAGCACAGAAGACTACATTGTTTGAGAAGATGTAATGACCACACTGGCATAGTTTTGATTGGAATGAAAAGAGCAGTGTGTCAGTAAATAGACTTTGGAGGTAAGTGGCATAGTCAACTGTGCGAAAAGTGGCAGGGGGGATGTATAGCAAATCATGATTACAACAATGGATAAATAAGTATTTCTTTCTTAGATCACTGGTTGCAGTGACTAGCTGATATGTTTCACTGCAAAACTATGGCCTTTACAAAGAATTTAATAACTTACGTGATGAATGTTATCAGCCTGCACTTAATGCAACAAAGAATACTGAACACCCCATTTCAAAGTCTCCAAGTAATGTGGTAGCCTCCACTTCACCCTGGCTGGATACTTGAATAAGCCATATGATGTAGAAGATCAAGTAAGCTGATTGCATTGTTGGTGATGGGAATGGGGTATTGGGAGTTGTATTCATTGCAACATGGCTGAAAGCAACACATTTAATGAACCAGCTGATGCTTTTCTGTCAACTTCATACTGCTTTTGACTGAACAATACTAGGAAGATGAAGCACGTTGAACTTTTAGTTTTGGCAAGAAGTTGGATCATGCAGTTTGAACTTCCGTGTAAGTAAAGTCCAGTTAGGCTGTTTATTCAAAGGTCCTGTTATTATTTGGTCTGCTTCATTCCTCAGAAGTGTCACAAGAGCTTACTGATGCCAAAACTGGTTTGAATCTTTGGCTAATCACTGCAAATTTCTGAAATTTAAAGCTTGCTGTAATATGTTTTTCTACAAGGTTGGATAATTATTTCACTCTGTGTTAACCTTCCTTGTTTCATGTAATGGATTATTTACACTTACAAAGTTACCAATGACTAACTTATAATAACACTGTAGTTGCAGGCGTGAACAAAGTAACACACTTTGTTTTCAAATTAATCTGTACTAATGTTCATCTTGAACGTATATGATTGCTCTTAAGAATCTTCGGTGAATATGGTTTGTTGGCTCTTTGCACTCTGCATATGTCTTAATTGATTTTTGGTTCCAAGCAGAAACGCAAGCTTCTTTTAGCACCCAGCAACATAAGTGAATGCTTTGGTACTCTGAATTTGACTTCAACAGTCGCCTGTTTGCCAGAGCAAGCTCATTATTTGACGGACAAGTGACACATTAAAGATGCCTGTGGATGAGTTAATTTTACCATAGCTGATTGTAATTGCTCCATTATTGGTGACAATGCTTTCAGCTGTCTTGGCCCAGAGCACTGGAATCCTTTCCTGAAACCTCTCTGCACCTCCTACCTTTCTCTCCTCTTTTAAGAAGCTCCTTAAAACCTATCTCTTTGAGCAAGCTTTTGGTCATCTTTCCAGGTTTCCCCTTCTGCGGCTCAGTGTCAAAAATGTTTTTGTTGATATTGCTCTTTTTAAATGCCTCGCAACCTTTAACTATGGTTGTGTGCTATACAAATGTAAGTTGTTGTTATTATTGTAAAGCACCCCTTGATTCTGAAAGAAAGCTGGAAGGCAAAGTTATTATTCAAGGTTTAATAAGCTAGGCTTTCTTTGGATGTAATGAGGTACCTATCTGTGAGAGGATATCAGAAAATCCTGACTGTTAGGCCCTAAAGTCTTAGAATTGGCATTCCTCTTGCCCTCAAAGTGTTTGAGGATGGAAAGGAGTTGTGAGGGAATGATTAGAGTGAGGGCCACCTCAGTCTGAGGTGGGACTACACAGGGGCAATGTTAGCCAGTATGAAAGAGCGTAGACCCCATCAGTGTTATGCAGGCATGGATGCAGTGAAACATACTTAATCAGTGAGGTCATTCTGTAGGTTGGTATTGGTCCCTTCGATTATGTGGCACTTTGCTGAATGAGCAGAAAAGTAGTCCTTGAAAAGCTGTAAATTGTGGAATATATTGCAGGCACTGACTCAGCACTGCATTGTCAGAGGTGCTGCCTTTAGGCCGAAACATTGAATTGAGACCTCATCTTCCCTCTCGGGTGGACACAAAAAAAGTCCAGTAGCACTATTTTGAAAAGAGTAGGAGAGGTCCTTGTCAATAATTATCCCTCAACCAGACCCTTAAAACATTATCTTGTCAATATCACATTGCTTATTGTGTGCCAATTGGCTGCTGCATTTCCTACATTACAACAGTACACTTCAAAAGTATTTAACTGTTTGGAAAGAACTTTTGGAACATCCTGAGGTTGTGGAAGGTACTATATAAATGCAAGACTTTCATTTTTTTAAAAATAGACAATGATGGTAACATACCAACCTACATGTGATCCTGAGTGTTAGCAAGTGACACTCCATCCAGACACTTACTGTTACATGGTCATTCTCTACAAATTTCAGCTAAAGTGTAGTTTTGTGATTACTGCTGTTCCTCTTACAAGACCAAAGCTAAGGCAGTTATGAATAACTATATAAATAAGCTGACCTTCACAAAATTGCAGGCAGTCAGCTCACAGCACATTTGGCTGGCTTTGCACCAACAACTATGCATTCCAACCTAAATTTAGCCTGGACCACAAAGGCAGCCATGCTGTTCTCATCAAGGAAAAGTCGTAGCTTAAAAAATCAGATTATTGAAAAGGCTTGAGAGAATGTGAGCAAAATGCTTTATCACAAATGGCTATCAAGCCTGAGACATCTTTCAGATAGGCGAACTAGAATCTGGAAATGCATGCTCGCGAGTAGGGAATTGGAACAGAGACTATGGCATTGTTTAAAAGAGGGTTGGATAAGCATATTTAAATGAATAATATGGGGAAAGAGCAAGAAAATAGGATTAGAGAAACCTGTGTTGCCACAGAAGAGAAAAGCTCCACTGGGGTCCAATACCACTTCTCTCCCCTTTCCAGAAGGAAAAAACAGTTCAAAATTGTCAAGAACTAGTACTATTGGAGTTCCATTTTCAGATATGAAAGAGTATTCGGGTATAAAGTTTGGACCAGTTCAAACCAATACCAGTCATTCTAAGTTTTACTGTTCTTTTTCTTTCTAGCTATCAAAAGCTAAGAATACTTTGGGTTTGAAGATAGTAATTTTTCCTGTGCGTGTGCACACCAGAAGCATTCCCCAATGTTTTCCATCCATAAATTGTAAGGATTGTGGCCACAATTACCCAATATGTCCTCTGCATCAGGAGCCAGCATCCAAGTTATGGTAGCCGAGTGATTTGTGGTATTGGAACAGTAATCCAGAGCTTGAGTTTACAATCCTCCATGAGAAGTTTTTCAAGTGAGTTCAATAACTTATTTAGAGATTATTGAAAGCTCTGGGTTATTGTAAAACTCCAACTGCTTCACTGAACCCTTCAGAGAAGGGAATCTGCCACTCCTACCTGGTCCAGCCTACATGTGTCTCAGTAACACACTATAGAATTAACTCCTAATTACTCTCAAAGCAACAAGGAATGGACAATAAACATGGCCACACCAGTCTTGCCCACATCCTAATAAAATAAAAATAGAAGCATATTAAAACAATTTCACTTCATCTAGCAGGCAGTTTACTAGTATGTAGGGCTATGGAGAAAGACTAGGGCAGAGGTCCTAATTAGATAGTGCTTTCAAAGAGCTGGCACACACATTATGGGATGAATAGTCTCCTTCGGTGTTTTAAGATTATGTAACATCTTCAGCTGCTGCCAGATTTGTAGCAGCAGTGATATGAACTAATTGGCTGATAATCACTTTAGGATTTCTCCTCATTGTTTTCTGACAGAACCTCCCAAGAAGCTGGCTTCAGCCCTAACCTAGCTGCAGTTGGGTGCAGTGTTGCTTGGTTGAAATTAGTCTGTTGTGTCCTTTGTGAAGAGCTTCTTAATAAAAGTTGTTACAAAAAATAATTCAAAAATCAGTTGTGATCGCAGCACTTGTAATATTCTGTAATCATACGATGAGAGTGATGGTTCCACATGTTTGTCATGGGCAGGGTTGTGCCTATGGTTAAACAACATTTGTGGTTGACTGTAGATGTATCCATATGGAAAAGGAGTGTTAATGTTCAGGAAGCGGTGCGTGGTCAGCATGTGCCTACTGTTAAACACTTTTGCTTACATTAGAGCAAGTGCAATCCGGGTGAAAAGGATTTTCAGTCAAATAAGGGTCAGGCTGCCACCTGAGAGCCAGGAAAACAGTCCCCGCAAGATAAAGAAAGACTTGCATTTATAGGGCGCTTTTCACAACCCAATGTTACAAAATGCTTTACAGCCTATGAAGTGCTTTTTTAAAAAATGTAGTGAATATTGTAATGTAAGAAAGGCAGCAGCCAATTTGCACACAGCAAGCTCCCACAAACAACAATGTGATAATGATAAAAATCTGTTTTTTGTGATGTTGATTGATGGATAAATATTGGCCAGCACACCAGGGATAACTCCCCTGCTCGTCTTTGAAATAGTGCTGTGGAATCTTTTACCCCCCCCACCCCCGCAACACCCCCCACCCTTAAACAGAAAGTTGGGGCCTCAGTTTAACATCTCATCTGAAAGACATAAGAAAAGGATGAGGTTAAAGTGGGGACATGGAGAATTATGCCCTAGTTTTGTCCACTTCCCTTTCCATACCCATGCCAGTGGCAACACCCACTGCAGCAGCGCATAATCAGCCTTTTATGAAATACTGTCCAACATATCAGGGTCATAGAGGGCAGTAACACTGTTAATGGAGTGAATTAAATCCCTATTTGTAATAATTAGCACAAGAAAACTGACAGCTAGTCCTCCAGTGAATTTTGCATTAGATTTTATTGGGGTGTTGTCTTCAGCATCATGAGCTATAGGTTTGTTAACAGGCTATAGGATGTCACCCATGATGAAATGCACTCTTCAATGCAGAACTTCAAATATTGAGTTAACCATGACTAGGAGAGCCAGTAAACCTGCAAAAAACTTCTTCAGCTGGATTTTCACTGAATCGGAATGACTCAGGAGTACTTTCAAAATGATGGCTGGGATCCAATTCCTGGATTCTCAATTTCATTCCAGGGGTTTCCAGTTTTCGGGAGTGACTTTAAGGGTGCGGGCTGACCCAGCAATCCTGACTGGGCCTGCTCCATTGTGGGGATAGATATGCCCTAGTCTGCAATTTTCATGGAGTCAGGCCAGGTTTTCAATGAGTCGTGGTTCATGGCATCATAGAGGTGGCATGAACCATAGTCTGCATAAGGGAACCTTTTAAAAGGTACATTGAAAAGGTCCTCCTCATTCCTCGCATGCCAAGGTATTCCCCATATCCCTCAACAACCCCTATGGCCCTTCATTTCCCCTATGCAAATCTATGCCCCTTCATGCACCCCTCATACCCTCTATGCCAAGCTATGGCACTTCCATGCTTATTGGTTCTATACAGTTTATAGTGGCCAATGAACCATATAGTGACGATAGTGTGTGTAAAAAAAAAAAGCTTTTAACCAGTTATTCATTCCTAACTTTCCACTGTTTTTTTAAAAAAAGTCATTTTGCTACTGGACAATATTATGGCACAGCTTATGGTAACTGCTGAACTGTTCAAATCCCAGAGGAAACTTGAAAAAACTGTTATAACCAATTTTGCAATTTGTATGTTTTGATATGGTGGCTTTGAATTTAGTAGCAATAAGACCATGGAGTCTCATGAGGTTTTTATAAAACTAAATTAAACATTTATTGATACAAGAATTGTAAGCACATACATATGCCCACAAACTTACTACTATAATAACTACAAAAATCCCCTAATTAATCTGACTCCTAGTTACACCTCCGTTCAGGCAATAGCAAAACACATGCTCCTGACAAAGCACACTCTGGACAGTTGCATTCCAAAATGAGTTTCTTTCAGCCCTGTGTTCTTGCAGACAGTGGCTTGAGGCTTACAGGCTAGAGACTTTAGATCTTAAGCTACTGATTAAGGCTGCATTATGAACCCACAGCTGTCAGCTATCTTAAAGTATCTTGCCACGTGATCATTTGCAAGTCAACAGATTAATAGATTCCTAGGCTGTCTCTGGGCTTCATTCTTGGCTGAGAGCCCAGACATCCATCAGGGTACCAAAACACCTTAGCCCCAGAAAATATTTCTTGATTGATAGCTCTGGTTCTTTGTGGTTAATTTCGCAATGTTTATTTACACAAGGTTAAGAGGTTTTAAGTGCTTGCAATTTTAGCTTTTACAAATAGCTTTTTCTTCCTTCATACATATTTTCCTCTTTGCATGCAAATTCTCATTGTATCACTAGGTTTTTTGAACATTACCTCTTCAAAAACACCTGTTATAACCTTTTATAACACCAATTTTATTAGTAAGCTTTGGAAAAAGTAAATACATTATTTGGCTTCTTCTGGCTAGGTGTAATATTTCACTCATATTTTTGAATGGTTTATTTAAAAACGCAAATTTCCCCCTTTACACTTCACTTTGTAACGTCCCTATGTTTTCCTAAATAACATTTCAAATCTACTTCTCTTCTATACATCAAAGCCTCTAGACCAGCTGGCTTTAATCCAATTAATACACACAGGCACAGATACCACTAGGACTCTGTTTTAGAATAATTTCCAAGAACATTATAGATATTATTATATCTTGACAATAAAAGTGTCAAACATGCAGACCCTTTAAAGTATCAATTGCTAACATTGCAAGCACTCAAAACCTCTTAACCTTGTGTAAATAAACATTGCGAAATTAACCACAAAGAACCAGAGCTATCAATCAAGAAATATTTTCTGGGACTAAGGTGTTTTGGTACCCTGATGGATGTCTGGGCTCTCAGCCAAGAATGCAGCCCAGAGAGAGCCTAGGAATCTATTAATCTGTTGACTTGCAAATGATCACGTGGCAAGTTACTTTAAGATAGCTGACAGCTGTGGGTTCATAATGCAGCCTTAAGCAGTAGCTTAAAGAAAGGAGAGGACAAAACTGGTCTTAAAAGAGAAAGGTCCTGAGGAAAAGTCTAGAGATACTTTCTCCAAGAAACTTTGAATTCATGGTGGTTACTTTCTTGACCTCACTCTCAAGCATTGAACTGAAAAATAATTAAAGATCTGATCAGTTCTTGAGGGGATTAGCAGAGTCTTGCCTTCTCAGATCTTTCACAGAAAGAATCCACAAGGATGAAAGAGTTGCTTCATTTTCTACTCTGCACTGGTTAACCCAGGCTAGCAATATTAGGTCTCTAATGTCACTCTGACATTTTTTGAAGATGACAAATTATCCACTCATCATATTATGGAGAAACAATGATCTGATAGGTCCCTACATGCCAGGTAACAACTCAAAAGCTCAGGTGCTTCTACTCCAGGTCCTGGAACAGAAGATTTCCATCTTAGGAAAATAGATCAGTATATAAAATCATAAGATTTTATAAGCACAGATGGAGGCCATTGGGGAGTGCCAGCTCTTTTGAAGAGCAATCCAAATAGTTCCTCTTGCCCTGCATTTTTTTTCTTTTAAGGATTTATAAAAGTAGCTTTTGACGGCTAATACTGAATCCAGATCCACCACCCTATCAGTCAGTGCATTCAAAATTCTAACCAAGCAATGTGTAAAAACAGATTTCCTCTAATTATTTTGCCAATCACTTTAACTTATACCCTTTGGTTATGGACTCTTCAGTCGCCGTAAACAGTTTCTCTTTATTTACTCTGTCTAAACACATCAAGATTTTAAACATATCGATCAAATATCCTCTTCACCTTCTTTGGTGTAAGGAGATCGGTCGCTGCTTCTCTAGTCTATCCAGTAATTGTAATCTTTCATCCCTGGAACTATTTTAATTAATTTCTTCTGTACCCTCTCCAAAATCTTCACACCTTTCCTAAAGTGTAGTGTGCAGAATTGGATACTATTTCATCCCCAGCTGGAGGATTGTGTTTTATTTCTATTTAGCATAACATTCTGTCTTCTACAGTCCATGCCCATATGTTTTATAAAGCCTATATGTATTATTAACTGCTTTGTTAACCTATCTTGCTTTGTGCTCAAACACTCCAGGTCTCCCTCATCTTGAACCCCTTCATAATCTCATCATGTAGCTAGTATTACCTCTCCTCATTCTTCCTATAAAAATGCATCAACTCACCCTTTCTGCCTAGAATTTCATCTGCTACATGTCTTCACATTCCACTGGCCTTTCCATGTTCACTTGAACTCTGTTACTATCTTCGTCACTGATTACTGCACTTCCTAGCTTTGTGGCATCTGCAAATTTTGAAATTATGACTTGGAAGTACCGGGCACAAATGTATATCCAAATTAGCAATGGTCCCAGTACTGAGCCTTGGGAGACTTCGCTGTAGCTCCCCTTCTAGTCTAAAAAGCAGCCATACTCCATTTTCTATCCTTTAGTCAATTTTGCATCCATGCTGCTTTTGCTCCCTTAATCCCATGGGCTTCAATTAACAATCCTAATGCATAATAATTTATGAAATGCATTTTGAAAGTCCATATACAAAAATATTAACTGCATTGTTTTTATCTACCTTCTCTATTACCTCAACAAAAAACTCAATCAAATTAGTCAGACATGATTTGCCATTTAAAAAGTTCATGCTGGTTCTCTTTAATTAGTCCATGTTTGTCTAAGTGGTCCTTAATGTTTTTTCTGGCTTATTGGGCTGGATTTTCCAGCCTTGATATCAGTGGGCATTGTTAAGGGTGGGGCGGGAAAATTTGGAGAGCCGTTGGCTTTTAACAGCTTTCCAAATTTTCCTGTCCAGCCTGCAGCGGTGCCCGATGGTGCTGGGGCCAGAAAATCCCACCTATTGTTTCAAAGCTTTTTCACTGCAGATGTTAAACTGGCTGGCCTGTACTCACCAGGTTTATCATTCTCTTTTTTGAACAAGGGAGGAACTAATTGTAATCCTCTGGTCTTCTCATATGACCCCTGTATCTTAAGAGGATGGGAACACTGTGGCCAACACCTCTGCAGTTTCTACCCTTACTCCCCTCGGCAACCTTTATGCATCCCATCTGGACTTTGGCTTATCCAGGTTAAGTACTGCACAGTGTTTCCAGTACTACCTCTTTATCTATTTTTATCTTATCCAATATCTTAGCAACCCTCATGTTTATTAACTTTGGCAAAGTCTTTCTCCTTAGTGAACACTAATACAAAGTATTTATTTAGTACCTCAGCCATGCCTTCAATAATAGATCTCCATTTCAACCCCTAATCAGACCCACTGCTCCTCTGACAATCCTTTTACTGTTAATATGCCTGTAGAAAATCTTTGGATTCCCACTATGCACTTCTCCTATTTACTTTTAATTCACAAATCCAGGATCTAAATGGGAACAGAAAGGAGTAAGGCTTAATGTTTCTATTTGGCCTTGGTAAGCACTGTTCTCAAACCTGCCTTCCTAGTTGGAAAGAGACAGGCCTTCTCTGTAGTTGAATGGGAAATAGTGACAGTGCAGACATATTGGGTTGGCTATTTTCCAGAACAAATGAATAGCTCAAGACTTGAGAGGGGACCTAGATGATATGCCTAACACAAGTGTTAGTGGCAACAGCAAATTGAAAATACTTAGGGCTTTTTGTTGCAAACATTATGAACAGGATTCCATACCATGTGAGATTTTTATGACAGTGAGTAACCTGCAGGATCCTGGACTGTGGCCCAGTTTTGTCCGAGAATATGTAACAGCTGTTTTAAGTTTCCATGTGTCTTGCCAAATGTAAGGGTTCTTCCCATATCATCATGTTTGTGAAATGAGTCTTCAAGTTCATACATCCTCGTGGGTCATTTCTATCCAAAGTAACCTTAACCCGCTTCTGGAGAAGCTCATAGAATCATTCACAGCACAGAAGGAGATGATTGGCCTCATTGTGACTGTGCTGATTCTTTGAAAGAGCGGTCCAATGAGTCCCAGTCCTCTGATCTTTCCCCATAGGTCTATAAGTTTCTCCTATTAAACTATTTATCCAATTTTCTTTTGGAAGTTACTATTGAATCTGCTTCCTCCACCTGTCAGGCAGTACATTCCAGATTATAACAACTCGTTACATAAAAAAACTTCTCCTCATTTCTCCCCTCGATGTTTTGTCAATTGCCTTACATCTGTGATTACTGACCCTCCTGCTAGTGGAAACAATTTCTCACTACCTAATCTATCAAACCCCTTATAATTGTGAATAACTTTATTAAATCTCCCCTTAATCTTCACTTCTGTCAAGAACAATTTGAGGCTTTTCTAGTCTCTGCACATATCTGAAGTTCCTCATCCCTTTCTAATAAATCTCCTCTGCACCATCTCCACCAAGGCCTGGACGGCTTTCTAAAGTGTGGTGCCAAAATTGATCACAATACGCTAACTGCGGGCTAATCGATTTCTCATGATTAGCTAACTCATGGTTTCTACTTTCAATGCTATGTCTTTGAGTAACGTTAGTTGCAATGAGGGTTCCCTACTATAACTTTTAACAATCAATCCTTATTATCTCAACTCCACCAGCTCATAGGCCAATAAATTCTGGTATGAGGGGGAGCTGGGTTCATTCCCTATGCTTGAATTATTAGCTCCCAAGCTCCCTAGGTGTAGGCCCTGGGCCTTATTATAATGAAATCCGTGAGGCATAATGACCAACACATGAATAGAAGGGAAAAATCAGATGATTAGCTCTGGGGAACTGAAGGAACTGAATAGCTGAGATTCAGGATGGGAGATTGAGTGTCAGGGTTGGAGGATTAGGGTCAGGAGTAGCAGAGATGTTGGGGTGGTGGAGTGGTGGTGTCGTGGGAGAGGTCAGCAGCCATGATCACGACTTCATTACCTCATTACTGCCTTGGTCCAAATATGGACAAAAGAGCGGAGCTCAAGAGGTGAAGTGAGAGTAACTGCCCTACACATCAAGGCAGCATTTGACCGAGTGTAAGACCATAAGTAGAAGCAGAAGTAGGCCATTTGGCCCATCGAGTCTGCTCCGCCATTCAATGAGATCATGGCTGATCTGATAATCCTCAATTCCACTTTCCTGCCTTTCCCCCATAACCTTTGATTCCCTTACTGATTAAAAATCTGTCTATCTTAGCCTCGAATATACTTAATGACCCAGCATCTACAGACCTCTGCTGTAAAGGATTCCACAGATTCACTACCTTCTTAGAGAAAAAAAATCCTCCTCCTCCCCACCTTAAATGGGCGACCCCTTACTCTGAGATTATGCCCTCTGGTCCTAGACTCTCCCACAAGGGGAAACAACTTCTCGGCATCTACCCTGTCAAGCCTCCTAAGAACCTTGTACGTATTAATAAGGTCACCTCTCATTCTTCTTAACTCCAATGACTACAGCCCAACCTACTCAACCTCTCTTCATAAGAAAATCTTTCCATATCTGGGATCAACCTAGTGAACCTTCTCTGAACTGCCTCCAAGGCCAGTATTTCTTTCCTTCGAGAAGGGGACCAAAACTGTTCACAGTATTCTAGGTGTGGTTTAATTAGTGCCTTGTATTGTTTTAGCAAGACTTCCCTATATTTATACTCAATTCCCTTTGAAATAAAGGCCAACATTCCATTTGTCTTCTCCACTACCTGCTGAGCTTGTATGTTAGCTTTTTGGGATTCGTGCACAAGGACTCCCAAATCCCTCTGTGCTGCAGCTTTCTGCAGTCTTTCTCCATTTAAATAATATTCAGCTCCTCTATTCTTGCTAAAATGCATAACCTCACATTTTCCCACATTATATTCCAACTGTCAAGTTTTTTTTCCCATTCACTTAACCTGTTTAAATCTCTCTGTAGACTCCTTGTGTCATCTTCAACACTCGCTTTCCCATGTATTTTTGTCATCCGCAAACTTGGCGATAGTACATTCACTTCCCTCATCCAAGTCATTAATATATATTGTAAATAATTATAGCCCCAGCACTGACCCCTGTGGAACTCCACTAGTTACAGTTTGCCATCCTGAAATTGTCCCCCTTATCCCAACTCTGTCTTCTATCAGTTAGTTAATCTTCTATCCATGCTAATATGCTATCCCCTACAACATGGGCTCTTATCTTATTAAGTAGTCTTATGTGCTGTATCTTATCAAATGCTTTTTGGAAATCCAAATATATTACATCTACTGGTTCCCCTTTATCTATCCTGTTTGTTACCTCCTCAAAGGAATTCTAATAAATTTGTGAGGCATGGTTTCCCCTTCATGAAGCCATACTGAATCTGTTTCATTATATTATGCATTTCTAAATGCTGTGCTATTACATCCTTTGTAATAGACCCCAACACTTTCCCAATGACAGATATTAAGCTAACAGACTGTAGTTACCTGTTTGTTATGTGTCTCCCTTTTTAAATAAGGGCATTACATTGGAAGTTTTCCAATCTTCTGGGACTTTTCCAGAATCTAAGGGTTCTTGGAAGACTATTACCAGTGCATCCACTATCTCTGTAGCTATTTCCTTTTAATATCCTAGGATGCAGCCCATCAGGTCCAGGGGACTTATCGGCCTTTAGCCCCATTAGTTTCCCTAGTACTTTTTTCTCTAGTGATAGTTATTGTATTTATTTCCTCCCCCCCGTTTCGCCCCTTGATTATTTAGTGTTTTTGGAATGCTATTAGTGTCTTCTACCGTGAAGACTGATGCAAAGTATTTATTCAACTCCTCTGCCGTTTTCTGGTTTCCCCACTTTTATTTCCTAGCCTCAGGGCCTCTGTCTTCCTTTTTGTACATTTAAAGAAGCTCTTACTATCTGTTTTTATTTTACTTGCTAGCTTACCTCAAAGTTTATTTTCTCCATTTTTTTTGGTCATCATTTGTTGGTTTTTAAAACTTTCCCAATCCTCTGCCTTATCACTAATCCTTGCCACATTGTATGTTTTTTCTTTAAATTTGATGCTATCCTTAACTTCCTTGGTTAACCATGGCTAGTTTACCCCTTCCTAGAATCCTCCTTCTTTACTGGGATATATCTTTGTTGTGAGTCATGAACTATTTTCTTAAATGTCTGCCACTGTTTATCAAATGTCTTTTCTACTAAACTCCTTTTCCAGTACACTCCAGCCAACTCTGCCCCCATTCCTTTGTAATTACCCTTATTTAAGTTTTCAGCACAATTATTTCTGACCCAAGTTTCTCACTCTCAAACTGAATGTTAAATTCAACCATGTTATGGTCACTGTCTCCTAGGGGATCTTTTACTCTGAGATCATTTATTAAACCTGTCTCATTATACATTACCAGATCCAAAATAGCCTTATCTCTGGTAGGGTCCATAACGTATTGTTCTAGGAAATTGTCCCAAATACACTCTGAATTCTTCCTCATGGCTACCTCTGCGAATTTGATTTTCCCAACCTACATGAAGATTAAAGTCACCCATGATTAATGTGCCACCTTTTTCACATGCCCTCATTATCTCCTGATTTATTCTCTGTCCTACAGTATATCTACTGTAGGGGGTCTAGAGACTACTCTCACCAGTGTCTTCTTTCCCTTATATTTCTTACCTCCACCCATATGGATTCTACATCATCCAATCCAAGATCATTTCTTGCTATTGTACTTATTCCATCTCGTACTAACAAAGCTACCCCACCACCCTTTCTTTCCTTCCTCCATGCCTGTCCTTTCGAAAAGTTACATACCCCTGAATATTTAGTTCCCAGCTTTGATCATCTTGTAACCATGTCTCTGTAATGACTATAAGATCATTCCCATTAACCTCTATTTGTGCCATTAATTCATTTATTTTATTCTGAATACTACATACATTTAAGTAAAGAGCCATTAATTTTGCCTTCTTACAATTTTTTTCCCCCCTTTGACCCTATTTGCTGCTGTTTTTTTTGGCTTGTACACTCTGTCCCTTCCTGTCACACTCTGGGTATCATTACCTAAATAACTGCTCTGCAATGCTACCGTATCCTTTTGCTTTATAAATGTACATATCCCCTCTCCAGAACCATTCACCATCACCGACCCCCCCTTCCCATTTAGTTTAAAGCCCTCTCTCAGACCTAGTTATTTGATTTGCCTGGACACTGGTCCCAGCATGGTTCAAGTGAAGCCTGTCCCACCGGAACAGTTCCCTTCTACCCCTGTACGGTTACCAGTACCCCATGAACTGAAACCCATTCCTCCCGCACCAATCTTTAAGCCACACATTTAACTCCTTGACTTTATTTACCCTGTGCCAGTTTGCCCGTGGCTCAGATAGTAACCCCAAGATTATTACCTTGTAGGTTCTGCTTTTTAATTTAGATCCTAACTGTTCGAAATCTTTCAGCAGAACCTCCTTTCTAGTCCTATCGATTTCGTCGGTACCAATGTGGATTGGGACAACTGGATCCCTCCCATCCAGAAGTTCCTCTCCAGCCCTGAGGAGATGTCCTTAACCCTGGCACTAGTCAGGCAACACAGCCTTTGGGACTCATGCTCACGGCTGCAGGGAACCGTATCTATCCCCCTAATTATACTATTCCCTACCACTACTATGTTCCCATTTCCTCCCTCCACTTGAACGGCTCCCTGTACCACAATGATTTGGTCCTAGATAAATGAAGTCAATGGGAATCGGGGGAGAACTCTCCACTGGTTGGTGTCATATCTCACCCAAAAGAAAATGGCTCTCTCAGCCCGGGGACATCACTGCAGGAGTTCCTCAGGATAGTGTCTTAGGCCCAACCATCTTCAGCTGCTTCATCAATGATCTTCCCTCCATCATAAAGTCAGAAATAGGGATGTTTGCTGATGATTACGTACTATTCACCATTAGCAACTCCTCAGGTACTGAAGCAGTCTGTGCCCATATGCAGCAAAACCTGGACAATATTCAGGCTTGGACTAATATGTGGCAAGTAACATTCATGCCACACAGGTGCCAGGCAATGACCATCTCCAGTTAGAATCTAACCATCTCTCCTTGACATTCAATGGCATAGCCATTGCTGTGTCCCCCACTATCAACATCCTGGGGGTTACCATTGACCAGAAACTGAACTGGACCAGCCATAGAAATATTGTGGCCACAAGAACCAATCAGAAGCTGGGAATTCTGTGGGGGGTAACTCACCTCCTGACACCCCAAAGCTTGTCCACCATCTACAAGTCAGGAGTGTGATGGAATACTTTCTCTACTTGCCTGGATGGGTACTGCTGCATCAACACTCAAGAAGCTTAACACAAACCAGGACAAAGCAGCTGCTTTATTGGCACCCCATCCACCACCTTCAACATCTACTCCCTCCATCACTGATGCACAGTGGCAGCAGTGTGTACCATCTACAAGATGCATTGCAACAACTCACCAAAGCACCATCCCTACGTTTTGATTTCCTGAGTGCATTCAGTGCTGGAGTTGGCTACTATTTCAAGGCAAACTGATCTTGGAGATGAGGCCTGAAGCAGGTGCTATCCTCCTTATTTGAATGTATAAAGGGCCAAATGCCTGTTACAGGTGTCATGTTTTTATAATGATATAAAGACACCAATTGCTCATAACGGATTGGTAAACGTGTGGTTTAGTTTATTTTAAACTAGGCACATGAGAACATATATACATGGATAGAAAGCTTGAAGCCATCATCGGCAGAGCTGTCTGTGCTGTGCTCTGCTCACAGGCAAAAAGTGAAACTAAAACTGGATCGCACAACACACTTCCCTTCTAGTGATGTCATGCTGTAATCCCTTAAAGGCATATTATAACAACAGACATGGATAAATGATGACTACTTATGTAGGTGGTGCATTTTCAGCTAGAAGAATACAATACTCTCTTCTTGTCTTAAAGCTTTAGAAGTTTGAATAGGTCCTGAAAAATGTGGTGTCAATCTCTAGGCCATGATCACTCAAGTAAGCTTGTTTTAATTTAAATTGACTACTTCTTCCTTAACTCCTCATCTTTCATTATACTGATTGGAAAGTTCGACCAGTACTTGATCTCCAGTGGGAATTGAATTCTGGAGGACTTTCCAAAGATATCCTCAACGATCAATAAAGTACTTTATTCCAGGCTACCAGGTAGCAGGGTAAATAATTTCAAGAGAAGTCACAAATCAAAGTGACAATATTTCGAGCCAGCTCTAAACCTGAGCTCTACAATAATTGAAAAGCTGGATTCTATTTTTATTGTATGGATGTCCTAGTTTTCATTGATGTTTCAGGGCTCACATTCTGAGAAGATACCCATTTATCCATGAAAATTTCAAACCAGTGAGTTAAGTACCATTTGACGCAACATGCAGAATAAGAGTCATATGGACTGGAAACATTAACTCTGTTTCTCTCTCCACAGATGCTACCAGGCCTGCTGAGTTTTTCCAGCATTTTCAGTTTTTATTATGTAAACCTATCCCTGATCCACTGTCTTGCTTAATCCTTATCCTTATACATGTTGTTTGAACAAGTTTCAGGATTTTCCTTTGTGACTTTTGAAATCTTTTATTGTTAAGTAATATCTTGTGTGTCACCTCATTAGCTGTTCTATTTTCTCCCCTCTATGTTCCTGCCCTCATTTGTTATTTAACCTTTCTTGCCCTCCAGCCCATCACAAATGTTCTCCTTTTTTTTATGCAACTTTCCCCAGACTCTATGCTTTCTTACAAACTGTTAAATCTTTAATTACTTCCAGTTCTGATGAAATGTCATTGATCAGAAAGGCTAACTCTGTTTCTGTCTCCACAGATGCTGCCTTACCTGCTGAGTGTTTCCAGCATTTTCTGTTTTTATTTCAGATTTCCAGCATTTGCAGGAATTTGCTTCCGTTAATGGGCAGAATTTTGCCTTTGATGGGTGAGTGGGCCCCACCAGCTGGGCAGCGGGCGGGCAGCTGATTGCCACCGCTGAAATGGGCCCTGCCGCCATTTTAAGTGGGCCGCCCGATGGGATGCGCTATGCACTTCCTGTGCGGGGGTGGGGGGAGGGATTTCCCAACTGTCAGAGTGCACTCTTTCGTGTATGTGCATGAAAGAACACACAACTCCCTGAGACTAAGTGCTGCCTCAAGGAGATCACTGACAGCGTTTCAAACTTCAAAAATAGAATTTTAAAAAATTAACATGTCCCCCTCATGTGACAATGTCACATGAGATGGGTCATGTTAATAAATATCACAAAAACTTTATTAAACTTTTAAAAAACAGACATGAAACCTCATCCCGCCGGTTTCATGTTTTTTCAGAAGCCCGCTGGGGCTCCTGGCCTGCACACCAGCCTTAAGGTTGGATGGGCAGGACCTTTAATTGGCTTAATGATCCTGTCAATGACCTCAATTGGCCATTGACAGGCCGGCGGGCGGACAGCTGTTTGCGCTGTCCGCCCGCCTTCCTGAATATTTAAATGGGGCGGGATGACATCGGGGTTCCCCATTTTCGTGCCCTGCCCCCAGCTCGCCGACGGAAAAATTCAGCCCAATGTATTGACATTTGTTACCAGTATTATTGATTGTGATAATGTTGCTATATTTGTCATCTCATGGAGAATGCAGTGGAAATAAGGCAGAATCGTAGAAAGTTACAGCGCAGAAGGAGGCCATTGGCTTATCTGCCTATGCTGACTCTCTGAAAAAGCTAATCAATAGTTACATTCCCCTGCCCCTTCCACATAGCCCTGCAAATTCCACCCCCCTGCAAGTGTTTATCCAATTCCCTTTTCACAGTTATAATTGAATCTGCTTTCGCCATTCTTTCAGGCAGTGTACCACATGAGTAAAACAAAATCTCCTACTCTCGCCTTTGGTCATTTTGCCAATTTTAAAAATCTTTAGCCTCTGGTTACTGATCCTTCTACCACAGGGAATAATTTTGTCGTATTTATGCCATCAAGAGCACCTCGTTAAATCTTCTCTTAACTTCTCTGCTTGAAGGAGAATAACAATGAGGCCTTAGTATTGAATCAATTTAGTAAATTTTACTGATTTTATGTGGGATGCTATTTACCTTAAAATATGTGGTGTTTCATAGTTAAGTTAAATGACATTTTCATAGTTTGCCAGACATTTCTGAAAAGTGTTATTTGTTTAGCAGGAGTGGATACAATTGTTCTGGTTCCTCTCACTGTAGTTCAGGGTGGGGTTTATGGGAGTTTATATTCCCACAATTACATTACAGTGTCAAAGGAAGGAAACTGTCTGTACACCCAGCCAAAGAACTTTGATCAAAATTAATATTACTGTGGTATGGTGATAAATCCTGTATCAATCTCTGGTGCTATGTTTTAGTAGGATTCCATTTAACTAAATGTTTTAATTAATGGGAATGAGAGAAATGAGTTTCTATAAACTGTATTTCTGGAACCCTTTAGAGTTTGGGGATTTTATAGAATTAGTGGGAATGATTAAGTAGCACATTTTGTAGTAATTTAAAACATTGTAGAATAAGAAAAAAAATTATGGTCACACTAACAGCAATAGTGCTGTTGACAGTATATGTGTATTTTAAAATGCATAAAAAGTATACCGCATCTCAGACTTTTCAATCTAATTCACTTCAAAGTAACTACCCTATGTGTGTTAACACTGATTTATTGTTGAAGTGGGTCTGAACTTATCAAAGCTTGCATTGTGTCAGAAAACCAGTATTGGTAAGTATGGTTACATGCATAAAACAATAATGAATAACATTGCTGTTGATTTGTCTCCAAATGTGACAACATGCTGGTAAACATAGATTTAATTAGTAGTTGGTTTGTGTAATTAATGTATCCTGTGCAGCTGTCTGGGGGCATGAGAGACAAATTACACCCTAGAAGTCAAGCAGTTTTAATGATTACCCATATTTCTCTTCATTTATATCTTTGCTCGGAGGCTTTTGCACTTTTACATTGGGCCAGCTCAATCCAGACTGCATCCCAGAAAGAAAAACTAGTAAAAACTTGGAAATAAGAGTACTGGTCCGAACTGTTTTTTCCTTCTGGGATGGAACCATTTATTTTCTTGCAGGAATTATTGGGGGAAATTTCGGTCATCTTATCACCCCAGATTGACACTTGAGAGGGGCCACAGATCTAATGGAAATCAATTCCTCTGGAATCCTGCTGGTTTTGGGCCCTGTTTCAAGCAGAGGCTTAACTAATGTATGCAAACGGGGATGAAGAAGGATACATTGCCATTTTCTGGCTAAGGGCATGCTAGATGCTGAGCTCACAGAACATCCAGTAATGTCTGATGGTCAGAAAGCTGTGGGAGGAGCTGCAGGCTGATTTTAGCCAGGCACCAATGTTTCTGTTGGGAACTGGACTGACAAGGACCTGAGATGTGCCTGTACTGACACAGACACAAGGCTGCACCTCATAAACCTATACCTTCACGGTGCTCCAGCTACAGAAAGCTTAAGCACATTAGTGAGCAGGTTCCCAATGTAACTATACTGATTTGTGGCCTAAGAGTTTTAGAGGCCACTGTTTGAGATGAGATCATTTGTGTTGCCAAAGGAAACAATGTTTTGCTTGGGCTGGTAAGTCAGCCAGGGATTGAGAGAGGTGGTGATCAGATAGGGCTGGATGTTATCAGTGCACATGTGGAACCTGACACCATGTGATGATGCCAAGGGGCAGTATGTCGATGGGAAATAGGAGGGGGTCAAGGATAAATCACTGGGGGACTTCAGAGGTAACAGTGCAGGGGCAGGAAGGGAAATCATTGTAGGTGTTTCTCTGCTTATAACTGGATAGAATCAGGCAGCCCCATTAACTTAAACAACGAAAGAAAGGTATTGGATGAGATGGAATGGCTTACCATAATAAAAGGTTGCCGACAGGTTGAAAAGATGAAAAAGCCATGCTTACAGACACAGGGAATATCATTTGTAACCTCGATTAGGGCTGCTTCAGTTCTGTAACAGGAATGGAAACTTAATTGGAGGGATTCAAACATGATATCACAAGAAAGCTGGACGTGGATTGTTGGGGGGGAGGGTTGGGAACAGCACTTTCAAGGACTTTGAATAGTAATGGGAGCTTGAAGATGAGGTGATAGTTTGCAAGGACAGAGGGGTTCAGGGTCTTTTTCTGATGAAAGGGTTGATAAAAGAAAAGCTAAAGTGAGCGGAACACTACCTGAGGAAAGAAACCTATTTACAATAACAGCTAGCATGGGGATCAGTAAGGGATGTTGGTGGGAATCAAAGACAAGATGAGTATGGAGAGACCATGTAGGAGAGAAACTAGAGGAAGATGCAAGTCCAGGGGGTGCCTTGGAAGAAGTTTGGCTAGATGGTCTCAATCTTAATGACAAAGATGACCATGTGTTCATTTAAAGACATTTTTTAACTTTATTTAGGTATTATGTAGAGTTTACCGATGAGTCAAGTTTTTGTTTTAAATTATCTCAAATTAGTTGGAGATCTATTCTTAGCTAATGGTTCTTTTGTCTGCAGTAATGCTGATCTGTAACTGGTCACTCTTCACAAGTCAACTTATTCTCCATTTTGCCCTCCATCTTGTAATAATTTGTCTTGGGAAGTCTTGCAAAATGGGTGATATTGGATCAGCCGCCTGTTTTAGACCGCATCTGATATTCAGTTCCATTGCAGTCCAATAGAATTAAATATTAGGCGCTGTGTATAATGTCAGATCCAAAAGCACCGGCTGAGACGCATTTCTGCCCCCTAACATCTGCTTGTTGACTCCTTCTTAGAGTTGATCTTCAGACAACTTTTCTTAGTGGAAACATTTAACTTTATTTACAAGACAGAAGCAGCAACTACATTTGTGCATCAATCTCCATAACTAAAGAAGAACTCTTCTGTAGAGGTTCCCTGTGCTGTTAACACATTGGTTTACACAATCATGTGATCTTACAACACAGGATTATTCTTAAAGTTATGGTCCTAAATTTCCCAAAGCTATAATTACAACACAACTGAGACCAGAAACTTGCCTTGCTGGAAATTATGGCCACGTTCTAAATCATCAAAGCACTTGACATTAGTGAAACAGTCTGTTGTGCCACCATGCTGTCCATTAAAATGACCAGTCACTTGCAGAACAAACCCCCAATCTTGTGCAGAGTCTAACATTACCGTTCATTACACACACAAATGCAGTGAATTCAATGGAATGTGGAACTTAGCAGTTTTATAATGTGAAAAGCTAATTTTTTGTATATTTTGGCATTTAGTTGTATTACCATGCCACATAAATCTGCACTAATTACACTATCAGCAATTGCAATGCTCTAAAAATGCTAAATTATTTCAAATATCAGAGTCAAGGGAGTTAGTCTATGAACCCAGCAAACTGGGTGAATGTGAACTCACTGTTTTTTACTCTAAGTCAGAAGAGAGCATGTTTTTTGGCAGTTACTCCTGAGAATGTAATAATTATTTAATCATGTTCTTGATTGCATCTACAGTGATCGTTGCTTTTTTTGTTTTCAAGCCCATGCTGTCATCTTCAAGAATGTAACTGCTGTAATTCTGAAGAATTCTGTAGGTTACATCAAACAGAGATCTGAATTAAGTTGGGGTTGTCAGTGTATAAGTTTGGAATTTATGTAATTACTTTGGCTATTGCAGATGTGTTTTTGGGAAGGAAAGCACTTGCTTTTGCATATCACTTCATAATGTACTCAGACCTAAAGCATATTGCACCCAATCAATTACATTCTGAGCAACAATCACTGTTGATATACAGACAAATACTGCATCCAGTTTGCACACAGCAGTCTCTAAAAGAGCAAACTGATCAGTTGATCTGTTTTTGGCAGAGTTAGTTGAGGAAGTGATATTCACCGATGGAAGCACTCCATGTCCTTCTTTCAGCAGCACCAAGAGTATTCTGAACAAACAGAGGAAAACTGAGCCTCATCTGAAAGACAGGACCTCTGACAATGCAGTGCTTCCTCAGTACTGCACTGAGTGTTAGGGCTGGATTTTCCTGTAGGGACTGGAAAATCCAAGACGGGTCTTTTGTCGCTTACAAAATGTGAGCCCACCTCCAAACCCCATTCTTGTCATACTTTTTTCTGAGAGATGTGGGCAGGGAGGTATCCGGTTTTGTGAGTGGCGATCCAGTGAAGGAGTGTGGGTGTGAAAATGGGCTCATTAGAAGACCTCCTCAGTTCTCGGGGACAGTAGCCCAGTTCCCAACATTGTTCTTATGCCTCCTAAACCTCACTGCTCACCCCCTCCATGTTGCCTTATACGCCCATGCCTCCTCCTACTCCCCATACCCGCTCCATGTCCCCAAGTATCCTCTGTAGATACTCACCCAATACCCAGAACACGCAGACTTCAGGTTATCTTTGAAATGGAAATTTAAAACATAAACCTCTAACAATATAATAGAACTGCCATTCAAACACACTTCATAATGAAAAAAAAACTTTCATACAAGCCATTCAAAAAAAAATACCTCAAGTGGTCAACCTTTTGTAAAAACAAACACTTATTCATTCACCACATCAAAAACAGATGAGCCTTTAATAACCTCTCAAAATTGTCAATCAAAATCTGAACAGTCCACTTCTGAGTGTTGTTTCATAAGCTTCTGAAACTTAGCCAAGCACTCATAATGGTCTCAACTATCAGAACAAGCCTGGGAAATCTAAACAATGGGGTTTATTGAAACTGAAAGAAAATATGAATTTTCTTCTAAGCTACATCAGATGTCCTGTCAATCATAAACAGCCCAGGACCAGGTGGAGGCTCCTTTTGTTTTTATTCATTCATGAGATATGGGTGTTGCTGGCAAGGCCAGCATTTATTGTCCATCCCTAATTGTCATTAAGAAGGTGGTGGTGAGCTGTCTTCCTGAACTGCTGCAGTCCATGTAGTGTAGGTACACCTACAATGCTGTTAGGGAAGGAGTTCCAGGATTTTGACACAGCAACAGTGAAGGAACAGCAACATATTTCTAAGCCAGAATGTTGTATGGCTTGGGGGGGGGTGGGGGGAGCTTCCAGGTGGTGGTAATCTCGTGCATCTGCTGTCCTCGTCCTTCTAGATGGTAGCGTTTGTGGGTTTGGAAGATGCTGCCTAAAGAGACTTGGTCAATTTCTGCAGTGCGTCTTGTAGATGGTATGCACTGCTGCCACTGTGCGTCAGTGGTGAAGGTAGTGAATGTTTGTGGATGGGTTGCCAATCAAGCGGTCTGTTGTTGTCCTGGATGGTTCTGAGCTTTGAGTGTTGTGGGAGCTGCAATCTTCCAGGCAAGTGAGGAGTATTCCATCACAATCCTGACTTGTGCCTTGTAGATGGTGTGCTGGCTTTGGGAAGTTAGGTGATGAGTTACTCACTGCAGGATAGGTAACCTTTAACCTGCTGTTGTAGCCACAGTATTTATATGGCTAGTTCAGTTCAGTTTCTGGACAATAGTTATCCCAGGATGTTGATAGTACGGGATTCAGCAATGGTTATGCCATTGAATGTCAAGGGCTGATGGTTAGATTCTCTCTTGTTGGAGATGGTCATTTCCTGTTACTTGTGTGGTGCGAATGTTACTTTTAAAATTTTTTTTGTGGGCATTGCTGGCTAGGCCAGCATTTATTGCCCATCCCTAATTACCCTTGTTCAGAGGGCATTTAAGAGTCAACCACATTGCTATGGGTTTGGAGTCACATGTAGACCAGACTAGGTAAGGACAGCAGATTTCCTTCCCTAAAGGACATTAGTGAACCAAATGGGTTTTTACGACAATCGACAATGGTTTCATGGTCATCATTAGACTTTTAATTCCAGATTTTTATTGAATTCAAATACCCCCATCTGCTGTAGTGCCGTTCGATCCAGGGTCCCCAGAGCATTACCCTGGGTCTCTGGATTACCAGTCCAGTGAAAATACCACAACATCATCACCTCCCCTCCCCTTGCCACTTGTCAGCCGAAGCCTGGATATTGTCCAGGTCTTGCTGCATTTGGACATGGATGGCTTCAGTATCTGAGGAGTCGCGAATGGTGCTGAACATTGTGCAATCACCAGCAAACATCCCCACTTCTGACCTTTATGATAGAAGGAAGGTCACTGATGAAGCAGCTGAAGATGATTGGGCTGAGGACACTAGCCTGAGGAACTCCTGCAGTGATGTCCTGGAAGAGAGGTGATTGACCTCCAACAACCACAACCATCTTCCTTTGTGCTAGTTATGACTCCAAACAGTGGAGAGCTTTCCACTCGATTCCCATTGACTCCAGTTTTGCTAGAGCTCCTTGATGCCACACTCAGTTAAATGCTGTCTTGATGTCCAAAACCGCACAATCACAGGAAAATAGCATGTGGGCAGAGGAAATTCTAACTTCCTACATGGCTCACCATGGCAACCCCAATCTCAGAAGAGGTGTGTGCAGGGTCATAAACCAAATTCTTCCAGGCCCTGTGCAAAGGCCACATGCAAATAGTGCAAGGCCCAGAAGGGAGAGGAAATTTGTTTTTGCTGTCAAAAGCTTCCAGATTTCAAGTTTCCTGACCCCCATTCCTGCCTACATTGGGAGATGAAAATCTGGCCCCCAGTCTAAATTGTGTTCAGTTCCTGGAATTGAGTTTGAACCCATGACCTCTGACTTGACCCTCTGAGTTAAGCCAACAGAAAGAAGAGGAACATTAATAAAAAAGTCAAAAATATAAATGAATTGACAGTAAAGGACATTATGATTTTGGTTAGATGGTCCTGAGCATTGCCGTTACTGATTTCTAATACAGATAAACCCTAAGGGTGAATTGTGTAAGGCTCCTATTATGCTGAAGTTCAGGTCAGGTGTTGATTTTGCAGAGTACCTGGATTCTAGCACTGCTGTAACTTGGCAAAGCAAATTTTTATATTTTGGTCTAGCAACTCATGAAGTCTTTGAAATTTATTCAACTAGATCCCTTGGGGAGTCAACTATTCCCCATGATGAAGCTCTTCATGTAAATGCATGAATGTTTGTCAAGCCTGGCCTTTAGATCTGTTATTCTGAAATTTGTTGGAAACTTTTTGTTTTTCCACATGGTGGGTGGTTTTATTTGCATTTATTCTGGTGCATGGCTTCCTGTTACTGTAAATGTTTGATATTCTTCCATTTCCTTTTATATTTTACTAGAATTTCTCTTGCAGGTTAATTTGTAAGAAACATTTTGAGAAAATTTGAACAAGGCCCAAAATCAGGTGCAATGATCACAATGTGCGATTAAGCTGTGCCTATTTGTTGCATGCTGCCTATTCATTTATATGGTTGTAGTGTGCAACCTGTACTCAGTGCACTATCGAGTGGCTGCATGCATGAGTAGGGGAGCATGATTATCCCATGCTAGCCTGTACTATTTAAAATCAGCCTGGTCCTCTTAAAAGTGGAGGTGCACTTTGGCTTGAGCAGGTCCTGGAAGTGCTTAAGACACAGGAATGGCACAACATGGCAGAGACCAGGCTGCAATGTTTTCCGCGCAGCACTGAAAACCTTACTGCAGGAGGTGGACAGGAGGAGGGAGGTCCTTTGCCAACAGTGGGTCAGAAGACCCTCTAGATTAACTTCAAGAAGACAAGGGGTGAATCTAGCCATGTCAGTCAATGCCAGGAGTATAGCCCTGAGGGCCTGAATGTAATGTTGGAAGAAGTTCAATGACTTTACATGACAAGTCAAGGTTAATGAATGCATCGTCAAATGCTTTTTCCCACCAACTGTGCCACCAGCCTCTCGTGCTGCTTAATGCACCACACCTACTCAATCACATAGCTATAATCTCCAAAGGTCTCAGTTCACACCTAACATCCACAGTTTCCTGTTATGTTTTACTATGGGGTCATTTTGTTCGCCAACCAGTTCCGCACTTTTCTGTTGGCAGGCAAGTCGATTACAATATACTGCAGATGTAGAGACTGATATGAAATGAAGCACATACTATATATTTACACAACCAACAGAACACTAACATGATGCCACACCCTAATCGAGACTAACATATTAACATGGTAGCCTGCGCTACACAGCTACTGGGTCTTAGTCACATGGTTGATCTGCTCACATTCTCTTAAAGGTGTATTTTACTTGAAAGTACATTTTACAATATATTAACTATTTACAAAAATGAACTATTTACAAATTCAGTTTCTCAAGAGATTTTTTTCAAACAAGTCAACCGTCATAGTTCTATGACTTTGGATGATTTATCTGAGGCCTCCCTCTTGGGAGTTATCTGTCCACTAGGCTCCTCAGTAGAAAACTGTAAGTTTGCCTCTTCAACTCTCTCAGGCTCAACGGGTTCTACAGGTATTTCTAAAGCAAGAGGGGTTCCTTCTACCTGTGGAATAGACACCTCCAAGGTGACTGTTTTCACACACTTTCGGGCCCTGTTGCGTGCACTCCTGCTGCCCCTCCTCTCCTAGATCAACAAGATGAAAGGCAACTGTCAGGCAGATTCTGAGAATTAGGAACAAAAATACCTGGAAAAACTCAGCAGGTCTGACAGCATCTGCGGAGAGGGATACAGTTGAAGTTTCGAGTCCGTATGACCCTTCATCAGAATTTCATCGTCATAAGGACTCGAAACATCAACTGTATCCCTCTCCACACATGCTATCAGACCTGCTGAGTTTTTCCAGGTATTTTTGTTTTTGTTCTAGATTTCCAGCATCTGCAGTATTTTGCTTTTATCTGAGAATTAGGATGTTGGGCAAGGCTAAATACGTGAAGTGATCAGCTTCCTGTTGTGTAGAAAAAAAAATTGGGGGGACCTTGTTAGTAACTTTTCTTTCTCTTCCTACGTGTCTTCTCTTGATGGGTTTTCTTCTTGGCAGCACTGACTTTAATCTTGACTTCCTCTTCAATTTCCCTATTGGCCAGACTAGGCTCAGGCATAAGCACAACTTGAGTGAACTCAGTGGTTGAGTCTTCTGGCATTTCCTCATCTGTCAGCTCCTTTGAAAACTCAGGCGTTTCTATTCTTAAGACTTCTTGGCTTCCATGTAGCTGGTTCTTCAGTTCTTCCATTTCTTTTTTATATTTGCTAGTTGTTTCCCGGAGAATTAAGTGTTGTTATGCTTTCTCGGCCAGAGATATGCAGAATTCTTTCTGTTCTTCCTCATAGCTTTTTAGTGGTACAAATTGGGATCTGAGGGAATCTTGCAATATGCGAAAGTCATTCAGAAGGTTGTCTTTTTCTTTTTGGAGGTTACTGGCTTCAACTCAAACTCTGTCCTGAAACATCAGCTCTACAAGTTCCTTTTGTTGAGTCTTTACATGCTCTTTTTTCCAAACAGCAGCATTTCCTGCTTCTGAATGAGAGCTCAGTAATCTCTCAAGATTGATCTCTCTTAACCAGTTTCTTCCAAGGAGACTTGGTCCTCTGCCTGCTATTACCATGAGAGGTAAATTAGCAAACTGGCTTCTATATTGGACTGAAACATTGCATATACCTCTTACTCGTATTTCTTCACCAGTATGCATTAACTCTGGCATCTGAAGTTTCCAGCTTTAGTGAGTGGCCTCCTCTATTCAGATACTTAAACGTGTGTTCCCCTATGACTGTCATGGATGCGCTTGCATCCACCTCCATTCGAAGGGGGTTTTCTGTTGACTTCTACTATCATATAGATTGGCTGTTTTGCCCATTTTTAAATTGTGTAGCAAGTAAATATCTGACTCTGTTTCTTCTGGCTCCTCCATTACATAAATTTCACGACTTCTGTCTTTTTATTTGAAATTTGGCCTCAACCTTTTTTTACAATATCACATCATGTGCCCTTGCGATGGCAGTAGAAGCACTCAGTTCTTTTAAATTGTCGTTCATTTGTAGGCTGTCTTGTTCCAATTCTGCTATTATGAATGTGGTTTTTATCCATCAAGTTATTGCTTTTTATTGGTCTGTTAATGGCGACTGTATCCAGCCTTCCAGTGGAGCCCTGCACTTCTGCACCATTTCTAGCCAGTGCCTCCCTCCAGACGTGAAGAACGGCACCATTTTGTGCTCCCTTGATTTCTTCTGTGCCTGTGACTGCACTTTCCATTTTGAATTACCAACTCCAAATCCAGTGCTGTGCTGAAAACCAAATTTGTCTCTGACAGCAACCTTTTTGAATGGTGTCTTTGTTAATCCTACACGCTAATCGGTCTCTTTACATGTCATTATTGGACGTCCCAAACTCTCAGTGCTCTGTCAGTTGTTTTAAGGCTGCTACCTAGCAAGCGACTGTATCTCCAGGGGAGCGACACCTCAAATTGAATTTAAAACACTGTGTTATTACCAAGGGTTTCGGTTGGAAATAGCCTTTCACTAGATTCACCAAATTAACAAAGCTCTTGGATTCTGGAGTGCCATAGACTATGAATTAAGCTATATGTTTTACTGCCACATGTTGATAAGAGGATCACCCACCTCTTCTCCTCCTCCAACATGTCATTACCCATAAAGAAAAACGCAAGCTGTACAATATAATGTGACTCGTCATTGATGGTCTGATCAGATGGTTAGATGTGGCCAAATTGTGGCATACTGGAGGGCGATAACTTCGACTACAATGAGCGTTTACAATTGTAATGTACTCGCAATCGGCCTCCAGGGCACAGCTAATTCAGTACAGTTAAGTTTTTGTTGCTTTCCTTGGTGTTGTCAACTGGTCGTGTTTTGCCTCGTTGCCAGTTATGTTTTACTATGGGGTCACTTTGCTCACGAACCGGTTGCACGCTTATCTGTCGGCAGGTGAGTCAATGTCAATATACTGCAAACGCAGAGTCCAATGTGAAATGAAGCACATACTATTTATTTATTTACACAATGAACAGAGCACTAACATGATGAGTGCTTCTCCAGCTAGACCCTACTCTAGACTAAAATTAACATGGTAGCCTGCGCCACACAGCTATTGAGTCTTAATCACACGGTCAATCTGCTCACGTTCTCTTAAAGGTGTATTACACCTCAGATTACCACACTTCCCACCCCCCCCCGCACCAGCTCCCCCCCGCCCCCACCACCACCCCTCACCCTCACAAAATTAGCACTGCTGCAAGTCTCACATCCATATTTCACACCTTGCACATACAGCCAGCCACTCAACCATGGCAGCCACTTTGCACTATGCTTACTGACACACTACCCTGTCAATACAAGCACAATGCAGCGCAAAACCACAGGCAGCAGAACTTAACCAGGAGAGGCATGTCCTTACCTTAACAGAGACAGTGCTCCCCATCATTGAAGCAGGCATGATGAGGTCAATGTTAGCTCCCCATTGCCGAGGTTGCACATGAGTTCTGCTGCAGAAGATTCAGATGAGGACTTCAATGCCACAGAATACATGAAAAGGCTGATAGACACGCACACTGAAAGGCTTGGTGCATTCGTAGACCTGCCCGAGAGCCTGCAGTCTCCAAATCAAGGAGCGTGGAGGACTCCCAACACCAACTTGGCACAGGACTTTGCACCGTGCTTGGACCCCATCCTTTTCCGGGTGGAAGTAACCAAATCTAAGAGGACACTTGGTGATCCAACCATGATATAGTGTCTGATGGCTGATGTCTCAGATCCCATTGCAACAGAAGGCAAAGCCACCCATCATCTGAATCCTGCAGTCAAAGCTCAAACTGAAGTCATACAATCTGAACTTGTTACAATGCGAGCCCAACTTGGTGCCATGCAGGCTCAGACTGCTGCCATCATGGCAAGTAGATACCAGTGCTCAAAAATGCCTACAAAGTCTCTCAACAGTCTAGAAATCTGTCCTCCAACTCCTTCACCATCTACAAGGCAGCAGTCAGGAATGTGATTGAATACTCTTCACTTTCCTGGATGAATGGGGCTCCAAAAATCACTCCAGAAGCTCCACACTAACACAAACAAACATTCTGCTTGATTAGCACTCCATCCATTACCTCAAACATTCACTCCCTCCCCCACTGGCACAAAGTAGCTGCTGTGTGCACCATCTACACGGTGCACTCGAGGACAATTAAGGATGTCCAATAAATGCTGGCCCTGCTCAATAGTCTTAACTGGGGTTGTCATCAATGCTTCAGTTTCATAAGGGATGCCCTCACTGAACTATACCAACTGGAGAGACTGGCCTTCATAAGGATGGCTACTCTAGTGGGTGTGAGAGTGGAAATATGCATATGCCAACTTAGGCAGTTGCCCACAGATGCATCAAGCAAGTAATGGAGACAATGGACAGGATTTTTCCACAGAATTCAGACCCTGTCGTCAAGCTTAAATGGGGTTCAGAAATATGTACTGTGCAGCCAACAGTCATCCTGCTGTGATTTCCCCCAAGTTGGCCAATTAATGGTCAAAGAACTGCCATCCAATTAAGGAGGTTGGGCAGTCTCTTGAAGCTGGAGGGCCATTAGGAGGTCCCCCAGCTCAGAAGCAGCAGATTTCCTCTGCATGTAAGAGAGAGAGGGAAGGTGCCCCAAGATGGGGGCACCTTCTCTCCAATATTTTTTAATTTTAAAGATTAAAAAAAAACTGTGCACCCAGGCCAACATTGCTGGAGGGAAACTCCTCCCCAGGGTAGCCTGTGGCTGTAGCCAAAACCAAGCAGGCAGAGGGGGCCTTAAGCCTGCCTGGAGCACTGACCCCTAGTCTGCCACTGAGGGACTGCCTCCAGGCAACTGCACTGTTCCCCTACACCTCGGAGGCCTTAATAAGCCATTAATCAGCAGAGTTAGCTACCAGCCAATTGCACAGGGGTAACCCTCCTATGCCCGTCCCATCCCGCATTTGGGAATATGGCCTGGAGTCGGGGTGACACTGGGAAAGTGCGGCCACCTGCCTCTATGCCTCCCCCCATTGGTGCCTAAAAATTCAGGCCCTTGTTTGCAAGGGGACGCATGCTGATCCTCTTCTCTGTGGAAAGGAGCTTTCAGCTCCATAGAACACTGAATATTTTCAAGTTTAGAGTTTCAAGAGTGCAGAGTGTTATGGATGGCACCCATGCATCTATCTGTTCAGCAAGTTCCTCTGCTCCTCCGCCACAATACTCCCTCTGCTTTAAATATGCACTCTCCTTCAGTGAACACTATTCATGCTTATTCTCGATTGCTGTATCCGGCCGGATCTGCCGCAGACCCAATAAGAGTGCAAACTGGGGTCAAGCAAGTCTGTGTCAATGTTCTTTTCCTCTTTTCCATCTTCCTTGCCACAACACTCCACCCTATCTCCATGAAGCTCCCTGCTGAAGTGGAGCTACCCTACAAGACAAGCAGGAAACTACTCAATCTACGTCGTCTCCACTCAAGCACCCAAGATCACCCAATCTCTGTCATTTGAGCTGCAGTACACTGACAATGTGAGAGGCCTAGCTAACTATTGTCAACGCATTCACTGAGGCATATGAAAGAATGGGCCTTAGGCTAAAGATCGGGAAGACAACTCTACTAGCTTGCACCTGCTCAGCAACATTGCCCTCATCCCCCCCGCCCTGACTATCAAGATCCACAGTGAACCATTGGACCATGTGGATTTTGGGAGCCTCCTCTCAGTGAGGACAAGCATCGATAATTAAATTCAACACGGCCTCCAGTGTGTCAGAGCAGCCTTTGGCCGACTGAGGAAAAGTGCGTTTGATGAGAAAGACCTGAAACCCAGCACCAAGCTCACAGTCTACAGGGCTGCAGTGCTACCTGCCCTCCTGTGTGTGTGTCAGAGACATGGACAACATGCAGCAGACACCTTAAATCCCTGGAGAAATATCATTAGCAACACCTCCCGCAAAATCCTGCAAATTCAATGGCAATTCTAATATCGGAGTCTTCTCTCAGTCCAACATCCCCAGTATTGAGGCACTAATTATGGCTAATCCACTATATTGGGTGGGCTACACCGTCTGCATGCCTGACACAAAACTCCCAAATCAAGCTCTCCAGTCTGAGTTTTGTCACGGCAACAGGTTACCAGGAAGGCAGAGGAAACATTTCAGGGATGCCCTCAAAGCCTCCCTGAATAAAAAGGTAACATCGCCATCAATCTGTTGGAATCTCCTGCTCATGACCATTCAAGCTGGAGAAGAAGCTGACTATTTTGAGCATTTTAGGCAGACCTAGACGTAGGCCAAGGAGCGGACCAAAATCCGAGCATCGCGCCTCATCAAACATTACCTGCCCCACCTGTGGCAGTGTGTGTGAACTTTTCAGTCATCCCAGGACCCATAAACCCAGAGTGAAAGAGTCACTCTCTGTCCCAAGGGACTGCCTAAGAAAGCATCGCCTGAGCTCTATGTGGCTGTGTTAATGTTTGCAAACATCAGTTAGAGGTGCCCTATTGTCCAAGTCCACTTACAGAGCTGTGCCACTAATCTTCCAAGCCCTATATATGGACCTGGAAGACTGTGTGGGTGGCAAATGGTACTGTTGAGCTGTCTCACCTTTGGTGTTCCTTAGAATGTATTGTCATCTTGAATTTGTATTCTCAGATTCAATGCATATGATACAGACTGTTTGCCATCTCCTGACAAGCATGATAAACTGGCTGTCCTCTTGGGAGAGTGCAGTATCAAAGAAGAAATTCTTCTTGATTCACCTTATCCATATCCACCGTGCCAACCAACAAATAGGAATTTTGAGTGCCGTTCCACATTGTCACTTATCACAGACTCCATTTCATGCCTTCACATTTTTTATTCTAACCCGGCTCAGACTGTCTTGGCAAACAGAGAAAAATAATCGAAATCCATTTTGAGCCTTTCGAAAGTAAAATTGACCCCATGCTCAGACAATTATTTTAACTTGGGTGTGGTCATTTATATTTGAGCCTCTGGGCAGATTTTCCACATGCCCAATAAACTAGGTCCTGGCGCCAGCACAAAGCTGTGCACATCCTAACTATTCAAGTGAGCTGACCACAGAAAACCACAGGCAGTCAGCTCCGTTTGCTCCTGGCTAGCTTTCCACTGGCAGCAATCACTCCTAGATTCACTTTGTCAGGGTTGCAACATCAGCTCTCTAAATCAGTGGCCTCAAATTCTTTCCCAAAGTTGCTTCAGAACCAAAACACTTTATAAAGCAACTTTGAACGATCCTATTTTTGAAGAGTCTCCATTTCCTTTTGCGCTATTTACCAATTACAAATTAGAAGAGTGGTGCCAGCAGTAGCAATTAGAACAATATGGTTGAGTATTAAAGCCAAAAACAGAGCCAGGAGGGTTCGATTGTGTCACTATTGGGAGTGTTATTTTTCTTTCTTTGTGTATAACATTTTGTTAATATTCTGGTGATTAATTTTTCTTTGGAAAGGTACAGTGTGCAAATTAAAATCCACCCGGAGGCTATATGCAGGGTGCAAAGATTTGACGTTTGTTGAGTAACGAAGGCACAAATATCTATTTAACCATTTCGTAATGAGTTACTGGTGTTAGTTAGGCTGCAGTAATTGGTTCAGATATTCAATAAGTAGTCTCGCTAGTCATGAGCATGAGTTTGAAATAAGGCCGACAACATTGTAGTTCCGTCTCCCACCTACTCTCAACAAGGATTCATGCTGCCAGGAACTGAGGTTTGTAATGTTACTCCTCAGGAGTTGAAATAGACATTGTTGGAGGGGGTGTCAGGGTAGGGTGAGTGCAAGTTTTGAATTTGACTGTCAAAATATTGAAACATGGATGTAAAACACAATCTGAAGATTCAACTTAAAAAAAAAATACAGATGAGGAGGGATAAATGCCACAATACTGCTGTATTGATCACCATGGCTACAGCCTCATTATTAGCAATTATTAGGACATACTCACCTGCTATAAGAAAAAGGTATATTATAGTAAATGCCCAATATATGTCAGGGTCGATTATCCAATCATGCTACAATACCAGCATGTTGCCAGGCAAACTAATCATGTCAGATTGTATGCAGTCGTATGATATTTTATCTCTGCACACATTGAGAGGAATTTAATGTTCGTGATGGAGGTCTCGCCCACCAGCTGGAGAATCAGGAGGAGCCCTGTCAACTTCATTGGGGAAGGCCCAATAGAATTAGTACACATCAGGGCATTTAACTGGCTGGCGTTGGGCTTCCCCAGGATTTAGGACCAGGGGAGGAGGAGTGCTGAAATCCCACCGCCCTCACCCGCAAGAGCTGCTGGTGAATAAGAGGCCAATAGCTGTCCATTGCCTGTCAGCACCACCCGAAATTGTGATTGCACTATTCGCACCTCCTCAGATACTGAAGCAGTCCGCATCCTTATGCAGCAAGACCTGGATAATATTCAAGCTTGGGCTGATAAGTAGCAAGTAACATTCGTGCCACACAAGTGCAAGGAAATGACCATCACAAACAAGAGAGAATCCAACCATGACCTTTTGACATTCAATGGCATTATTATCACTGAATAGCCTGCCATCAACATCCTGGGGGTTACCATTGAACAGATACTGAACTGGATCATCCTCATAAATACTATGGCTACAAAAGCAGGTCAGAGGCTGGAAATTCTGAGGTGAGTCACTCCCCTCCTGTCTCCCCAAAGCCTGTCTATGTACAAGGCACAAGTCAGGAATGTGATGGAATATTCTCTACTTGCCTGGCTGAGTGCAGCTCCAACAACACTTGAGAAGCTCAATATCATCCAGGACAAAGCAGCCTGCTTGATGGTTTGTGGATGGAGTGCCATTCAATCCCTCCAGCACCAACGCACAGTGGCAGCAGTGTGCTCCATCTACAAGATGCTCTGCAGGAACTCTCTGAAGTTCCTTCAACTGCACCTTCCAAAGCCGTGACCTCTCCCATCTAGACGGACAAGGGCACAGACACACAGGAACACCACCACTTGCAAGTTCTCCTCCAAGTTACATACCCATCCTGACTTTGAGCTATATTGCAGTTCCTTCACTCTCCCTGGATCAAAAGCCTGGAACCTCCTTCCTAACAGCATTGTGGGTATACCTATCACATGGATTGCAGCAGTTCAAGAATGCACACCGCACCTTCTTGAGCAATTAAGGATGGGCATTAAATGTTGGCCTAGCCAGCGATACCCACATCCTGTGAAAGTGTTTATTTTAAAATTCTGACTCCTTCATACACATCCTGTTGTATCTTGAAATGCACTCCTTTAGTATTCACCCACAGACTCCAGTATATTGTGGGTGAGACAAAAAGAGGAGGAGACAGGAACTCTACATAGCTTCTTGGAATATACAAACTCTCTTTGATAAAGACAAAGGCAAGCTAGAAAGGCTGGGCAGACCCAACAAAATCAGACAATTCACCTTGCCTGCATAGTGGATAGCCATGCAGATCTGCATGGCAAAAGTGCAGGAGTATCCCTTTTACCATTTGTGACCCTTGAAGTATTGTGACAGTTTCTGCAATAAAGCAGGGTTAATCTCTTCAAAGTTAAGGTGGGCTCACTATCAGAAACTGCTTAAAATACCTGGGTGCAGGCTGCTGAGAGAGTGACTTCAGTCTCTCTCATCCACAGGTCATTTGAGAAAATGCAAAACAAAACTTGAGTCATAAAAGATTACTCAGAATTTGCATTTGCCTACTTTGAGTCATACATCCAAAGGCCTTATACTTAATCGCTCTCAAACTGGTGAAGCTTCACTGAGGCAACATGCAAAGCACTCGGGCATCCTTTCAGCTTTTTGACATCTATCTTTGCATACCTATTTTGTTCTTAGGTACAGTTTCTTAATGTACTGATAAATGCTACAAGTATTGTAAATAAATCTTGCAAGTTTCACCCACCAAACACGCTGACAACAGAAGTCACTTGCATGCTCATTGGCTCCCATATATTGACTGGGCAGATGGACACTATTACCCCCCTCACATTTCAACATATATTAGGCATGTAGGAAAAGCCACATACAACAGTTAGGAACAACAGCAAATGGATAACCCTTTGATGATGAGTCTACCCTGAAACTTCTGGGGCTAGAGGCCAGAGTTCAATGCCCACATCCATATGAAGGAGAGTGTCTAGCGACCAAGATCCTAATTTTCTTGAATGAAATGCTTTGATTGAAGGCATTTCCAATATATAAAACTACTTCTTGTCTGGTTTCAGCATTCTTAAGCATCAGATTAAGCAAGCTAAAACACAAGGCTTTACCAATCACAATGTTGCTCAGTAATCTGCTCCCACACTGGTCACTAGACCTATTGAGATAATGCTCACCATAGGATAAAGGCAAGAGTTGACACAGATAATTGTCATGAAAGTATAATAATTTTCATATTTTTCTAGCTTATTATGAAGTAGGTTTATAGGGGTAAGTATAATTGGATTTGTCTGTGTGTGATTTAATTACATTTGGAGTCAAACAGACTTAAGTTGAACTCATCAATAAAAGCTAGGTGCTTGACATGCTAATGAGTAAACGTGGATGCTAGCTTAGCATGTAAGGTGTGAAGGGAATTTGCATTTTTAGATAAACGAAGGGATATTTGGATTTCAAAGGGATCTCATTCTGTTTACAACTGGCCAGATAAACAAGACTAAGGAATGTGTTTATTTTTGTCAAAGGTTACTTGAATTAGTGGCAACATGAAAATTTTTATATTGTGAGGAAGATACAGTATCATAGACATTGGAACAATAGAATTTGCATATTAAAAAGAGAGAAGCATATACAAAGTAGAATGAAAGGTTATGTGTGAGAAGGCCATGTAAGATCTAACAGGAATTTATGAAATAGCCTTAATGAAGCCTCCAGCATTTGTGTATAAGTCTGCTATCTAATGGAACTGAAGCTAGTGAAAAGCCATTAGGAATTCCACTATCCAGGGCATTGTGTTAACTTGCTCGATCTGTTTAAAATTTAAAATCCATTTTGGACAGTTGCCTTAAAGGGAGTGTAGTTGGGGTCAGGTTAATTAGGAATATTATGAGTTATTATAGTAGTAATTGTAATCTTATGTATGCGCTTGAAACCTTTTATATTTTGTTAGCTATTTTAATTTAATTTTTAAAATCTCTAAAGGTCTTGGTGGATTTATTACTTCTGAATTCAATGCATACATCTTGTAATAAGTACAAATGGAAAAACCATTGTGATAGTGTGACCAAGTTTACCTTCTGGATTTGGTCCACCTGCAACATCACCTGCCACGTCATAACATAATGCACTGTCCTATAGGACTGAAGCCTGCTGCTGCTTATAGCTACTCCTACCAGGAGATCTGCTGTCAAGGTATGCCATGCTCATCTGTCTTACGCCTCTTTACATTTCCACTGTAGCTCGTCTGCAACAGTTCTATGACATTCTATCATTCAGCTATGACTGAGTCGACCCTTCTTTCTGCTGCCCTCCATTTTACCGTCTAGAAGAGATCTCTGTAGCTTTTCAGCTCTGATCAAATGGCTGATATACTGACACTTTCTTTTCTGGGTGTCACTTCTTAACAAGTGTTTTTTTTTTCACTCTTGCGTGCATCTCAGCATCCACATTTCAAAGGCCTCTATTTTCTTCCACAGATCTTTACTTATTGTCCAGGTTTCTGAGGCATACAGGAAAGTGAATAGAATGTAGCATCCTATGAGTTTATCCTGTTACAAGCTTGAATTTTCTTCTTGTTAACATATCCTCATCTTCACAAAATTACTTTTGGCTATTCCTTTACTTCTTCTAACTTCTGCATCACATCCATCATCTTCTGTTATCATTTGTCCTAAATATACAAACTTCTCTTGTTCCAGTGTGACACCATCCATTTCAATCTTCACTCTAGTTTCTAATGTGTTCTTTCTAACTACCATTGTTCTTGTCTTTTTGGTGTTCATACTCAGTCCATATTTTAAACTTCTAGATTTTATTTGATCTATGATATTTTGTAGGGTTTCTTCTACTTCTGCACCTAGCACTGTATCATCTGTGTACTGCAAGTTTGTAATGCTCTTGCCTCCATTTTTTACCCCTGGAAGCACATCTTAATTCTTTGAATATTTGTTCTGTGTCCAGACTGAATAGTTTTGGTGACAGTACGTAGCCTTGTCGTACTCCTCTCTTCACTTGAAACATATCATGTCCATCTTCTGGCCTGATGCTCGCCATTTGGTCCCAATATAGGCACTGGATAAATCTCACATCTTTATTGTCAATACCACATTCAGCAATGTGTCCTATTAAACACCATTGAACACCTTTCTTAGTCTATGAATCACATATTAATGTTTTTGTTTACTTCTAAATATTTATCAAAGATTCTTCTTGGGTTAAATGTCCCCTTTTTTGTTCCTACTCCAGGTCTAAATCCAGATTACATTTCACCAATTTCTACTTCAAATGTGTTATTACTTACTTCTATTATGATTTTCAAGATCACTTTTAATGAGATGACTCATTGAGCTTATAGTTCTAAAATGATTGCACTCCATTGCTTTAGGCTTCTAAGTGACTTAATGAATAACGAATAACTTAAGTCACTTGTAATGTATTCTTTGGCCTATATTTAATCACAAATTTCTCTTATCACTTTGACTTCTGTTTCTCCAAGGGCTTTTAGGTGTTCTGTTACTTTTATGCCTGGAGCTTTTCTTGTACTCATCAATTTCAAAGCATTATTTACCTCTGATATCATAATGTTTGTTCCTTCATTTGCAACCAATTATGTTATGGATAGTGGTAAGGAAGAAGAAGCCCTGGCCCAACTAAGTAACCAACAAATTTATGACGAAGTTGACCAAAACTCTCAAGAGATCAACTTCTGAGCCTGTTACATTCAATGGCAGAGGTAGCTTCTTGAGAATAGGGACATGTAATATAAGGGCTTTATAAAGGACTTTGGGAAAGCTTGATAATTGTATACAGGTATTAGATAGACCTTGTATTGACTTACTAGGACTTGCAGAAGTAAGATGGCTAGAATCCACTCAGATGGATAAGAAGAATCATGTGCTTTACTTCTCAGGAGGTGAGAAACATAGGAATGGAGTAGGAATCCTAGTAAACATAAGATACAAGAGATCTGTTCAAGGTTTATCAAAGGGAAGACAGAAGTGACAAAACATTTTTGCGCCTTACTGAGTTTCATGGATAAACAGAATTTTATTGACCCAAAAGCAGAGACAAAATAGAAACATGAAATATTTGGAAAGATTTGAGTTTCAAAGAGGTGTGAGAACAATTAAACCTGAGATGAAAAGAGGAAAGAGGTATTTTAGAGTTGCTTTAGAGCCAGAAAAGTCTTGAGCTGCAAAAAGCAATCTTGTTCTGAAGTCTAGGATTTCCGCAGCAGAATGGAAGAGTTTGAGATTGAGTAGTATGCTTTTATTAAAGCTACAGTAGGTTGCCATGGGTAATATTATTATATATTTATAGTTAAACATCTATAAGGGAATGTTGACTGGAAGGACTTTACCTTTGGGTCTGACCAAATAGGGAGTGTTTTGGGAGATGTTTTGTAAGGCTAATTTTGATGTGCAACTGTAATCTTGTGTGCCTAGGTTTTATTTTCTTCTTTGTTAATAAAACTTTTACTTTTAATTTTTTAAATCCCAAAAGCGCTACTGGACTTCCTGCTGAGATCAGTATGTTTTCTCAGAATACAAAAAAAGAGTATGGCCTGTAAGCCAAGTTTCCCTCTGGGATTTGGTTTGCTCAGCAACTAACATCTGCTGTGGCCTTAACAATGCAGCATAAAGCTTTTGCAAAGAGAAGCATTGGAATCCAATGCACTGAGCACATTTTATCTCCCAGTATTAGGGCAAAAATAGATTCATTTTATTTCCTCTGCTTCCCAAAAGTTCACTGGGATGTAATAGAATAAGATCATATCAGGGTAGGTGTCCATCCATGGTGGTTGAAGATGGTGGACTTAATGTATTGACTCACTTTATTGGGTAGTTGTGTACAGGAGTGTTGGCATATTGAGGAGAATGTGCACTTGAATGAAGGATTTGGCAACAGAACCAACCATTGTCATCTTGCCTTTTGCAATGGGGGAGCTCACTCTATAGGCAGACTTGGTCTCAGTGTCCCCTTTTGCCAACTGTTGCAGCTGAGCCTTTGATTCTCCTGTTATGGGGTAATGTGTTATTATCTCTATTCAATGGCTATAAATCAATGATCCTCCACCTCCCGTCATTCTGTCCAACCTTAATTTCCACACATCTCTGGTATGTTTCACAATGATAATTGTGGTGTGTATGCACTACTTCATGGGCTTGAGGGTCTTCCCAGCAGTGATCAAACACATGGAACTGAATTATCACTCCCGAGTCAAGTGCTTCAAAGTTGGGAAATTTCCCGACTTGGGAGAAAATGACTCAAATGGTTGGATTTTTGTGCCAGGTTAGGAAAGGGTGCTATTGGGGCCTGGGCTTGCTGCCCACAGACATAGTATGAAGGCAACCATAGGGGCTGCTTGTTATAAGGGCAACTTCGGTGCTCTGGAACTTGGTTCCTGTTATAATAAAAGAAAAAATAGCCCTCTAGCCATCACTCCTCACACCACCTCATGCTGCCACACACCTTTCCATGCCCAATCTATGCCAGCGCATGCCATCTCATTCTCCTCTACCCACCCTCCATGGTCCCATATACCCTCCATGCCAACCTATTGCCAATTCATGGTAACCCATGACCCTGACTCGTGTCTATAGCCACATGCCCCCATACCCACCACCCTTTGCCCTTAAATCCCCCATGGCAACTCGCCCAGTATCCCCCATGGACAGATCTCAGGACCCATGCTGTAATTAAAATAAAATAGCGTTCTAAGTATCAATTACAGAGTTCACTATACTAAAAAACACTCTAATTGATAAATGCCCATTCAATACAATTACATGTATACAAACAAACAAACACTCTGCTCTTCGAGCCTGTTCTGCCATTCAATAAGATCATGGCTGATCTCATTGAAACATCAACTCCACATTCCCGCCTACCCCTGATGACCTTTCACCACCTTGCTTATCAAGAATCTATCTACCACTGCTTTCAAAATATTCAAAGATTGCTTCCAGTGTCTTTTGACGAAGAGAGTTCCAAAGGCTCGTGACCGTCAGAGAGAAAAGATTTCTCCATTTCAGTCCTAAATGGACAATCCATTATTTTTGAACAGTGATCCCTAGTGCTAGATTCTCCCACAAGTGGAAACATCCTCTCCACATCCACCCTGTCAAGACTCCTCAGGATCTTAAAGGTTTCAATTAATTCGCCTCTTACTCTGAAGACTGTTACAGAACTCTGAAGAAGAGTCATACAGACTCGAAACATTAACTCTGTTTCTCTCTCCACAGATGCTGCCAGGCCTTCTGAGTTTTTCTAGAATTTTCTTTTCTTATATCCCTTCATAGCCTCCTTGTGTCCTTTTCACATCTTTCAAACCTGCCTATCTTTCTGACATTCTGACAAATTTAGCAATCATACCTTCGGTCACTTCATCCAAGTCATTTATATAAATTGTAAAAAATTGAGGCCCCAGCACTGATCCCTGTGCCACACCACTTGTTACATCTTGCCAACCATAAAAAGACCCATTTATGCCTACCCTCTGACTAGCTAACAGGATGCAATCGTCTATCCATGCCGCTATGTTACCCGCTACACCATGAGCTTTTATTTTCCGCAACTACCTTTGATGTGGCACATCTATCAAATGCCTTCTGGGAATCTAAACACAGTACACCCACTGGTTCCCCTTTATCTATGACATATGTTACTTCTTCAAAGAAGTCCAATGAATTGGTTAAACATGATTCTCCTTCCACAAAACCATGTTGACACTGCCTGATTATGTTGAATTTTGCTAAGTGCCCTGCTATAAAATTGCCTGTAACATTTTCCCAATGACATATTAAACTAACTGGCCTATGGTTGCCTGCTTTTTGTCCCCTTCCCTTTTTGAATAAAGGAATTACATTAGCTATTTTTTAATCTAATGGAACCTTTCCTGAATCTAGAGAATTTTGGGAAATTACAACCAATGCATCAGCTGTCTTACTAGCCACTTCTTTTAAGACCCTAGCATGAAGTCCATCAGGAGCCAAGGACTTGGCAGCCTGCAGCTCTGACAATTTTCTCAGTGCCACTTTCCTGGTGGTTGCAATTTTTCAGAGTTCCTCCCTCCCCTTCCATTTCCTGATTTACAGCTATTTCTAGGATGTTACTTGTATCCTATAGTGAACATTGATGCAAAATACCGGTTCAATTCATCTGCCATCTCCTTCTTTTCCATTATTAATTCCCCAGACTCACTTTCTATAGGACCAATGCTCACTTTGTTAACTCTGTTTTTCTTTTTAAAGTATCTGTAGAAACTCTTATTATTTGTCATTATATTTCCAGCTAGCTTTCTCTTGTACTCTAATTTTTCCTTCCTTATCAGTCTTTTGGGCATTCTTCACTTTTTTATATTCTGTCCAGTCTTCAGACCTGCCACCTATCTTTCAACAATTGTATGCTTTTTCTTTAAGTTTGATACTATCTTTAATTTTTCTAGTTAACCATGGATGGTGGGTCCTCCCCTTAAATTTTTCATTTCTTGTTGGAATGTATCTATTCTGTGTATTCTGAAATATCCCCTTAAATGTCTGCTACTTTGTCTCTGTTGACCTATACCTTAACCTAACTTGCCAGCTCACTTTAGCTGTGCTTTCATGCCCTTATAATTGCCCTTATTCAAGTTTAAAATACTAGTCTTGGACCCACTCTTCTCTTCCTCAAACTGAATGTAAAATTCAGTCATATTATGAATGCTGTATTTAGTGGCACCTTGACTATGAGGTAATTAATTAATCTTATCTTGTTGTACAGTACCAGGTTTGGTATAACCTGCTGTCTGGTTGGTGCCAAAATAAGAAACTATCTGGAGGACATTCAATGCATTCCTCATCTAGGCTACCATTGCCCAGCTGATTTCCCCAGTCTGCAGATTAAAATCCCTCATGATTATCACAATACCTTTCTGACAAGCTCCAATTATTTCTTCTTTTATATCCTGTCCTACCATACAGTTGCTGTTAGGGAGCCTGTATAGCACTCCTACAAGTGACTTCTTGCCTTTATCATTTCTCACTCTACCAAAAACGTTTTGACATCCTGGTATCCTGAACTTGGGTCATCCCTCTCTAATGTGCTAATACTGTCATTAATTAACAGAGCCACGCCTCTCCATCTATTCCTAGCTTCCTGTCCTTCTTAAATGTCACTTACTCTTCAATATTCAGGTCCCAATCTATGTCATCCTGCAGCCATGTCTCTATAATGGCTGTAGGATCTAATTCTTTCTATTTGCATTCTCAGTTCATCTGTTATGTTTTGAATGCTATGTGGATTCAGATACAGAGCCTGTAGTTTTGCCTTTTAATTATTTTTGTAACCTCTAGCCTTATCTGCTGATTTACTCTTAGATGTGTGCTCCCTCTCTGTCCCTTTCTGTCATGATCTGTTTGTCATTTCCCACATTAATTCCTTTCTCACCTTTTCTCTACTCTTTGGTTTACCACATATATTCCCAAATTTGATTCATTGCCTCCACTATTTAGTTTAAAACCTTCTCTACTTCGCTACTTATGCAGCTTGCATAAATCTACAAGTACTGAAGGAATGAAACCGACAGACCACCTGGTATTGACCTAGGCACCGGAAACAACTCCAAATTCGGCCCTGTCAACCTTGCAAAGTTGTCCTTACGAACATTTGGGGTCTAGTGCCAAAATTGGGAGAGCTGTCTCACAGAGTAGTCAAGCAACAGCCTGACATAGTTACCCTCACGGAATCATACCTTACAGATAATGTCTCAGACACTGTGATCACCGCCCCTGGGTATGTCCTGTCCCACCAACAAGACAGACCCATCAGAGGTGGTGGCACAGTGATATACAGTTTCGAGGGAGTTGCACTGGGAGTCCTCAAAATCAACTCTGACCCCATGAAGTCTCATGGCATCAGGAAACCTCCCTTCCTATTACCACGTATGCCCCTCCCCCAGCTGATGAATCAGTGCTCCTCCATGTTGAGCACGACTTGAAGGAAGCACTGAGGTGGCAAGGGCACAGAGTGTACTCTGGGTGGGGGACTTCAACGTCCATCACCAAGAGTGGCTCGGTAGTACCACTACTAACCATGCTGGCTGAGTCTTAAAGGACATAGTTGCTAGAGCAGGTCTGTAGAAAGTGGTGGGGGACCCAACACGAGGGGAAAAACCTTACTTGACTTCATCCTCACCAACCTGCCTGCCGCAGATGCATCTGTCCATCACAGTATCAGTAGGAGTGACACCGCACAGTCCTTGTGGAGACAAAATTCCATCTTCACATTGAGGATACCCACCATCGTGTTATGTGGCACTACCACTGTACTAAATGGGATAGATAGAACAGATGTCGCAACTCAAGACTGTGCAACCATGAGATGATGTGAGCCATCAGCAGCAGCAGAATTGTACTCGAACACAATCTGTAACCTCATCCCTCACTCTACAATTACCATCAAACCAGGGATCAACACTGGTTTAATGAAAAGTGCAGAAGGGCATGCCAGAAGCAGCATAAGGCATACCTAAAAATGAGGTGTCAACTTGGTGAAGCTATGACACAGGGCTACTTGTGTGTCAAGCAGCATAAGTAGCAAGTGATAGACAGAGGTAAGTGATTCCACAACCAATGGATCAAATCTAAGCTTGGCAGTCCTGCAATATCCAGTCGCGAATGGTGGTGGACAATTAAACAACTCACTGGAGGAGGAGGCTCCACAAATATCCCCATCTTTAATGATGGTGGAACCCAGCACATCTGTGCAAAAGATAAAGCTGAAGCATTGCTACAATCTTCACCAGAAGTGCCAAATGGATGATCCATCTTCGCCTCCTCTGGAGGTCACCGGCATCACAATTGCCAGCCTTCAGCCAATCGAATCCACTCCATGTGATATCACGAAACGGCTGAAGGCACTGGATACTGCAAAAGCTATAGGCCCTGACAATATTCTGGCAATGGAACTGAAGGCTTATGCTCCAGATCTTGCCGTGCCCCAAGCCAACCTGTTCCAGTACAGCTACAACACAGGCATCTGCCCAGCTATGTGGAAAATTGCCCATGTATATCCCTTGGAAAAAACAGGAAAAATCCAACCCAGCCAATTACCACCCCATCAGTCTACTCTTGATCATCAGTAAAGTAATGGAAGGGGTCATCAACAGTGCTATCAAGCTGCACTTGCTTAGCAAAAACCTGCTCACTGATGCCCAGTTTGGGTTCCACCAGCGCCACTCTGCTCCTGACCACATCACAGCCTTGGTTCAAACATGGGCCAAAGAGCTGAACTCCCGCGGTGAGGTGAGAGTGACTGGCCTTGACATCAAGGCCACATTTGACTGAGTGTGGCATCAAGGAGCCCTAGCAAACCTGGAATGAATGGGAATCAGGAGGAAGACTCTCCTCTGGTTGGAGTTATACCTAGCACAAAGGAAGATGGGGTTGGTTCTTGGAGTTCACCACCACTTGCGACAACTCATACTGAAGCAGTCCATGTCTAAATGCAGCAAGACCTGTACAATATCCAGGCTTGGGCTGACAAGTGGCAAGTAATACTCACGCCACACAAGTGCCAGGCAATGACCATCTCTAACAAGAGAGAATCTAACGATCACCCCTTGACATTCAATGGCATTATCATCACTGAATACCCCACTATCAATATTCTGAGGGTTACCATTGACCAGAAACTGAATGGGACTAGCCATATAAGTACTGTGGCTACAAGAGCAGGTCAGAGGCTAGGACTTGTGTGACAAGTAACTCATCTCCTGACTCCCCAAAGCCTGTCCACCATCTACAAGGCACAAGTCAGGAGTGTGATGGAATACTCCCCACTTTGCTGGATGAGTGCAGCTCCCACAACATTGAAGAAGCTTGACCCCCACCCAGGACAAAGCAGCCCACTTGATTGGCACCCCTACCACAAACATTCACTCCCTCCATCACCAACACACAGTTGCAGCAGTGTGTACCATCTACAAAATGCACGGCAGAATTCACCAAGGCTCCTTAGACAGTACCTTTCAAACCCAGGAGCACTACTACCTAGAAGGATGAGGGCAGCAGATAGATAAGAATGCCACCACCTGGAATTTCCCCTCCAAGCCACTTGCCATCCTGACTTGGAAATAGATCACTGTTCCTTCACTGTCACTGGGTCAAAACCCAAGAACTCCCTTTCTAACAGCACTGTGCATGTACCTACACCACATGGACTACAGTGGTTCAAGGCAGCTCACCACCACCCCATCAAGGGAAATTAGGGATGGGAAGTAAATGCTGGTCTAGCCAGAAAGCCTACATCCCATGAATCAATAAAACATTTCCTTCAAGCACTTAATCCCGTATAAAAACATACATTTGTATTCATAGCCCCACTTCAAAGACAGTTAATCCCATTATCGGCAGTTAGAGCTGTCTGACAAGCTGTGAATTTACAGCACCTCCTCCCACTCCCCCACTGTGATAATAGGATGTGAAAGCAGTCACACATAAATAAGTTATAGCAGTAATCCTTAATCTTATGTCAACAAGCATCTATTGACATTTCCAGCAGTGATTGTTTTTTTAACTGTGACTCACAGCTGGCTTTTTACTCCAAAATTTAAAGGGCAGTGGATTTAAGTGACTTGACAGCTTGACAGTTCCACAGATGAGGCACCTTTATCAAATGCCTTCTGCAAATCTAAATATAGTATCTCCACTAGTTCCCTGCCACTCATAATATATGTGACTTTTTCAAAGAATAAATTGGTTAAACATGATTTTCCTTCCCCAAAAAACCATGTTGACTCTGCCTGATTACCTTGAATTTTTCCAAGTGCCTTGCTATAATGTCTTTAATAATAGCTTCTAACATTTTCCCTTTGATAGACTGGGCTATAGTTTCCTTCTTTCTGTCTCCCTCCCTTTATGATTAAAAGAGTTACATTCACTATTTTCCAATCTAATAGAACCTTCACCGAATCTAGGGAATTTTGTAAAATTAAAACCAACTCTCAACTATCTCACTAGCCACTTCTTTCAGGGCCCAAGGATGAAGTTTACATTTACGCACATTAACAGCCCCAAAGCAGTAGCTGAACATCCATAAAAGGATAGCTGAACTTCACCGAACAGGTACCTGGACCTCTCCAAAATGGTACATGGCCCACTCCAAAGAACTCTGGTCGGTTTAGCCATTTTCCTCAAATATCTAAAGCCCACGAGTCATGCTTTGGAAAGCTGGGTGACAAAAATTGCTTCTGAGACAAGGCAGCTGCACTTTCAAACATGCTGCTGCATCCATGAATTACAGATTTATGAAATACCTGCTGCCCGTCTTCGCCATCACATAGGCAACAGTGCTAAAAATAGCTATTTTCCAAACCTTCAGGTCCACATAAATATAAGCACATGTAGGACTGAGCTGAATGTGGCCCTTATGCTATAGATTGAACACCCTGATGTAAAGTATCACCAATAACATAAGCTAATGGAACACAGAACAAGATCATTAATATTGCCTTATGTTTCCACTGTATGTTAAAGTACGTGATTTTATATAGCTCCTTTCTCAATCTCAGGATATCCCAAAGTTCATTTTGGTTAATGACCTATGTTTGAAGTATAGTCACTGTTGAAATGTAGGAAACATGGACCACTTTAGGTTGACCATTGCCGCCCAACTAGGAAAATGGCGCCATTTTGTGCGCCTTGAATCGCTTGTGAATCCCTTACAGTGCTTTCCATTGCAAGCACCATTTCTAACGCTTTCTTAAATTCAAGATCCACTTCAGCCAGTAATCTTTGCTGAATAACATCCTCTTGCATGCCACAGAACAAACGATCTCTGAGCATATCATTCAGGGTTTCATCGAAATCTCAATATTCCATTAGTTGTATAATTTCACCATGTTGGTAGCAATGGTTTCCCCTGGGGCTCAATTCCTTGAATTGAACCTGAACTTCTGCATTGTGACTGAGGGCTTGAGTTGGAAATGTCCCTTAATGAAGTCAACTAATTCACTGAAGGTCTTTGAATCAGGGGCACTGGGGGCCATCAAGAATTAAACAGTAGGTTTTGCTCCCACAAATACTCAGGAGAATTTCTCTCCTCTTTTCCTCCCCTGTGATTTTGTTGACTTGAAAGTAGGATGCAAGACATTCTATATATTAAGATCAATGGTCTGTGGCTGGCTTAAAGGGGTCAATTCTGCCAAACTATGGCACCGCTGATGGATATAACTTCCTTTCTTTTAATTATCTTAGATACTCGCAATTGCTGGGCAAGGGACAGCATCGGATCTGATTTATCCTCATCACCGGTTTGTTATAGAGTTGATTTTCCAGGCAACTTTTCTGGTGGAAACATTGAACTTTATTTACAAGACAGCAGCAGCAGCCACATGGTGTGCATCATACTCTAATAACTAAAGAAGAACTCGCTCCTCAAGGTTCCCTGCTCTGCCAACTGGTTTACACAGATCATGTAATCTTACAACACTGGATTATTCTCAAAGTTACTGTCCTATGTGTAGACCATTTTTGAAATCCTGAAGCAGCTACCCTGTGGCCTCTCTCAGCAAGATTGTCAGTTTAGTGGGAGTTTAGAGTGAGATATTGTGCCCCCATTTCTATTAGGAACTTACCTCAGATTACACAAGCCAATTCTACATAGAACACTTAGGGCAGAGTCTTTTGGCTGGCATGCAGCTGGCGGAGCCCACATGCCAGCACTTAAAATGTTGCGCAAGCGTCCCAACGTCAGCGCGTGGCATCATGATATTTCAGTCGGCAGGCGCACAGTGGGACGCTCGCCCATCATTAATTAAAGGCCTTGTTAAGGCCCTTAACTTGCCAATTATCGACGATTTTGAGGGGCTCATGCGAACTTTGGCTCGGCGCACAGGCCCAACGGACAGGCAGGTAGGTGATTTTTTTACAAACCTCATCCAGTGGCGGGGTGAGATTTGATAGTGGTTTTAAAAACACTTAATAAAGTTTTTGTTTATTTCATTAACATGTCCCATCTCGTGTGACATTTTCATATGAGGGGGACATGTTAATGAATTTTTTCTTGTTCTATTTTTTATATTTGCAAGTCTTTCATCGATCTCCCTGAGGCAGTACTTTGCACTCCTTGGCGCGCATGTGCGAATTTGCGCACTCTGACAGTTGGGGAATCCCTCCTGCCCCCCACCCCCCACAGCATAGGAAGCACATAGCACTTCCTATCGGGCCCACTAAAATGGCGGCAGGGCACATTTCAATGGCGGCAATTAGCTGCCTGCCCGCCGCCAAGCCGGTGGGGCCCACCCGCCCATCAAGGGCAAAATTCTGCCCTTAGAGGCAATGCTCAGAGCTGAAAGGTCAGTGTCCTACACACTGTGCCTCTCTGTCTCCATAAAGTAAAAGTGTTTTATTCAATATATATTTGACAAATTCTTACCAGTTTTATAAAAATAACTTTATCATTTTCACATTTGATACTGTAAACGAGGTACTGTAATTGCAAATAGTAACACAGCTGACTGAGCATTTTGTAGACACAGGCCCTTCCAAGAGAAATAAAAGATTACAGGCATATGGTTTATGGCTTATTGTGCAAGCATATTGATTCCAGACTTTACCATATAGAGAGTGGCTGAACTAAACCATTTCCTTAATCATGCATAGGCGCACTCACATTTACATTCCACTTTGGTTGGACTGCTACCACAGTCTAGAGTCATGGCAAATCTGTCATATGGCAACTTTTCTGAAGTATGTATGAACATCTAAATTTAGACCACTTTCCATTCAGAGAAATGATTTGTAAACAATAATGTTTGTAACCAGTGCCATTTTCTGAGAGCTTACATAACTCCATTAATAGTGTGAAAAGAGTAGTGTAATTTTAAGAAATGCCAGAAGATTGGCAGCCAATACAGCGTCTAAATTTAGTAACACTGGTAAAGTATATACATTATCTTATTAAGATTAATGCTAAAAGGAATATTTTATTTCCCTCATCTGCTTTGTGCAAATAGTGGAGACCAACTGCAAATCCCATGAACCGGATTTTGAATTTATTTGGTGCTGTGGAATTAATATTATATCTATTTTCAAATTTGTCGTGCTCTTTTGGGAGGAGATCTTATTGAAACACTGAAGTTAATAAATGCATGGTAAAGTAAGCCTGGAAAATTCCTTCAAACTAGATTACACGACGAGGACTAGAAGGCACAGTCTCAAACTAGAAAAAGTCAAGTAAAGAACTAATGTCATAGTGTTCTACACAGAATAAGTGCTCAACACATATTAAATAGATATCCACATATAACAATAGCTTATATTTATATAGCATCTTTAACATAATAAAACATTCCTAGGAGTTTTACAGGAGGAAAAAAAACTAAATCCGACACTGCAACACATAAGGAGATATTAGGTCAGATGAACAAAAGCTTGGCCAAAGAGTTAGATTTTAAGAGTGTCTTAAAGGAGGAGAGCAAATTGAAGAGGTGGAGAGATGTCGGGAGGGAATCAAGATTTTGCTTGACTGGGTGCCAATGTAGATCAGCAAGTACAGGGGTGATAAGTGAATAGGACTTGGTACGAGTTAAGACATGGGCAGCAGAATTTTGGATGATCTCAAGTTTATGGAGGGTAGATTGTGGAAGGCCAGCCAAGAGTGCATTGAAATAGTTAAGCTTAGAGGTTACAAAGGAATGAATGAGAATTTCAGAAACAAACAAGCTGTGACAAGGGCAGAATCGGGCCATGTTATGGAGGTGAAAATGAGCAGTCTTTGTGGTGGAGTAAATATGGTCAGAAGCTCATCTCAGAGTCAAATATGACACCAAAGTCATGAACAGAGTGGTTTCGTCTCAGGCAGTTGCCGGGAGAGCAATGGAGTTGGTAACTAGGTACCGGAGTTTGTGGTGGGGGCCAAAAACAATTTTGTTTTTATAAATTCTCATTCCTGTTTTCAAATTCCTCCACGGTCTCACCCCTCCTTATCTCTGTAGTCTCCTCCAGCCCCACAAACCTCTGAGATATCTGATCTTATCTGATTTCTGCTTTTAAATCTTCCTCTATTGGTGGCTGTGCTTTCAGCAGCCTAGGCCCCAAGCTCTGGAATGGCCTCCCTACACCTCATCGCCTCTCTACTTTGCTTTCCTCCTTTTAAGAGACTTCTTGAAATCTACCTCTTTGACCAAGCTTTTGGTCATCTGACCTAGTAGCTCTTTATATGACTTGGTGTCAAATTTTGTTTGATAATGCTTATGTAAAGCACCTAGGAACATTTTATTACACTAAAGGTGCTATATAAAGGTACGCAGTTATTGTTACAGCTGGATATCCATTTGATGTGTTGAGAACTTATTCTTTGTAGAACTTTCTGACATCAGCTCTGTTCTTGTATTTTTCTTGGTGTGAACAGACTGGTTTAATCTCAGGCAGTTGCCAGGGAGAGCAATGGAGATGATAGCTAGGGACCGGAGTTTGAAGTGGGCACCAAAACCAATGGTTTCAATCTTCCCAATACTTAATTGGAAGAAATTTCTGCTCATCCAGTATTAGATGTTAGATAAGCAGTCTATTTTTGCAACAGTGGAGGGAGTCAACAAAGGTGGTGGTGAGGTAGAGCTGGCGTTGTCAACGTGAAAACTAATGGTGTGCTTTCAAATGACATTACTGAGGGGCAGCATGTAGATTAGAAATAGAAGGTGGCAAGGATAGATCCTTGGCGGGCAGCATAGGTAGCTGTGCAGGAGCAGGAAGAGAAGCCATTACAAGTGACATCCTGGCTATGATTAGAAAGATGAGAATGGAAACAGGTGAGAGCAGTTCCACCCAATTGGACAACAGTGGAGTGGCATTGGAGGAGGATGACGTGGTCAACTGTGTCAAAGACTGCAGACTGGTCAAGGAGGATGAAGAGGGATAGTTTACCTTTGTCACAGTCACATAGGATGCCATTTGTGACTTTGATAAGAACTGTTTCAGTGCTGTGATGGGCAGAAATCTGGCTGGAGGGATTCAAACATGGAGCTCCATGAAAGATGAGACTGGATTTGGGAGGCAACAACACATTCAAGGACTTTGAAGAGGAAAGGGAGGATGCAGATGGGGTGGTAGTTTGCAAGGATGGTGGGGGTGAAGAATTTTTTGGAGGAGTTGGGTAACAATGGCAGATTTAAAGGCACAGCAGCCGAAGAGAGGACCATTAAAAGTATTGGTTAACATGGGGACCATGACGGGGAAATTGGGTGATCAGAAATTTAGTGGGAATAGTGTAGAGGGAGCAGGACTGAGTTACATGGACAAAATGAGCTTGGAGAGAGAATATGGGGAAATAGGAGGGAAATGAGAAAAAAGATGCGTGTTCAGGGCTAGGGCAGCAGGAGGCTTTAGGGGATGTTTGGATCGGTGGGCTATTGGGAAGGTGGGAAGTGCAGAGACAGCTGATTGGATTCTCTTGCTCTTAGTGTTAAAGAAGTCCATGATGATCTCACACTTATAGTTAAAGGTAAGGGCGAAGGCAGCAAGAGAGAGAGGTTTAAGAAGATGACAATGGGGAAAAAAAAAGCGTGGATATCTTTGCCTTCCAGATGATCCTGGACTTATGAGCAGTTATAGCAGATGAGCAGGACCCAGTAGTGCTAAATGTGGTCCAGCCAGATCTGGCAGTGGATGCCATATTCTTACAAGCTTGTATCCCTTGTACTTAAGGGAGTGGGGATGAGGGCCTTACTGGGGGAATGGCCAGGGTGAGAAAGAGTAACGGTTTTATTAAGGACCAGGGCATCATGGTGAGGGTGTGGTTGAGTCAATCAGTAGCTGCAGAAACATTGTGGCAAATGGAGAGCCAAAGGCTAGACAGTTGGGATTTTGAAAGTGTAGTTCTAGGATTTTTTTTTTGCAGGCATGGATACAGCAGGTTGGGGTGTGGAAGGGAAAATTGGGTGGAGAATTATACAGGGAAGTGATCAAAGATGGCTTCACCTGAGATTGATACAATGGAACTAACAAAACCACATGAGATAGTAAGGTCAAGAAGGTGGCCGTGAATATGGCAGTGGCAGTAGTGTGTACCATCTACAAGGTGCCTGCAACCACTCACCAAGACTCCTTCAACAGCATCTTTATGGACTCTACCACCTAGAAGGACAAGGGCAGCAGATGCATGGGAACATCACAACCTGCAAGTTACCCTCTAAGCCACACATTATCTGTCTCTGGAATCATATCACCGTTCCTTCACTGTTATTGGGTCAAAATCCTGGAACTCCCTTCCTAAAAGTATTGTGGGTGTACTACACCATGTGGGCTGCAGAGCTCAAGCAGGTGGCTCACCACAACCTTCTCAAGGGCAATTAGGGATGGGCAACAAATACTGGCCTAGCCAGCAATGCCCACATCCTGTGGAAGAAGATTTTTTTTTTAAATTCACCCCACATGATATTATGAAACAGCTGAGTGCACTGAATACCTCTGCTCCAGAACTAGCTGCATCTGTAGCCAAGCTGTTCTTGTACATGCTATCGCATTGACATCTACCAGACAAAATGGAAAATTCCCAGAATGAAAAAACAGTCAAAACTGGGAAATATGAATACTGGTCTGAACTGGTCTTGTATATTTTAAAATGGAACACCAGTAAAATTGGGAAATAACAGTACTGGTCCGAACTGTTTTTCCTTCTGGGTTGGCCAGGTACACCCAGGTGGATTTGCACCTCACAAGTGCCATCTCCAACAAGGGGGAATCTAACCATTTGACTTTGATGTATGAACTGGCCTTTTACATTTTAAGGATTGTTTTCTTCAGTCTGGTTTAGTGATGGCACAGCTTTCGCACAGCCATAGTTAACGTGTAAATCATGAATTTTGCTGTCCGAACTTAATAGACATCTTGTGCCTATAATTTTCGTAAATGAAAGGTTTGTGAGGCAGTGGAGAATAGGGCCATTAGCCTGTTCCTGACAAAGGACTGTTATAAATAATAGCAAAATATATCCATGAAAATTTCACCTGATGGCATCTATTATAAATTCTGTTGCTGGCACTGTGATTTTGAAGGCCCATTTCAAGAGTGCTTGAACGTACAATTCATTTATTTTCTGAATCATAGAAAGTGTTGCAACTGATGTTGTGCAATATCTTGCAATCTGTTACAGTCGTATGACATTACTTAACTGATGTTAACCGGATACAGGCCAGTTTATTCATGAAGGTTTCAAAAAAGGATCCTGGGACCAGAGGAGGCAGTACCATGTGGGATTTTTTTTATTAACTATTTGATAGATTCTCATGATAGCACATGTTTAATTAGAAGTGAATCCTGCTTTCTTCTTTATCCTGTGGTCTTCCCTCCAAACTATATCAAACTGGTATAGACAAGTTATTGATAAAGGTTTAGAAGCACTGGCTTAATTAGAAGCGATTTCCTTTCTCTGGTGGATGGTCCACTTGAGCTAGGTCACAATCCACAATCTGTTGATGTTTCTTCCTATAAAAGATCCAGAGCTTTGCTATTTTTCAGTTGAATGGATAATGCTATATAAGTCCTAATTGCTAAACACAAAATTTCACCAACCTAAACAGTGGTATCTGCTTTTCTTTAGGTATGATTCATAGGGCTAGAAATTGTTTGCCCCGGTGCGGGGTGACGATTCGCAACCTGCCTGAACTGGTTGGAAAGCAAGGTGGGTAGCATGTAAAATTCATGTACCCACCTCAGCTCCATGATTATAAGTTGGCCCCCAATGACTCCAGTGCTGGTCCGTAATGCTGCCGTCAGCCTCTGTGGATCGCACCATGTGGTCCAGACAGACTTCCCTTTTTAATGGTTCTGTCCCTATTAAAAGGAAATTACAAAAATGCACTGCGAAGGCTGCTGAATAATCAGTTTGGAGCACTGAAGGGCAAGGAGGATGCCACACCACACCAGGAAAAGGGCTCCCGTTTCGGTGACCCTGCCCTGGGGACACTGGGTCATACAAGTGGAGGCAAGGAAAGTGGCCACTTTTTCCCCAGCAGGCAGCTCAGCACAGTGCTTCCACCAACTTTACTTCAATGCACGCAAGTCAAAAGCACACCAATTGCAACATGGTGAGGGGCTCTTTAAATATCTCCAATACAGGGCCCACCTTGCTTCCTAATGATTGTGATTTCAGGAGTGAAGAAGGAAGATGCTAGTGCACACGTGTTGACTAAATTTGATATCTTGGCATTGTATAAACCCATTTGGGTCACGGAAGTCAGGATATTGCACTTCCAATGTCTTCTGGCTTGGGCAGGGGAAGCATCTGCTTCTGCACTTCCATTATCGTGTGGGCCATATGGGAAATTGCCAGCAGTGCATCATGCGTGAAAAGATCAAGTACATTAATGGCACTGCATAAATGAATTTCACAAAGGCTCTAATTTCACATCCATAGGCTCTAATTATCAGTTTTGACAGTGGGATTCAGCCCAACTCATGCATTTGCAATGATCCATGCCTATTCCTCAATATGATTTATTAGTAGTACTCTCACCTCTAAGTCACAAGGTCTCTCTTCAGAGACTTGAGCACATAATCTAGGCTGATCCTCCAGTGTAGTACTGAGAGGGTGCTGTCAGATGTGCTGTCTCTCGGATGAGGCTTTAAGCCAAAGGTCCAACCGTTCTCTCAGGTGGATGTAAAAGCTCCTTTGGCACTGTTTCAAAGAAGAACTGGAAAATTCTTCCTGGTCAACATTCTCCCTGGTCAATATTTATCCCTTAACCAACATTATTGCTGCATTGTTATTTGTGGGAGCTTGCTGTATGCAGACTGGCTGCTGGAACTTCCTACATTACAACAGTAATATCCTGTTCCAGTATATAATGGACTTTCAGATTTTTAAAACTGAACAAAAGGCTGCAAAAGGTGCCTGAGGATTACCTAATGTCTTTTGCGGATTGAAACCAATTCCCTGTCTCATGGGGCAACAATGTTTCATAGAGTACCATAATCACTTGGCTATTTAGGCCAAGCCCTCATGGGGCAACAAGGGGAACCTTCTAGACTGATGTATCAATGCCCTTTCCTGAAACTAATTTAAATGGGTATTTTCAATTGAATGGATCATTCAAACACAAGACACTGGCTGTCTCAAATTAACAAGGTATCAAACAACAACAGAGAATGTGCAATCAACAAACCACGCTCTGTTTGGAAAAAGGACTTTGAGTTTGTGGAAGTCAAAAGATGAGAAAGCCACGTCTGTGTCAGCTTTAAAACAGTATAAACTGCTCTCGGAGAGAGTTCCACTAAAAGCCATTGAATTAGGGCAAGCCATCTAGCAGTCAAGGTAATAAAAAGCAATTACCTTAAGTGGGAGATTCAAACAGAGAGAAGGACACCCCAACCTGTTCCAGTTAAAGTTAATCTGAAAACCAACCTTCTAGAAATTCAACTACCAGACTCCTCACAGCCGGCTGATAATCCTTCGCTTTACAAGGCCTTCACTTCAACTGCAAAGCATCAACTGCATCTAAGAAACCGCAGGCCTGCCACAAAAGAGACTGAGATAATTATAAGTTTGTAACGGTTCTTTTACTTTCAACTGTATCTAATCTTTGTGTATGTGTGAAATTGTGTGCAGGTCAAGTAAGTGAAATGTTGCATCATTTTGATGTGCGTTTGTGATGATAAATAACATTCTTTACGTTAAAACTCACAAAAATACTGCTGCTTAATTAGGACACATTCCAAGGGTAAAGAAGCAAATACGTTTTACATACCAAAATACTGATCAAGATCAGTAAAAAGGAGAACACAAATTCTGCATGTGACAGTGACTACACTTCAAAATGTATTTAATTTGCTGTAGAGTGCTTTTGGATGCCCTGGGGTTCTGAGAGGTGCTATATAAATGTACGTCCTTTCCTTTCGTGTTCTTGATCAATAAGATGATGCATTGAATGAAAGAAAACAATAATTCTTTCCATTAAAAGCAGCTCCAGGTAAAACACAAAACTGAAAAAAATGAGACTTTCTTGGATTCTTCTGAGAGGTATTACGGATCTGTCTCCAGAATGGGAAGAGTTTACAAGCAATACTCAGCTTGGCCTAACCAAGGTTCAGGGTCATGCCTTAGAACTGCAGAAAAATACATTTTCCTTCCCTCCTTTCCTAACGTCATGGACAAACGGTTTGAAGTAGGTTGGCTGTCCTCCAATACTGTGACCAAGTGACCATTACTCATGTAGGCCCAACACGATGCTGTGACTAAGGTTAATGGCATATTGTGTTAATGCAAGAGGACAGTCATTGCATAATTTAATAACTACAAGTAATCTTCAAACTGCATTTTTTTTCACTCCAATGCAATTTTCAGAGCTGCTTGAATTGTGACATATTCTTGATTTTTTTCTCTCTCATTAAATGCAAAATCTTGCTAATCAAGGACATGAAGGGAATTGACTTGCATGTTATATAGTTCCTTTCAAAACCCAACTTTGAAAATCACTTTGTAATTATTAAATTATGTTACAAAGCTAACCTGAAAACAGAATACAAACATAAATGCGCTCGCACCATTAAACCTGTTTTAGCAACAGTCATCTTGCATTAATACTGCATGCCAATAACATTAGCTAAATCCTTGAAACATTTCTAGAAACTGATTTTAGAATGAACAGTTTTTGGAAAACTAGTTAATGTGAAGTGGTATCCCATTAAAAGGTCATTCTTTGTCTCGTAACCAAACAACAAATCTAGGCTTAAATCAGAATGAAGACCTGGAATGTTTTGCTTTTTAATCAAAAAAAATGTTAATGGTTTAATTCTTGTTCAATCTGTAAATTTTAAAAGTTTGTAAGTGGTCTGAGACAAAGATATGCCACACTCACTGTAATACATGTTAAAATAGCTACTTTTAAAAGTGAAAATGAACATGCAACAGGGGAACACTTAATTAAGGCACATTGTAAACAATTTGCTGACTATCTCAAAGTGGCGTGACGTTAACTCTGGTAACTTTTGTTTCCATAGCAACTTGAAACAAATATTAAAAATAACTAAGAAATCAGGAAGGGCTCAGTGGGAAATGTCTGTTCTCAGAAGTGCAGTGAGCTTGCAAGTCCCCACGTACACACAGTCTAAACCTCAGCAGGTTTCTGCAGCGCCTCTATGTGAAGCTGATTGATCATTGGTAACTAGTCCACCTTTACAATGGAGTATGCAAAATAGTCCTACGGACCAAATGTAAACATGATGCATTAAAGAACATGACTGGCTATAAAATTCAGAAAGCTTTGTCTGGGATTGCAGTGTGTATGGAAGTTAAAGAAATAAATATGACCCGACCATAACTGATACAATTCTTTATCTGCCACCCTGATAACAGCCATTATTGATTTATTGAGGCCAAGGTGACAGGTGATCAAAGAAATTGACCAAGCCGACGATAGATGAATTGTTGATCACCAGGACTGAATTTACAGCAAATTATGAAAATATTGCTGAAAGCTATTGGTAATACTGTATTGCAGAAGTGTAAACATTAAAACAATACAAATATCAGGATTTTTTGGAAAATATACAACATGCAAGGAGGCCATTCGGCCCAAAATGTCCATGCCAGCCAACAAGTTACCACCCAGCCTAATCCCGCTTTCCAGCCTTTGGTCCATAGTATTGTAGGTTATCACCTCAATGCATATCCAAGTACTTCTTAAATGTTATGAGGGTTTCTGCCTTTGTTGTGATCACAGCAGGTGTTATTGCTGAGCAAGCCAGGACCCAGAGTGAACTCTGCCTCACTGATCATAAACCTTTTTATTGTGAAAATGAGGAGGAAAAGCTACTGACCTCAAAAGCATAGGACTCCAATAACACCTTAAGAATTTTTTAAAATTATAAGATTTATTAAAAAGAAAAAAAGACTTAAGCATACAAGATTAAAGTTATACAGTTAATCATTCTGACAGAACAACCCCAAAAATTCCTACTTAGTCAAAAGTACACAATTAAACTATCTTCTTGGCAGCAACCCCCTTGTAGATTTTAACCTTAAAAATCGAGTAATATTACCCAAATTAAGGAGTTTGTTGTCACATTAATTAAAGTATACCTCATGAATTCTCAAACACTTCCACTCTGAATTCCAAAAGAGGTTCAGAAACAAACAGTTTCCTAAAATACAGACTTTCCTGGCTAAACACTTGGTGGCTGCCCAAATTCAAAACTTTCACAGCTTTTTCAATGGCTCACACACCAAGGAGCTGTACTTCAGGGCTTTTCCCCCACTGCCACCGCACTCAGTTAAACATCCTTCCTTAAACATCTTTTTCTTCTTTCATCTCAGGTTCCATTGACCTCAAATATCTCTTTGAACTCAACTTCTCCAAATATAAAAACCTTTAATGTTTTCTATTTTGTTCTCTACTTTTGGGTCAATAAAATGTAATATACCTTCCTGTTTACTCATGAAGTCTTTGTAAAATGCAAATATTTTTTGCCACCTCTGAAAAACCTTTTGAATTTCAACAGCTGAAAAACCAAGTTTCCCAATTATCTCACAATGCAACTTTTAAATCCACCGTATTTACTTGTAACTCCACCTCACCATAACTTCTCATGACAAATGCATCAACCTAACACCTTTTAACCTTTCATCTCTTAGCTCTCACAGACAACTTATCTCTAGTAACCTTCCCCATGTTTAATTCACCCTGGACACGTGCACATGCACACGCCTTTTTTTACTTACACAGAATACCAACATAATTCCAAATATATACATAGAGGTTTTATACACTTTAGTTATGTCTCTGCTCAGCCTTTTCTGTTCCATAGAAAACAATCCCAGCCTATCCAATCTCTCCACATAACAAAAATTATCTGGTCCAAGCAATATCCTTGTAAATCTCCACTTCATGTCTAGGGCAGTAACCTCTAGTGCAGTGATCAGAGCTGCACACTGTACTCAGCTGCAGTTTTACTAGTGTTTTGCTTTATAGTCAGTGGTTGCATAATCCAGTCAATTGAGTTGTGGTTAGAAGGTATGGATTTAGATTCATTGTAGCGCTCACTCAGTCTCGTCACCTGTCTGGGAAAAATATCCTGCAGTCAGCATCACGGTGAAGTGGTTTGGGAAGCAGGAATGTCCTGCAGTCAGTTCTTCTTGAAAATAATAAGAGTGACAACACAAGACAGCACAAGAGCACGGCGGAGAAATCAGAACCAGCGCGAATGCGGGGAAGCTTCAAATCGTGATGTCAGCATAAAGGTGAACGCTGATTGGTGAGTAGTGGGTAAGTGTTTTTCTCCAGTTTTTTTCTCCAGTTTAAAATAGATTAAGCTAATGAAAAGTAAGAATTTTAGTTTTTATTTGAAGTACATAATTTAACGTTTTTTAACTGTATTTAACTTAAAAGGTTTTTTTTTCAACTAGAGGCATGGTAGGGCAGCACAGTCCCATGTTATGTACTGCCTGCAACATGTGGGAAGTCCTAGATGCTCCTTGCGCTCTGACCAACCACATGTGTAGGAAGTGCCACCAGCTGCAGCTACTTGAGCTCCAAGTTTCGGGGCTCAGCGGGAGGCACTGAGGTGCAACCGTGAGGCTGAGAGTTTTGTGGGTAGCACAATAGTTTTTAGATGTGGTCACCCCACAGCTTAAGGAAGTGCAGACAGAGAGAGAATGGGTGACCATCGGTCAGAAGAAAGGTGTCAGGCAAGTAGTCAGGAAATTCCCAGGGTGCATTGCATTCAAAAACCATTCATCTATGTTGGAAAACGGTGAGAGTGACGGTTCCTCTGGGGAGTGCAGCCATGCTCATGGCACTGAGTGGCTCAGCTGTTCTGGGGGTGGGGGGAGGTAGGAAAAAAGGGGTAGAGCTATGGCAGTAGGAGACCGGATAGTAAGGGAAACAGACAGGCATTTCTGTGGCCGTAGACGTGACTCCAGGATGATATGTTGCCTCCCTGGTGCCATGGTCAAGGATGTCATTGAACGGCTGCAGGCCATTCTAAAGGGGGAGGGCAAACAGACAGATCGTGTTACATATTGGTACCAACAACATAGGTAGAAAGAGGGATGAGGTCCTGCAAGCAGAATTTAGGGAGCTTAAGAAACAGATTAAAAAACAAGACCTCAAAGGTAGTAATCTCTGGATTACATCTGGTGCCACGCGCTAGTGAGTATAGAAATACAAGGTTAGTCCAGATGAATGTGTGGCTGGAGAGATGGTGCAGGAGGGACGCCTTTAGCTTTCTGAGACACTGGGACCATTTCTAGGAATGCTGGGATCTGTACATGGCGGACGGGTTGCACCTGAACCAGAATGGGACCAACATCCTTGTGGGGAGGATTGCTAGTGCCGCTGGGGAGGGTTTAAACTAACTTAGCAGAGGGATGGGATCCTGAGAGGAGGTTTACCAGGGGGAGATGCACAGTCAAAATTAGAAGAGAGAGCACGTGAGTCTGGAAGGCTTAGAAATTATAGGCCAGTTAAGGCACAAGGGAGCTTGGCAAGGTTGGATGGTTTTATTTTAATGCAAGGAGTCTGACGAATAAGGCAGATGAGTTGAGGGCACAAGTTAACACATGGGAGTATGATGTCATTGCTGTCACAGAGACATGATTGAGAGAGTCATGATTGGCAGTGCAATATTGCAGGATATAGGGTTTTCAGGCGAGGCAGGGAAGGAGGTAAAAGAGGAAGAGGTATTGCAATATTGATCAAGCAATCAATTACAGTAGTAAGGAGGGATGAATTCTTAGAAGACTCCTCAAATGAAGCCATATGGGTAGAACTTAAAAACAAAAAAGGAGCAACACATTGCTGGGAGTGTACTATAGGCCCCCAAACAGTTAGAGAGAAACATAAGAGCAGATATGTAGGCAAATTTCAGGGAAGTGTAAAAATAATAGTGTAGTAATCGTGAGGGATTTCAAGTTCCCCAACATTAACTGGGTTAGGCATTGTGTGATAGGTTTAGAGGGAGCTGAATTCTTAAAATGCATCCAGGAGAGTTTTTAAAGCCAGCACATAAAAGTACCCTGCAAGAGAGGGGGTGGTCCTGGACTTAATTTTAGGAAATGAAGCCAGGCAAGCGGTAGAAGTATCAGTGGGGGAGCATTTTGCAGATAGTGATCATAACTCCATTAGATTCAAGGTTGTTATGGAAAAGGACAAGGATGAGCCAGAAATCACAGTTCTAAATTGGCAGAAGGCTGATTTTAATCAGATCAGATATGATTTGGCCAGAATGGACTGGGTGCAGCTACTTTTAGGTAAATCTGTGTCAGAGCAGTGGGACTCATTCAAGAAGGAAATAGGGAGAGTACAGGGCCAACATATTCCAGTAAAGATAAAGGATGGGACCAACAACTCCAGTGAACCCTGGATGTTGAGGGATATACAGGATTGGATAAAGAGAAAAAGGGAGAGTCATGGCAGATACTGAGGGTTCAAAACAGCAGAAGCCCTGGAGGAATATAGAATATGTAGGGGGGACTTGAAAAAGAAATTAGGAGAGCAAAAAGGGGGCATGAAAAAACATTGGTAGTTAAAATAAAGAAAAATCCAAAGTTATTTTACAAGTACGTTAAGAGTAAGAGGATAACTAGGGAAAGAGTAGGGCCCATTAAGGACCATAGTGGTAATTTGTGTGTGGAGCTGGAAGACGTAGGTAGGGTTCTAAATGAATACTTTGTATCAGTATTCACAAATGAAAGGGACGACATGGGTATGGAAATCAGGCAGAAGGACTGTGATATAATTAAAGAAATTAGCATAGAAAGGGAGGAGGGTCTAAGTGGTCTGGCAGGTTTAAAAGTAGTTTGATCTCCAGGCCTGGATGAAATGTATCCCAGGCTGTTGAGTGAGGCAAGGGAGGAGATAGCAGGGGCGCTAACAATAATTTTCAATCCCTCTCTGGTCATAGGAGAGGTGCCAGAAGACTGGAGGACAGCCAGTGTGGTACCGTTATTCAAGAAGGGAGGAAGGGATAAACCAGGGAACTACAGGCCAGCCAGTCTAACCTCAGTGGTGGGGAAACTATTGGAAGCAATTCTGAGGGACAGAATTAATCTACACTTGGAGAGGCAGGGATTAATCAAGGGCAGTCTGCATGGTTTTGTTAAGGGGAGGTCATGGTCTGACCAACTTGATTGAATTTTTCGAAGAGGTGACCAGGTGAGTAGATGAAGGCAATGCATTTGATGTAGTCAACTTGGACTTCAGCAAGGCTTTTGACAAGGTCCCGCAAGGGAGACTGATAATGAAGGTAAGAGCCCAAGGGATCCAAGGCAATTTGGCAAATTGGATCCAGAAATGGCTGAGTGGCAGAAAACAGAGGATGATAGTCGGGAGGTGTTTTTGTGACTGGATGCCTGTGTCCAATAGGGTTCCACAGGAATTAGTGTTGGATCCCTTGCTGTTTGTGCTTTATATAAATGATTTAGACTTGAATGCAGGAGGGTTGATCAGTAAGTTCGCGGATGACACGAAAATTGGGGTAGTAATTAGTGAGGAGGATAGCCTTAGATTACAGGTGGATATAGATGGGCTGGTCAGATGGGCTGATCAGTGGCAAATGGAATTTAATCCGGATAAGTGTGAGGTGATGTACTTGGGCAGGACAAACCAGGTACAGAAATACATAATGAATGGTAGGACCCTGGGAAGTTCCGAGGATCAGAGGGGCCTTGGTGTGTATGTCCACCGGTCCCTTAAGGTAGCGGGACAAGTAGATCAGGTGGTTAAGAAGGCATATGGGATACTTGCCATTATTAGCTGAGGCATAGGATATAAGAGTTGTTATGCTGGAACTGTATAAAACGCTGGTTAGGCCACAGTTAGACTATTGCGTGCAGTTCTGGAATCCGCATTATAGGAAGGATGTGATTGCATTAGCGAGAATGCAGGGGAGATTTACCAGGAGGTTGCCTGGGCTGGAAAATTTTAGTTATGAGGAGAGATTGGATAGACTGGGGTCATTTTCCCTAGAGCAAAGGAGATTGAGGGGGGACATGATTGAGGTGTATAAAATTATAAGCGGCATAGATAGGGTAGACAGGAAGGAACTTTTTCTCTTGGTGGAGGGGGCATAAATTTAAGGCAAGGGATAGGAGGTTTAGAGGGGATGTGAGGAAGAATTTTTTCACCCAGAGGGTGGTGGGAATCTGGAACTCACTGCCTGAAAGGGTGATAATGGCAGAAACCCTCATAACATTTAAGAAGTATTTGGATATGTACTTGCGATGCCATGGCATACAAGGCTATGGGGCCTAGTGCTGGAAAATGGGATTAGAATAGTTAGGTATTTGTTTGACCGGCGCAGACTCAATGGGCTGAAGGGCCTTTTTCTGCGCTGCAAACTACTATGACTCTATCAAGATTTATAGAATATGTACCACATGTTACGATGTAGAGACGAAGCAGAAGACCACAGTGATGAAGCTAAATTGACACATTTCTGCAGCGCAGCCTGCTCATTAACTAGTATAATACCAATTCCTCCAGAGATACATTCGACAAGATGTGTCCAGAATTCGCCTGAAATTGTGCTTAATTGACTGAAGTAAAATCATAGCTAAATTTCCATGCAAACTAAGCATCATAAGCCTGAAAATAAAACTCCCTGTAAATTAGTGCAATTGACCAGTGTGATGAATCCAAATTAAATTACCACTGGAACATAAATCAGTCCTCAGGTGGTAGGGTGGATAGTACAAGACATGAGGGCAAAAAGGTTCTCCTCCAGTCTCAGCACTAAGTCCGCTTCAATTTAACTGACTGTTAATCAGTTCAGGATTAACCTCCATGCCCATTATCCTTTTGTTTTGCAAACACTGATGCAATGTTCTTACTAAGAATCACTGCCAGTCTCCACTTATCCCTTACTAACTCTCTATCCTATCTTCTCAAGGTCTCACAATACAATTTAACAATTTTTTTTTTACTGATGTAATTGTAAAATACTATTTTGAGATGCTTTCCTGATACTCCCTCCATTCATTCCCATCTCTCTCTTGAACTATTTCCTAATTTTCCCATATTCTCTTGTGTTTCATGGCTCAGCTGTATATGCATTGCTATTCACTAATGCGCCTAGCAAATGATTAACATTTTACAAAACTGAGCCTAAGATTCAAGCATCACAGGTTCTGCCCACAAAATGAATGTTGTTTCCCTCCATTGTACAGCTATGCAAACCAGCCACTGACTGCTTGTGCAAGCACCATTCAAGCACAAACATTTTTAATGATGGCAGTGGGCTGAATTTGCATGACTTCACACAACCTACATTTTATTAGCAAAATCCCCACTGACTGCTACTACTGTTTAAAATCTCACATTAGGGACAAACTGCCAGAAATTAAAAAAGTAAAAGTTGTGCATCCTACAGACCAATAGAAAGATCAAATCATAAAGCTTCTGCAAAAGAAACCTAATTCTTAACCGTCTGAATGGGAACGTTTGGCACATCTCTCACGATATAAGCTTCAAGAGAAAAAAATAGTACATTACTGTGGCTGTGTGCTTGATGTTTACCAGTTTAACTGATTAAAAACCCCAAATCACTCCTTAGATAGCAGTAGAGTTTTATCTGACCCAAAGTTTAAAATTAATCGTGGAACTATGGTGGAATATCAAGCACTGGTACAGTGCTCCAGAAACCAGTCCCTCCATTTTTGTGTCCCTATAGTTTACCGAGCACTTCATAAGTGGACAGAAGGTATAACCATTTGGTACTTGGTCAAATCAAACTAAACATTTAAACTTGTCTTCAGAATTGCATAAATTATTCTATCATCATGGTACTTAGTTATATCAATGTCAGCTGTGACTTAATGGTAACACTCTTGCTTCTGAGTTTCAAGGTTGTGGGTTCAAGTCTCACTCCAGTGACTTGAGCACATGGTCTAGGCTGATGCTTCAGTGGAGTACTGAGGTTGTGCAGCTCTAGTAGAGGTCCTGTCTTTCAGATGAAAGGTTAAACTGAGGCTCTAACTAGCCTTTTGGATCTATGGTTAATAAGGGATACCAGGTTTTATAAAGAGAGGCATAGAGTATGGGAGTTATAGTGAGTCTTTATACAATATTGGTTTGCCTTCAACTGGAGCATGCATGAGTTTCTGGGCACCACACTTTAGGAAAGATGTGAAGGCATTGGAGAGGATGCAGAAAAGATTTATGAGAATGGTTCCAGAAATGAGAGGCTTAATCTATGAGGATAGATTGGAGAAACTGGATTTGTTTTTCTTAGAGAAGGGAAGGGTGGGAGGAGATTTGATAGAGGTGTTGAAAATCATGGGGGATCCACATAAGATAGATAGCATGAAACTGTTCCATTTGGTCGAAGAGTCAAGACTCAAAGGACACCAATTTAAAGCGAATGACAAAGGACCCTGAGGTAACATGAGGGAAAAACGCAGTGAGTGATTTGAGAATGTGCTGGAAGCAGTTTTAATCATGGTTTTCAAAAGAGAATTACATAATTGTCTGAAGGGAAAAGATTTACAAGCCTCAGGGAAAAAGCAGGGGGGCAGGACTAGCTGAGTTGCAGAGAGCCAGCATGAATATGCCAAATGGCCTCTTTCGGTGTTGTAACTATTCTATTACTCTGATTGTATCTGTTTCTATTAATTGTGCCATGGCTCCTGTGCTCTCTGAAAACCCAAAGAGGGAAATTTTCACTGAATACTTTAGCTGCTAAAGAGGTGGCCAAAATGGGACTTTAAGTTGAAATGCTGATTTTACTTGCATTTGGTGCAAGACACCATCTTGGTAAAGGAGCTTCATCACTAAGAACAGCTGCCTGAAGGCTTGTTAACAGCTGATTGGTACGTTAATTGTCTGATAGTGCTTCTTAAAGAGGCTGCATGGCATTTCAACTAACACCCTGTCCTAATGATGACCAACTGCTTAAGAATAAGTAGGACATTGACGTCAATTTCAAGTGCTACTCACCATTTAAAGGAATACATTCCATTTCATGATCATTGCTGCTGGAGTTGTGTGCAGGACCTCTGAGACTTCTGAGACCCTACATTAGGGCTTCACCAGCACTTGAGCAACAATTATTCCAGAGAATTTCACCTCAAAAGAATAAGTACTGTACTATACCACTTTTTATATGAGCCACCTGGACATGTGCACCTTGTTAGGGATCGCCCTTTGGCTGGTGCTGCTCTACTTGGCCCCTTGTCCTCTTACTATTCCTTGCTCAGACCAAAGGGTCCTCTCCTTTGTTTCCCGCAAACTAACCTTGGCACAGAACTCACGATGTGGTTTGACCAGAGTATGGTATAGTTTTGTCACTTCCTCAGACTGATATTCTACTGTTTGGCTGCGGAGGTCATCATTTTATTGGCATTGTTGATTGCTGTTGTGTATTATTGTTTTGGCTATGTTGACTATCAGGTCTACTAAGACTGCTAACCTTTTTTCCATTTCTTGCTTGACAATTTCAAAACCATTCATGAAGTATGTGCATTGCTTATTTTCCTTCACAAGCATGGCTCTTTACATTTTATAATTTTCATCTGCCATTTTCTTGTTCACATAAAGACTTTCATTTTCTGCATTTTCTGAGTTGCTTCTTTCAATTCAATTGTTCCTCTTAATTTGATATCTGCAAGTTTGACTAATTTACATTGAGATTCAGAGTTGATGTAAAATAGAAACAGCAGTGGCCCTAAGATGTAGCCCTTGGGCACCCCACTGCATAATTTCCCCCCAACCCTGACCTAACTCCTCTAACAAACACCTATTGTTTTCTATCCTTCAACTTTACTCTTATACATTCCTAAGAGCTACCCTAAATTACTACAGCCTTAAGCTTATCTGGTAGCCTTTTACACGCAACTTTGCCAAATGTCTGTTACGTATCTTAAGTGCAACATGTTATAAGATTTACCACAGTCCACTTGGGTTGTTGCTTCTTCACGAGGTCAAGAAGGTTTGTTAGGCAGGGGCGTCCACTGGTTGCACCTCTTGCCACTAGCGGATTGTACAACTGCATGAAGTAAGTATGCAGCCAGGAGAGTATCCTCATGTAAGGATGCCCACGGCATACTGACAGGACAACTTTTTTGGTCAGTCACAATACTGTGTATCCGATTCACCAATCCTCCTTATCCAATCTCTTCCCTAATGCTGATCTCTGCTGACAATGTCGTCTTCCCCAATCACTCCCCAGCCCGCCATCCCACTTCCACTACCCCATCTAATGGTTCCTCCAGGGGAACTGCTACAGATCTGCTTATCAACCAATTGATGGAAATTCCTTTGAGCCTCAGAATTTAAATAAAGTCACTGACACCTTGGACTGCCAGAAAGGAATCTTACTTTCTATATGGTTACGACAGTGGAACAAGTTCCTGGATTTTCAGGGCCTGGTACTTGATTACTTGTAGAATTCCCCATATTGCACACTCTGATATACAAAAACAATTTGGATTCCAGATCAGAAGTAAAACAACCAACTGTGATATCTAGGAGGGGAAAAAAAACATTCTGCTCCTTATCTTCATAATCGCCACTAAGGAATTGTCTCTAACAGAGAAATGCTGTAAACATTACCTTTGCCAGCTTCTCTTTTTTTGCATTATTTTCCCAAAGCTATTTAATTTTCCTTGGCAGCAGGATATATTACACCTCTGGCCATAAGTTTGCCCAAGGTGCTCTCCATCTAAAATAGGGCTCTATATAGTCGAATACTTTAGTTAACTCTCTGGAGAACTGGGTAGACGCATTAAAGGAATAAGACAGCTTTGGAAGATTTCTGCTTCCCATCTAGTTTCAACTTGACCTCCATCACTAGCCATATTTATTACCAGTTGAGTCCAATGAATCAATGTTCAATATAGGACAAGCACCAGGATGGTTGACATAATTTTGAAAAGAGCTAATCAAGGTTATTGAATGGAGCTATATTGAAATTTTAACTATTAAGTCCCTTATTTCAGAATTCCTAATTGTTTGTGTATCTCATGTAGGGACGTTTATGGAGCTGGAGAAGACTGGAGTATTGTATTTTACACAAACTATACCAGCAAATTTCTTGTGCTGTTCCACATAGTGAGTTGGAGAACACACTGCTTAAAAAAAAATGAAATAGTGTGAATACAATGTGACAGGGAAAGTGTTAAAGGAAGTAAGTGTGATACCCTGTGGAAGTCTGCAGGACTTTCAATTTATTACAAGCATTACTCTGCCATAGTTTGGTTATGATAAAGGAATCAGTGTAAATCTTGACTTTGTTCAATAGTGTAGGATGGGTGATGATAAGTTAGTTACATGAGTTGAATCTTTTGCTGCCTTTACATCCATTGACATCTCAGTTTAGAAATCTAGGGCTTGAAATTGGTTTCACAGATTCCGAACAAGTGCACAAGGGTCCAAAGTGGTGAGAAGCGGTAGAGCCAACTACAATATTGGCAAGGGATCCTGTGTAAGTGCTCAGGCTGTGTGCCTAAAAACATCATTGGTGGTGAGAGCCAACACCAGATCAGCTGTGTGAACTTAGCCTTCTACAAATTACGACAGCGAGTATTTGACCTCTAAAAGTCAACAGTAGTCCTAGTGCACAGAGCAGTTATCATCACCACTCTCTTGTACTGCAGTGAACCCTGGACTATGGTTGGGATTTTCTGTACCCGCTGGCATCAGGCGTGTTTGGATTTTGACCCAGTGACAATGAAGGAACGGCCATAAGTCAGGATGGTGAGTGACTTAGAGGGGAACTTCTAGGCAGTGGTGTTCCCATCTATCTGCTGTCCTTGTCCTTCTAGATGGTAGTGGTTGTGGGTTTGGAAGGTACTATCTAAGGAGCCTTGATGAATTCCTACAGTGCATCTTGTAGGTGGTACACACTGCTGCCACTTTGCGTCAGTGGTGGAGGGAGTGAATGTTTGTGGATAGGATACTAATCAAGTGGGCTGCTTTGTCCTGGATGATGTTAAACTTCTTGAGTGTTGTGGGAGCTGCACTCATCCAGGCAAGTGGGGAGTATTCCATCAGACTCCTGACTTGTGCCTTGTAACAGAGAAACATAGAAAATAGGAGCAGGATTAGGCCATTCGGCCCTTCAAGCCTGCTCCGCCATTTATCATGATCATGGCTGATCATCCAACTCAATAGCCTACTCTTGCTTTCTCCCCATATCCTTTGATCCCTTTCGCCCCAAGAGCTATATCTAAGTCCTTCTTGAAAACATACAATGTTTTGGCCTCAACTACTTTCTGTGGTAGTGAATTCCAAAGGCTCACCATTCTCTGGGTGAAGAAATTTCTCCTCATCTCAGTACTAAATGGTCTACCCTGTATCCTCAGACTGTGCCCCCTGGTTCTAGACTCCCCCACCATTGGGAACATCCTTCCTGCATCTACCCTGTCTAGTCCTGTTAGAATTTTATAGGTTTCTATGAGAACCCCCTCATTCTTCTGAACTCCAGCGAATATAATCCTAACCGAATCAATCTCTCCTCATATGTCAGTCCCACCACCCCAGGAATTGGTCTGGTAAACCTTCACCGCATTCCCTCTATAGCAAGGACATCCTTCCTCAGATAAGGAGACCAAAACTACACACAATCTTCCATGTGTGGTCGCACCAAGGCCCTGTATAATTGCAGCAAGACATCCCTGCTCCTGTACTCGAATCCTCTCACTATGAAGGCCAACATATCATTTGCCTTCTTTACTGCCTACTGCATCTACATGCTTACCTTCAGCGACTGGTGTAAGAGGACACCCAGGTCTCGTTGCACATTCCCCTCTGTCAATTTATAGCCATTCAAATAATAATCTGCCTTCCTGTTTATGCTACCAAAGTGGATAACCTCACATTTATCCACATTATACTGAATCTGCCATGTATTTTCCCACTCACTTGGCTTGTCCAAATCACACTGAAGCATCTCTGCATCCTCCTCACAGCTCACCCTCCCACCCAGCTTTGTGTCATCTGTAAATTCCCTCATCTAAATCATTAATATATATTGTGAATAGCTGGGGTCCCAGCACCGATCCCTGCGGTACTCCACTAGTCACTGCCTGCCATTCGGAAAAAGACCCGTTTATTCCTACTCTTTGTTTCTTGTCTGCCAACCAGTTTTCTATCCATCTCAATACACTACCCCCAATCCTATGTGCTTTAATTTTACACGCTAACCTCTTATGTTGGACTTTATCGAAAGCCTTCCGAAAGTCCAAATAAACCACATCCACTGGCTCCCTCTCATCAAACCTATTCGTTACATCCTTGGAAAATTCCAGTAGATTTGTCCAGCATGATTTCCCTTTCATAAATCCATACTGACTCTGTCCAATTCTGCCATTGTTTTCCAAGTGCTCAGCTATTAAATCTTTTATAATGGACTTTAGAATTTTTCCCACTACTGACGTCAGGCTGACTGGTCTATAGTTCCCTGTTTTCTCTCTACATCCTTTTTAAATAGTGGGGTTACATTAGCTACACTCCAATCTGTAGGAACTGTTTCAGAGTCTATAGAATCCTGGAAGATGACCACCAATGCATGCACTATTTCTAGGGCCACTTCCTTAAGTACTCTGGGATGTAGATTATCAGACCCTGGGGATTTATCGGCCTTCAGTCCCATCAATTTCCCCAACACCATTTTCCTACTAATACTGATTTCTTTCACTTCCTCCCCCTTACTAAACCATATGTTCCCCAACATTTCTGGTATGTTATGTGTGTCCTCCTTTGTGAAGACAGAACCAAAATATGTATTTAGCTGGTCAGCCATTTCTTTGTTCCAATTATAAATTCCTCTGTTTCTGACTGTAAGGGACCTACATTTGTCTTCACCAATCTTTTTCTCTTCACATACCTATAGAAAATTTTACAGTCAGTTTTTATGTTCCCCGCAAGCTTACTTTCATATTCTATTTTCCCCTTCTTAATCAATCTCTTGGTCCTCCTTTGCTGAATTCTAAAGTGCTCCCAATCCTCAGGTCTGTTGTATTTTAGTCAATTTGTATGCCTCTTCCTTGGATCTAATACTATCTTTAATTTCCCTTGTAAGCCATGGTTTGGCCACCTTTCCTGTTATACTTTTGCGCCAGACAGGAATAAACAATTGTTGCAGTTCACCCATGCACTCTTTGTATGTTTGCCATTGCCTATCCACCATCATCCCTTTAAGTAACATTTCCCTATCCATCATAGACAATTCGTGCCTCGTACCATCATAGTTTCCTTTATTAAGATTCAGGACCCTAGTCTCAGAATCAACTACATCACTCTCCATCTTGATGATGAATTCTATCGTAACTCATCCCCAAGGGGGATTGCCAAGTAGTCCTTTCTCATTACACAATCCCCAGTCTAGGATGACCTGTTCCCTAGTTGATTCCTCAACGTTTGGTCCAGAAAACCATCCTGTATACACTTCAGGAACTCCTCCTCTACGGTATTGTTACTAATTTGATTTGCCCAATCTATATGCAGATTAAAGTCACCCATAATTACGGATGTTCCTTTATTACATGCATCTCTAATTTCCTGTTTAATGCCATTCCCAACACCACCACTACAGTTTGGGGGTCTATATACAACCCCCACTAACGTTTTTTGCTCCTTAGTGTTTCTCAGCTCTACCCATACAGATTCCACATCGTTGGAGCTAATATCTTTCCTCACTATTGTGTTAATTTCCTCTTTAACCAGCAATGCAACTCCACCACCTTTTCCTTTTTTGTCGGTCCTTCCTAAATACAGAATACCCCTGGATGTTCAGTTCCCCTCCCTGGTCCCCCTGCGGCTTTGTCCCCATAATCCCGACTATATTGTACCTGTTTACATCTATTTGTTTGGTTAATTCATCCACTTTATTGCGAATGCTTCTCACGTTAAGGCACAAGGCCTTAATGCTTGTCTTTTTAACATTACTTGTCTCATTCCCACTACTTTTCACTGAGGCCCTGTTTGATTCTTGCCCTTGATTTCTCTACCTATCACTTTTCTTATTCCCTTTTCTCTCTTTTGTTCTTGTCCTTGATTCCCCCTCCTCTGACTCCTTGCGTAGGTTCCCATCCCCCTGCCATTTTAGTTTCAACCCTCCCCAACCACTCTAGCAAATATTCCCCCTAGGACATCAGTCCCAGTCCTGCCCAGGTGTAACCCGTCCAGTTTGTCTTGGTCCCACCTCCCCCAGAACTGCTCCCAATGTCCCAGGAATCTGAAACATTCCCCCTCGCACCATCTCTTTAGCCACGTATTCATCCGATATATCCTGCTTTGACTAGCACTTGGCACTGGTAGTAATCCTGAGATCACTACCTTTGAGGTCCTACTTTTCAACTTAATTCCTAACTCCCTAAGTTCTGCTTTTAGGACCTTATCCCTTTTTTTACCTATGTCATTTGTACCAATGTGTACCATGACCACTGTCTGTTCACCCTCCCCTTTCAGAATGTCCTGTAGCTGCTCTGAGACATTCTTGACCCTAGCACCAGGGAGGCAATATACCATCCTGGAGTCTCGTTTGTGGCCACAGAAATGCCTATCTATTCCCCTTACAATTGAATCCCCAGAATTATTGCATTCCCACCGTTTTACTCCTCCCCTCTGCAGCAGAGTCAACCGTGGTGCGATGAATTTGGCTGTTGCTGCTTTCCCCTGAGAGAACATTCCCCTCAACAGTATCCAAAGTGGTATATCTGTTTTGCAGGGGAATAGCCACAGGATATTCCTGCACTGCCTGCCTAGTCCTCTTGCTCTGCTTGGTGGTCACCCATCCCCTTCCTGCCTGTGGACTCTAAGCCTGTGGTGTGACCACCTCTCTATAGCTGCTATCCACGATACTATCTGCCTCATATTTGGTGGACAGGCTTTGGCGAGTCAGGAGGTAAGTTACTCATCACAGGATTCCCAGCCTTTGACCTGTTCTTGTAGCCACAGTATGGCTAGTCCAGTTCAGTTTCTGGTCTATGGTAACCATCAGGGTGTTGATAGTGGGGGATTCAGTGATGGTAACGCCCATAAATATCAAGGGGTGACGTCAGATTCTCTCTTGTTGGAGATAGTCATTGCCTGGCACCTGTGTGATCCAAATGTTACTTGCCACTTGTCAGCCCAAGCATGGATATTGTCCAGGTCTTGCTGTATTTGGGCTGCTTCAGTATCTGAGGAGTCGCAAATGGTGCTAAGCATTGTGCTATCACCAACAAATATCCCCACTTCTAGCCTTATGATGGAAGAAAGGTTACTGATGAAGCTGCTGAAGATGGTTGGACCAGGACACTACCCTGAGGAATTCCTGCAGCGATGTCCTGGAGCTGAGATGACTGACCTCCAACCACCACAATCATCTTCCTTTGTGCTAGGTGTGACTCCAACCTGTAGGGAGTTTTCCTCCTGATTCCCATTGGCTCCAGCTTTGCTGGGGCTCCTTGATGCCACACTTGGTCAAATGCTGCCATGATGTCAAGGACAGTCACTCTTGCCTCACCTCTGAAGTTCAGCTCTTTTGTCCAAGTTTGGACCAAGGCTGTAATGAGGCCAGGAGCTGACTTGCCCTGGTGGAACCCAAACTGGGCATCAGTGAGTAGGTTATTGCTAAGCAAGTGCCACTTGGTAGTATTGTTGATGACCCCTTCCATTACTTTACTGATGATCGAGAGTAGACTGATGGGGCAGTAATTGGCTGCTTTTTGTGTACAGGACAGACTTGGGCAATTTTTCACATAGCCGGGTAGATACCAGTGTTGTAGCTGTACTGGAACAGCTTGGCTGGGGCATGGCAAATTCTGGAGCACAAGACTTCAGTACTATTGCCAGAATATTGTCAGGGCCCATAGACTTTTCACAATCTAGTGCCTTCCGCCATTTCTTGATGTCAGGTGGAGTGAATTGAATTGACTGAAGACTGGCATCTGTGATGCTGGGGACCTCTGGAGGAAGCCGAGATGGATTATCCACTCAGCACTTCTGGCTGAAGAATGTAGCAAATGTTTCAGACTTACCTGTTGCATTGATGTGCTGGGCTCCCTCATATTAAGGATGGGGTTATTTGTGGAGCCACCTGTTCCAGTGAGTTGTTTAATTGTCCACCATCATTCACAATCGGATCTTGCAGGACTGCAGAGCTTAGATCTGATCCCCCATTGGTTGTTGGATCGCTTAGCTCTGTCTATCAATTGCTGCTTATACTGTTTGGCATGCATGTAATCCTGTGTTGTAGCTTCGCCAAGTTGACACCTCATTTTTAGGTATGCTGGTGCTGCTCATGGCATGCCCTCCTGCATTCTTTATTGAAGCAGGGTTGATCCCCTGGCTTCTTGGTAATGGTAGAGTGGGGGGATATGCTGGGCCATGAGGTAACAGATTGTGTTTGAGTACAATTCTGCTGCTGCTGATGGGCCATAGCACCTCATGGATGCCCAGTCTTGAGTTGCTAAATCTGTTCAAAATCTATCCCATTTAGCAAGGTGGTTGTGCCACACAACCCAATGGAGGGTATCCTCAATGTGAAGGCGGAACTTCATCTCCACAATGACTGTTCGGTGGTCACTTCTACCAATACTGTCATGAACAGGTGCATCTGCGGCAGGCAGGTTGGTGACGATGAGATCAGGTATGTTTTTCCCTCTTCTTGGCTCCCTCACCACCTGCTGCAGAGTTGGCCTAGTAGTTATGTCCTTTAGGACTCGGCCAGCTAAGCCAGTAGTGATGCTACCAAGCTATTTTTGGTGATTGTCATGAAGCTATTAATGTATATAATATTTTGGAAAATATCTTTCTTTTAAAATAGAGGTTTATTCTGCAGGTGTCTCTTAACTGGATTAAAGTCAACTAGTCTGGGTGCTTTGATATGTACTAGTTATGATATGTAAGGGAGAAAGTGTGCATTTACATTTTTTTGAATAGAGCATCCAAAAAGTGGGATGAAAACTTAACACCTTTCTAGCAGCTACCAAGCAATATGTTTATATTACAAATAAAATTGGTACAATGAATGGGGTTTCATTGCTAAAAGGTAAAGTTCAGAGACTGGTGAAACAATCAGTGGTGATCGGTATAACTTCAGTAGTTTTCGGGTGTGCAGGCAGAGGCAATGTAAGATCAAAAGGCAGCTGCAAGCCTCCAACTGGCTCCACAGTGAAAAGAACCTCATTTTGAATTCGTAAGGTGAAAATGCTTTGCCTGGTGTTTGGTTAAGTCTATGGATTGCTGTTGCCTTAATGGAGATTAGTTTGGGAATTTCTTAAAAGTTAAGATAGTAGTAATTTGTAGCCATGTGTATATATTTTAACCTGTGTAAATGAATAAAATGTTTCAATTGGTTTAATGTAAAGCCTCGAGAACTGATGGTCTAATTCCTGAATTTAAAATCACATCTCAAACATAACACTTAAAATTATAGGTTACGACAGTTGTTTAAAGTTTCCCTCTGGGATTTTTAAATAACTCTGCTTTACCAACTGCATCAGTCATAACAGTGATGCACATTGAAGTCCCTCACCCTTGGGGCCTTTGAGATCTGAGGATGCTCCATGAGGACAACAGCTTGAAGATCCCCAGTGCTTGACATTCTCCAGGAGGGTGGTAAACTAGCCAGACTGGTGCGTGCCTGACACTTCATCAACCCATCACCCCAGGACCCTCCAATCCACGGGGTTACAGAGACAAGTCCTGGTGCCAGCTTCTTTACAGACACCCCTCTGCTGGATATCCAACAAACATAGTCCCTGAAAGATCAGGTAAGAATCTCCCCTCCAATTCATTGTAACAGATCATGTGAACATGCACCTTCCACACTACATCTCAATTTACACTTAAATCACAGACACTCCTGGTCGGTGTACAGGTGAAGGGCACCTGATGTAACTGGCTTTCACTCTTTTTTTTCTTCCTCTTCCCTGGTTACAGGGAACATTGGTGGCACAGGGCACTGGGTAATCTACTTTGTAATTTATTCACATTGATGATAAGGCTGATAACATGTTCAATGGTGACTCAACATGATCCAATCTTTCAATATAAGTAAAAGGATTACTAGGGTAGTTGTATAATTGTACTTTGTGTAGGCGGAGAACGATTATAAGTCAGGATCATTCGGGCGGATTATCTGATCGAGCATTTAAACAAGTATTAGTCGAACAGCATGTAATGAGCACCTGTCTGACAGCACGCTGAGTTGGTTGATAGTGTAGAGATAGTCTCATTTACATAGTGAGGGGTGTTCCTGGCTCAACATGCGACTGGAATTGGGGGCTTGCCAGAAGAAGGCCGGAAATTGTATTGGAGCAGTCCTTAAAGGGCTGCCATTAAGTAGGGGGAGATGGGCAATTTTAAAGGGCATTGGTCATTTAAAAGTAAATGGTCACATAAGCAATGTTTATAACAATTGCAAAGGCTGCCAGATTTTCTTTTAATGCATACTTCTGCCCTTGCAAAAAGTTGTTTGGACAACAAAAATGCATGGCAAAGCCCAATATTTGGCAAAATAAATGTGGGGCAGGAAATGGAGTCTGTGGCTAGACAACATTCTAACCACCTGGTTGATGCTGACAACGATGGAGCTGGCACAGAATAAGGTGGCAGCGAGCGTTGTGTAGCAGGATGTGTGACATTTTTTAACGACAATTGTCCAAGTGGATGTGCTGAGAGGTGCACCAAATGCTCCACCACTTACCACTGAGAGAGAACTCAACCCAACATTGTTAAGGCCTGCAGGACTGATATGGAATGGCTCATGGAGCTACTGCATATGGCACAAGCTGGAACACACCACCCTCTCTTGATTTAAAAGCTGGCATTTCTAAGTGGGATAAATGCCAATCTTGAAAGCTAAGAGAAGCCTGACCACCAGCCTCAAAAAAAGACTTGACATAACCAACAAAGAGCTTACAGTTCAGAAGCACCCCTGACAAATAAATGTGGCAATTTAAGCTGAGAATGTATACAACCTTATTTCATTGTATTCCAGGGAATCAAAAGACATATAATCCAAATTGTGTAGGTACAAGATTCGTGGTGCCATTTTAAGAACATACAATCTTGAAAAATGTTAAATGTTTACTTGTAAAATGATACATTCTACTTTAATTTAAAGCAGTTTTATACTTCACAATTTATTGTTAAAATAAAATGGGATGTTTGGCTTTTTAATGGCCCATCACACAGGTAACCTCAACATTCACTCTCTCTCAGCCATTTCTCCTCCTCTCCCCTCTTCACATGGACATCGTAATTCATTCAACTCTCCATTCTTTCACAGATAATCTCTTTCATGCACACTGGCACATTTCTCTCACTACCAAAATTCTGCATATTTCTCCCTTCAACTCAGTTCAGATTTTGACACTTGACTTCCACTGTAACTGAAGCTAGTGCTTTTTTTAATTTCTCCAACCATGAGTCTATGCTGGTATTCTTCCAATTCCCTCCAGAGGTGGTAAACTCCTTCCTCTCTCTCTCCACAACACTACTCCTAGTTTTGGCTTCCTTCCCTGGCTCCTTTTATTGGAATTCATTTCCCCTCCCTTCCCACACACCCTCCTTATTGTAAATTTTCCATCTCAAGACCATATTGCATCTAATGAAACAGTCTTTCTCCCAGTACTGTGCACCAATGGATCAGCCCCTCTTCCAGCGCCAACCCCATGTGCACTAATAAGATGGGGCCTCTCTCATTACTGCTTCACAGGTATTGCTGCTAATAGAAGGGATACACTCATGTTGTTGGGCATTGAGGTTCCACATGAATAGATACTGCTAATAGAAGGCATTCCGCCAGCAGCACTGGTGAGCGATGCTGAGAAATAGAGGGACCAACCCTTTAGCACTTGGGAAATGGCAGTGAGGGAGAAGCATACCTGACCATTCTAAGTGGCTGTACTGTGACACTTTTTTCTTCTGAAATCCAAAGTGGATATACAGGGGCAGAGCAATGCTGCGGCAGCTCTTGCCAAATATGAAACCCCCTCCCTCTTCCCACTAAAACTTACCATGAAGCAGATAAAATACCTGCAACTGCTGACTCAATATTCCAGCATTTAAAGATACTGTCAGAAGGGTGTTTTCAAGGATGGGGGAGAAGGGGCTGTATGGTGGGGGCTGATGAGGATGGGGCTATAAATGGGTCACAAATGTTCATTGTGCCCAGGAGTCCCAAAAATAAGTAATCTGGCTTTCTGTATAGCCCAAAGCACCAGAAGAGATTTAGTTGGCTATACCACTGGCTTACACGGAGCCCAAGGATCAGGCACCATGCTGGGAGTGCAATGTTGGCCCCAGCATAATCCACACCCTACCTTTGAGTTGAAGGTCTAATGGAAAACATTGGAATAAAATCCTCCCTTTGAGAAATTGTTTTGAAATTAAAACATCATTGTGCAACATCATTGAATAACTCAATACTTACAAGCTTAATTTACTTGATTTACTAAAGTTATTACCATTCCAATAGAACGTTTTCCAAATGTGGCCTATTTTTGCATCCCACTAATGTCACATTCCAAAGGACTCTTCCCTTGCACATTCTTTCCAATAAGGCCTGGCAGTGGCATCCTCACCTCTTGTTGCACCTTTAATTGTTTCTAAATGGGGTGCAAAAGAAAGGTCAGATTTAATGGAAAGTTTATGATGCTAAGTCAGCTGTAATTTATAACAATTCACAATTTGTTTATTGCAGTTAGAAGAATTTGTATGTGTAGATGAGTCAAGGCCAGTAAAAATAAAATATTCCCATTGGATTTTATGACTAGTCCCATTTCTCCTATCCATTAGACTCATAGCCAGTATTAAGAAACAACGCATAACAAATTTAGCAATTCTCTAATCGGACTGAATGAACACAACTATCTGTGTACCTAACCCTTTCCCACTCAAACTGGCCTTTAATTGACTGTAAATTAACTTTGAGAATATACTAGATCCTGTTGTAATGTGATATTTAGGAATTGGCCAAATCCTGATTTGTTACAAGGAATGCACTGTAACAAACATCGGGGGTGGGGGGGGGGTTGGTGGGGGCTTTGGTGGGGGAAGCACTGGTGGGATGGCATTAATGTATTGAAGCAGGTGGGACAGTGTCTCAATAATTTCTTGACAGAGTCACAAAAAATGTCTGATCCCACTATCCCTTTCATTTGTTTGCCTTCCTGGTGTGAATTAACAGCTGCTCCTTTCTGACTCTCTACATTGCTGTTACTGTTAAGTTTTTATGTAGATTGGATTTAGCAGTGTGTACTAACTAGAAGGTTTGTATTTTCAAAGCAACAAATCTAGTATTCTTACAAACCTCTTTTAAAAAAAAAATGCAAATTTGTGCCAACATTTTGAGTAGCCGGCCTCCATATGCAAGCAAAGAATTGGTCACTGCTAATCAGTTAAATGATTGCGTGCAGAATGTCTTCAGGAGCAGATGTAATTTTAATATATGGAACTCCTAATCTTGACAGACATTACTGGGCATTATGAATAAAGTCAAGAATCAGGAGATGGGTGAATGCTGGAGAGCACAACTGTAAAGAAAGGCATTAATAAGGATTTGGAACAATCCTGTATGGAGCAGGATGAGTGAATTTATCATTAAGGGCATGTAGAAGCCCAACAAATACATGAGACAGTAGTGACACATCAAACAAATCAGCTGTGGTATCGCTGTCAACATGGTTTAGATTTCAATAGGGTTGAGCAGTCAGTAAAATTTAGTACTGGGTTTAATTCAAGGCACTTTAATTTCATGTTACTTGTCCCTTTAAACATTGATAACACTCATACACAAAATATCTCTCTGAATGCATGCCCATTTTGTGTGCCTTAGTGTTGTGGTTAACTTGCAGCTATTTGTGATGATGGAAATAATGGGTTTTTATTTATTTTTAAATTTAACTATTCATTTAGTGAGTAGCATGGTCTAGTTTTAGAGTATACCTAAATGTTCTTAATGATAGAGTTGGTGACAGAGTTCCCTTGCTAGTAAGGTCTGTACTGGTGGTGGCCTGATCAGATAGGGTTGAAAATCTCATGGTCACTCCCTGAATTAAAATTTAAAGGGCCAATAGAATAAACCTTGGTTCCTGCTTGCCAGAATTTCAGGGCCACTAATTGTCAGTAGCCCTATCCAGGCTGTTACAAAGTAATTCAACTCACCAAGTTAGAAGTTAGTCTGGCTCAATGTTTTAGTTTAAATTTATTTCCCCAGTGTTCTTGAGGTTCACATGCGTTTGCTGTTAGTAGCTCAGCTTTGTCCCCATCCTTTTGAATCTCTATCCAGCAATGAGAGGCCATGTTTAATATTTCTAGCCATATGTGGGCAGATGCATTGGCTCCCGAAATTTCTGGTGGGTGGGGCGGCAGGGGGGCAGAGGCACGGGTGTGGCTGAAAGTAGCCAAATAACCCGGCAGGGCCGGAGAGCAAATGTATAATATCTTTTGGTCTGTTTCATGTTCACTGACCAGGAGCAAACACCAACATCCCTGGCAATTGGGAGCAGAGAGGCTTGGCAGTCAGAGGTGGAAGAAAAAGACTGCAATCAGTAAAGGAGGCTGAAGGCTTCCTTGCAGGGTTGGGGGAAATTCTGCTGCCACACCTGACTCTCAAGTCGTGCTGAAAATGCCTCTTACCTGGTGTAATCAGCAGCTCCAGCTGCTCTTTCATTTTTGGGATACTTAAGCTAAGTATGTTCATTTCATCTCTCATCCTTCATCTCTTCACCCCGATACTCCCCACCAGAATAAAGATAATACACACACATGTATGTGACTAGGACAAATTCTCCATAGTCAAGTCTTTAACTCTGACCCCCTCTAATATCGAGGCCATTGAAATTATATTGAAAAATAGAAATGATTGGCGATCCTGCGTTCAACACCCACCCCCTCCAATACTGACACACACTATATGTAGAATACCATATCTACAGAATATGTTACAATATAGTAACTACACTTATTTTGACAGCACCTTCTGGCCCTCTGATTTCTACCATCAAGAAGGGCAACAGAAATAATGGGCGGAATCGTCCCAGATTTGCACTATATGCGGCAGCAGGCAGGTAAAACATTTGGCCGTGATGGAGGGTTTTCATGTTGTATTCTCTCCAACCCACCACATTATTTATGCATTCCTAGGAAACATGCTGTTTCCTTGGTGGGTGGGTCTCATTTGCCTGCCCGCCATCACCTCATCGTTTCAACTGCCAGGTGCCATATTTAAAGTCCAGTCGTGTGCACATCTCTCAGTGCTTCCAGACCACATCTGCTGCAGGGAAGACATGGCCCTGAAAGGCAACAAGACCACAGCCCCCAGGATCAACGACGTATCACTGGAACAACTTTTGGATGCCATGGAGTCCCGCTTGGATGTCCTCCACCCTCACTCTGGCTGCAGGATGGGTAGCGGTGTGACCAACCAGGCTTGGAAGGCGGTGACAGTGGTGGTCAGCGTCAATGCCCTTCAAAAGAGGACAGACACCCAGTGCCACAAGAGGATGAATGAGCTCCTCTGTTCCGTCAGGGTAAGTTACAGGGTAAGTTCTGTCGAAGGGTCATGAGGACTCGAAATGTCAACTCTTTTCTTCTCCACCGATGCTGCCAGACCTGCTGAGTTTTTCCAGGTAATTCTGTTTTTGTTTAAGTTACTCTTCTCATCACTCTCAACTGTCACACTCATAAACCCATCACACATCCACAGGGCCCTCACTCACTGTCAGTTCAAGGGACATCACCATTCACTCTCTCACAATCTACATCATTGTCCTCATCCTGTCCATGGGACCACTCATCATCCACAAATGCCAAGCATACTTATCATCTGGCCTGGCAGGCATCCTGCTTACACTTTCCCCATCTCTATTCATGCAGGGCTGGCTGGCACACAACAGGAGGGAGAGGTCGCAGACCAGAGGTGGAATGCCTGAAATCAAGGTCCTCACGGACTTAGAAAACAGAACCATCTAGCTGGCAGTCGAGGATCTGGACCGGTCCTGTGCTGACAGTGAGGTTGGCCCTGCTCCACCAAGTGAGGACCCAGCAATGCAACATCCATCAGACAACAATGCTGTGAGTGATATGTCCTATTCACAGACCACTCCGGGCACTGATTATCTCCTCTTGCTTCCGCAGGCACATCTGCCAAACAGCTGACAGTCCATGGCCCAGGGCCTCCAATCAAGCCCCAAAGAAACCTCTGAAGTGGAATCTGGAGGCACCCTCCCTGAAGACCCATCACAGTGCTCACCTAGACCCACCACCATCACTGAGACACACACCTTGTGGGATCTATCTTTAGAATAGCTTCGCGATCAGAATCTGGTGAGCACATCGCACTGCCTCATCCATAGCAAGTGGCTGCAGGGACTTCCAAGGTCCCCGGCACTCGGAGGACTGCTGGAGGCCAGAAAGTTGCTGAGTCCGAGTCAGATGATCAGCCTCTGGACTTGGTCATACCTCAGTTGCTGGAGCTGCAAAGGCAAGCTCAGGAACATCAGGAAGGGATGTCTGCTATACTCCTAAGATTGCAAGGCACGATGGAGGAGTCCAAGTGTATTCACTCTGTGGTAATAGCACCAGCATGCCAATGCATTGAGGTCAACACTGGTAGGATGGCAGCCACCATGGAGACCTTGGTCCAGGATGTCGTTCCTGCACTGTTGTGTGCTGAACTCCAGAACTGATGCCATGGTTGTCCTTCAACAGTGTGTACATGAGAGGGGTGTGGGGCATCTCGATCTCACTCCAGCTGCCCCTTCTCCTCAAGGGCACCCAAAGGGAGGAGGATCAGCAAGAGCACACTCCGGGACCATCCACCCAGGTGGCTCCAGGAGGTTCCTGCCCATTTGAATCCCCTCTTCCTGTGACCCTCAGCAGCTCCAGCTCCACAGGCCGAGGACGGTGCCACTGCCACACAGCAGGATCCCAAAAGCAGGCCAGGACCTCTAAGCCTCAGCCCTCCAGAGAATGCCCACCAAGCTCATCACAGGGCGTCGCAGTCAGCAGGCTGCCTCCACTTCTGCTGTGGATATCCATGGAGCACCAAGTTGTAGCAGCAGGGTTAGGAAAATTTAAGAAGAATTAGTTGCACAGCCTGGGCACAGGTGTTAATCACTTGTACATACTGTTCACTATTGTTAATAAACTCCCAAGAATGTCTCCCTGCCAATGGCTCCTTGTTCTAATGAGCAATGTTCTTGTCACTCAGATGTGAGACCTTTCTGCACAAGATAAACGCAGGCGTCTCAGTTCAGGGCCTCTTCCCTAATCTGTGCAGCCTCAGACTAAAATGATGGTCCAACCTCACATACCCTGGACACAATACTATTGCCCGCACCTTAGTGGTGCTTGTCATTGCTGCCAGAATGGGTGGTGGGGGGCCCAAGGTTTGATCCCGGTCATCAATTAGCTGATCTCAGGCAAAAGCATTGATAATATGACAAATTAATTTTTACATTTGAAATCTTGCTCTTTATTTCATTAGTTGTTAAAGGGTATTTGGGGGCAGTTAACTTGATCTAGGACAGGAAAGGCAAAAGCAAAACCAGCATAGAAAGGTTCCTTAAGGAGTACCTTCTAACCCCATCACCACTACCATCTAGAAGGACAAGGGTAGCAGACACTTGGTAACACCACCACCCGGAAGCTCCCCTCCAAGCCACTCACTGTCCTGCCTTGGAAATAAATCACCGTTCCTTCGCCGTCGCTGTGTCAAAATCCTGGAACTCCCTCCCTAACAGCACTGTGGGTGTAACTTCACCACAGGGGCTGCAGCGGTTCAAGAAGGCAGCTCACCACCTCCTTCTCAAGGGCAATTAGAGATGGGCAATAAATGCTGGTCCAGCCAATGATGCCCACATCTCAGAAATTAATTTTTTTTAAAAGTAGAAGAGGTTATCTACAAGATGGGAAACCCTGGGACAATTGTGTCATTATTCAAAAAAGGAGAATTCTAGATATCAAGTCCTGAATTTAGGGTATATAACCAAGACCAGCTTGGTAAGAGTATATCCTGTTACAGCGATGTTTGATGAAGGGATATTGCAAATGAGCTTTTTCCATGTTTTGGACTTTTAGTACTTATTATAAAAACAAACTTTAGCCAGATATAGCAGTCTGTAAAATATTTTTGTTGCAGCTGACTAAATTAAAGCACTTGATTAATAATAAAAGTTGCATATCAATCTAATCAGCTGATGTTATGCCAAAGTGAAGGGAAGGAGGCACAGAAGGAAAATGGGTAGATCTTCACTGGGGTAGATTGACTTTGTGTGATAATGTGAAATAGGTGAATTGGCATCCTGCTTCACATCTCTCCCAATTTTTATTTCCATTGATTTCAACTCCTGACATACTCATTCTGTTTATACATCAAATACATGCTATGTCAAGCCACCCGCTGTACATATTAGCTTGGTCACAGTGTGCATTATTCCACTTTTGGTGTTATACCAGTGTGTGTGGCTAGCTGGCAAGATCCTCTCTACCCCAGCTTTAGCAACATAACCTTGGATAATTGGGCCTAAAATGTGCTTTACCGCTCATGATTGTGTTAAAGTTGACAGTCTGTTCTGATCAAATAGCTTTGTGGGGCTTGGGGTGGTGGGTCACAATGTTAAGCTGTATGAGGCTTCAACTAGGTTAGATGTCAGGAAGTGCTTCCTTTCCCAGGGAATAATTGACCTATGGAACAGGCTGCCATCTTGTGTAGTGAATGCTGATAAGTGAGAGCTGGACCTGTCTGGCTGGGATGGATATCACCTCTTAGAAAATGTAGGTATTGCAGGGAATTCAGGGCCAGAGTAACCACCTAGATTGGTTTCAATTGCCTAGGAATTTCAGAGACCTTTTCTCACCTGTCCCAGGAAGTGGTTTTTAGGTGAGGTGGAGAGTGTAATTATTTTGATATGCAAAATATCACTATTAGGTAGGACAAGCTTGATTGACCAGGGAGTTTTTTTCCTATCCATCTTTGTTTATAAACCATCTTAGCAAAAGGAGGGTTTTTATTTCAGCATTTCATTCCAGTTCCTAGTGGACACAAATGAGACAGATGCAAGTCAGAGTCTTATTGCAATCAGCATTTACTCGTGTTGCAATCAGCATTCAGGAGAGAGGCCGTAAAAACAGAAAGTCAACACATTGGTGCAGTTGGAGGCTGCAAAACTGTCACTTGGATTGTCGGTGTGATATAAAAGCTACTCAATTTTGCTGAGCCGATTTCTCGGCTCGAGTTTCTCTAAGCTAGACTTGTGAGTAATCACTGTAGCTACTGAATGTGAATCGAGAGAAACCTATTATACTTCCATCACTGTGTCTATTCATTTTGGTGAGGGACATTAGAATGGCATAAAACAGAAACAAAAATCGCACAAGAAGGAAAGATACTTAAAGAAAATGAAGTCAGAAAGAACACTAAACAAATTTTAAAATAAATTTACAAAAATTCACAATTTAATTTGTCAGTTATAAATTGCTCACATTGATAGGCAAACAAATTTTCATTTTAAATTCTTTCGTAGGCCTTCTCATTGTAACAACTGACCAGATAGTCTTGCTCCAGCTGTTGTGTAGTCAGTCTCCGCCAACAGAATAACCAATAACACCATTATTTATCATCAGGAAACTAAGAATATAGCAAAGAAACACACACAAACCTATAAATATTTATTCATTAATCTTTTGGACCTGAAATTCATAATATAATTGCCCAAAATGGGAAACAGTTTTCATGTTGCCATTTATGGACAGATTGGGGACTTTTTTTTGATCATTCATGGGATGTGAGCATCACTAGCAAGGGCAGCATTTGTTGCCCATCACTAATTGCTCATTAAGTGGTGGTGAGCCGCCTTCTTGAACTGTGTCATGACGGCAGATTACAGCCCCAAATTATTTACAGGCATATTGAACTTTTTAAGTAAGATGTGTTTTTTAAAAAAGACATACAAGCAAAAGCTGGAAAATTCCTATGTGGATACTTGACCGACTAGCTCAGAGAGAACATGGAATGTTGCACCTAAAAATGTGTCAAGCTCTACTTCAAACAGAGAGACTTGAAAGGAAAAGATGCAATGCAAAAGACCGAACTTTAATCTCCTGTGGTTGCAGAGACAATGGAGACTGGTTACCACATCTCAGCAGAAACCATCTCCTGTTGAGTTATATCTCAGAATGTGGAAATGGTCTGAGTTGAATGAAAGCAGATTCTGGAAAAATACATATTTTTTTCCAGGAATACACAAGAAAATGGGTTTAAAAAGCCAGCTGCAAACCTAATTGATGTGTCCTAGTTCTGGTGTGCTAGTGTGGACTGTGAGGGTCACAGCAGAAGAAGGTCAACTAGGCATCCCTGCAACTTGCAGGTAAAAGTCTCCATCTATTTCTCTCTCTCTCTCTCTTGCTGGGGGGCGAGTCCAAAAAACCACAGTCGTAAAGGAAATAAGGGAGCTCCTTCAGCTAACCTGGAGAACCAAGTGTCTCCAAACCAGCTGCTCAATTGCCAAAGTCAGCTCTACTGGAATCACCCAACTTAATGGTTGCAACATTTTTCCATCTGCTCTTCACAGACAAGCCAAAGACTGATTCGTATATATTTTTAAACTTATTTGGACTCAACTTCTCATTTCTGATCTCTGTGTGTGTTGCGTTTTTATTATTTTTTTCCTCAGGTTTTAGTAACTAATAAACTTACTCTTTCTTTGATTGAAGAAAGCCTGGCTGAACTGGCTCCTTCTAAGACATAAATACATTTGGACCGGGAAAAGGAATCCATGAAGGAAGGGATCCTTTTTAAATTAACCTTGTTATGACCAACTAGCTCATTCCTCCTCACCCGGGAGCATAACAGAATTCTGGTCCCATTCGGGAAGTTAACAATTTGGGGCATCTCATCCGGGATCATAAAAAATTGGGGAATCGCGCCTGGGGACCGGTTGTAGCAACTGCTGCAGTCCATGTGCTGTTGGTCCACTACAGTGCTGTTAGATAGGGAATTCCATGATTTTGACAATGACAGTGAAGGAACAGTGATATGGACCAGGATATTGAGGCCGGTGAGCGGGGGGGCGTCGCTCGCTCACTGGCGCATAAAATGACACGGGATGACGTGGGGCAGAACTCCCAACGTCACCCCATGTCATTTCAATTTTCAGGTTAGCGGGAGCGCAGCCAAATCAGCTGTGCACCCACTGACCTGTCAACGGCCAATTGAGGCCATTTAAAAAGTAATTCAAGTAGTTAATGGACCTGCCCGTCTAACCTTAAGGTTGGGAGCCCTGGCGGGCTTCAGAAAAAGCACGAAACCTCATCCATGGGTGGGATGAAGTTTCATGTAAGTTTTTAAAAATTTTTCAAAATTTGAATAAAAGTGATGGACATGTCCCAACTCATGTGACAGTGTCACATGAGGGGACATGTCAGGGAAATTTTGTTTGTGCATTGACCATTTTTGAATATGGCACCGATCTCCCTGAGGCAGCACTTAGCATGAGCAAAAGAGCACACTCTTGGCTGAGGGAATCCCCCCGCTCGCATAGCACTTCCTGGCAGACGGTATGCTGGGCGGGCCTTAATTGGCCCGCCCACAAAAAATGGTGGCGCACCCCCAATTAGGGGTGCCAAGTGGAGGTGCGCCTGCACGGGCCCGCTCCTGCACTCCCCCTCCACCCCCGCACCACCCCGACCACCCCCCCCGCCCCCCATCCCCACCCCCCAATGAAGGGAAAATTCTTCCCATAGTTCCAAGTCAGGATGGTGTGTGACTTGGAGGGGAACTTGCAGGTGGTGATCCAATCAGTCCATTGCCTTGTTCTTCTAGCTGGTAGATGTCAGAAGTTTGGAAGCTTGGTGTAGGAGGACAAGGCTTGGTGAGTTTCTGTAGTGCATCATGTAGATGGTACACACAGCTGCCACTGTGCAATTGTGGTAGAGTGAATGAATATTTAAGATAGTGGGTAGGGTGCCAATCAAGCAGGCTGTTTTGGACTGAACAGCGTTGAGCTTCTTGTGTGTTGTTGGAACTGTGTACATCCAGGCTAGTGGGGAGTATTCCATCACACTCCTGACCTGTGCCTTGTAGTTGATAGACAGGCTTTGAGGAATCAAAAATGAGTTACTTGCCACACAATTCCCAGTTTCTGACCCTTTTGTAGCCAAAGAATTTATATGTCTGGTCTAGTTAAATTTTTGGTCAATGATAACACCCGGGATGTTGGTAGTGGGGGATTCAGTGATGGCAATGCCTTTGAACATCAAGAGGAGGTGGTTAGCTTCTCTCTTGTTAGAAATGGTCATTTCCTGGCATTTGTTAGGCCTGAATGTTACTTGCCACTTATCAGCTCAAACCTGAATATTGTCCAGGTCTTGCTGCATACAGGATATTGTCTGACTTAAAAGATCCCAGAGCAGTATTTTGAAACAAAAAGGGGGATTTTCCTCGGTATTCTGGCTAATGTAAATGTCTCAACTAACATCCCTAAAGCACATTATCTGGCCATTTATCTCATCACTATTTGTGAGATCTTGCTATTTTTGAATTGATTTCCCTGCGTTACAACAGCAACCTCTCTTCAAAAATACTTCATTGGCTGTAAAGTTTCATGATAGGCCCATCTATACGCAAGATTTTATTTTCTTCACCAATTGTGCACTTTTGAAAAACGTGGTACTTTGCAAAAGAACTTTAGCAACATGCTCCCTCCACTTATTAAATGCGAGGTACACACAAAGCTAAAGTCTTATTAACTCCTTCATATGCAATTATTCTTGTAATGATGTTACTGCAGCCCACAACCACACTGCACGGCTGTAATAATGACATATCTATCTCTCCAAGGCCAGGGGCTGCAGTGGGAACATCAAATGTCCAATAATGAGCTAAAAAGTTCCAGATGTTTTATTGACCTTATTGCAATAGACATTGGGGCCTAAAGGGTTACTTTAAAGCTATGTTCCTCAGGAAACTAAACTGATCAAATTCAGCTTGCAGCTGAAACTGCACATCATCCTCATGTTTATCATTATTGCACAGCAAACGCAATTAAAGTTCAGAAAGAATAAACTGCCATCCGGAACATGTTGTATTTGGTGAGCTTTTTAAAAAAAAAAATTGTTCGGAGTACATTTGCACCAGGGCGTTATGTATGAGATTTTTCAGCCCTTGCATGTGTTTTCAATAAGCTGTAGAAAATGAGTACTGCGCACTGAGGCAAAATTCAGGGCTCTTTTAAACTCTGTCCTTTACCCAAGGTAAAAGAATACGTACGATTGCTCCAAATTTTGAAGTCTCTCTCTGCTTTTTAATTTTTTAGTAAGCCAAGTGAAAGCCCAAATGGATGCATGTTCCCTGGCATTAGCATTTCATATGATTATACATGACAGACTATTTACTTCCAGAGGCCCTCCGAAGGATAACCAAAAAAGGCCATGTAGCAAGACATTTTTGGCAGCAAGCAACAGTTTTCAGGGGTTTTAAGCCTTGTTTCTTGATGAGTGGCTTCCTGAGCATGCCTGGGGAATGACAGGCATTCCTGGACGGAGGCTGGACTCAACTTGGGTTTAGACACGGTGATTGGCTCCTAATCAGAACCAAGCTCCAGACAATGCATACTAGTGGCTATCAACTGTAAACATAGGGGAGATGTGTTCACTTGGCATTGACGTTGGGAGGGGCCTAAGCATGACTAGAGTTTTATTGAATAGAACTGTGTATGTGTGTGTGTTTTGACTGCCTGTACTTCCTTGCACGTCTTGCTGCAGTGTAGCTTGTATTCTTTGAAAGCCGGCCAGCGTTGAACCTACGGAGGTAAGGCATGTACTACTGGTATTCCGTGTAGTAGGCATTACTTCAAAGAAATGAAAGATTTGCGGAGAAGCAGCCTTAAGATGATTGACTAAACTTTATATGTAGTCGGTTAAATTTTTAAGCGCCCAAATTGAAGAGTGAAAGTACGGTCTGATTGGTACACTAGGCAGTGGAGGTTTTTGGAATGTAACAAATAAAGTAACGAAAAAATCTTTCAAGGGAAAATTGTAGGAGTTTGATGTTCATTTGCTGAAGTAGTAACCGAAATGTTCTGAGGTTTAGTTTGTGCCATTTGCAGTAGGGAGCAGCAAGGAATGAAGAGATTGAACGGATCATACAGCTTTTTAAGTAAAAGTCAAGATACAATTGTAAACCTTTCCACACGAGCAACTCGCAAATAAGTGCGTGTAAGTCTTTTTCTGTAGAAATACTGCTTCTCATGTTTTCATCTTCAGTCGATAGCGGGGGGAGAAACGCAATGAGTACTGTCTCTTTTCAGCAAACTGTCGCTCAGTGTGGGGTCTCTTACTTTTTGAAATTGAGGACAAACTTTTATTCTAATCAGCTTAACGTGTTCAGCCGATTTAAACTGTTGTTGAAGTTCATATCTGGTTTCAGTCTCGGTGTTGCTTGAATCTGTTTATCATCACAGCTGGAATGCTGCAGCGTTTTCTGTTCTGTGAGCTGGCTCTTTAAAGCTCTTTTCCTCCTTTACAACGTTCACGTATCCCAGCACCTCACCTCATCAGCCTATTTAAAAAGGTTTTCAGAAGCATTTATGTAATCGTATGTCCCAATAGTACACTCGAATCAACTTTTGATGTTCCTAAACGATTTCTTGTTGGATGAAGTTCCTACTGCATGGGGGAGGGGGAAAGGGAGTTGGGGGTGGGGGGGGGGGCGTGGGGTTAAAGTCATTAGCGCAAAGCAAAAATGATAAGATTTAAGATGCATACTTGAGAATTGTCTGCTCCAGCGAGTTCCTTGCTTCATTTGCTTGGGAAAGTTGGCGGCATGCCAGTATTTTGAAAAGTAAAGAGGTTAGCTAAATATTTGCTGGCCTTCTGTGAAACCACATCTGATAAGGCATCCATGTTAGGCAAAAATGAAGGGAATGCACTCAATGCATAGGCCTTATAAGGAGCAAATTTAGTCTGGTGACAGACGATGGATTTGACCTATGGAATGTAAGTATGCATTTGAAAAAAGCTCTGGGATTTTTTTACGTGCACAACAAGCAGAAAAATAAGTCCAATTTATTTGTTGTCTGTAATGCATTGCATCTTTCTGTCCATTGCAAGTGTTTGAGACCATAGTTTACATTGCTTGCATAAGCATTGAGTTATTAGTATTTTGAGCTGTACATATTTGCAAGGCCTATAAAAATTTGGTTGCTGCTTTGTTTCTGATCTAATTGATTATCTATAATCATGTTTTGTAATTCTTTGATTTTGCTGTCTAAAAGTACAGAACTACAGAATAATTGCAGTGCAGATTCAAAAATCTAATCATTTAATAATAAGACCCAAAACTGTCTGGAGATGTATAATTACTCCTTAACAAATTAAACAGCAGCCTTGCCTTACTTAGAACACTGTATAGTTGAGTTTTTATCTGTCTCTTTGTTAATTAAACCCTTTCTAGATTAGACAGGTTGAAAGCATTCTTTGATTTCAAGATTTGTGCTCTCCCCTAGTAACTTTGAGACTCTCTAGATTGAAGTAGTTGAAAATATTCTACTGAAAACCAGAGACCACAAAATGGCCCAGCCTCATTAGATCTGTCTGATAATGATGGTAGTCAGGATTGCATAGACGTCTGGGCTTTCACTCAGGGGAGTTGCTGCTAAAACATTGCATCTGATTGAGGATCTGAACTGAAGAACCCTAATTATGTGAAAGGCTTGGGCTGCAAAAGAGTAAAGGAATCATTCATGCCCTTTGACAGCTTCTAATTAAGGGTTAGTTTAAACCACAACCATAGCATCGGTGTGAAGTAGCTTGGCTTTGCATCAATACTGCAATTGTATTGCAAGTATAGCCTGGCCCAACATGACACAGGAGTGAAAGAGACTGTGACTGCCTTAATTTATACTCCACTTCGCTTTTGAACTGATTGAATATGTAAATTGAACATCTCTGAAGCCAGAATAGCTTTGCACCAATGCTAAATCTGTAGGGTGAACGTATTCTTGTGATTTGGCTCACTTTATTAAAAACCAATATCATATTGGATTAAATAGTATGCTTGCCTAGATCTTAAAGGGGTTAAGGCTTCAGTTCCATGTGTGCAGGTATGGCATCACCTAGGGCAGAATCTTCTGCCACTCCCACTGGCAAGTTTGGAGACAAGGAGGGTATCTAATCAGTTGGAAGGGTGGCGAGTGGGGACCCCGCCACCCTTCTGCCTCCACCCTGATTGAGTCCATGGCAGGAAGCCCTGCGGACAGCTTTCCTGTCCCACCACCAATTGAGGCCCTTAAGTAGCCAATTAATGCCCACTTAAGGGCCTCAATGAACTACTATTAACCCAGCAGCATGCAGGAGGCTTGTCATGTGGGGAACGCAGCAAGCAAACCCATGCAGGGTTGCTTTCAGGGTCTTATTATTAAATGATTAGATTTTTGAATCTGCACTGCAATTATGTATTCTGTACTTTCAGGCACCCAGGGAAGGTCCCTTATTTAAAGGCACTGAGTGCCTCATCAAAAGACCTGGCATTAGGACAGGGAGGGGGGGGGGACCCTCTGAAAGGCAACCCCTACTCATGCTGCAGACCCGATTCCCCCTACCTCATAACACCCTTCAGCTATCACTTCTCTGTGGTCTGGGATACAGTGATGATGCTAGGCTTCAGATGGGTGTCATACTGCCAGCAGTCACTGCCTCCTCAGTGGCGCTGCTGGTCCAGGTAGTTGTTGGCCGCTGGCTGGCAGTTCTCGGCAGATGGTACTTCAGCCCCTGGTGCCCTTGATCCTGGGAAATGGCCCACCGCTGGCCTGGAAAGTTCCTGAGTGGCACGATGCAATGACTATCCCAGGAAAAAGCGAAACGGGGTTCTTGCCAGCTTTCCAGCCAGAAGCGGAGACCCCCATCGCCTCCATGAGATTCTGGACCTCCAGCTTCGCCTAATAGGTGACTATTGGGTAGAAGGGAAGTAGACAAATAGGTTTTCATCTTCTTGAACTCCCTCCTGCTGTGGATTGAGGTATTGGGGGGACTTAATTAGTGAGGAGAAATACTTAGGCCGGGCTAACTGACTCTTAAGTTGGAGAACAAGTCTGAAAGAAATATGGAGAAAATTACAAAAAAAAATGAATAGCCGTTATGCAAAACTGTTGATTTTTTTCTATTCCTTTGAAAAAAAATCAACATTTGTTCTTCATTAGTTTCCAAGTAAAAATATTAAAATAACCAGGAGGGATTAGAATGTACATTATTAAAGCAGATCATGGGTTGGTACAATCCAGAATTGTCACCGAGATCTGTTATGTCAGGAACACTGGAATCCTAAATTTCCCCATGGTTTCCAGATGCCAGTGAAGATGTTACCATTGTGGCTTTCAAGGGCCTCGCCTAGATGCTGACAGGTTTAGATGTTCTTGAAATCTAGACCAGTTACAGTCATACTGCTGGGCTTGTTTCTCTACTGTTTGTCAGTTGTTTAAATGGCCAATGTGGCTACATAATTACATAATCTTATCTGATGTGATTGTATTATTCCAGTGCCATTGACTTGCGTAGAAGATGAGAACTCAACTTGAGTTTGCAATTTGTAATTAGTTAGATGACCACAAATTACTTGAGGCCTATTCTGGATGCAATCATACTCCTCAACCTTGGATTTCATGCAAAATGAGGTGTAAAGGACAGAACTGACTCCAAAGCAAAGTAGGATGAGATTCTCTCCTCCAAAGGATCTCAATCCATTTTGTTCAGTAAAGGCCTGATTCTGCAGTTAGGCTGCATTTACACTACTTTGGTACTATCTCTCATTCTTAATCCTGATATAAATGCACAAGAGGTCTTTGATGTGATGAGTTCTTGTCCTCAGCCGAACCCATTGAACATACGCTGACCTGAGGGCTCTTCCACTTGGGTAGGGAAAGAAGGAACGGAGGGAAAATTTCAGAAAAGTGAGTTGACCTATAGCATTGCCATTTTTCTTAGTGAGGAAATGACACTGGTGGGACATGGGCGTTGGTCATTACTCATCGTCTCAATCAGAGTTGGGTGTGTCAAACAAAGAACTGTACATACGGAAAACAAAAAAGATGAACATTGCATGTTACTGATTTCTAGTGAGTTTTGATTACGTTATTAAAACTATAAAAGAATTTCTATGAGAATTGTTTCAATGTGTTGAAAAGTCTTACTGGAGCTTATGATTAGAGGAATTCTTATTCAAGCCAAAAAAATACATCTTTAAAATAGAGCTTGCTTTGCATTCTCTCTATTTATTTCTGTGCTTTTTGATTGAGACATCAGTCACTAAAATGTATTATATATTTTGGGTTAAAGCTGAAGTTGTAAAACAGAAGTGAGCACTGCAGAAAACAAATAACAGGCTGAATTCATCAAACACTGTAGCCTTGTGCGCTTCTTTAATTCTATAAGAAATTCCATTGCTTTATAGCAATGAATAGTCTTATCGTTCTAAACAAAAAATCAATTGGCATTCCTTTGCAGACACTTTGTTGGGAGAAGAATTACATTTTCATGTGGAGCGTATGGGGCAGAGGTTGGGTGGGAGATGTGCTGTGCCTGCCAGGAGAAGCCAGCAGGGAATTGGGGCTTTGGTTGAGGGCCCTTTATTATAAAGTGGTTTGGTGAAGTGTCAGCACAAAATGTATGGCTCAATAGGCATTTCAGCAACCTGCAGATGGAGAACTGGAGATTGGAAGGGCCTGCACCAGCATCTTGAAAGAGAAGAATGGGAACAATGGCAGTGAGGAGAAGCACTTCACAGCCAAAATCTTTTCAGATCAGACAGCAAGGATGTTAAATGTGGAAGCCTTCAAGGGTCAAAAGCCACAATAGGTTACAATACAATTTATACCAAAAGTGCATTCATACTGCGGTTATACTGGTATTATGCCTGCTGGTGCTGTCCATCCTGGCACCAGCTGTGCTGTAGTTCGGAGTGTACCTCATTTTCTTGGCCAGTAGGTCGTACCTCTACAGGCACATTTTAGGTACCTCCCTACCACACATTGCCATATGCTCTGGTGGTTGTTGTGGTGTTTTTAGTCCTCATTGAATTCTCCTTTTAGCTTCTTCTAAAAGGGGCCCGATAATGAAAATTTTGAAAGAAAAATGACTACTTTCAGGGGTCCAGACCACTCGATGGGTATGGACCTCCCCTGTTGCTGCCCATTTTCACCCTTCTAGATGCTGATACCACCTTATCTCACTGGCCTCCAGTCCCAGGTCCCTTAAGGCCAGGGATACAGGATCAGCCAGTCTAAGGATTCCTCACCAGTAGACCTGCTACAACACATCAGTGGCTTTTAAGGGATGGTTAAAAGCTCTTCCTCCAAGCGAAATCCCAATTTGGGGATTTTGTTGGGGCCCAGCATACCCAGAGTTACAGCAGAGATTTGGTGGAAGGGCTGAGGAAATTCAGTGCCATTATGTCCTTGAGAGACTAGTGTAAAAGTAGCTAGAGATTATATCTAGTTGTGCATAGGAATCTTTTTTGGTTAGATCTAGGATGCATAAACGAACTGGTTTCTTAATATAGTACAACTGACAACACTGTCATTGAACATCACCATAATGGTGGCACTAAACAGCGAAGTCCAGGTCACCAATAGGTTTGCTCGTGTATCTTAGATTTCCTTTGGTAATGTTGGATGCAGTCCCTTTTTTTTGCCTTTCTTTTGGGCAGGTAAAGTCAAATTTATCTGTACTGCTTTAAAGGAATTAGACAAATAGCCCTAAATTGGTGCAGAACTGTGGCATTTTCAGATAGGTCATTTCTTGGAACATCAAAGGCTGCACCACAACAGATGGTGATGTTCCTGGCTGACACTTATAGTCCAATGTAGAAAAATATGAAGTACTTTGCTGGGCACCAATGATCCAATAGCATCTCCTTACTTGACAATGCTGACCTGCAAGAGAATGTTTACAACTGATTTTTTCCTTGCACTCCCTCCCAGTGGTAGTTCTGATCTCCACTGCCACACTGATTCAGAAAGGAGGATGGAGCTAAAATAATTCTCAGGAGTTTGCAGCCGAGGGATATGATTTTGCCTAAGCTTCAATCTGTGTTTTTAGATCAACATGCTTGAGACGCATCAGTACCAATAGTATAATAAAAGCAAAATACTACGGATGCTGGAGATCCAAAATAAAGAGAAAGTACCGGAAAAACTCAGCAGGCCTGTGGAGAGAGAAACCGTGTTAACATTTTGAGTCCAATATGACTCTTCTTTGGAACTTTGCATTCATACTAATGGTACGTTAGCACTAATGCAAAAGTTGAGTGGCCATTGGCTCAGGGGTAGTATTCCCACTTCTGAGGCAGAAGGGTTGGATTCAAACCCCACTCAGACAGCCTCAGCAAGTGGAGTCTGAATTGATGTCCAACAAGGATGCTCATATCCAATGGGTGGTCCCCTCTCATCATAAAGACTATCAGCCTAAGTAAGAGAAAGTACCCCAAGTATAAGACCAATTTAAAAATAAAGCTGGTGAATTACTGGAGTCAGCTGTAGTGGCTTTATCTTTATCTGCACGCAGAAGACTTGAAAACCGTGAGGAAGGATCTTATGATCTTACCTAGTTAAGTGGTTCAAGAATCTTGTGCATGGGGCTTGAGTCGAGCAAGACAATAAGTGGATGAACTAATGAAAGACTGCTGTGAACACACACTGTCTCTCAGCCATACTGAACAAAGAGGCTAGCCAGCTCATATGCTTGGAGCCATGAGCTTCCGTTCTGTATAACACGTGCCTTGACAGCGGTACACCTTTAAATATAGACAAAGTTGGAGTCCCAAGCTGCTGCTTATTTCATGCTTATCTTTCAGAATGGCATGCTTTGTTCAGTGCTGATAAAACATGTACATGTTTGAAATTTAAAAGCAGTTTTTTTGTAATGAGCTTTTGAGAAGCTATCAGAATTTCAAGTCTTCCGTATGTGGATAAAGATACAGGCTACAGCTGATTCCTGTAATTCACCAGTTTTATTTTTAAATTGGTCTATACTTGCTCATTTATGGAGTCTCTTACATTCATTTGAATTCCCCTGCACATTCTACACCCTAAAGGAAGTGTTCAATTCTTTTTTTCTCCACTTTATCAGCTCCTTAAGTGCAGCCTCAACCGCTGCCCTCCTAATCTGCTCATCTTTACATCATTTCATCCCACTGTCTTTTTTTACTTGAAACATTTAGTACTCCTTAAATTTTATTACTTCCTATTGTCAACCACCAGCAATCATCTGGAATGTTACTGGATTCTTTTATTCTCATTTTCAGTCTGTTGCATTGCTGCGTGTATAATCAGATCACTAAACATTGGATGCGACCAATAGCGATAACAAGGTCAGGTGCAGCACTGCAAGTCAAAAGATTGGCACTTTATCCATAGTTGCTAATAATTTTTCTGAAACTAGAGAAGATCATATAGTTAAGTACAAATCATGGGTGAATGTTCATTGGCTCAGTGAAAAGCCAAGACGAGTCAAGTTGGGCAGCAATCTGGAATTAAGAAGGCACTGCTTTTCTGAGATAAATGACACCAACACTGGCATTGATTCTTTAAGAGTTAAGAAATTGGGTTTTAAGAGTTGAGTCATGTCTTTTTCAAGGCAAACAAAATTGTGACCTATGGTAACGATAATGGAAGATTAACCCATTGTACATAACTAGGAAGTCCATTTGTAAGTGCTAGTGAATGTGCCTGTTTTTTTTTAAATAATGCATTCGTTTAAATAATAAAGAAAAGTTTGAAAAAGGAAACACAATTTCTGTTTCATATTTTTGAACTTAAAAATTTTCACGCTCCTACGGTCCTATGGTCCACTAGCATTTTTAAAAAAAACTATTGTCAGTGAATAAAATAAGCGTCAGTCACTCATATATTGTAAGAACTTTAGAAAATGTTTCTTCTTACGAGCTTCATCTTCTAAAAACTTACGTATTTCTATTAAAATTCCCTGCTTCTGACCTCTCTTTGCATCTTCATCGAACTGGGAGCAAGGATCCTTGAGTTTTCTAGGATTTTATACAGTTCAGTCTTGAGATACCAGCATTGCTTGCGAGGCAAACATTTCTTGCCCATCCCCCATTGCTCTTGAGAAGGTGATGGTGAGCTGCCTTTTTTTAATCCCTGCAGTTCATGTGGTGAATGTACTTGCACAATGCAGTTGGGTATGGGATTCCAGCATTTTCCCCAAGTTGAGATGGTGTAAGGTTTGGAGGTGATGTTCCCAAAGAGTGAAATAACTTACATTTATATAGCACTTTTCACAACCTCAGGATGTCCCAAGTGCCTTCAGTTAAGTATTTTTGAAGTGTAGTCACTGTTGTAATGCAGGAAACATGGCAGCTAATTTGCACTCATTAAGTTCCCACAAACAGCATTGAAATACCTGTAATAAGCAGATGACCTGATTTAATGATGTGGATCAAGGAATAAAATTTGGCCAGGGCATCAGAGAGAATTTATCTCTTTTTTTTCAAAATTTTACCTTTGGATCTTTTATCTAAAAGACAGCACTTTCAACAGCACAGCAGGTTCTAAGTATTGCACAGAAGTATCAGCCTAGATTTTTTTGCACTTGATTCTCTGAATCCACAATGTTTTGATGCCTGAGTGCTACCATTGAGCCATGGCCCACTCTGGTCAGATATGCATTTGTAACCTGTTGACACGACATCTTGTGAAGCAAAGTGCATATGGGCAGAAGATGTTTCACCTGCCTCCAAATAGGAAAAACACTCATCCCACATTGATGTCAGTTTTGAGTGTCAGCTATGCTCAAGGCTAACAATCAGACTGATCTATGTCTTAACTATTGTAAAGCTACATTTTAAAATAGATTTTGATGACTGTATTTTAGAATTCACAACTAAATAAGTTGTGAATTCCAAACAACAAATGTTGCTGCTGTAAGTTGCAATTGGTAAGTCGAAGTGACAGTATTTCACAAGTGCTATTCCATTTATTATTCTCAATATTACCCAATGGTTACACTCATGAGCAAATTGACAGTAATCGATTTTAAATGATTAGGGCTCTAACACATCTTTAAATATTTAAAGAGCAGCAGTTACTCAGTTTCCATAACTGGTAATGAACTTTCCCTTACCAACAAGGGCCAGTGTACACTATGTTCTGTTCTCTTTCACTGTATAAGACATACCGCCAAACCTTGTTCTGGTGATGTTCAAGGTAACTTACTTTGAACATTCCAAAAATATTGAGTCACAGAATAGTAAAGGCAGAAGTTCCCCTGTTGCCGTATTTTAAAATATGCAATTAATGGTTTGCAGATATTTATAAAGTAACATAATATTCTATTAACATTCTTCATTTAGGTTTTTACTCAAATTCTTTTGACAGATCAAAGTCGGAAACTCTAAATGCCTATCAAATGTGAACAGGCATTTTTGTGTGAGGCAGCTATGGAAAGATCTAGTGGGAGAGAGGAGGTTTGCCAAGTTGCTCTGACCAAACTCCTTAGATGGATGTGAAGTGAGCCCAAGACCAAGTACAGACATATTTAAAGTATAATCAGCTGCTAATGTATGTTGCCTTTCTGGGTTTTTCAGGGAGTTCTCCTCATCCGTTCGGCTGTAAGAAAGGATGGGAACATGATTAGAATTGCAAGCTCGTACTTGTCCTAAGTGATCACTTGAAATAAAAAATGCATTGCAGAAAATGAAAAATGTTGCAGTGTGCCTTTCAATCCTAGGGTGGATTTTAGGGATAATAAAGCAAATGTACTTTGGTTAATCTCATTGAAGCTACATCTGTCTCTCTTTAGGATCATGCTGCATTCGGAGGTAGAAATTGGTGGGTAATATCCAAATACAATCACCTTCCTATTAGAAAGCTTCCCCCTTCAAAATATTAAATATGAACATAGAGATATTTTTTGTGATAATCTTTGCACAATATTTCTCTTTGCTATTTTAAGGCAGGCATTAAATGCCTTATGCTTCACCACTAAAACAGTGGATAGTATCACACAAGCACATTAAGCTTGCAACACAAATTGTCATTTCTAGCTTATACTTACAAAGATTTATTCAATATTACCTCATAAAGTGCATGGATTTAGAGTGGAAATTGTACAGTTGACCCATGACAAGTATACGCCTGATTCAAGCTGGCACCTGACTCTGTTCCATTGGCATTCTATCCTTCAATCAATCTACACTTTGGGGAGAATTTTCTCCCCATTGGTGGGGGGGAGGGTGTTGTGCAGGGGTGGGCGTGCTCCCGATTGGCTGTGCGCTTCCATTTTATGTGCGCACGAAAAAGTGCAGCAATCTCCCTAGGTGATTAGTTTCATATATAAAATATTGAATAAAGGGAAAATTTTTTTTTTTAAGGACATGTCGCCTCATGTGAAACTGACACATGAGCTGGGACATGTCCATTGATGTTAATAAAAATTTTTCCAACACTTTAAAAATGTTCATGAAACCTCATACCTCCCGTGAATGAGGTTCCATGAAAAATGCGAAGACCACCTGGGCTCTTCACCTGCCCGCCAACCTTCAGGTTGGACAGTCAGCTCAGGTCAATGATTTAATTGTTAAATGACCTTAATAGGCCTTTGACAGTTTGGGTGTGCAGCCGACTCAGCTGCGCCCGACATCACCCCGTGTCATTTTATGCCTCAGCGAGCGGACCCCGCCCCCTTTATTCTCTGCCATTCCCCTGTTCCAAGAAATTCTGACCTTTGCACACACATTTCTTCTGTTTTTCTTAATGTGTAGCACACTCGTCACAGTCTGTTGTTTGCCAAATTTCACTCAGAGATAAGAGAATGTGTCATTAGGCTGGACCTTCTTGGAGCAGGGCAAAGGGGTTGTGAGAGGCAGGGAATGGCTGGGCCTCCAGTGACAGACACCTAGTCGGGTATTGGCAATGCTGTGAAGGTAGCCTTTGTACCATGAGGATACAGATTTAAGCAGTGAACTGCCGTGTGAGTCTGTGCATCCTGAGGCACTGATGCTCGCTCATCATAGAAAAGCTACTTCACCTTTAAACTCTGTTGGGGTCTGGCCTCCTTCCACTGGCAACTCGGTATCCATTTCCTCTGCCCTGTGGATGGGCACGTAGCTGCAGAAAAGGCAGCTGGTATTGGCTTGGCTCTGGCTGCAGCTGGAGCATGTTGAGGGGGGAATTAGGCTCTAGAGGTGGACAGTGTAGCTGCATAAGCTGCTGAAAGACTATTCTGCAGGCTGGCAATAGGGAAGTGCATCTGTGGGTGGGTGAAGTTCTAGTCAGATGAAGTACCTTTCATGTGTTTGGCACTCACCTGCCAAGAAGTGACAACACTTGCTGGCAGATCCGAGCTGTGCAAGTCAGCCTCTGTCGGTCATGTGTGTAGTTGATGACTGCATTTGACTAAAGCCCTCACAGCTGGGACATTTGCCCCAATAATATTGGAGAATAATACAGAATTGGAATTGAGTAACAGTAGAACTGCAATGGAACAAAATATCAGTTTTAACTTTTCCTGCGCAAAGAGATAAAATTGAGAGCAATTGGGTCAGCCTACTCTTCAGAGGGAGACCCCAGGCTGGGTCTATGTCGCCCGGAATCATGCATGTGCAGGGAGGCAAGGATCTTTGCCAGGGCCCTTATGTACCATGTACAAGAAGCCTCCCTTTGCCCTTCACATCTGTCAATGCTGTAGCATTGTCAGTGCTACGTGCTGGGGTTTCCCAGCAGTTGTCCAGTTGAGCTGACCTGCCACTCTGCCCCCCCAACTCCAGACAGCACCTGAGCTCTCTGTGTGGAAGGGTCAGGGGCCTGCAGTGGTCTCTTCACCTGCAGATGGAATGCAGTGGGGTTATGAGGCATCACCTTGTCATGTTGAGTAGCCCTTTTATGTATGGGTTGCATGGATGGTGCCCTTGCCACTGAGGCCCACGTCCCCTCCACCAGTCAGTGAGATGAGTGTGAGCAGCTGAGGGTTCATTTATCCTGGCGGCACGGATGAAGTTGTTCATCCATTTCCGGCATTGCAGGGCAGTCCTCCGGTGGAGGCCGTGGGCACTGATCACCCTGGTGACTTCCTCCAATGCAGTGTTGGTCTGACAGCTCGGCCGCTTCCTTCCAGCCTTGGGGTACAGGATGCCCCTTCTGGCCTCCATTGCATCGAGCAGCACATCAGGGAAGCGTTGCTGCATCTGGGGGCCAGAGCTCCCTGGGGTCACTGGGCCATCTCCTCCTTCCATGGCGGGTTCGCGACAAAGAAGCTGATGTCCGAACACCTTTTAAATGTGGAGCCGAGATATGAAAGCAGGGCGTGTGTCAACAAGCCCACCCCACCCCACTGCGCAGTATGCTGGGAAACCCCCGACTGCATAATTAATAAACCCAGCATTGTGCGATTCAGCGTCAATTTCCACCGGGCTCCATGGTGGGAACCACACCCCTCGCCACGGGACTTAGGCCTGGAATGGAAAATTCCAGCCATATTCTCTCTGGAATTAGGGGTTACATTTGCCACTCAATTCTCTGGCACCTCTTCCATATCTCCGGAAGGTTGGAAAATTATAACAAGCCTTTCTGCTATCACCATCCACACTTCCTTAGCACCCTGGGATACAAGCCATCCAGACCAGGAGTCCTCTCCGCTTTCAGCATAGCTAGCCTTTTCGGTACATCCTTCCTATCAGTTTCAGTTCTCACCTCATCCCGCGCTCTCTACCATCTCTGCTTCGATTGAGATTTTATCAGCATGATCTTCCTTAGTAAACACCAATACAAAGTACGCATCAAGTATCCCAGTCTTGCCCTACACCTAGGGAGTAACCGTGAAATGGAATGAAGTATTAGAGACTAGTAATGCAATGGACTAGAATATCAGGGAATTGTACTGCAATACAATATCATATCAGAGTAGTGCTGAAATGGAATGGAATATCAGAGAGTAATACTAAAATTAAATAAACAAATAGCCCCATTCTCAATGATGGTAGAGCCCAGCATGTCAATGTGAAAGACAAGGCTGAAGCATTTGCAACCATCTTCATCCAGAAGTGCTGAGTGGCTGATGCACCTCGGCTTCCTTCTGCGATCCCAGGTCACCAACACCAGTCTTCAGCTAATTCGATTCACTCCACGTGATGTCAAGAAATGACTGAAGGCAGTGGATATTGCAAAGGCTATGGGTCCTGAGAACATCCTGGCTGTGATGCTGAAGACTTGTGCTCCAGAACTTGGCATGTTTCCAACCAAGCTGTCTCAGTCCAGCTACAACACTAATGTCTACCCAACTGGAGTATTGTCCAGTTATGTCCTGTACACAAAAAGCAGGACAAATTCATACTGGCCTATTACCGTCTCAATCTACCCTCAATCATCAGCAAAGTGATGGAAGGTGTCATCGAAGGTGCTATCAATTAGCAGCACTTTACTCAGCCTGCTCACTAACGCTCAGTTTGGGTTCTGCCAGGTTCACTCGGCTCCAGACCTCGTTGTAGTCTTGGTCCTAAAGTGGACAAAGGAGCTGAACTTCAGAGGTGAGGCGAAAGTGACTGCCCTTGACATCAAGGCAACATTCGACCGAGTGTGGCATCAAGGAGCCCAAGTGAAATTGAAGCCAATGGAAATCAGTGGGAAAACTCTCCACTAGTTTGAATCACACCTAGCATAAAGGAAGATGGTTGTGGTTGTTGGAGGCCAGCCATTTCAGCCCCAGGATATCACTGCAGGAGTTACTCAGGGGAGTGTCCTAGATCTAACAATCCTCAGCTGCTTCATCAATGGCTTTCCCAGAAGTAGGGATGTTTGCTGATGACAATGTTCAGTACTATTTAGAGCTCCAGGAAGGTGATGGCATAGTAGTATTCTCACTGGACTCAATCATCAGAGACCTGGGGACCTGGGTTCAAATCCCGCCACGGCAGATGGAGGAATTTGAATTCAATATAAATCTGGAATTAAAAGCCTAATGATGACTGTGAAACCATTGCCGTTTGTCCTAAAAACCCATCTGGTTCACTAATGTCCTTTAGGGAAGGAAATCTGCTGTCCTTACCTGGTCTGGCCTACATGTGACTCCAGACCCACAGCAATGTGGGGGACTCTTAAATGCCCTCTGAACTAGGGATGGGTAATAAATGCTGGCCTGGCCATCGATGCCCACATCCCATGAATAAATAATAAAAAAATGAAGCAATATGTGGGTGCAAAGAAGGATCGAAATGTGGTCATGATAGGAGATTCTATATTTAGATGGGTAGATAACTGAAGAATCCCAAAGGGTGTATTATCTAGTGCCAGGTTAACAGCCATCCCACAACAGCTGAAGAGGAACTTGGAAAGGGAGGAAGGGAGGTCCATGGTGGAACAAGCGACGTTGTTATGAACAGGGAGTGCTTGATTGAAACATATACTATCCTGAGGGGACGTGACAGGAAAGAATGTTTCCTATTGTGGGAGAATCTAGAACAAGGGGTCACTATTTAAAAATAAGTGTCACCCATTTAAGACAGAGATGAGGAAGTTTTTTCTCTGAGGATTGTGAGACTTTGGAATTCTCTTCCCCAAAAGGTGGCTGAGGCAGCCTTTGATTATCTTTAAGGTACAAGTAGATAGATTCTTGATAAGCAAGGGGGGTGAAAGATTATTGGGGGTAGGCAGGAATGTTTAGTTGAGGTTAAAATTAGATCAGCCATAATCTTGTTGAATGGCGGTGCAGGCTTGAGGGGCCAAGTGGCCTACTCCTCCTAATTCATATGTTCGTAGGGAGTAGGTCCTGTTATGAACAAAGAGTAGGCCCTGCTCAAAGAGTATCATCAATTAGCCTCTAAATTAAAAAGCAGGAACTCGAGATTAATAATCTCTGGATTATTGCCCAAGTCACATGAAAATTGGCCTCTGAGCAGACAGATCAGGAGACTCAACATGTGGCTAAAGGGTTGGTGTGGGGAAGAGGGGTTCCTCTTTCACAGGACACTGGCACCAGTTTGAGGACAGGAAGGAGCTATGCTAATGAATGGAGTTCACTTAAACCAGAAAGCACTAGTGTCCTGGTGAAAAGTGTAAATAAGAGAGGTGCAAAGATTTCAGGCTAGTAAGAGAGGGATGGGATCTACAAGAAATGTAAGCAACCTAAATGTAAAGAAAACAGGGCAGGAGAACATGGGAAATAATATTAAGCAAGGGAACTTAATGGCAGTAGAATAAGTGGAGTTATAGGACAGCAGTCTTAAAAAGATGGTTAAACATAACGTGAGAGGAAAACCTACCAAAAATGAGTTAAAATGTCTGCACAGCAATGCCAGTGGCAGTAATTAAATGGAAGCTGGAGGTAATCATGCATTGGGAAGAACCAGATATAGTAAGGATTACTGAGACATGGCTATAGATATACCAGGACTGGGAATTGAACATTGCAGGGTATAACATATTTAGAATGGGGTAGTTGGGGTATCTGTGCTCATTTGAAGTAATGTTATGGCAGTAAAAAAATGGAATGCAGCTATCAGCAAGACAAAAATAGAATCCATATGGATAGAGTTAAAAGATAATAAAGGATCCATCACACTAACCGGTGTAGTCTGTGACCACCCAAGAGTGGAAGGGAGGTGGAGGAAGAAATATGAAGCCAAATCAGGAAATTGTGTTTAAAAAAAAAAACTGGGAAGGTGGAGGCTGCTGTTAGCTCAGTTGACTAGATGGCGAGTGAGTGGATTGGATTAACACCAACAGATTGGGGTTCAATCGCGTTCCAACTGAGATGGACTTGGGGCCTGCCTCCTCACCTTACCCAGAATAAAAAATCACAGCACTTTGCTGTGGTTTGGTGAATAATCACCAAGGATCTGCCTTTGGGCAGAGAACTGAAGAAGAAGTGAAAAACAGTATAGTAATCATGGGGGATTTCAGCTCCACTGATGCTAATTGGATGGATGAGGTATTTGAAGGGGATAAGTAAATAGAGTTCCTACAATGTGCACAGGACTTCTTTCTAACCCACTATGTAAAAAGCTCAACAAGGGAAGATTCGCTATTGGATTTAGTAATGGGGAATGTACCAGAGCAGATACAAGAAGTAAAAGGTAACCTAGGTAATAGTGGCCATAATATAAGATGCTTTGATATGAGAGAAAGGATGTAAGTATTATGGGTATCAAATTATTAGATTGGAAAAAAGCTGATTTTTAGAGGCTGAAAATAGAAGTTGGGAAAATAAAATGGACAACTGTATTAGCAAACAAAGATGTAGACGAGCCACGAGAAACATTTAAAATGGTGTTCAACAGAGTGCAGGAAATATAAAGAAACTAAACGTTTGTAGCTCTGAAGAAGAGTCATACAGGCTTGAAACGTTAACTCTGTCTTTCTCTCCACAGATGCTGTCAGACCTGCTGAGCTTTTCCAGCATTTTTTGTTTTTGTTAAACATTAGTGGGATTCCACCAATGAATAAAGACATAATGAAACAATTTGAGGATTAGGAAAGAGGCACACATTTTGTACATAGGCAGTGGAGGAATGCATGATAAGTAAGAATATGCAGAGATTAGGAGAGAAGTGCAGCTCCAAAAACACGCAAGAATCCCGACACCATCTAAGACACAGCAGCCCACTTGATCGACGTGAGTTCCGCTAGCTTAAACCTTCACTTCCTCTAATATCAGCACATCGTGGCAGCAGTGTGTACCATATACAAGATGCACTGCAGCAAGTCTCCTTCGATAGCATCTTCCAAATTTTCGATGAATAAGGACAGCAAATGGAAAGTCCATACCTGTAAGTTTCCCCCAATCTACATGCTACCCTGACTTGAAATATATCGGTGTTCCTTCCTTTCCCGTCACAGAATCAAAATCCTGGAACTCCCTAACAGACGTGAATGTGCCAATAGCACATGGATTACAGCAGCTCAAGGTGGCTCACCACCACTTTCTCAAGAACAATTAGGGATGGTCAGCAAATGCTGGCTTTGCCCCATATCAGATAAAGTGAATAAAAGGAAAAAATAGAGTAGTACTGAAATAGAATAGAGTATCAGGGAAGAGTGCTGGAATGATCTCTCCTAACAGAGAGCCAATAAACAGTAGTTTGCTATTAGTGAGCAGTTCCAAATAGTTCTTGCCAGATACGTTCTGTTAACTGTTAATTTTGAATTATTCTGGAATGAATTGCAAAAATCTTACTGTTCCTTGCAAATTACTCCCAGAAAGGTAGCAGGGATGATATGCCAACTGAAAGGTAATAATACAAAAATGAATTTAGATGATCCAAAGCATAAAAAGAAAGCTTGCATTCTTTTTAATTTGTAGGAGTATGTGCCTCATATTCACTCAGTTGCTTTTGAAGCCAAATCAACTCCATTCAACACATATCTCGTCATGTAAGTGCACCTAACATGAACCTTTTCTCTAAATATGGCCCAGCTATTAAATGTTGTCCCACCTAATATCCTTCAGCTTGTTTGCAAATTCTATTCTTTCTGCAGCTTCTTTTATAATTTATTATGGCTTGTGGTCCAAGAGAACTTCGGGTAATGGCAGTAGATAAGATATGAATAAAGCAAAATTAAGGACCTACTTCAAGCGGTTTATGATATATTAGTCAAAACCAGCTGCAAGATGGTTACAGCCCTCAGTTGTCCGCTGTTGGAGACGTTAGTTTGATGTAGGAATCGACCCACCCAAGATTTAGCACTTTTATTGGCTGAAGACATTTTATCCTAACCAAACATATCTTCAAATATGAGATCATGGCAGATTTATCAGCATCTGGCAGACAGTATATTGCCCCAAGTACAGCAGGGAAAAATGTCAGGGTAATTTCTGGGGTCATAAAGAGACCCAAAGGGCCTCTACATGATCTTACTCAAAACTATCAACCTCACATAAGGAATGATATCTGTAATGAGACATATCGTAGTTTTAATTACATGCAATGCTTTTAATTACAATAATAACACAGGCTAACATTTAATAAAAGTTTATCATAAAATCTTTCCATTACTGTCAATGGTCTCTGAAGGGAATATGAGTCCTGACTGTTCATGATGTATCACTGAGTAAATATCTCTAATGTATCTGGAACATCGCCATAAAAAAGAACAAAATTCTCTGATCATGTAGAGTTCAGTTGAAGTGAACTATAAAAAAAGGCAACGTAACTATTCCAAAATCGACTGACCCCCCAAGGCCAAGACTCGCATTACCATCAATCAGTGCACTTATGACACACTTGCATCTGGGTAACAAGTATTTATTTTCAACCTGGCTTTATCAAGTTGCACATGTTTCTCCAAGCTGAGTGTAACAATGTGAAATAGCTTACCCAGGGAAGTAATAGAAGAGAAAGATGTTATGAATTTTTAAGAGGTTATAGAAACATTTTACTTTAATAAACAGTGCTATTTAAGAGTATCAAAAGTAAAATGGGGTAAGAAGCCTGAAGCTCTTTGTAACCAAACTGATAGATGGAGATGGTCAAGACTAATCCTGCAAAGGCTTCCCTTTCAGGAAACTGAGATAGATGGGGAGTGGGAACAAATGTTTAGTTTGGGTACATCTAATGATGCCTTGTGTCTTACCATGGTCTTCCAAAGTCTGCTCAATTGCTTTGGGAAGTTGGGAGGAATTTGCCAGAGAATTTCCCAAAAAAAGACTGCTGTTGATTGGTTTAATTTTTTGTCTCTCACATGAGTTGACATTATTCATGCTTGAGGAATGGGAGTGTGGGTGCACTAGTTACACCATCCGATAGACCACATCAGTTGCTGGGTCTCCCGGTCTCGTCTCACCTTTCTCCTTTTTATATACTTAATGTTGCAATTGTTTCAGTAGGCACATGAGGAACTCACAGCATATTTGTTCGCTAATTACTGTACCATCCCTGACCACTAATATATTTATTGTTCTAAAAATGATTTTAGCAATATGATGTTATAGCATGCATTATGCACGTTATAGAGTGCAAATTTCTGAATTTAGATTACTGCCTGTTGCACAGGCAGTTGTCGCAACAGAAACGTTAATGTATCACGACACAATTTTTATCAATGAAGGATGTCATGACCAAGACTTCCTAACACTTCCATTTCCAATCCCTCAGTATTCTTTCTCTCTCAGTTCATTTTCTTCAGTTGCTATTTTTGTGGAGAGAAATCAAAGAACAAGGCTAACAAACATATTTTTCTATTTGCAATTGCACAAAACCTTCACATGTGGAGCAAAACATGTCAAACCCTTGATGTTAAATGTAATCCAATTACTTTAGCACTATAGCTTCACAATTCTACCATGATCTGAGCAACTCAAAAAGAATTCAGTGACCATTGATCAAATGATATACGGTCAGGAGTCAGCACTTCAGGTTTTCCTGCTGCTGAGGGAAAGCAGTATGATGAAGATTAACACCTAGACAGTGAGCCGAAGCCTTCATGAGAAAATCTGCCATTGGCTCAAGGAAAACAGCACTACAGTTCCCCAAAACCACAAGAAGAGACTTGTGTTTGCAAGGAACTGAACACTGACAAAGGTGCTCAGATCTGCATCAAATCAACCTACTCATATGTGACGAGTTTGATTGTGTTTAGTGCTTGCACCATCCATGCAATTAGTGTAAATCTCATGGAATTGCAGGCCATCATCAGATTTGGGAGTCATTATTTCACTGATGGCTTTATAGGTGACGTGTCTACATTTCTTCAGAGTGAAAAAAAATCCTATTTTGTACTACAGTATGGCATGATTATGATCTAAAGCATACACCCTTCTTCATGAAGCCACTTTTGCTAATGTAATATATGAAAATCCAACTTTTGTGACCAATGAAGGATTGTGTGAATTACCAGAAACCAACATCTATCCATCAACAGTGAGTATTGATGGAAACTAAGTGGAGGAATAGCCTTTAAACCAATCCCTGTTAATTCGAAACCCGAGCAATTGTAGGTTGTCATAAAAGCTGGTGGTGGCAGTGCTGCCTATTGACCAAAAAGTATTGAATTATTAAAAATGGATATTGGTTCAAAAATTTAATTTCAATACAAATGTTGTAACATGTTAGGTGCTTACTGAACAAAGCAAAATACAGTCAGGATGACAATGCAAAGATATGTCATATCATGGATCTGCCCTAATTAACATCATTTATTATAAATTATCCATTTTAAATAAAAACAAATAAATTTGTTTTTTTATAAGGATCTTGTCTGTATTGTGGTCATTTTATTTGGGCATTGCTCATGAGTACTGATGGAAGTTCTCCTTTCTCTGCTTCTTTGCATTAGGGATGGTAGAAGAACCCAAGGACTTTGACTCACATGTAGATGACACTTCAAAGGCATGTGATTCGCCATGGCTAATGATTGGATAGCAAATTCACCCAGGAATTAGAAGTAATGATTGTTGAGCATGAGTTGTTTCAGTTGCTCCATCAGGAGGCCTTTGGCTGTGTCATGAAAGATGGCTGTTTTGTTGATTTGGTTTCTGGGAGACTGCTGATGCTTTAAACTCTACTTTGATTGTCAGTCTGTTTAATTGTGAAGGATGCCTTTTACCTTACCGTTTAATCTCTGTATAGCTTTGTGGGCAGAGGTTAGCTAAGGAATCTGTGGGGACAGTTTTGATACCTGGCATTAATCAGATGAATGGTGTATCTGTTCCACACGCTTGATGATTTTGGCAGCAAGCCAGATCTATTTTTATAGTCAGGCCTCTTTTTAATGTGCATGGCAAGCTGCCAGCACTGAACAAGCACTGGTGGGCATTTCACTAAATGCTAGGTTGGGAAATCAGATGGCTCAAGTACAGAGTAGAGCGAAACTGTGTCACTAAAGGAGATGAAGGAGGCAATCCAGGTGGGGGATTACTGAGTGACCAGTGGAAGACCAGAATTTCATTGGGGCCCTAAACTTGTCTGGTACCACAATTTAAATATTTTAATGAGATTACTATTTATTACAGGCAGCAGTGAAGCCCACTCGAAAAATCAAATTGGGCAAGTCTCAAGGAGGTAGTGAGATTAAAAACCTCAACCTGTACGTTATTATGTAAAGGTATTTTAATTGAGAAGCAGTTCTTTAAAATACTGCGAGGAGCCGTTTAAGCTGATTAACATTTGTTGTGATAGACACTGAGTTACACCAGGTTTTATCCTATTCTTCTTTAGTTCTCTGTCTGAAGGCTGGTCCTTGGTGATTAATCACCATACCACAGTAAAGTGCCATGATTTTTTTACTACAGATCGGGGTAGAAGGCAGGTAGAACCCCGTGCCTTTGTTAACCTCATCCACAGGCTAGCCATCTAGCCAATTGAGCTAACCAGCCATTATAATCTAATTAAATATGCTATTTGTCTTAATATTGCTATTGCTAACCTGATTTCTTAATAAACTCATCTTGCAGTTTTTAGCCTGAAATACATCTGTCTGTCAGTGTTATTTGTCCATTAGAGAGAGAAATCAAGTATATGGGGAGATCCCATATACCATGTACAACACATTTTAATGGTAAAAATAAGGTTATTTGTTTGCTTTGCAAACTGCTGTCCAAAATTACTTCTCAGTCTGTAGGGCGTGCAGGTCTTGCCTAAGGATATGCTTTTGTGTTGGGCAGGAGAAAGGTGTTTGGAGAAAACTTGAATCTTAATATCTACTACTCACCGATTGATATCAAACTTAGAAAAAAACATTTGGAGTACTGTGTACAGTATGGCTTCCTTATTTAAGGAAGGATGTAAATGCATTGGAAGCAGTGCAGAGAAGGTTTACTCGACTATCTGGAATGGGCAGGTTGTCTTATGAAAAAAGGTAAGACAGGCTAGGCTTGAATCCACTGGAGTTTAGAAGAGTAAGAGGCGACTTGATTGGATTATGTCAAGATCTCTCAGGATCTTATAAGGTGGATGTGAAGAGGATGTTTCCTTTCGTGGGAGAATCAAGAACTAGGGGTCACTGTTTTAAAACTAAGGGGTTGCCCATTTAAGACAGAGATGAGGAGAATTTTTTTCTAGGAGGATCGTGAGTCTTTGGAACTCTCGTCCTCAAAAGGCAGTGGAAGCAGAGTCTTTGAATAATTTTAAGGCAGAGGTGGATAGATTCTTGATGAGTAACAGAGTGAAAGGTTATAGGGGGTAGGCGGGAATGTGGAGCTGAGGTTACATTCAGATCAGCCATGATCATATTGAATAGTGGAGCAGGCTCAAGGGGTCAGGTGGCTTCCTCCTAAATCAAATGTTCACATCCCTATTTTAGAAATGGGAGTATCTACGTCTGGTTCTATATTGGAAATATATTTAACATATTTAGACTGTAAAACTAAAAACAGTAAGCTTAATCAGGAGGACAAACACATATCTAGGATAATGTGCCCGTTATACTTTTCCTTTCCAGAAATTATGGCTTTACATCAAAAATGACTACAATTCTTTCTTTATTGAAAGGACTGGCTCTAATTTTAGTCCAATGACAACACAACTGCGATCAAATGTGGGAACTTGCAGTCTTTAACCAGATTTGCAGAGGGCAAGCCAAGGTTGTGCTCTTGTTTACAGAAAAATGCATCTGTATTTGCAAATGAAATAGTTATGGAAATGCAAGTAGTTGTGCAGTTGTGTAGACAGAACTTGGAAAAAGTTCAAAATGTTCTGGTATTGCTTAAAAAATGACAATTGTATGAGCTGCAGCAGAGGACAGATACTGACTTAAAAAAGGCAAGAGTTTTTCATTGCTGACATTCTTGTGTGATTCCACTAATGCCCCAGGGGCCTGGGCTAACAATCTAGAGAATGTGAGTTTGAATCCCACCCTGGCAGTTGGAAAATTTGAATTCAGTTTTTTTTTCCTAAATAAAGTGACCACCAAGCTGTCAGATTGTTGTAAAAGCCCAACTGGTTCACCACTGTCCTTTAGGAAAGTAAACTTGGTGTCCTTAGTCAGTTTGGTCTTTATACTGACAGGAGTCCCTCCCCCACATGGTTTACACTTAACTGCCCTCTGAAGCGTCCTTCATGATGGACACTAAATGCTGGCCTTGCCACCCACATCCTAAGAACATTAAATATTAAAAAAGAATTAATTCTTCATTCTGACTTATTCTCCTTCAGGCTTGGCAACAACTGCTAATGAATTGAAACTTTCCAAATGGTGCAAGAACTAATGTCCCTTTACATTACAACTTGCCACAAATCATGGTCCAAACGAATCGCAGAACAGGGAGGTAGAATGGTTAATTCATTTTCTTATATTCCACTTGTATTAATTGTCCACATGCCTTTAAATTTCACCTATAAGCAATCCCCTGGTCTCACCAAAAGGTGAGTTCCCTGCAAACATCCAAAACAACAACATAAGTTGTGACGCATGCTGTATACATTTCAGATAAAAATTGAGTGCCTTTTAGCACATCCCCATTCTAACAAGATTGACATCATTTAGAACAGACCATTGGCTGTTATCATGATGGTACCTTTTTCTAAAACTTTAAGCTATTGCTAGCGATTTTACAGCAGCATGGTACAAAGTGAACCACAGCAGATGACATTATCGTCTGATCTTTATGAATTGGTCAAATGGCACAGAATTGTGTGTGTTTTCTGTATGCTAAACTAATCTTTGACTGGTAACCAAACTAAAGTGAAACTGAAGCCTCACATCTTCTGCCCCCTCCCAACTTTGCGATATTTTTCTCTGCTACGTTCCTGAATCGGTGCGCTTCTTGTGGCGTGCCCCCATACCATATATGGTTGGATGTATCTCTTGAAAAGAGCATTGTGCTTTTGGTATATTGGATGTAAGGGCTGCCTGTTTGGCAATGGAGCCAAAGAAACTTCATTCGGGGCCAAGGTTGGTGCCATTGTCATGTGACAAAAGGCCAACGAGAAGCAAGTACCATTTTGTAGAAGGTTGCTACTTTTGCAGGCAACACAGCGATTGCCTATTTCCTGCTGCTGGAATTTTCCACCCCACTTCTTGGCACACCTCCCTGGCAGAGATTTCCAGTGTGCCAATGCCAAACATGCGGTTTATATTATTGGCAAGTTTTCCAGAAATTGGACATTTGCTACATAGACCAACTGAACAACTCCTATGCAAGATTACTGCTGCACATCTAGTGCAGCGAAACTGCAGGCTTTAAAGTTCAAAAATGAGCCAGAAGGTATTTTAATATAGAATGGCTTATTATCCAATCACCTTTTATCTAATTTCTAGAATTTCACAAACTGTTGAACTCCAAGGAGGAGAGGGGAAATATATTTTGTACAGATTTGTTAAGTAAGCATCATCCATAGAATCCCTGTCTCTGTAGCCTCCTCCAATCCTACAACACACCAAAGGCTGGTCTCTTGCGCATTCCTGATTTAAATTCTCCTCTATTGCCAGCTGTGCTGTCAGCTTCTTAGGTCTCAGAGCTTGATTCCCCAATCTAAACCTCTCCACCTCTTTCTCCTCCTTAAAAATGCTCCTTAAAACTTGCCTCTTCTGTCCTAATACCTCCTTAGATTGAAACATAAAATGTTGGAAATACTCAGCGGGTCAGGCAGCATCTATACTGAAGGAAGCAGAGTTAACGTTCAGGTTAATGACTGTTCATCACAACATCAGCATGAAATATTGGCTGCAATTTATGGGGTTGTGGCAGGGTTGGGGCCGGGGGTGAGGGGGAGCGGCAGCATCTGCTTGTCGCTACCCCCCTCACCCCCAAAGGGAAGTTGGGGAGAAGTTTCTCCTAGCCAAAACAGGCTGGGGGTGGGATAAACTTCCTGAGAGTGGGACCATGCCCTTCAGTGGGCAGAAGCCCTGCCCCTGAGAGCTCTTCCTTCCTGCTGTTTTTCATCTAGGTGACAAAATATAGCCTGCCTGCCTGCCGATGCCACCTGCATTAACAAGCCTAACTGACTTTTGATTATTTATTTAAATATGGCAGGCAGGAAGCCGATTTTGGCGCACCCACCCCCCAAGCATATTATGGGGGTCAGCTTCAGTAGGGGGGTGGCAGTCGGTGGGTGGGAATGTGGTGGGCTAGCTACCCGACATATATATTATGTGTACACTGCCGACAACATGTCTGGTGTGGTGGGGTTGTATTATCCAGCCCATTAACCTTGTTTCTCTCTCCACAGATGCTGCATGACCTGAATATTTCTAGCATTTTTTTTTATTTCAGATTTCCAGCATTCAAAGTATTTTGCCTTTGTCCTGATATATTCTTATATGGCTTGGTGTCAAATTTTGTTGATAATGCTCCTGGGAAGCTCCTTGGGCCATTTTACTATGTTAAAGGTGCTATAAATACACATTGTTGTTGTTTATTCCTGGGCTGAACAGCTACTGGAGTGGCCTCATATCTGTTCACTCCTCTAAATATTCTTAGGATCTCATCATCTCCTTTGCCAAAGAGACATGGAAATGAAGACTCAGCTTTTTCCCTTCTGAAAATACTGAATTTTGAATTTGAATAAAACCCTGAAAACCACAAGGCATTTCAAACTGCCAAGAAGCACAAACAGACTTCTCCAGTAAAGTATTCAGCAATTTGGATGCCTACCAACCTACAAAGTGCCAAGCATTCAGTTGCATATCCACTCCTAGACCACTAGAGAACTAAACACAGACCACCATTATGAAGTTTAGGAATTAAGATTCTTTACAGTAAAACAAAATGACACACTGTTTTAAACATAATTATGGAAAGGCTTAATAAGAAGTGATGAAGTCCATATACTGTAGCATAACATTGTCTCAATTCCACAAATGTTAGGTCTTCCCCAGGTATTCTGTCAAAGTTTTGTGTTGCCAGACTATTCCATAAGCAAACCACCATTCCTTGCTATCAGAGGTTTACTTTAATCCCCAATGACATTCATACATTGTGCTGTATACTAGAATGACCCAGAGCTGCCTCTTGCTATATGGTTTGGATAGCGTAATCATCCTCGTGTTCTGAAATGTGTTGCTGCAGTCTTCTGAAAGAATAACTGATTCACATATTAATGAGACAGGACTGAATTGGTAAGTGAATGAATAGATAAATATTTGAAGCAGATAATCTTATCACAAAATAACTAAATTCTGTACACTTTTTAATAATGAAGTAATGAATACACCATACTGGCCCTATTAGTATACTAAAACATTGACTTTCGTTTATTGGCCATACGGAAATACATTTTGGGTACATTGCTCACATGTTACAATTACACATAAATGAGTAATAACAATAGAAGAAAGAAAATTATCCTATCACAGAGATCTAACTTTATTTAAAATGTGAGTGCATATCCTCATCCATATGTCTCACTCCTGTTCAAAGCTTTAATAGAGAAGAACACAAATGAGTTTAGGAGCTGATTTCTCCTGCAACTGAGAGATTGTAGCCTTTTCCCTGAGTGCATCCAACAGTAATGCTGAGAGAAGGGGTGATTCTTGGACAATCTTTGAAATCTTAAGGGAGGTTTGCTTCCTCTCTGCGTCCCTGAGCAGCCATTTTGGAAATGACACAATATATGTGTTCTTTTGTTTCCCCTCAGGAGGTTGAGGAGCTAAATGTCCAGCCATTACCATGTTAGAGGAATTGAACTGTAAGACTTCAAATTAAACCAGCTACCCCACAACCCCACCCCATCCCACCTCCTCCCCCTCCCGAGTGGATGCTCTAAAAATGATCATTTTCTGTTTTGGGAGCTACTAGGGAAGCCTGATGCTTCTCAGAAAGACTGACCCTCATTGTTTGATCGGAAGGCAGTCGACATTCCACAGTCTGGTTGTCTGGCTTGACTTGCATATGCAATTACATCTGAAGATCCTAAGGTTTGATTAAAGGTTAATTTTTCTCTATTCCCTCATTCACTGCTTCTCTTATACTTTCAGTCACCAAGGATTTTTGCTATTCTCACCATTATTAGTGTTAAAAACATAAACTTGAAACTTTATTCTCTTTAACAATGTTTCTAATGATTGATTATTAAAAGCAATGCCATATGTTTGCATTAAGAAAGAAATAACTTGAATTTACATAGCACCATTTGCAACTTCAGGCCATCTCAAAGTACTTTACAGCTAATTAAACACTTTTGAAATGTAGCCACTGCTGTAATGTAGGAAACACAGTGGTCAGTTTGTGGTCAGCAAGGCCTTGCAAACAGCAATGCAACTGGATAATCTACTTTAGTGACATTGGTAAAGGAATGAATGTTGACCTGGACACTTTCTCTGGCTGTGGACAAACCCAGCATTTGTTGTCCATCCCTAATTGCTCTTGAGAAGGTGGTGGTGAGCCACCTTCGTGACAGCTGAGACTTACTAGGCCATTTAATATGGCAAAGAGCAGGGTATTGCTGTGGGTCTGGAGACACATGTAGGCCAGACTAGGTAAGGATGGCAGGCTTTCCATCCTCAAGGGCATAAGTCAGCCAGATTTGTGTTTAACAAACCAGTGTCTATATTCTTACCATTAAATATACTAGATTTTATTAATTCCAGATTTATTTAAATAACTGAATTTAAATTTTCCAGCTGCAATGGTAGAAAGCCTTTCTTGCTCTTTTTCAATATGGTGTAATGGAACCACATGAATGAGCAGATGGAGGTTTGATTTAACATTTCACCTGAAAGAAGGCACCGCTGATGCTGCAGTCCTCCTAGTAATGGAATGCCAGCCTGGATTTTACATCCAAGTCTCGAGTGTGATTTTAAACCCAGAAACTTCTGACTCGGAGGCAAGAGTGCTGCCACTGAGCCATGGCTGACACCAGTTGGAAACTGAGATAATCCAGTTCTTTATATGAGCTGTAAAAGACTTGAAGCATTTATTGGCCTGCTAATGCATAGAAAGAAAGAGATTAGATATTTTGTAATCAGCTTTTTTAGACAAATAAAGAAGAATTAAATCGAAATTGGGCTGGAACGCTTAATTGCAAAAAGGCAGTCTGACCATTTCTATCCATGTTTAAAGTTCTAGACAAAATGATTGTGTTTGGAAACCTACAACACAAGGAATCACTTTTACAATTGTGTGATTTGGTGATAAATTTGCATTTAAAATTATACTGATGTAAATCATGTCTATCTTAATGCTTACACATCAGTCTCATCTTATATTTCAGTCTCTCAGGTCTGTTCATGACCCATGAATGATCGTAATTATAGGAAGGAGCATTCCAGAGATTCATATCAAGCTGTTAGCCAGTCTATGCTGAGCATAGATTTACAGAAGAAAGAGAGGGCATCTAATTACAGTTACATGTCACATTTTGACTACTAATTTTCTACTTTTCAGAACACAAAAAACATTTTTCAGCTTTTAACTTTACAAGATAGCACTGATTAACTTATACTGTGCACTGAAAGAAAAGACAATGACAAGAATTTTATAGCATTACTCAACCACTGTGCTCATGGACATCGCATTTTCTATTAAATTGCTGCATTGACTAACACCATTGCTCATGGTGAGTCAGAGAGTACATTAATGTATAATGTCCAAAGTGTGACAACTAAAATACGAAGTAGCTGTAACATCTACAGGAGATGCAAACATGTTAAGGACAGGGAAGAGATGAGAGATGATCTCTCCCTTTTCCCACCTCTTGACTAACTGCAACAAGATGTGATTTAAAGAGGTGTTTTAACGCCTTGAGTGATGTGATTTTCAAGAACAGACACAAGACAGGCTTTCTGGAATGGCTTAATGTTTTTTCTCAACACCCAAAATGTAAATGCAAAAGCACCCCTCACTCATTCACACAAGATCCACGCATGCAAGAAAAGATGGGTACAAAAATGTAGTGTGTACTTAGATTACTTAATGAATAAAGAAGCCACTTGTATTATCAGTCCTCGAGAAGGTGTTTGGAAATGTTCCAGGCCCGAGCTTTCTGTCTTGGTTCATGGAAGAGAATGGAGGTTGGAAGTTTCTGATGATGAACTCATCGTGGCTTCCTCCAAGCAACAGCAGGTTTCTGGCTTTTTCAGTTGACGTTTTGGCTGAGCCGTTGTAATGAAGTTATAATTCTGCAGGTAAAATAAATTAGCCCCACTTCTCTGCCTGTGGGTGAGTTTCTAGGCAGGGAGAGTTTGATAGGCAAGATGGATCCCCTCGGTGTTCCTCATCTTAGACTGCCTGCTCTGGGTTGCCCTTGTGAATTAATACGGTATTTCCTATCATGAGCCAGTTTCTGTGATGTGGCCACAGTATCAATGTTCCCATCATCTGTTGCATAAGGGTCTGGCATGTAAAGGGTTAACTTGGGAATGAGTACAGTATCTTGCACAGACTGATGTAACAGAACTCATGACCTGTACCTAGGGGTCAGTGTAGTATTGGACAGAGCTCTGTGTAGAAGCAAGCATGGAGATGGCTCCTAGTGTGGATCTTTTACTGTTCTTATGTAAGTAGTTTCAAGTAGTTAATAAGCACTTATTGTTGAATTACCTAATACCTTAAGAGCTACCAAACTACTGTCAACACCTTACAACATTGTCCATGCAAAATAGTTTGATGGGCTAAGCATTTCGCACAATGAAAAGGTTGATTGTCAGCCATTTGAACCTTATTGTGATAAGGTAGTTTCCTTCAAGCACATCTTTGTGGGTTTTCAATGCGCAGACACCAAGTCTAGATGACTGTTGTACCTCAGTTTCTGTACACATGTAGACAATAGCAACAGTTAACTCCACAAGTGATCTGTTGCATTCTGATAGCTCTTCAATGGAAATGTCCCCAAAAGGTTGTTTACATTTTAATGATTTTCCAGAGACAGGTCCGGGCATGAGGCAGCCTCTGTCGGTACAAAAACCACAAAGGGTCACCTGACTCCCTGGAGTCCATTTTGTCAAGGTAAATTGTCCACATTCCATGCTGTTTTTTAAAAGTAAAATGTCCATCATCTTCATAAGTTCATGGCGTATTGTGAATATGCAGAAAATGTGGAAAGCCAAGTTTAAATTATCAGTTAGTGGTTTACTAGTTGGCTTGTGTGATGGCAACTCCAAAAAAAATATTTACAGTGAAAGAGTTATGGTCAGATTGAAATCTATCTCTTCCTAATTTTTCCAGCTTTGTCTCTGATCTTCTAATTCAATCATCTATGGCAATCGAGAGAAAGAACAGTTCTGCATTTATGCTCCATCTTTGCTATCCTCAAGGCTTCCCAAACAACAAAATACTTTTTAAAATGGAACCACAGTTGTTCTGATGATGAAAATGGCAGTCAATTTACAGACAGAAAGGAGATACTGCAAATGCAGTTAATCTGTTATTAGTAGTAGGGGTTGACGGAGGAATATTGGTGGAGTCAGCAGGAGAACTCTTTGCTTTTCTTCATATCCACAGGATTTTTTTATGTCCACTTCACTTCAACAGACACATGATCTCAATTTAACATCTCATCTGAAAGATGCATAGTGGCCTGCTCCAGGGCTTGCGGCACTGACCAATAGAAGGTGTGGGTAGCAGTTCATGACAATTCTGCCTCTAATATCTCTTTCTTGCTATACGGAAAGGAAGTACCTTTTGCTTGCTTCTTTCCCTAGTGAGGCATTTGCAATCAAGAGCATGTTAGACCAGGGGAATTACACACAGGAACCCTTTCTAAGCCAAATTTCAATGTTTGACTTTTGTGTGCAGTTGAATTTTGATAGATCATTTGCCAAGAAATGTTATGCTTGGATCAATAACTTTCCTATCTCATTCTGTAATTGCAAATTATGGTCTAATTCTGGACTAATGTAGCATGAAGAAATGCATGATTCATAACATTGATACACTAGCTTCACGCTATCGCATGATTTGTAATTGGATCAATACAATATGGCGTGGGCTCTTAGAGATAAATGTTACACCATTTGTGAGTGCAGTTAAATTTAAGTTAATTAAGTACCTGTTATGTTCTTCAATTGTTTATTTTCAACTCATGGTATCAGAGAGGCAGGGGTGCAGCAGGTTGGGGTGAGGGGTTGAGGTTGTTATTACCTGTCTGTGCACTACTCGCTTCTGATTTGCACTATCAATGCCCAGGCACTGCCTGCAGTGTGAGCTTATAAAATGAGATATGACAGACATGTTGTTGCCTGGAGTTGGACTCACTATACGAGGGTTCTTAGAGCATACACTAAGGCATAAGGAAGCCTCAGTTTAAGCATTGGTACTCCAGTCAATTTCCCCAAGTCTTACCCTTAGTCCAAGCTAACTATTATCTTTAAAGATGTCTTGGTCACAGTTGATTCAAGTTAAACCATGTCATGCCATCTAATATAGAAATCAGATCCTTCAAGATGTAGTTGATGATGTGTGTCCCAACAATTCACTTACTGAGAACAGGTTAAACCCTGAAACACTCCATAATCGGAGTAAACATGAACAGTACCCTGGAACTCTATATTTGGATAACGTCTTTGTTTATACCAGCTAGTTATCCAGGCTGCGCTGTATTCTGAATTATTCAGATTAGATTACATTGGTTTGGAGGTTAGGAAATTTTGCCTTCAACTGGAGATATAAACAGCTAGAACTCAGAGTTCTAAATATATAATTGCCAGGGGAAAATAAACATACTCTCTCCCCTTTTGTGACTGCACCAACGTACATGTATGGAAAAAAACACATTAAGGATATGTGGTATTAAAGTGGTGTATGACAGCTTGTTTACAGAGTCTCATACCTCTGTAGTCTGCAGTTTACTTTCTTTCTCTACAACTTAAATCAAGAACTTGAAATATTAGAACTGTTACAACATATTTGTCTGACATTTTTGCTTGCTGGACCCGACAGAATGTTCTGGTTAAAAATTCTAATTTCTGTAATGCTATAAGAAGTGAACAATGGTCTGATGTTGGTAAAGTTCCATTGCAAACATTAATGAAATGATTATAGAAATAAGTAAAGGAGTTGAGTTGTGTTGTGTTTGTGTTTGGTGGGGTGGGGAAGAAATTAACAGACCGGTAGAATTTTCTAATCTCTCGGAAATGAGTGTCGCTCCCTCCAGTGTCCAAATCCTGATTCTGTCCAGATGTAAATAGATGTTTTCCAAACTAGTTATCTTTGACCGGTAAGCGTTCATGTTCAATAGATGCTCCTTCTTATAATTGTCGACTAACATGGAGGCAAAATTGTCTAGTCCTGTCTACCTTGCTGCCTGTCTCTGCTTAAAAATTTCCTCTTTGACCATATCTTCAGTTTTCCACCCAGTTCTCCACTTCCCTCCCATTCCCAGTGCCTGGTCCTGCCTCCATATCAGAAAGCACTTAAAAACATCTTTGAGCACAGGGAGCACTATAGAAATGCAAGTTGTTGGCATGCAACAAAGCACAGACTGAGATTTATTTCATGTTTTGGACTAAAGTAATAAAATGCATCACTTTTGCATTCTTTACCTCTTATTAATTTTAAAACAATGCATCTTGAATAGCTTCCATTGGGGTTGTCAGCATTTTTCATTGGGTAGTGGTTTATAAGTGGAGTATTGATCCTGAGTCAAAAGGTTAAGCCACTCAAACTATGCTGTAGGACTTCAGCTCATAATCCAAAGCTGATATTCAACTATATTACTTAGAAAACAACACAATTATTGGAAGTGCCACCATTTAGATGAAACATATGGGGCTGCATCTTCTAGTCGGCAGGCGGGGGCGGGGCCCGCTCGCCAACACGTAAAATGACACAGGGTGACGTTGGGCGTGTGTCCTGACGTCACCCCATGTCATTTAGATTTTCAGTTTGGCGGGCGCACAGCCGACTCAGTTGCGTGCCTACCGACCTGTCAACGGCCTATTAAGCCCATTAAAAAAGTAATTAAACTGATTAATGGACCTGCCCATCCAACCTTAAGGTTGGTGGGCAGGCAAAGAGCCCAGGCGGCCTTCAGAAAAATCATGAAACCTCATCCATGGGCGGGATGAGGTTTTATGAGGGTATTAAAATTTGTATGAAATGTCTATATAAAAGAAATTGACATGTCCCAGCTCATGTGACAGTGGCACATGGGGGGACATGTCAGGAATATTATTTTCTGCCTTAGATGAACTTTTGGACATTGAGCCAACCTCCCGGTGGCAGCACTTTGCCTCAGGGAGATCTGTGCACCCTTCCATGCGCATGCACGAAAGAGTGCACTCCTGGCTCAGGAAATCCACCCCCCCCGCCCCCGCTCGCACAGGGAGTGAACAGTGCTTCCTGGTGGACATCACGCTGGGCAGGCCATAATTGGCCCGCCCACCTAAAATGGCGTGGGGCTCCAATCGGGAATTTGCCCGCTCCCACACAGAGAAAATGCTGCCCATGAGGCCTTATGCAGAACAGAGAGGTTCCAATGCACTGTTCAGAGAGGAGGTTCTTCAGGTGACCTGACCAATATTCCTTTCTCAATCAACGCCATCACAATAGATCAAATGGCAATGCATCACATTTGGCATTTGTGGGGCCTTGCTGCAGGCAAATTAGATTCCATGTTTACCTATATAACAGGTGTAGAGAATTGTAAGTAATTCATTGGCTGCAAAATGCATTAGAATATCTTGAGAATGTGAATGCTGAAAGATCATGCATAATCTCTTGTAAAATGATGTCACTCAAAGGAGCTCACTTTGTAAGAATCCGTTCTTCAGTGCATAGAGCCTTGTTAGAGAGTAGCAATGTATTCTGACATGATCATGATCAATGTATCGTGTCTGATTTCCTGTATGATCTCTTGATCTGGCGTCAGCCGACACTGGGCAGATTAGAGATGACCCCCCAGGACCCTCCCAGTTGTCAGAGATGGTAAAGAGGTGACCTAACTGCTCCCTGGCCAGGGAATGGAATATATGAATCTTAAAAAACATTAACTGTAAAATGAAGAAAAAAATCATTCTATTTTTTAAAAAATGGGAAACAAATGAATGTTGCAAGAGCATTTAATCATCCTGCCTGTAAATGAAAGCAGGGTGGGTATGTGCACCATAAAACAAAAAATATATTTAGTGTCAGATCTTGGATTTTTTTTAAAAGCTTACCCAAACTAAATTTAATATTGAAATCAGTTTGGATTAAAAACAAATCAAGAAAGAATGGTTTGAGTTGAAAAGTTATGGTTATCAAATGCTGATATCAGAGACGTGCTAACTTCAACTGTAATCTTTAAGAAAGCCAGCTGCTACAATTTAAAAGAAAATGCAATGTCCATCCGTTTTAAAGAAACCCATATATGGCTTGGGAGGTATGTTGCATTGCACAATCAAGATACACCCACACGTCAAGTTTCCCAAAGAGTTTCATATTTCATTCTCATAAACTCAGAAGGAGAAAAGTAAAACTGTTACTTTCATGCTATAATTTAATTCATTTTCTACTCTCCCAGGATGTAGTTTCTAATCCTTTATAAAACAACAATAGAGAATGGTGTTGAGAAGAGAGTTGCTCCTGTTTCACAAGGTTTTACCTTGCATTTTTTTCAGCAGTCTTTGCCATATGTTGTTTTTCTTGCTTCATTAAGCTAACTTCCTTTTTTCCCACCCTTCAACACCCTGGTTATATTGAGCTTGGATGATTATGTCAAACTCGATGCACTTATAAGGAGTGAAATGTTAAGAGTGGAGCTTTGCTAGATGGGACCACATTAGGAATCAGATTTTGGCTGGAGGAGCCATTCTAATGCACAGATTGCAGCATAAGTGCAGCATAAAGAGGTCATTATCTGACTTTGTGCTCCCACCCAGTGAGAATGCATTTCAGAAATTCAGCTGCTCACCACTGATGACTTTATTATGGGCTTTATGGGTTTTAAAATTATGGACAAAGTATAGCCAAGTTTCCAATATACACTTGAGTTATGAAGTCAGCGAATTATCCATCAAGCATCTTGAGCTCCCTATTTAATAAGATTTCTGACATAGAGTTTTGCCTGGGCATTACTCATCACCTGGGCAAAAAGGGCAATATGGTGAAGAAGTTTGCATGCCCTTTACAGAAGCCTACAGATCTTCCTTTCCACTTAGTGCCTGGGCAGTCTTACTACCTAGAAAATTCACCTCAAGAGCTCTAACTACATGTGTTTGCAAATAATGCAAAGATAACTGATTAGCATTTTCTGAAGCATAGCCTTCAAGTTTCTAAACTACTATGTTGAAAGAAAAGATCACAATAAAACTCGAAAATTGCTATCCTTCTGCTGTACAGCAGTTTTCATGACATTGGGCTAAATGATAGCAGCAAAGTTCAAACAAGCAACCATTGCAATGTCCTTAACTTGAGCATCAGGTACCGATCTAATACAACAATGTTTTGAGAGCAGCCTTAAGAAGGTCCCCGCAGCCTGGAACCAGACTAGACTGTTTCCACTTGTCCTTTACTTGGAGTGAAGGTCAAAACATTAAACGTCAATGTCACTGCCACCAAAAATAAAAGCCCTCTTCTTGTATTCAGAGTCAAATCTTAGCCATTTTTGGTATCTCTGACGCCCAAAGATCCCAAAGGGCTTTTACCATGTTTAAACTTGATATAATTAAGTAAAGTGATCAATGAATTATGAATCTGAACTGTGTGAATTGCAAAGCTGTGTTTAATTTAATAAAAGCTATGGTGTTTGGCCACTGAGACTGTCAAACGTTTTCATTCCAGAGTAAGCATCATATCCATATTTGGTGATGTGGATGTAGGCCAAACCAGCCACAGAAGTCTGACGTATCACACGCACACAGACGTTTTGCAATACCTGGCATCCAGTTATTTAGAACAGTTCTTCCAAAAAGATTGGCTAAATGAAATCAGTTTCATTAATTTCTTTTCAGAGCGTTTCAAGGAGCTCTGAAAGAACAGATCTTACCGTTTAACAAGAATGCTGTTGCACGGTTATGTGTTTGATGATAGATTGTGTCCAATCTCGCCTGCTGCATTGTCAGTCTCTTAGGGCTAATGTGGTGCAAAAAATAATAAAACATCTATAAATGATTGTAGAAAATAATTCTGAGAGAATAAAAGCTTGTCCTTATAGGAAGAACTGTATGGTTCTCTAATTTAGGAGTGTCTGAACTGTAACCCATGGTCCACATGCATCTCCTGAGCTCTGGTAATCTGGGCCTAGGAGCTCAGAAACTGGGTGCTATTTACTCACCTTGTTCCTGGGATGCATGTGGGTTTATTGTCAGTACCAAGTGACTTCTGAAGGGGTGAAGGAAGAACATTTTGACCAATGGAAACTGAGCAAAGATACAGTTAAAGTTTGCTGGGTTACTTACCTGCCAGAAAGTTCCCCAGATTCTGCTATTTCCAATTTTAATAGACATTTCCAATGATGCAGAGTCAGAATCACAGAATTGTTACAGTGCAGAAGGAGGCCATTTGCCCCATTGTGTAATCCATTCTCTCAAATCCAGGATTTTAATTCACATAATGCTAACCAGAGTGCCAATGCGATCAGTCCCCAACATCGATTTTAACATTGCCACCTTAGCAGAGAAGCCCATTTCCAGCCACATAAAGGCAGTGTGTGTGTTGAAGCTGACAATGACCTCCAAGTGGCTTTTCATCTCTGTTGGACCAGGTCAAGTATTCCATTGGACCCCTTAAGGAAAGTGAAGGCCTCCTCAACCCTGAGCTCCATCCCCATCATTGTCTGAGCGTAGGCGGACTGCCTTTAGCTACCCAAGTTCCCAGCAGTCAGCAGCCACTTCCTACTCACTCATGAGAAGGATGTGGACTGGTTAATGATGTTTGGAAGTTAAAGGCACCATGGTTTCACACTGCCGCAAACTAACTGAAACCAGCAACTTCCCACAGAAAACCTGAGAGTTAAAAGCTCTTCCTGAAGCCTGGGCTTGATCTCTCTTCAGAGTATGAAGCACTGGAAGCTACAGGTATGTTCTCCCAACATTTGGTTTGCTGTCACACACCTAAAGCCTTGGTTTGCTAACTACTCATAACAATCTGTTGAACCTCCTGGGTGCCCTGTAGACCCACCTAACCTCAATTTAAATAATTACCATCCTGTGCTCTAAACATTTACATTTCTAACTGTTGAGAGTCAGCTCTGCCTTGCACCTACCAAAAAAACGTATAGTGTTCTCTCAACAGAACATCTAAAATTCAGACAGCAGTGAATCAGTGCAACAATCCAGACAATGCCTCCCTGTAACTCAACTGGCAGCTACCAATGTCACATGTGGCTGAAATGTAAACTCGCCATTTGTGGATTTGTTTGATTTGAATTCTTTGGGTCTGTCCATAGGTTTGGAAAGGACAGTTTGTAATGCTGTTGTCTCCTATGTCAGAACACAACATTCTGCTAGCATCAGCAGCTTGCAAAATATGCAGATAAGTGAGAGCGTGGACTTGAACCATCCTGGGTGGCCCCTGCTGAACATTATGGTGTACACTGTGTGGCCCATGAAGATGAAGGGGTAGATTCTACAGATTCACCCTCATGAGCATGCGCATGGGGAATCTGTGTGTGGTAGTAAGTGGGCCTTGCCAGACTTTTCACTCGCCTCCATTCCTGAATTCTTGGTCTGCACTTACATCGTGTGAAGCTCTTGAACCAGGAGCAGCAGTTTGCAAAATCTATCCATAAAAAGCTGTACACTCTTGATGTAATTTTTGACACTTCTGTTGGACTACCTTTATAGCTGTCTTGTGGCCTAGTTCTGGATATTGTAACCAACAATATTTTTTGTTGTATTACAAAAGTTTGATCTTTCAATATCAGTGTTGCTGTTGCAATCATCGTACAACACAAGGAATTTTGAGATACAGTCAGTGGGATTACACTGCACAGGAAAGTGACTGCAGAGAGCACCAAAAGTTGGAAAAATACAATTCATTGGCCTCAATTTAGTCCTCTGGGCGTAGAATTTCACTTTGGCTGTTGTTTGGAGTGCCACTAATTAGAAGAGGCTTTACAATAGCAAAATCATTGTCTTCAAATCTAACTGAAACTTTAGACTTATTGCACCGTGTTAATTGATCATTTGAGGGGAAAACATTTTGACAATTTAGATACCCCCATCTCACTTAAATACGCATCACATGAGGCTGTCTGATGTCCTTCAGGTAGTTTTGGTGGCATTTGGAGAAATTGTGAGCGAGTTGGCTAAACGATTTAACTGGCTGGCTCAAAAGAAAACCCAGCAGATAAAATAAATGTGGTCCCTTTGCATGATTCCCTTTCCTCCATGAAGCAGAAAAGGGGAATTCTGTCCACACAAATATCTGTGAAGAAAACATCCTACTGGAGAAGTGTTTTTATATGGGTAGTAAAGGCTGCCAACTGGTTCTACCTTGGCTTGAACCTTGCAGGAAAACATCTGATCATATGAAATCCATTCACTCATACATGTTATGAAAAATATATGTCTTTTATAGTTGAAAATGCTCATTTTTAATCATTCCCCAGTTTTCAAATGATTTTCTTTCTATTTTTAATTTCCTTCTCTACCCTGTCCTTCCAGGACTTTAATGATCACGCGGTAGAAATATTTTGATATAGTTGAGGGCCACCAGGATAATTTGGAGAAATTGTGAACGAGTTGGCTAAACGATCTAACTGGCAGGTTCACAATAAAACCCAGCAAATAAAATAAATGTGGTCCCTTTGCATGAAAATGTCTCCCTTTCCCCCAACAGGTAAAAAGTGAAAACTGTGCTTGGCACTACCCTCACTTACTTAGATCAGGTACCTTTTCATGTACGAAAATGAAAGCACAATGGCATAGTCTACTGCTCAAATGTTAAGGAACAAACTTGCAAAGAAATTACAGAGAGATGTGAGAATTATTGCGTACTTATAATGCAGGACTTAAATTATTGTAATTGATATTGGGATAGTAATGTTGTGAAAGGCAGAGAGGGACAAGAGCTCCTAGACTCTGTTCAGGAGAATTTTCTACAGCAGTATGTTTGCAGTTCAATGAGAAAGAAGACATTGCTTGGCCTAGTTCTTGGGAATGCGGTGGGCCAAGTGGATCAAGTGCCAGTAGGAGAACATCTAGGGGACAGTGATCATTGCATCATAATATTTAAGTTGGCAATGGAAATGGACAGGGAGCTATCCAGAGTAAGAATACTGGGGGTAAGCCATTTCAATAGGATAGGAACGAATCTGACCCAGGCAAATTGGAATTAAAGGTTGGCAGGCACGACTGTAACTGAAGAATGGGCTACCTTTTAAAGACAAGACAATTCAGGCACAGTGGGGGTATATTCCCACGAAGAGGAAAAGTAGTGCATACAAATCCAGAGTCCCCTGGATGATAAAAGAGATAGAGATTAATGAAGAAAAAGTGTGCTTATTACAGATATCAGGTGGACAATACAATTGAGAACCAGGCTGAATATGGAAGGTTGAGGGGCATTGAAAAAGCAAATAAGAGAAGGAAAGAGAGAGTTTGAAAAGAGATTGAGCACTAACATAAAAGGGAATCCAAAAGTGTTCTGGAGACATATAAGTAGTAAAAGGATGGTAAAAAGAGGAATGGGACTGATTAGAAACCAAAAGGGAATTTACACATGGAGGTACGGGGCATGGCTGAGGCCTTAAATGAATACTTTGTATCTGTCTTTACCAAGGATGATGATGCTGAGCAGGTCATGGTGAAAGGGTGGGTAATTCAGACACTTGAAGGGTTTAAAACTGTTAAAGAGGAGCTATTGGATAGGCTGTCTGTACTTAAAGTTGATAAAACACCAAGACTGGATGAGATGCATCAAAGAATACTAAGAGAAGTGGGAAAACAATAATTTGTATCAAGATTATTGGTCACTTGGGTTAATTAAGGAAAGCCAGCATGATTTGTTAAGGGAAGTTGTATTTAACTAACTTGCTTGAGTTTTTTGAGGTAACAGATCGGATTGATGGGGGTAAGGCTGTTGATGTGGTGTAAATGGACTTCCAAAGGGCTTTTGGAAAAGTGCCGGGCGACAGACTTGTGAGCAAAGTTATAGCTCATGGAATAAAAGGGAAAACAGCAACGTGGATACAAAATTGGCTAAGTGACATGAAACATTGCGTAGTGGTTACTGGTTGTTTTTCAAACTGAAGGAATGTTTATAATGGATTTCACCAGGAGTTGGTGTTAGGGTATATGTTAATATATATTCATGACCTAGATCTTGGTGTATAGGGCACAATTTCAAAATTTGCAGATGAAAGTTTCTTGGAGGTATTGTGAGCTGTGAAGAGGATAGCATTAAACTTCAAAAAGGCAATAGACAATTTCGGTGGAAAGTGCAGACAAGTGGCAGATGAAATTTAATGTAGAGAAGTACAAAGTGATTCATTTGGTAGGAAGAATGTGGAGAGACAATATAAAATAAAGGGTACAATTCTATAATGGGTGCAAGAGCAGAGGAACCTGGGTGCATATGTGCATAAATAATTGAAGGTGGCAGGACAGGTTGAGAGAGTGGTTAATAAAGCATATGGCATCTTGGACTTTATCAATAGAGGCACGGAGCACAAAAGCAAGGATATTATGTTAAACCTATATAAAACACTGGTTCGGCCTTGACTGGAGCATTGCGTCCAATTCTGGGCGCCACACTTTAGGAAGGATGTGAAGGCTTTAGAAATGGTGCAGGAAAGATTCACGAGAATGTTTACAGGGATGAGGGACTATAGTTACATAGATTGGAAAAGTTGTGACTGTTTTTCTTTTAAGAGAAGGTTGAGAGGAGATTTGATAGAGGTATTCAAAATTATGAGAGTTCTGGACAGAGTAAATAGGAAAAAACTCTTCCCATTGGTGGAAAGATCAAGAACCAGAGGGCAGAGATTTAAAGTAATTGACAAAGAAGCAATGGCAACATGAGCATTTTTTTTACACAGCAAGTGGTTAGGAGCTGGGATGCACTGCCTGGGAATGTGGTGGAGGTAGGTTCAATCAAGGCATTCAAGAGGGAATTGGATTATTTTCTAATATGACTGTGCAGGGCTACAGGGAGAAGGTGGGGGGGAGTGGCTCTAGGTGAATTGCTCCTTCAGAGAGCCAGCACAGACACGACAGGCCAAATGGTCTCCCTCTGTGCTGTAACCGTTCCGTGACTCTTTGAGTAAATAAATGTAAGCTGCCACTGTTGTATTTTTGTCCGTTTGTTACCTCACATGAGGTTCAAAACTGGTTGACCTGGGTGAGCAATGAAAATAAACCATAGGACAGCCAACCATTGAATCATTTCATTATCACTATCCTGTGGACAAACAGCTGATAGATCTGTCAAACATTTGGAATACTCATTGACAAGACTCCATAAGCTCCAGTTTCCATGTTGCCAGGTTGTCTATTTGTGATACAATGGATAGTCATTGTATCACCCAGCAGATTAGGGAGTCTGCAGCAGCCTTTGTAGTAGCAATGGCTTTGAAAGTAATGACGTTTATATATAAACACTAAAGCTTCACCTTATTAACTGCACAGACTAAGCTATATCATAAAGCGTGTCCATAAATGTATTGCGATACAATAAATTGCTTTTAGGAGAAAAGTAACAACATGAATAAGGGCAGCTACATCTGAACTTGTAATATAAAGTGTCAGCCTTTTCCATTAACCATAGATTTCCGGCTGTACTTATGATAAATAGAATAGTGACCCATCGACTTATATACAGTATATCATTAAGTGATGAAACAGCCTTGTTTAAAATGAATAATGTTCATTTAAATAGTTTTCTCTCCAGAATAATCCTCCTGGCATGTTGCTCTCGCCACATCCTGCTTTAGTCTAGAAAAATGTATGTTATAATGCAGCAACATTTTACCACAAGTGCAGCAACAGGACATTCCTGTGCCATTGCAGTATATGCTGATTCGGCGATAGATATGTTTCATAGCTCAAGAAGTCCCAGGTGGGGCTCATTTTCCAAAGTGCTGCCATTTTAAATGACCGGAGGATATTTTAATTGCAATCAAGTTAACTAAATAATGTCCTGCACTAGATCTTTTTTTGCACTGGAAAAAAACAAATAATACGTGACATGCTTTGGTATGGGAAGTAGTTGAAGAGAACATCGTATCTGTGAAAAATAGGTAAACAATTGAAGTAGAGGCAAATATAGCACTATCATGAGAGAACAAGGTAATGGTAATAGTTTTGGTTTGTTCTCTCAATGGGCAAATACACAGGCATTAGGCCATTGGCTTCGTTTTATGTTATATAAACCTCTTTGGTTCTAAAGATGAAGAATATAATATTCCTTAACATGGAAAATACCAATATTTATACGCTCAAGTTCTCCCTGTAAGGAATTGGTGTGAATAAGTAAACCCAGGTATGTGTAGCCTGAGAACAATCAGAGGGCAATTGTAATAGTGCGTAAATCTCTGGCTCAAGGGTGCGCATCATGGGAAATCAGGGTCATACTCCCCATTAGTAATGCTGGATCACAGTCACCCTTAGTCTACTGCTAATCAGCCCATTTCTTATACAAATCTGTTTTAGATCAGGAGAAAAGTGTCAGAAACTTGAGCTAAAAGGATGCTGTAGCGTTTGGAACAGGAAAATCCTGTCAAATACATCTTTTCCAGCATGTTACCAGGAAGTTAAATTAATTGGTTATATCATACCAGATTCTGCTGGGCGCTGATGTCTTGAGTTTTGATTCTGTTGTTAGTGTTGATATGTATTGCTGCTTTGCAGCTCCTATTGATTTGATTTCGGTGCATGGTTTTTCAAGTGCATTGGAGGGCACCTGGATGGTGCAATGCCACTGGCCAGTTTCAGCATATCTAGTTAACATTTTCTTTGATTGAAAGGAAAGCAGAGAATGCTGGAAAAACTCAGCAGGTCTAGTAGCGTCTGTGGAGAGAGGAACAGAGTTAACATTTCGAGTCCACTTGACTCTTCTTCACACAGACTTGAAATGTTAACTCTATTTCTCTCTCCACAGATGCTGCTAGACCTGCTGAGTTTTTCCAGCATTTTCTGTTTTTGTTTCAGATTTCCAACATCCACAGTATTTCTCTTTTTTTTCTTTGATTGATCTCTACATCCTTTTACCACAGATACGGCAAAGAAGTCAGTGTACTGTGCGCAAGCAATCTCTCATCCCTGTAGTGGGACAGAAGGGCCAGCTCTCAAGCAACAGAAGTGGTGTTGACAATCCAATTACCTGTCTGTGAGTATATTTAGAGTTAATTATAGTTAATTTTATACTGTCTTTACAGCCTCTTGTTGACTTGACATGCTCATTTATTTACATAATGTTGACACCTCTACAATAAACTTTGCAATTAACATTCTCAATCTTACTCTAGCCCTAGGTGCACGTAATTAATGTTAACATTTTTATGTTTAATATTAACCTTTTAGCTTTGGGGAAACATTGCAGCTTGTTAACGCTACAGGGGTGTGAAAGAAATAACTTGCATTAATATAGTAACTTTCATAATCCCAAAGCAGTGTATAACTAGTTAGTTCACATTTGAAACGTCATTATTGTAATGTAAGCAAATACAGCAGCTAATTTTTTTACCAAGAAAAGTTGCTTCAATTAACAAAAGGGATGAGTGAACAGGTAATTTACTTCTTGGTGGTACTGCCTGATGAAAGCAATGTTTGTCAGGATGTTGAGAGTATGCTCTCAGCTCTTCTTCCAATTAAGTTTATGGGGAGTGTAGGATGGGTGGCTGCCAGAGGATCTAGTCATAAGGTGATAAAGGTGTGAATGAGGGTAGCAGCAGCAGATATGCTTCAGGGCAGAAGTAAGTGATATGATAGAGATTAAATTAAGCGTCCTTTAGGATAGACAGGATATGATGGGGGGAAGCTGTGGGCCAGCTTTCAGTGAAAGCCAGGATATCAATACAATCATACCCCCATGAGGTCATGACGCAAGACCCTGCACGCAAGAAGGCAGGTGATCTCAAGGGAAGTGTAGAAAGGGAACGTGAATGTCAAACCACCAGCTGAACCCAGTGGAATACAGGGTGAGCAAGCTGGGATAGAGGTTGGTAAGGCTTAGCCCCATGTGGATGAGCTAAGCAGGAAGATTGGCAAGAACAGAGAATGGGATGCCTGTCTAGATATTGTGCTTAAGTTCTAGGTTGGGAATCGAGGCCACAACTTGCTGATTCAGAGGCAAAAGTGCCACTAGCGTGGATAGCCTTGCGAGATACACAATTCTCCTTATAATGAAAAATAAAAAGAAAAAAAATCCGGTATTAGAATTAAAATTTTTAAATTTGATGTGGATTATTTTCTCTGATATAATGGATGTGCGCGGAAGAAACATCTGTCATTTTCTGTTATTGGCATCTTCATTTATGGAAAATTACTTTTTAGGCTACTTTGAGCTGTGGGAGTTGACATTTTAAACTTTTAGTACAGTACTAACAAAATGGCATTGACATTAAGCTTTGGAAGGAACGTTATGTAAAAATAAATCTTCAAAATAGCAGCAGTTAATGACCCCTTAAGTAAAATTACACGAGAGCTCATGGTTTTTGTGCTAATAGTCTCTGTGTTCTGAGTTGACATCAATGATCTTATGGAGTTGATAAAGTCATGCTGTCAGATGGAAATGATGGATGACAGTGTGGGGGGTTTTGCTTGGCCAAGAGTGTTCTTTTTGAAAATGAGTCAACATTGTCTGGAGCCTGAAAGATTTTTCAGGTAAAGCTGAAATATTGATACAAGAGCCAAGAGGAGCCTTGAGCACATCAGGAAAGCTTATACTATCTGTTAAGATAAACCTAGGCTACCTTTGAGTAGGTTCTTCAGACAAAAGTCTAGGAGGCTGGGAGTCTTCAACATTAATCCAGCAGTATGGATCATTTACTAAAGGAGAGACAGTTAGTCATTTTGAAGAAACCTGAAGCAGCATTATAGGAACTTGAAGAAAGTAAGAGCAACTAGCTGGGTTTTAAATAAATCATAATCAAGGATATTATATTTCATATTATAATTTTTAGTGGAAGGGACTATCTCAAATTACATAGTATGAATAGGAAACATGTATTTCCAGTGTAGTGTTGGAGGCCTTTATGTAACATATTAGGCATATCAAGAGCCATATAAATATCCTTAGGAATTTTTGATGGTGCTGGAAAAAGGGATGGAAGCAAGGTTAAAAGAAACCTTGTTCTGCCTTACAAAACCAAACTTAAGTTTGTAATCTTATATGGTTTACTGACACCCAACTCTCTACATTAGTGATATTAACCAAAATGCTTTGGTCAACCAGCATGCTCCATAATTGTAAATTTTGTCTTAAAAGGTTGGCTGGACTGTGGTACACAACCCAAGGCTCCAGGTTGATGTTACTGTCGTGTTCACTTGTTCGGTGTTTGATAATATGAGTCTGTTACTATCAATGCTCACTGTACTCAATTGATTAAGCCTGGTTGTGAATTCTGGGAAAGATAGACAAACTGTAGAAAGAGCTGGAACATACTGCAGACATTTTAAAGCACTGTGAATAAAATCTGTTACCACATATAGAAACTGCTGTCATAGATCTGAAATATAAAATACACAACAGTCACCAATTTTCAATGCAAAACTCAAGTAATGTTTCAGATCAATGGCCTTCTCCATTCACCATCCAATCCTTACCACCGTTCATAAAGTTCTGTTATTGTGATCTTCTGGAAATGGTGATTGTAATTTGTCACTTAGCAAGGTGAGTATAACAGAACCTATGGCAGAGTTCTGTGGTATATATCACCTCCTGCAAAAGCAGTAGTTTTGCTGCTGTGATATTGAAAAGTTATATAATCATCATTATGTAAGGTCTGTTCTTGATAGTTTCCTAATAACACTATAAATTATCATCACAGAGCAAGTAAAATAGATTCCAGCTGTGCAGAGCGAAATCTGACACCTCTGTTTTTGTCAGATTGCACCTTAATAGAATTAAACTCAGACAATTAGTTGGCATATCGATGGCATTTCTAAGGTCACATAACATTTTTAAAAAGGCAGGATCAAAAGATAAATAGACTGAAGAAGAATATTACAAGGCTGTACTCCAGCTATTGTGTTCAGAGGAGCACAAAACAATTAGTATTTATCACTGGTATGGAAGGTGACAATACGTCCTCATTTTTCCTCAACTGAGGATTCCTCTCACCATGGTTACCAAGTCCCTCAACTGGGTCCATTCTGCTCTCTCCTCTTTCCTCTCCCTCCCAATTGGGTTCCTCTTTTTTTCACCTTCTACCCCACAGCCTCCAGATTCAACAGATCATCCTCTGCCATTTCCACCACCCAGTATGATGCCACCACCAAATATATTTCCCATCTCTTCCCCTTTCAGCATTCTAAAGGGACTGTTCCCTCCACACCACTCTGGTCCAGTCCTTGAACACTCCCTCCCCTTTCTATGGTACCTTACCTTTGAAGCACAGGGGGAGGCAGTGGAATATTGATATTGTCATAGGATTAGTAATCCAGAGACCCAGGGTAATGCTCTGGGAAGGTGGGTTCGAATCCCACCATGGCAGATGGCGAAATTTCAATTCAATAAAAAAAAATCTGGAATTAATGATGACCGTGAAACTACTGCCAATCGTCGTAAAAAAAAACACCTGCCATCCTTACCTGGTCTAGCCTACATGTGATTCCAGACCCACAGCAATGTGGTTGACTCTTAAATGCCACTCAGTTGTATCAAACTGCTTAAAAATCTAAAAAGAATGAAACCGTATGGACCACCCGGCATCGACCTAGACACCAGAAACGACAACAGCAATCGCAGCCCTGTTGACCCTGCAAAGTCCTCCTTACTAACATCTGGGGGCTTGTGCCAAAATTGGGAGAGCTGTCTCACAGACTAGTCAAGCAACAACCTGACATAATCATACTTACAGAAACTTACCTTGACACATATCTGTCCCACCAGCAGGACAGACCCAGCAGAGGTGGTGGCACAGTCATATTCAGTCAGGAGGGAGTTGCCCTGGGAGTCCTCAACATCGACTCAGTACCTGAAGTCTCATGGCACCAGAGGTCTCATGGCATCAGATCGAACATGGGCAAGGAAACTTTCTGCTGATCACCACATACCGCCCATGCACAGTAGTCCTCTGTGTTGAACACCACTTTGATGGTGACAAGGGCGCAGAATGTATTCTGAAAAGGGAACTTCAATGTACATCACCAAGAGTGGCTCGAAAGTACTATTGCTGGCTGAGTCCTAAAGGACATAGCTGTTAGACTGGGTCTGTGACAGGTGGTGAGGGAACTAACAGGAGGGAAAAACCTACTTGACCTCATCCTCACCAACCTGCCTGCCGCAGATGCATCTATCCATAACAGATTTGGTAGGAGTGACCACCGCACAGTCCTTGTGGAAGCAAAGTCCCATCTTCACATTGAGGATACCCTCCATCATATTGTGTGGCGCAATCATCATGCTAAATGGGATAGATTTTGAACAGATCTAGCAACTCAGGAGTGGGCAACCATTGGGTGCTGTGGGCCATCAGCAGCAGCAGAATCGTACTCAACCACAATCTGTAACCTCATGCCTGGCATATCCCCCACTCTACCATTACCATCAAGCCAGTGGATCAAGCCTGGTTCAATGAGGAGTGCTGGAGGGCATTCCAGGAGCAGCACCAGGCATACCTAAACATGAGGTGTCAACCTGATGAAGCTATAACACAAGACTACTTGCATGTCAAACAGCATAAGCAACAAGCAATAGACAGAGCCAAGCAATTCCACAACCAATGGATCAGATCTAAACTCTGCGGTCCTGCCACATCCAGTCATGAATGGTGGATAATTAAACAACTCACTGGAGGAGAATGCTTTACAAATATCCCCATCCTCAATGATGAGGGAGCCCAGCACAGCACGTCAGTGCAAAAGATAAGGCTGAAGCATTCACAGCAATCTTCAGCAAGAAATGCTGAGTGGATGACCCATCTCGGCCTCCTCCAGAGGTTCCCCGCATCACAGTTGCCAGTCTTTAGCCAATTTGATTTACTTCTCGTGATATCAAGAAACGGCTGAAGGCACTGGACACCGGAAAGGCTATGGGCCCTGACAATATTCCAGCAATAGTACTGAAGACTTGTGATCCAGAACTTGCTGTGCCCCTAGCCCAGCTGTTCCAGTACAGCTACAACACTAGCATCTACCCAGCAATGTGGAAAAATTGCCCAGTTATGTCCTGTCCACAAAAAATAGAACAAATCCAAATTGGCCAATTACCGCCCCATCAGTCTACTCTCAATCATGAGTAAAGTGATGGAACAGGTCATCAACAGGGCTATCAAGTGGAACTTGCTTAGCAATAACCTGCACATTTTCCCTCGGTTTGGGTCCCACCAGGTCCAGTCAACTCCTGACCTCATTGCAGTCTTGGTTCAAACATGGACAAAAAAGCTGAACTCCAGAGGTGAGGTGAGAGTGACTGCCCTTGACATGAAGGCCGCATTTCACCTAGTGAGGCATCAAGGAACACTAGCAAAACTGGAGTCAATGGGAATTGGTGGTGGGGGGTGGGAACACTCCACTAGTTGGAGTCGTGCCTAGCACAAAGGAAGATGGTTGTGGTTGTTGGAGGTCAGTCATCTCAGTTCCAGAACGTCACTGCAGGAGTTCCTCAGGGTAATGTCCTAGTCCCAACCATCTTCATCTGCATCATAAGAATGAAAGAAATAGGAGCAGGAGTAGGCCATTCAACCCCTTGAGCCTGTCCCACCGTTCAATAAGCTCATGGCTGACCTGCCCCAGGCCTCAACTCTTCTTTCATGCCAGCTCCTCATAGCCCTCAACTCCCCGATATTTTAAAAATCTATCTACCTCCACTTTAAGTATTTTCAGTGATCTAGCCTCCACAACTCTCTGTGGTAGAGAATTCCAGACATTCACTACCCACTGAGAGAAGAAATTTCTTCGCATCTCAGTTTTAAATGAGTGTCCCCTTATTCTGTAACTATGTCCCCTCGTTTGAGATTCCCCCACTATTGGAAACATCTTCTCAACATCTACCCTGGCAAGCCCCCTCAGATTCTTGTACATTTCAATGAGATCATCCCTCATTCTTCTAAACTCTAATGAATAAAGGCCTAACCTGTTTAGCTGTTCTTGATAAGTCAACCCCTTCATCCCAGGAATCAGCCTAGTGAATCAGCTTTTGAGCTGCCTCCAATGCCAATATATTCTTTCTTAAAAATGGGGACAAAAACTGTACAGAGTATTACAGGTGTGGCCTCACCAACACCCTGTACAGCTGCAACAAGACTATCCCATTTCTAAACTCCAACCCTCTAGCAATACAGGTCAAAATGCTGTTTGCCTTCTTAATTACTTGTTGCACCTGCATGCTAACTTTCTGTGTTTCATGCACAAGAACAACCAGATCCCTCTATGCTGCACTTTTATTTTGGCATCTCTCTCTCTTTAAGTGATAGTCTGCCTTTTGATTCTTCCTACTAAAGTGCATGATCTCACACTTGCCTACAGTAAACTCCATCTGTCAAGTATTTGCCCACTCACTCAACCTACCTATATCCCCTTGCAGATTCCTTATGTCCTCATCACAACATGCCCTCCCACCTGTTCTAGTATTGTCAGCAAATTTGGACACCTTGCACTCTGCCCTCTCTTCCAAGTCATTAATATAGATAGTAAATAATTGAGGCCCTAGGACTGATCCTTGTGGCATTCCACTAGTTACATCATTTCCAACCTGAAAAAGACCCATTATTCCCAACTGTCTATCTTCTGTGTGTTAACCAATCCTCAATCCATGCTAAAACATTACCCCCAATATGCTGAGCTCCTATCTTGTACAATAACCCTTTATGTGGTACCTTATCGAATGCCTTCTGGAAATCCAAATACACTACATTTACCGGTTCCCCTTTATCAACTCTGCTTGTTATATCCTAAAATAACTCTAGCAAATTTGTCAAACATGATTTCCCTTTCACAAAGCCATGTTGACTCTGTTAATCTTTTCTAAATGTCCTGCCATTTCTTCCTTAATAATGGACTCTAGAATTTTCCCAATGACAGATGTTAGGCTGACTAGCCTGTAATTTCCTGCTTTTTGTCTCCCTCCCTCTTTGAGCAGGGGCATCACATTAGCATTTTTCCAATCCACTGGGACCCTCCTGGAATCCAGTGAGTTCTGGAATATTTCGACCAATGCCTCCACTATCACCGCAGCCACTTCTGTTAAAAACCTTGAATGCAGGCCATTAGTTCTGGTGACTTGTCTGCCTTTAGTCCCATTAGTTTGTCAAATACCTTGTTCCTCGTGATAGAGACAGTTAGAGGATCTTTCTTCCCATTTAGCTCCTTGCTTATCAAATATCTTTGGGATGTTTTTAGTATCCTCTACTGTGAAGGCCAATGCAAAATATTGGTTTAAATTATCTGCCATTTCCCTGTTCCCCATTATCAAAAGTCCCACGCTCACTTTAGCTACTCTTTTTTTCATACATATATACATGTAGAAGCTCTTGCTTTTTGTTTTTACATTTCTTGCCAGTTTACTTTCATAATCAATTTTCCCCCTCTTCATTAGCTTTTTAGTCATCTGCTGCTGGTTCCTAAAAAAAAATTCCCAATCCTCTGGCCTACCATTAGCTTTTGCCACTTTGTATGCCTTAGTTTTTGATTGAATCCTGTCCTTGCCCACCTTTGTTAACCACAGGTGGTTCATCCGTCTCATCGAGTCCTTCTTTTTGATCAGGATAAAATTTTGCCGAACTTCATGTAATATCTGCTTAAATGTCTGTCCCTGCTCATCCATTGACCTTCCCCTTAGTCTATTTTCCCAGCCCGCTTTAGACAACTCTTTCTTCGTATCTCTGTGATTGACCTTATTTAAGTTTGACTTAAACACTGATTTGAGACCCGAGTTGCTCACCCTCAAACTGAATTTGAAATTCTACCATATTGCGATCGCTACCCCCGAGAGGATCCTTAACTATGACGTCTCTTACTAGATCTAAAATAGCCTGTTCCTGGGCAGGTTATGCGATGTATTACTCTAGGAAACAATCCCTGATGCACTCAGCAAATTCATCTTCCATGTTATCCCTGCCAATCTGATTTGTCGAGTGAATATGTAGATTAAAATCACTCATGACAATTGTAGCGCCCTTCTTACATGCCTCCATTATTTCCCAATTTTATAGCTTGTCCTACATTGAGGTAACTTTTTGGGGCCTATAGACGACTCCCACCCATGACTTCCTCCCCTTGTTATTCCTTATTTCCACACAAACTGATTCTACATCACGATCTATTGGACCTATATCACTACTCACCACTGGACTGATACCTTCTTTTAATAACAAAGCTACCCCACCTCCTTTTCCTTTTTGCCTATTTTTCTGGAAAATCGAATACCCTTCAATATTGAGTTCCCAGTCTTGGTCACCCTGCGATTACATCTCTGTAATAGCTATCAAGTCATATTCATTATTCTAATTTGTGCCGTCACCTCATCTGTCTTGTTACAAATGCTGCATGCATTCAGATAAAGAGCCTTAAGCTTTGACTTTTTACCATTATTACTCATCCTGGTTCTAATTTCTGCTGCACTCTTCTGCTTATGTTTTCTGCCCCTTCCTGCACACTTTGATTATTGTTCACCTCTTCACTACCCTGCTCCTCTGCTCTCTTGTTTTTTTTTGATTTTTTAAACTTGAACCCTCCTCCCACTAATTAGTTTAAAGGCCTATCTAAAACCCTAGTTATACGATTTGCCAGGACACTGGTCCCAGCATGGTTCAAATGAAGCCCGTCCCAATGGAACTGCTGTCTCCTTCCCAGAATTGATGTCAGTGCCCCATGAATCGGAACCCATTTCTTCCACACCAATCTTTGAGCTACGCATTTACCTCTCTAATCTTTTTCACCTTACGCCAATTTACACGTGGCTCAGGTAGCAATCCAGACATTATTACCTTTGTGGTTCTGCTTTTTGATTTAGCACCGAGCTGCTTGTAATCCCTCAGCAGAGCGTCTTTCCACGTCCTACCTATGCCGTTGGTACCTACATGGACCATGACGACTGAATCCTTTCCCTCCCACTCTAAGTTTCTTTCCAGCCCAGAAAAGATGTCCTTAACCTTGGCACCAGGAAGGCAACACAGCCTTTGGGATTTTCTGCCTTTGCTGCAGAGAACAGTATCTATTCCCCTAACAATGCTAGCCCCTATTACTTCTACATTTCTCTTTTCTCCCCCAACTTGATTGGTGCTCTGTACCATTGTGCCATGGTCAGTTTGCTCATCATGCCTGCCGACTATGCCCTTGTCCACACCGGGAGCAAGAGCCTCATCCCTATTGGACTAGGGCACTGGCTGAAGCTCCTCCAAAGCTAAATTCTGGATCCACATACCTGCCTCACTTACAGTCACACCCTCCTGTCCCTGACCATGGTCCAAATTTGATGTAATTAACCTAAGGGGTGTGACTGTCTCCTGAAACAGTGTCCAGGTAACTCTCCCCCTCCCTGATGTTTCGCAGTGTCCGCAGCTCGGACTCCAGCTCATTAACTCTGAGCCGAAGTTCCTCGAGCAGCCAACACTTGCTGCAGATGTGGTCACCATGGATCACACCGGCATCCACCAGTCTCACATGCTACAGCTGCAACACATCGCCTGCCCAGCCACCTCTATTCTATTTAATTAATTTAGTTGTTAAATTTTTCTTAATTTCTTAACTGTACTCTTCAGCTGTAATAATGTCTCCTGATTTAATCCACTTGGCTAATCAAAAGAGACATGGAAGGGATACCCACCAATCACCTACCTGTTTTTCTGTAACGTCACACTTTGGCTCTGACAGGTAAATACAGGTTGAAGGGGCTCTCTCTTGCCCGTTTTATCTGCCATTGCCCTTGTCACGCTCCCTGTGTGCTCTTCTCAAACTCCTGGCTCCTCTCGCGCTGCCATTTTAATTTTTCATCAGTGACCTTCCTTCCATCGTAAGGTCTGAAGTGGGGATGTTCGCTGATGATTGCACAATGTTCATTGTTCGCAACTCCTCAGATACTGAAGCAATCCTTGCCTGCATGTGGCAAGACCTGGACAACATTCAGGCTTAGGCTGACAAGTGGCAAGAAACATTCGTGCCACACAAGTGCCAGGCAATTACCATCTCCAACAAGAGAGAGTCTAACCATCGTCCCTTGACATTCAATGGAATTACCATCGCTGAATCCCCCACTATCAGCATCCTGGGGGGTTGCCAATGACCAGAAGCTGAACTGGACCAGCCATATAATTACTGTGGCTACAAGAGCAGGTCAGAGGCTAGGAATTATGTGACGAGTAACCCACCTCCTGATTCCCCAGAACCTGTCCACAATCTACAAGGCACAAGTCAGGAGTGTGATGGAATATTCTTCCCTTGCCTGGATTAGTGCAGCTCCAACAGGACTCATGAAGCGTGACACCATCCAGGACAAAGCAGCCCGCTTGATTGGCACCCCATCCACAAACATTCACTCCCTCCACCACTGATGCACAGTGGCAGCAGTGTGTACCACCTACAAGATGCACTGCAGAAACACACCATGGCTCCTTAGATAGCACCTTCCAAACCCACGACCGCTACCATGTAAACGGACAAGGGCAGCAGATAAATGGGAACACCACCTGGAAATTCCCCTCCAGGCCTCTCACAATCCTGACTTGGAAATATATTACCGTTCCTTCACTGTCGTTCAGTCAAAATCCTGGAGCTCCCTTCCTAACAGCACTGTGGGTGTACCTACACCACATGGACTGCAGCGGTTCCAGAAGGCAGCTCACCACCACCTTCCCAAGGGCAATTAGGGATGGGCAATAAATGCTGGTCTAGCCAGAGAAATCCACATACCTTGAATGAATTTTTAAAAATGCAACACCTGACTTTTTACCCCTTGCCTTTCATCCAGATAAAAGTTATTTTCTTGTACCTCCTTTCAATTTAGTATACTGTATATATCTAATATATGTAAATGTGTATTTACTGCTCACAATGCAATTTCCTTTAAGATTGGGGAGACTAAATGAAGATTGGATGTCCGCTTTGCGGAACATCTCCTTTCAGTCCGCAAGAGTGACCCTGAATTTCCAATTGCCTGTCATTTTAATTTTCCACCCCACCCCCATCTGAGCTTTCTATTCTATGCCTTTTACACTGTTCCAACGAAACTGAATGCAGGCTTGAGGGACAGCATGATTAGGCATTTTATAATCCTCTGGACTCAATATTGAGTTCAACAATTTCAGATCATAACTTCTTCCCCCAATTTTTTTGGGATGACAGCTGTGATGATTCTGCTTTTCCCATTTATGCCTCCTTTACATCCATCTTTTATTTCTTTACTTGTCCCATTACCACCTGCTTTGGCCTCTCACTCTGTCACAGAATGTCCCTTTTCTTCTTCCCCCTTCCCCTGCCTCTGTACTTGCTTAAAAGCTGTTAACCTCAACATGAAGGTGCCCTCAGAGCATGGATCATTAGCAAAATGGTGAAGACCGAAGCCGTTACGCTCCTCAGAGCTGAGGGAAACTCCTCCAGAGGAATAATTTGGGCAATTGGTGCAGCCTTTCTTTCTCCTGGTCCCATCATTGGGACCTGGAGCTTCTCCTCCACTGGCCTCCTGGCCTGCCACAAGGAGGCCGCCTCCATGGACCTAGTAGCCTCTGCACATGTTGGGGGTCACTCTACTGGTGGGAAAGGGCCGCAAGGCCGCAAAGCCAGCCCTAATTGGGACTGTAATCGCCTTAATCGGCTGCCAACCCCCCCACCACCCTTCGGTGGCCCAGATCCCTGCATGCCCCTGGGAAGCTTTCCTGTAGCGGGAATACATTGAGGAGCCATCACAACCCGGCTCCCCTCTATTTTCCTGGCTCTCCTGCCTCCTGTCCTGCCATCACTGGCCTGGAAAATTCAGCCCTTCGGGATTGGTTAAAAAATTCATGAAGGGATTAACTTATAATTAAATGAAATGAGACCATTTTATATGTATTTGGTTTGTGTCTTGGCTTTGACTCTCATCCCAGGTCAGCACTAATACTGGGTTTAGATGTCAACATAGACTGTGCAGCCACTAAAAAACCCACTGACTGCCTGATCAGAAATACATTGGGATCTGGGCTGGTTAAAGGAGGGCTGCGAACAGAAGGATTTATCTATCTTGCACAAAAATTGAAAAATGATATAATCTGAGCATTAAAGGACAACTAAGAAATTTCACCCTGGACCTCACTGCATTGTGCCAAATCCTAATTGCCCCTAATTTCAATTTAAAACCTGCAGTTGGAAGATTTGAGAGAATAGCCCAGGTTAACTAAGCCTCCACAGGGAGAACTTCATTTGCATTGTAGCACTTTTGGAGGTGCTACACAGACACACATCGATTCACTGGGGCAAGCTTTAAGTCTATATCGTGCGCTAAAGCAGCGTAATACGAACAAATTTCTCCCCCTTGATGATCTCTGCTTTCCAATGGCAATATTCTTCATTCAGCATTTCTCTAAGGTCAGTAACTCCCCAGCTGGTGTATCACGTGCACAGAATTATATACTGCAACTCTGTTACTCCATATGTTGGCACTTCAGCAAAGTAAGTGTAACTATCCCTTCCCTCGTCACGCTCCCAATTTATATTTAAAGCAGCGAGCTTTAAAACATGATTCTTTCCCTTCCATATTAGAACTTCGAACACTTGTAATGTGTTTTCCTTATTTAAAAAATACCTAATCCTCACACGCTGGGTGTTGGTGAGAGAAAATGCTAAGTTCAGCCAGTGATTCAAAGTAGCTACTGTGGATTTTCTCCCATCCAAAGCATCTCATCTACAATTGCAACAAACCTTCCAAGGTCCTCCCAGCTTTGGACAGACACACCACTCCACCATGTCTTGAGTATGGGGAGTGTAGAGCTGAAAATTGTGTTTTGAGAGTATGGTTCACATCTGTTATTTGAGTGACAGTTCCATATTTCTAAACAAAACTATAAATTTAGAGAAAAAATGCTTTGCATTACCTGAAATTTTTAGTCATTTTGGCACAAAAGAAGCAAAATCAAAAAGTCAACTGAAAGGTGAGTATAGTTTCTCCAAATCAATTCAACAGCCATTCTTGCATCATATACAAAATTCAGGCAAGTACATAGAACTTTGTGTACCCAATTATCTAACAACACCTGTTTGATGAATGCAAAGACAAAGCATAATTCAAAAAGTCACCAGACTTTTTAACTTATTCTTGGTACAATACACGCAACCTACTGTAAAACTGTTCTCGCTGATGCAGTACTCTGTGTCAACATTAGGAGTATATATCCCAGCGCCAACCAACTTTCTGGAATTTTTCTTTGGTCATCCCTTTTGAATTATTCATAGGGGTTCCAGGCGCATCTTGGGCCTGTCACTAGAAGTGTGTCAAAACAGAGGGGCTAAGAAATTATATGTGTTAACAGCCCAGTAAAGGACAACAGCAAAAGTTTGAAGAGTTATGGTCAGTTAAAGGGAAGTGACCATAAGGAGGTAAAAAATTGTTGCAGCTTCGAAGGTGTAAAGATTTTTAAGTTACATTTCGGTCTTTCCAAAAGCTGTATAGCACACATTGCTGGCGCTAAGATTGGACAGCAAAGCAAAAGTGGAAGCATGAAGCGGACTCGGTGAGCTGCACAATACTCAAGTTCCCTGTTTTGTGGCTGGAAAACTGGTGGTGAGGTTTTGCACTACCAGAGGTGAGGTGAGAGTCACTGCCTGTATCATCAAGGCAGCATTTGACTGAGTGTGGCATCAAGGAGCTCTAGCAAAATTGAAGTCAGTAGGAATTGGGGGAAAACTCTCCCCTTGTTGGAGTCATACCCAGCACAAAGGAAGCTGGTTGTGGTTGTTGGAGGTCAATCATCTCAGTCCCAGGACATCGCTGCCGGAATTCCTCAGGGCAGTGTCCTAGGCCCAACCATCTTCAGCAGCTTTATCAATGACCTTCCTTCCATCATAAGGTCAGAAGTGGGATGTTCGCTGATGATTGCACAATGTTCAGCACCATTCACAACTCCTCAGATACTGAAGCAGCCCTTGCCTGCATGCAGCAAGACCTGGACAACATTCAGGCTTGGACTGATGTGTGGCATTGAATATTACTTGTCACTTAAGTGCCAGGATCTCTTCCCTGGAGTACAGCAGTGCAGTATGCATGGAGATAGCGATCAGTGCCAACATGATGTCCAATACTCTCAGGACATGGGCATAATTGTAAAAACAGATGGTAAGGAAGCAGCCAGAATATGAATATTCAACAGAATCATTTACATGTAATTAATGGAAGGAGAATTTTGCACTGTTGTCTGCACCCCAATTGCAAATATATTCTCTACAGCAAGCAGAGTGAAAAAAAATTCGCCCTCATAGTCACTACTATGTTGACATGCCACATATCAGATGGGAATTTGATAAAGTGAGTAATCCTTATCTAATGCACGATGTTTGTTTTCTGAACATGTAGGTCAGTGAACCGTCTTGTGGATAACTATCTCTAATGCATTTACGGACCATCTACCTGATGGAGCTGTGAGCAATATAAACCTTGGCACTGACATGCAAATATTGGCTTCAAGACCCATTGAAAGAGATTTTTCTGTCATCACTGGAGATGACCCTGACCTTGATGCCAATATAGAAGGTACAATTGATAATAACAGCCACTGATTTTCATGGTAAATCACCAGCTTGGTTTTCACACAAGTGGATGCATACAAGCTTGCATGGGCATGCTTGTTTATGGTTTTGTTTCAGTGCTGTGTACTGTGCTATTCATAAGATGGCTTAAACAGCACCTGGGCCCCCAGGCATTTTTATGACACCACTTTCCGAAGGCATTCCGCAGTATAAGTAGTCTTTTAGGCTTCAATCAGATACTGAAAGGCCTGAAATTCCTCATTCAAGAACAGGAGACCCACTCTTTATCTTCCCAATTAATGAAGAGAAATGAAGTTGGAGGTGATTTGTGGGACTTCAGAGAATGCAGTTCCATTAGCTGGCTGCTAATCATGGGAAAAAAATTGGGCATTCCTCCATTAAAAAGAAAAATACCACCACTAATTCACAAGAATAAGTTAACAATTCCTTGAAAGAAATATATTGTGTTGTGTTAAATACAACACCTGGGCACTGCCAGAAGCACTCAGCTCCAGACCACATTACAGCCTTGGTCTAAACATGGACAAAAGAGCTGAATTCCAGAGGTGAGGTGAGAGTGACTGCCCTTGTCATCAAGGCAGCATTTTACTGAGTGTGACATCAAGGATCCCTAGCAAAACTGAAGTCAGTTGGATCAGGGGGAAACTCTACACTGGTTGGAGTCATACCTATCACAAAGGAAGATGGTTGTGGAGGCCAATTATTCCTTTCCCAGGATGTTGCTGCAGAGGATCCTCCAGAGTTGAACCAACCATTTTCATTTGCTTCATCAATGACTTTCCCACCATCATAAGGTCAGAAGTGGGGATGTTCGCTGATGATTACACTGTGCGCCTTCAAAAACACCTAAACCTGTCACTTCTACCACCTAGAAGAAAAAGGGCAACAGCTGCGTGGGAAGGCTATCACCAAACCACGCATCATCCTTACTTGGAACTACATTGCCGTTCCTTCATTGTTCCTGGGCCAAACACCTGGAACTCCCTCCCTAACAGCAGTGTGTGTGTGCCTGCACCACGTTGCTACCCTTCAAGAAGGCAGCTTATCACCACCTTCCCAAGGGCAATTAGGGATGGGCAAAAAATGCTGGCCTAGCCAGTGACACTCATCCCATGAAGAAATAAAAACTGTGATAACAGTTTTAGTTGGTTAGGTTAATTTTATGCTCATTTGTGGTAAGAGCTTAAAGATCCAAGAGAACAGGGAATGAAACATTATTGGTAAGACTTTCAATCAATGGCTGCCAGTTTCTTGCCTGAAAAATGGGTGAGTAGGCATTAAAAATCTGTAGGGGTCCTTGGGTGCCCATTTACCCAGCTGAGTCAACTTTCAAGCAGGCCTTTAATTGGCCCTTAGCATTCCCACCTAAAATAGGCATGAGACTGTTAACTAAGCAAATTGGGTCCAATTCCTGTTGCAGGACCTTGAATACAATTCTAAAGGAGAAATGGAGAACACAGGTCAGTTGTACTTCTCCAGGCATTGAGTGGCCTAACAGGTGGATAAGGTAATAAAGAAAGCATTCCTTTATTGAACTAGGAATAGAATACAAAAGCAGGGATGTAATGATGGAACTGTATAAAACACTGGTTAGGCCACAACTGGAATTTTGTGTACAGTCATTACAGGAAGGACCTAATTGCTCTGGAGAGAGTACGGAGGAGATTTACAAGAATGTCGCCAGGGCTTGAAAATTGCAGCTATAAGGAAAGATTGGCAGGCTGGGGTTGTTTTCCTCACTACAGAGGAGGCTGAGGGGTGACCTGATTGACGAGTACAAGATTATGAGGGGCCTAGATAGAGTAGACAGGCATGCCCTCATTCCCCTAAGAGAGGTCAATTACCAGGGGGCACCAATTTAAGGTGATTAGTAGAAGGATTAGAGGGGACATGAGGAATAACCTCCTCTCCCAGAGGTTGGTAGGTGTTTGGAATTCACTGCCTAGTTTGGTGGTGGAGGCAGAAACCCTCAACTCATTTAAAAGGCACCTGGACCTGCACCTAAAGTGCTGGAACCTGCAAGGCTATGGGCCAGGTGCTGGAAGGTGGGATTAAAATGGATGGCTAGATTTTTTTATTTTTTATTTTTCGGCTGGTGCAGACACGATGGGCTGAATGGCCTGTTTCTGTGCTGTAACTTTTCTGTGGTTCTCTGAAGGTCCTGAGGAGCAGGAGAACACCACAAAAATCAACCATTGACCCATTTTGGCCCCCACCCCTGGCATCTACTCTCCCTACTGTCACATAGTCCTACTTGCCTTCTGCCTGCATTCAATCGCTGGCCAATTTTCCTTCCGATGGAATGAGGCCTCCAAACCCCAAAAATGATTTCAGTTTCTCGACTGTCAGGTTGAATTGATGCTGTAGGTTCATTGCTGGTATTTCACACATTCAGCATCGAACCCAAAAATCTTAGCACAGAGCTTAATTTTGGGAACTCAATTTGGGGGTCATCAGGTCTTGGAGGGTTTTCCATTCTGTGCTTGAATTCCTGATAAGTTCAAGCAGCATAGAGCTTTGTCATATTAATAAAAATCTAACCTTGTACCTATATTATCTAAAGCATCTCGCAGTTTACAAAGGGTAAATTTAGTGAGGCTCTGCTCCTGGCATGAATCTCACTCAGGTGCACAAAATGATGAATTGGGTACAAAGGCCATTGGTTACCATTCATGGCAACTGGACCTGTGTCAAATTTTCTGGTTCCCGCTATGGTCAAATGAATTTTCACACTGTGATCCTTGCCATCAAAATTTACTCCTTATAATGGGCAGCTTGTCTCAGTGATAAAGCTTCTCAAAGGTGGTGTAACAAAATACTGTTACTGAACATCATGGGCTACTTGGTTCTATTTATTTTACTTTTACGTTACTCCTTTGTGGGCCTTCATCAATTTACTGAAGTACCAAGTGACAGAGAACAAGAATATCCATATAGACAGCAGTAGAATTACTGTTTACATTTGCTTCAGTTAGGCAGGGAGTTCCTGGATTTTGACCAAGCAACAGTGAAGGAATGGTGATATATTTCCAAGTCAGGATGGTGAGTGACTTGGAGGGTAACTTCCAGGTGGTGGTGTCCTCATGTGTCTGCTGCTGTTGTTCTTCTAGATGGTAGCGGTCGTGGGTTTGGAAGGTGCTGCCTAAGGAGCTTTGCTGAGCTCCTGCACCATATGGACTGCAGCAGTTCAAGACGGCAGCTCACCACCACCATCCTGAGTGCAATAAGGGATGGGCAATAGATGCTGGCCTAGCCAGTGATGCCCACATCCCATGAATGAATAAAAAAGTTGAACCTTTTTATGAAATCCTTACATGAAAAATAGACTTTTTTAAGTGGTTGTGTTGATTTGGAAAGCTCCTGTTCCCAAATCCATTTCCCCCTCCCCTCCACCCCAGAAAAAAAATCCAAAATGGTTCTGTCACTACCCTGTAACGCTTTCTCTTTAGGGTGAACGATCAAACTGGAATAATGTTCCACAGGCATCACAGCCCCTCTTACACCTACCCCATTATGATTAGCTTGTGCCACCCTTGTTTCAAATTCAAATTCAAATTTGGTTCACTCACAACCCTCCAACAAAATCTGACAAATAAAAGCATTATTTACCAAGAGCCAGAATTCAGTCCAGGAGCCAGAGTTCTGTGGAAAACCATATTGAACGGCCTCAGAACACAAACTAGACACTGTGGTGGCATCTTATTGGAAGCTTCTGTAAGGAATGAATGCAATACGATCACCAACGTGATAATAAAAATATGTTGCAAGCTCGCTATCTTCACAACAAAGCTGCAGGCCATGTGTTGTTGGCTTTGTGTGTGACCACATGATTGAAATATACAGTTTTCAAATAGGCCTGAGTTTCTCGTGGATTGAAGCCAATACCTCTTGATGGCATACTTGTTAGATAAATCAAAAGATCACAACATTGCAACATGATATCCCTTAAGTTGTAAGGATATGACCTACTTATGCCAGAGATAACCTTCCCTAATGAGATATGTATCAGAGCAAGGACAGAGCTTGTCATCACCCTCTTGTGTGTAACCAATCTCATTTTCTGTCTGACACAATTCATAATATGCATTTTGATGACTGCAAATAGCTTTTTACAAATTGCTAAATTTTATAGAACGAGTTTCCTAATTATTAATAGCCACTGCTTGCTACATTTACACTAGTAAATTGGAATAACCATTCTGAGCCAGCGACTGGCCTCCAAATCTTTGGCTCCACAGGGTTGTGTTGGTGCACAGTTTGGAATTCCAGGGGTGAGGTGTAAAGATTACCTCATGTTTCTGTTCATTTCCATCTGTCCCAACTTGCTTAGTCAAACAGACTGTGCTGTTCTAACCTGGAATTTACCTGCCAATAAGGCGACAGCCTTTTCCAAATCTCCAAGCCCACAAAATTCGAAAGGAAAAATGAGCAAAAGGAAACATGTGACCAAAAAAAATTGTCTTACCAGGGTTTAAGAACAACGGATTGTGCTTTATTTGATTTAAATGAAAAATGATTACCACTGAATTACCATGAATCTGTTTTAGAAGAGATGTATAACCATCAGTACTCAGATGCTGTAATTATTATAGTGTAAATCTCATTGACTCTGAACCTTTCACAGATTCTAATGAGAAGTGCTAAGTATCTGAATACTTTAGTAGTAATAGTTCTAGAATAAGTATTGACTTGGATAATCAAATATTTCACCTCAAATGATGGATCTTGTGCGGTTGAGTCAGAGGGTATGTTATCTGTGGAATGTAGCAGATTAGGTTTCCATCATAGGGGTGCATAAGTGTTCTCAAATTTTGCCCTGGGATTTTTAGGATCAGAGATTATTTTAAAAGATTTTTTTCAATTTTTTACTTTCAGGGAAGCCTCACCTGTTGGGAATTTTCATTGGAATCCAGGTTCATAGCACCTTTGATTTTCTGATTAGAAAATCATACCGAGGATGTACCTGAGTTTCCAGCACATGCTGCCAGTATGTGAGACTCCTCACGGGAGAGTGAGGTTGGTAAATTGCCACTTTGGATTTCCCTCAGGAGATTAGTTGTGACATGGACTCCATGATAGTATCTATGCTGGATACTTTGAAGAAGGAATAGGCTTGGATGCTTTTCCTTATGCTAAGTTTTCTTCTGTTCAAACGATTAACGGTAGAGGTTGGAGAATATTTACTTTGTTTCTGCTGTTAAGTATTTAAGGTTTTTCAAGTCAAACAAAACCTTTCATACTGCATTTGAGCTGGAAAAGAGCCTGTGATTATTTGACACCCCACCCCCGAGGGATCAATGAAGCTGAGAACAGTCAGAGGGCCCAATGAAAAAGTGCAAGGATAAAATTATGAGGTTGAAAGATATCCCAACAAGATCATAACTTTTGAACCTGTGCCAGGGTTATCATGGGATGATGAAGTGTTGAACAACATAATCAGTTTATGCAATTGTTTGAGAAGGTAGTGCAGGGGAAGGGAATTGGAGATTGGGACTGCCTCATGCCCTCCCTTCCTTTGTCATTTTTAAACAATAAAATGGCTGAACGCCAACAGCAAAATATGCTAATATTCCATCTCAAATAAATGTCATTTTAAATCATCAAAGATAGAAACTTACATGGAAGCTATTCATAATTTATATTTTATTTGGCTGTTTGAGGTTTCTGATAGTTAATAGATGTCACAGTCTGGACTTTGCGAAGGCAAGCTGCGGACTGTAATCTGCAAAATTAAATGCTTCCTCTTGGTGAAAATGTAATTCTACACAGTGGTTGGTTACTAAATCTCTCATTTTCTTATTGTATTTCTGATCTTGCATCATGCTCCCAATGTTTTAAAATAATAGTCCTTATTTATTGTTAAAATAATTAGTCATAAAGAAAAAATGATGGGGTAACTTGACCAATCCAATGGTCCTAGTGTAGAGTTGCACTGAAAGTCGTGGGGGTGTGTGTGTGTGTGTGTGTGTGTGTGTGTGTGTGTGTGTGTGTGTGTGTGTGTGTGTGTGGGGGGGGGTGGGGGGTGGGGGGTGCATTTGGGGGTAGGTGTTGTTATATTTTAACTTGAAAAAAGGGGCAGATTTGGATCGTGTGTGAAGTTAAAGCGTTAGAAATCACAATTTTGCCTCCAACTTGCCCACCTCTGGTTTTAACCGAGACCGGAAGGGGGAGGGATGCAACGAGGGTGGGGGCAGCGGAGGCAATTTGCTCCATGAGGCAGGTTGGCACTTTAACTATTACAATAAGGCTTTTGAATTTTGAATTTAACTCTGGATGGTCTGGTTTCCTGAGCCTTGGAAAACCTGGGTGGGAGCTAGAGGGAGGTGAGGACTGTTGGATCTAGGAGGTAAGTGCTAAACCTCCATGATCAGACACCTTTCCTCAACTCCTCCCATTCCCCCCTAACCACTCCTGCCCCCACAAAGCCTCCGATCACCGTCCTCTTCCTCTATGCCTCCCAGGAAACTATAGGAATGTGTTTCATACAATATAAAGGCCTTATTTACCATGGACATGGAACAAGTAGGAAGCTTCATACATTTGAACAATCATTTTATTTTCAACGGATAGACAATTACAGGCTATGCCAAGGTCCCTATCAATCATGACTACTTAGAAAATTGTCCCTCATAATTCTACCTTAGTGTCAGTAATAATAAAGATTTAAATCTGGTGAAACCTGTCAAGGTAAGATTGGATAAGCTAACTCTTAAGTTGGAATGACCTAACACATCTACTGTACCCAATTTCCCAGTGGAATCATTGTTAAAAATTGATTTAACAATGAGAAAGTACACTACATAAATTCATTGTCCGTTATCAATGTTCAACTTCTGCCAAGTTTACAGAAACCTGTGCAACTGTGAACTTGAAACATCCTTTGAGACACATGACTCAAAAGTTTGTTTTAAGTCATGTTGTACCTTTGACACAAAAATAAAGATGTGATTTAGTATGTGTATGGGTACTGCTAATAATGTGTCCCTGATTCCCTTCTTTGAACTGATCTCCATTTTTGCCTAATCTCTAGAAAGTCTTTAAAAATTCAAACTATGAAAGCTGTTTAATATTCCTTCTATCATGTTTTATGAATGGTTCTTGACAGCAATATGATAGCAAGCATCCCTGCAGTGACTAGGCAAACACAATAACCAGTTTTGTGGAGTGGTTCGTGTTTGAGCTCATGACAAGAATATTCAAATTTCACTTTCGGCAACAACTGAAGCAAAGATTAAGTTTTAGAGCAAATGTTGACAAACATAAATGGTCTGGATTTTCATCTCAGGCCAGGAAAATGCAAGTGGGGCCCTTTTGCAGCTTCCAAAACTTGAGCCCACGTCCAAATGCCTTTCCTGCCATATCTTTGTCTCCGCAAAATGTGGGCAAGGAGGGCACGGGTTGTGTGAGCCACATTGCGATGTAGGAGCACTGCAGGAGTGGTATGGGTGCTGAGGTAGGCTGGTTAGAAGGCCCGTCTCTATTCCCAGGGACAGAAGCACAGCTCTCAAAATTTTTCTTATGTCCTCTAAATCTCACTTCTCATCTATAATGTTAACCCATGTCCCTCATGTATCCTCCATAGCCACTTACTCAGTATCTACTATGGGCAGATCTAAAGATACCTTTGAACTGGACATTCAGGAAAACAAACTTCTAAGAATCTAATAGAGCTCTAATTCAAAGACAATTCATACTGAAAAAACACTCAATTCATAAAAGTCATTCAAAAATGTAAATCTCCTCAATCTGTTGTAAAAACAAACACTTGTCGACTTATCACATCAAAGCTAGTTAATTCTTTAACAACCTTGTAAAACTGTTAATCAAAATGTGAACCCAGTCCTTGCTGAGATAAATGGTTCTGGAGATTTTGAAATTCAGTCAAGCATTCTTAATAGGCTCAGCTGTAATAGTAATTCCAGGAAAATTTAACAATGGAGTCTATTGAAACTGGAAAAAAAAAGATAGCCTTTTCTTAAACTGCAGAGGATTTCATTTCCATCTCAAAGTAGATTGCCTGTCAGTCAGTGAAACAGAGCTGATGCTTACGTCGCCTTTACTTCCAACAGCAGGGCAATTTTTTTTTTCAAAGCTGAAGATTTACTGACATTTAAATCACAGCCCAAAACATGACAAGAATTTTTTTAGCACATTTTCTACAGATTTGAATGTGTTATGGCACATTCTTCATGGGAAAAGTTCTCTAATGCATCTCAGCACCTAAACAATGCTGACCAATGTAATGGTCAAGTTACCATTTCAGGACAGAGTCCTATGATGAATCACTGCAATTAAAACACATCTACATTAAAATGCAGTACCTATTAAAGATAATTGAAGATATTAAAACATTTAACACTGTCAGAATGTTCCCGATCCTCAGCAGGCTTCCTTCAGTGGTCTCTCATGAACATTTCAAGGAGATGGGCTTTTTTAGGGCTGACTAAAACCACACCAGCACATGAAAATAGCGGAGAGCAGGAGTGGAGTGGAGTGGGATCGGGGTGGGGGGGTGGGGGGTGCTGGTGGTGGTGAGTGAAAATATGTTTTGCAGTTAAGAGCCTCAAGATTTCAGCTTTCCTGACCCCATTCCCAATGCCATCAGTAGATGTAAATCCAGCCAAATGTTGTGTAACCCAAAGAAATCAAGGATGTAACCTTTATAGTTGCACATAATCTGATTTTTCCCAGCATCAGTAATGAGTTTTTACTTCTGGGATAAATGCAGCTGTATCAGACAACTCAATGGAAGCAATCACAATTATCTCAATTCAATTTCGCCTTATTGTCTGGACAGAAATTTATTTCGGGTGCATTGCTCATTCATTAAAAAATATAATCTATAAATGAATAATAATAAAAGAAAAAAAATTACCCTATCACAGACATTTAACTTCATTTAAAATATGTATTTAAAAACTATTCCACTGCGTTAAAATTATCAGTCAGTGAGTTCCACCTAGGGTGCATATCTACGTCCATACATCACACTCCTGTTCAAAGTTCGAATAGAGATGAACACAAATGAGTTCAGGAACCGATTTGTCCCTGCAACTGAAAGATTGTAACCTTTTCCGTGAATGCATTTAACAGTAATACTGAAGCAAGGAGTGATTCTCATTATTCGTGACACTTCACCTTCATTAACATTTTTTGAAAGCAGGTTTTGTCATTTGTTCAGAATGTCTAAGCACAAGCACCCATATATGGGAATAATTTCTATGTAGGATCTGTCAGCTGTGATTCAGATGGTAACATTCTCTCCTTTGAGTCAGAAGGTTGTGGATTCAAGTTTCATTCCAAAGACTTGAGCACAAAAATTAAGCTGATACCCCTTTGCGGTACTGAGGGCGTGCTGCATTGTCATAGGTGCCTTTTTTTAGATGCTATTAAATCAAGGCCCTCTGAGTTGTCCTAAATGTTATTTATTCCACAATTATCATTACTAAAACAGGTTACCTGGTCATTGTCATATAGGTGTTTGTAGGAGTTTGCTGTGTGCATATTGGCAGCCATGATTCCTACAGTACAACAGTGATTACACTTCAAAATTGAGTGCAAAGCATTTTGGGATGTCCTGAGATTCTGAAAAGTACTGTATAAATTTAAATTTATCTTTTTTCATAATATTAGAAGGAAACAGCTGCCTTTTAAGGTAATACTTCCTGGACATTTGTACTTGTGGTCCATTGAGTAATGCAAACAATTACGGTCCCTTGAAATAATCTCACTTTCATGGATGATTCAACAAAGTCATTCACTCATTTTTACTACAGTAAACTATGCTTCATTCAATAAATGGCACAGCCAATGTGATGATTCCATTTATTTTAAATTCTTCCCAAGGCGGCCTTCTGAACAAACAGAGTGAGTTAAAGTGTGCAAATTTTAAAATTGTTCTTAATTGATTTTAGAAAACTAATGAAAATTTCTTTGCAGTAGTCAGTAATTACAGGCAAGTTGCTTTGGAGCACATGGTTAACTAGTTTAATGTGACATAGCTTAACAGAAAAAGTTGAGATTGGTTTCAGTGGAACTAAATACTTGGTGGTAAATTAAAAGGCAGTCGATGCAATACTGTCTGTTTCTGCCCAAGACAAGTCTTCACTTCTATCTGCCCGTCTGTCAGTCTATTTATCTGCTTACTTATCCATTTATCTCAATACTCCTTTAGTCAGCTTATCTATCCATCTGTCTCAATGGCCCCACAGCCTCTTTTGACAGCAAATTCCAGACATTCGCCACTAAAAACTGCCCTTTAAACCTAGGAGAAATAAAAACAATGCTCTTTTCTTGTAAAATCTGTGACTTTGCTAAAGCAACGGAAGACTTTTTTTATCCTCGTACATAAAATTTAGGATCTTGAATATCATAAGATCATCCTAAATTTCTCTCTGTCCATCTATCTAATCTGCTAATTTGTTTTCTAATCTTTCAATTTAGCCTGTCCTTTGAATCTGTTTTTCTATATTATTCATTAATATAAAAGTGTAATTAAAAGTCTTGTGTGTCCACAGGGCATTCATTACATTTTAAAAGTAAACACAGCATCATACATCATCTTCAAATTTAAGTCTGTATACAGAAAAAATTCTGATTTAAATGTTCGCTCAATTTGCTGATTTGTCTGCATCTTCTGTTGATTGCTTTATGTATCTCTCCAGCAGCAATAAGTAACCAGCCCAAACCAGTGACTTAACGCCCTCAATGGGCTGAATAATACATTATAAGAATGGGAGTATTACACGCCCATGCCAACGTATTATTGGGCGCAATGACGTTGGGTTGCGTTCTTGATGTCATCATGCCCAATCCAGATAATACGGCATGCGGGCAGGGCTAGAGCTCAGGAGACTGCCCTCACTATTCAAATTTAATCACATGGGATATTTAAGCTTGGAAATGTCCCAGTCGACTCCAATAGTACATGGCATGGGCAATAAAACACTTAGGAAGAGTGTGTTTCATGCAGGTGGGTTTCTCATTTTTTTAACAATTGGCTTGTTAGTGCAGGTTTAAAGTCTGCAGCTGAGTTCTGAGGTTGAACTCAGCAGTTCAGGCTGCTGTGACTCCTGCAGTGCTTTATATAAAAAAAAGTAGTTTCCATTTCAGATCTCATTTCGAGGCCTTATTCTTCCTGCTGAGAGGTCAACTTTGACCTTCACCAGAGTCTTAGTCATCCTGCTAGGGAAAACATGAAAATACTTGTCTCTGTGGGAGGCATATCCTCCAGTGAGGAGGAAAGGAGGAGGAGGAGATTGAGATGAAGAAGGGCAGATCGAGAGATCCAGGACGCACTGGTGGATGCATGAGGGTGGCAGAGCTGCCAGACCCAGAATGTGACAAAGACATCATGAATCATCAACAGAGGCACAGGGAGAGCTTTCACTCATTAAATATCCTCCTGGTCTGTGACCACAGTCGACGGATTATGCAGGTATGCTTCGGGTGCCGTGGGAGCAGCCATGACTTGTGCATCCAGTGTAACTCTCAGACCTGTTCAGCAGCTCTGATGCCCTGGATGGTTGGCTTCTATTTGACAAGGGTTACCCCTTGAAGAGATGGCTCATGACTCAGGTGAGGGCCCCCGGAACAGATGCAGAGTGGTGCACCGACAGCCACAGAAGCACCAGGGCCATCATAGAGCAGAAAATTGGGCTACTGAAGATGAAGTTCTGATGTCTTGACAGATCAGGAAGGGAATTCCAGTATGCTCCACCATGTGTGTCACTCATTGTCATAGTATGCTGCAGCCCCTGTAACCTTGGAATTCAGAGAGGATGCCCCTGAGGAAGAGGGACACCAGATAGCGGGCATTGATCTGAGAATGAGGGAAAAGACAAAGTGAGGGAACATCCTGATGTAGAGGTGCCAGGCCCTAGGCGTGATCTCACAGATAGCCATAACATAAGGGAAACCTTGATAAAACAGAAGTTCCAACAGGGTGTGAAGTCCCAGCCTCATAGATGCATGCACTGCATGTGTCTCCACATCATTCCATGTGGAATGTGAGATTCATGTCTCCGTCCTGTCAGCACACTTACTGTGTCCAGTCTTTGCCGTTCGAGACAGCCTGTCCCGCCTCCAATTATTAAAGCTCATGTTTATCTCCAAAAAGAAGTTCATTGGCATTGGTATATTGAAATAACATCTGCATGAGGGATGGTAAAGTTTGGGTTTATTCACATAAGCGAAATGAGACATATGAGCAACCAGACTAAATGCACACATGTGACCTGCTTGGTGACTATTGTGGACTTTTCTTAGCATTTCCTAGTGCTCTGGCGCAGAGCTCCCCACTTGCTGCTGCACTGGACGGAGGCTCCTTACCAGCTACCCCACTGGATGACTTTGGTGGACGTCCTCTATGCTGCTGAGGCCTTGAGGGCCCACCACATCACAAGACTCCTGCAGGGTGGCAGGAGGAGTTTCTGTCACCTTGATACTAGATGGGGAAAGTGTTAATGACTGTTAGGAAAGTATAATAATTTTCATAATATTTTTCTGGTTTATTATAAAGTAGATTTATGGGGAGTTGTGTTTTTCTGTGTGTGTGTGATTTAGTTACATTTTGTAGCCAAGCATACAGCAAGTTGAAGTTATCAAAAGAAGTAAGATGTAGAAGTGTTTTTAATATGTTAACGAGTAAACATGGTTGGGTTCTTAGCATGTAAGGTGTGACAGGAATTTGCATTTTTAGATAGATGAAGGGCGGTTTGATCTCAAAGAGGTTAATGGGAATATTGGTAACATGAAAAGATTTATATTATGAGAAAGGTAAAGTTCCAAAGACATATAGAAACAATGGAATTTACAAATTAAAAAGGGAGAAACATATATAAAGGAGAATGAGGCTACGTGTCAGGAGAAGGCATTGTGAAATCTAATAAATGTGTAAAATAGCCTAAGTGAAGGCTCCAGTATTAGTGCATAAGCCTGCTGTCTACTGAAACTGAGCTGGAGAAAAAGGTCATTTGGAATTCCACTCTCCAGGTTTTTGTGTTAATTTGCTGGATCTGTTTAAAATCTAAGCATCTAATTTTTCACCGTTGCCCTAAAGGAGGTGTAACTGGGAGTCAGGTTGACTAGGGATTTTAAGAGTTATTATAGTACTAATTTGTAATTCTATGTATGTGCTTGAAATCTTATCTTTTGTTAATAAATATTTTAATTAAATTTTTTAATAAGTCTCTAAAAGTCTTGGCGGTCTTATTACTTCTGAATTCGGCACACACATCTCAAACTAAATACAAATTCCAAAACCGTTGTCATAGCCCGATAAAGTTCCCCTTGTGGATTTGATCTGCCTGGCACACATCATCTGCCTCGTCATAACAATAGCAGATGGACGCAGGAGAGGCTGCCCCTATCAGAAGCGCCCTGAGAGGTGCTTCCGGATGGCAGCAGCAGCAGCTCATCCTTTGCCACTAGGGCCGCTTGGTCCTTCCTGCTTCCCGTGAGGTTCTAAGAGCTGGCTTAAGGTCCTGGCTCCCAGTCCCCCTGTCAACCTGACTCTAGGCCCATGTGCTCAGAGCTAGGATGATGGTGTGTCGATCGGAGCACATACCCACGATTGCATTCGCAACATGTTTGTTTTGCTCCTCGAGAACAGTTGTCAGTCTGTCCATAGATGAAGTTTGGCACTCTGAAGAGTGGTTGATCACAGTGCACGTTGCCTGGATGGACACTTCTGCACTCCATGCCAGAGCATGCAACCCCTCTGGTATACCTGCCAAATCTCTACGCGCCACGTGCTGGAATTCCAGCTCTGCCGCCTCACGGGTGACTGTAAGAGGCTTATTATCTGACTCGGAATCAGTCTCTGCATCACCTCGAACACTCCACTGACTGCCCGAGGCCTGCTCCACCACACTGGCAGCTGCACGTGCGACTGTGAGTGCCCTCACCATACTGTGCCTGCCCATCTCCCGGTGCATTAATCCCTGCCGAGGTGCCAGTATCTGCACTGGCACCTGGTGCAGAGAGAGGATGTAATGGTGCTTTCTACATGGATGCTGCTTTTTTTTCAGAGGGAATTGTCTGGCCGGCAACGAATATCGTAGTCCATGGAAGAGGGTTCACCTGCGCAGGAGACACACAAAAAAAGGGTGTTGGTTGGCGTTGGAAACCTTTCAATGGCTGTGCAAGGTCACAATGCTCAACACCATGATCGTCATGTGTAATATGCGATCAACACATTGCAATCATTGTAGCAAACTTACAGCAACATTCAAGCTTTCCACTAGGGAACTTCCTGGCTTTGAGTGCTGAGATGACAATTTTTACATTAATTGAATCATGCCAAGCAGTCCCTCTCCCACTTGCCCTCTCCCCCTGTGTCCTGGCTTCAGCCACTTGCTATCTCACCAGACCCATGCCACCTTCTGATCTCAACTCTGTCAATCGACCTTGAAATAGCAGCTGAGGAGGGCTGGAGCACCTCCTCCTCATGTGGCATCAGGATGGCCAGCTCAGGGACCACCACCTCCAGTTCTACCTCTCTCCCTGGTATTGTGGGCACACTTTTCTTGAAAGTAGATGTAAATTTCAATGACTAATACTGTTAGGTTAATTAATGTCATCCTACCTCCAAGGTGACATAGAAGTGCATGATCAGCACAGTGTTTGACAGCCCAAGATGCTGTGCACCTTCCTCATGTGTACACGCTCATGTGACAGTGTCACATCGGGAGACATGGCAGGGAAAATTTTTAAAAACCTTTATTAAAAGTTTCAAAACTGAGCCGATCTCCCCGAGGCAGCACTTAGACTGAGGGAGATCTGTGTGCTCTTTCACGCGCTTGCGCGAAAGAACGCACTCCCGGCTGAGGGAATCCTGCACCCCCCTGCCCGCACAGGGAGCAAATAGCGCTTCCTGGTGGATGTCACGCTGGGCGGGCCTTAATTGGCCCGCCCATGTAAAATGGCAGCATGCCCCCGACTGGGGCTGCCGATCAGGAGCCTGGCCACTCCTGCTCTTTCTCTCCCCCCCCACCAGAGAGTCTGGGTAGAATGGGTAGAATGCCAATATGAATACACAACACTCCTGCTTGCCCATTTCATTGCTTGTATCTCTGCCTCTTGTAGAAGTTCGAAAGGAAAGTAGAGTTTGCTTCTAAGTGAATATACTTTAGAACATGGATGAGGACATGAGAAGCTTTTTGGACTTGTCCTTTTGAATCGCTGCATTTATTGTTAATCCTTTATTGTGCAGCTGATTAATTTTATTACTTTTATTGCACAGTGCTGTCATCTCATTGCTACTTACAAAAATAAATGAATATCGTCAGCTTTTATAATATCAGTGGTTCTATGAAGGGCAGATAATCATCTGGAGGGCATCAGCAAATAGAGAAGATCCTAATGGAATAGAAACAAGCCAACATGGTCCTGTTATTAAGAATGGCAATAAAGCAAATCTGGATAACCATAGATTCTTTAGTCTTTAAACAGTAATTGGCCAAAAGATAGGATCACTTATTAAGATTAAAGGTGAGAATGACCCACCTGAAAATAATCTAGTAACTGGGAATCAGCATGGCTACTGAAAGGAGATCCTGCAGGTTGAACTTGTGTTAAATCTTTCCTCACCCACTCCCAGGGTCTGAGCTAATTTTCTCACATGTATGGAAATGCTACTATTAGTCACCAGCCAAACTGCTATGGGTCACAAAGTAATGTTACGACCACGTTAACAGGAGTGAACTGACTCATCTTTTTATCCCACTCCTGAGCTAGTTATAACCGAGTTTGAATATAAAAAGGGAGGTGATGTGGCTATTAACTGTGTAGAGCTCGGTGTAAGAAATAAGCCAGTCAGGTTCCTTAAGTTAACAAGTATAGAATTAATTTTCATATAACAGCAAAATACCGCAGATGCTGCAAATCTGAAACAAAAACAAAAAATGCTGGAAAAACTCAGCAGGTCTGACAGCATCTGTGGAGCAGAAGACAGAGTTAACGTTTCGAGTCCGTATGAGAGCCATGCAGACTTGAAACGTTAACTCTGTTTTTCTCTCCACAGATGCTGTCAGACCTGCTGAGTTTTCCAGAATTTTCTGTTTTTGTTAAAGAATTAGTTTTATTGCTAAAACTCCCTCAGGTAAAGATGAAGAAATTATTAACAAAAGGTTTAAAATGTACAAATATATTCAACCACCCACTAATGCAAAAGCACCACACACACAATCCTTCCAAGCATGCAAAAAAGAAGTAAAGGTCTGCAGAATATCAGATATTAAAAACTTGGCCAAGTAACAAGTAAAGTCAGAAAACAATTTTCCATGGAGTGTCCAGATGTTTGTTTACAACTGAAGGGCGCTGGTCCTTGGGGTTTCTCACTGGAGACAATGGTGTTGATTTGGAATTCTCCTTTAAAAACTCTTGGTTTGCAGCAGTGAGATCTTCTGGTGTGTTTTTCAAATCATGAACAGTTCAGCTTAGATGAGAATGGTTTCAGAAGGAAGATAGATGGATTAAGGCTATTGTCCCTGTGGCAGTCTCTCTGACTATCCAAAAGTCCAGTAACTCTTTTACACCTAAGAGCTGGATCATGTGACCTATGGGAGCTCCATGGACTCTGTCTCCATAAAGCAGTTTGTATTCTTTGCAAATGTAACACGGTTAGCTGCTGTAAATCAGTGTCTTTTGTCTAGGAAAAGTGTTCTTTTCAAAAAAGCTCAATACAAGTGTATGTCTAGCCGATGACATATACATTTTCATGACAGTAAGTTTGCTTTTAATTTGGATTAGAATATTGGACTTCTTCCTGTGCAATGGATCTTGAAGCAAATGAAGAAATGTGACATTGTTCATTACCATGCGATGCTTGAAAATCTGAAATCAAGGAACTTGATTTTCATGCCACCGCCCATGTCAGGATGGAGGCAGCTGGGATTTAAAAATGGCAGGTGGATGGAAATCCTGATTCTGGGCTTACCACCCCCATTTCTGTTGTGTGGGATAATTATGGCCCAGGAAAGGTGCGCGGGTGGTGAAACCCCATGCAGCAATCCTGTCTTTGCCTACTCCATTCTGGGTGTGCACCCTGCTATTTTCATAGACTGTTTTAGTAGGGAGGGATAGTTCACAGCACCTCAGAGGAGTTGTGAACCATGGGAGAAACCTACTTTGGAGTCAGGTTAACAAGTTAACAAGTAAGTTCCAAAAGAGTTAGCAACTTCACATGTCATCATGTAATGGTGTATGATTACATTGGCCATTATTTTGAAAGTGTCAGATGCTTTAGTGTACTTTAACCTAAAGTGCTCTTCTGCAATCAGTGGTACTGAGATTAAGATTTTAATATGCCAGTTTCCCATTGTGATTTAATCTTTCCTTTGATTGACAGTATGGCCATCTGTTTGCCTTTTTGAGGCATTAGAACAGATGGCCATTATTATTTCAAAACATTTTAATATATTCAGCCCAACCATCTTTTCCTTGTTTCAAAGATTGGACAGATGGCTGAGGTCTTTCAAAAAACATTAAATGTTTTAAGTATATAGCTATGGAGGTTTTGTTGATACAGCTGTGCAATGTCAAGGGAACAGTGATCTTTGTTTTGATGAACAGTTTTCTGAGCAGTTAATAGGATCAAACTTTTTTGAAGAGGTTTTTGAATTGCTGTTTGCTTATTTTGACAATTTCATGAGCATCTCAATGACTTTCCAATGTTATTAGAGGGCTTATGCATTCAATCCATTGTGGATACTGGGTGGGTGGGCATGGTGGGTATTGAGGGGGCATGGGTGGGTATTGAGGGGGCATGGGGGTGTATGTGAGGTGAAGAGAATTGAGGGGTAAGGGCGATGGTGCCATCACCCATTTACAGAATTGGGCTGATGTCCAAGTGAATGGAGGTGGGCCTTCTAACTTGCCTGCCTTCACATCCGCCCGTCTCTATTCCTGCCTTAGGCCTGCTTCCAGAGGCGGCTGTCCTGACTCTGAATGTCCTCATTACCATGCCGTGAAAATTGCAGGGGTGGGCATTGCCGGATAGGGGGCAGATTGCAATTTCAGGAAATGGCTTAACTTGTGATTCCAGTCTTGAGGATGAAAACCTGGGACCAGGAGTTTGAGCTAAGCGGTTAGAGACCCACTGATAGTGAAATTGGTCTACACTAGTGGATGAATATAGCGAATAGACAGCTAGGTTGACATCATGCCCAATTTTCTTCTCTGTTGACTTCACAAACTCCCCATCAGCTATGAATTACCTGTTTTTCAGAGGCAATGAATTGACAGTTGAAAGTCTTCTCCTGGACAGGCCTGATACAAAACTGCCTGGACAATGACTACTGGTGGAATTTTACGGCAGCGGGATTTTACGTCCCCACCGAAGTTAATGGAGTTTAGGATGGTTAGCCATGTTTTACAGCCCCATCCTCACCGCGAGGGGGCCATAAAATTTTGAAGACAGCCACCAAATCAAAACCCGGACACAAATACAGCATTTCTGTCATATGTTTCTTTCTGAACCTTTGCATGTGCAAAAGTGTGTCAACCTCTTCTATGCCTGAACTATCAGTTCAACATATTCAAATTTGCATTTTAAACAACACAGCCCACAGCACTTAAAGTCTACATTTAAAAACTGATGCCTTTTGGTGCATTTTTGTTGTCATAAAGACAGCACTTTGCACTTTGTAGTCCCAGTGTCAGCATGAACCAGATCAGGTATTTCACAGACAGATACAGTAATGGCTTTTTGTGCTCTGACCCTTTAATGATCCCTCTTAATCTCAATTTGAGATTATTTCTGACTGTAATGAAAAAAATGTTAGTATTTTTCTGATGTGTAGGACTGAAGGGACCTGGATTGCAGAGCACAAGGAGAAATGTAAATAAGATGGGTTGTATTTTTTCAGATTATTGCAGTGATGTATTAAGTATTAGATGCTGTTAAAATAGACTTAAATCCCTCTCTGGAAACATTGATACATACAAGCCTACAGTGAGAGTGTGATTTGGCCATTCATTTGTTTTTGACTGCTTCAAGCTGTACCATTGTTCTTTTTCTATGGCTAAATTAGAGCAACATTCAAAGGTCCTCCTGGAGACCAGAGCAATAATAAGCTCCTCTTTTTCACTCCTTGGTGTTTCTCCCACTGAACCATCTACCTTTCATTTGTACACTGAGGGAATAGTTTTCCAAATGTCAGCTCTTAATTTTCCAATATGCATCAGGGCCATAGCACAGTTCCCACCATCACCTACTACTTGAAAATGACTCCCCAAATTCAAAGAACCCATTCTTTGAGTCAAAAGTTAATGTCATTCACATCTGCCAATGCCTTCTCTCCTTTGCTACTCTCCTCAGCTACCTTCCTTCTGCTTCTCCCGCATTGGAATCTTCAAGCCATCAGATTCATTGCAGTTCTCTGCTACCTCGGTGGGGGGGAATACTCTCCACTTGGTGGAGTCAGTCATACCTAGTGCAAGGGAAGGTGGTTGTGGTTGTTGGAGGTCAATTATCTCTGTCCCAGGGCATCACTGGGAACTCCCTCAGGGTATTGCCCTCGGCCTAACCATCTTCAATTGCTTCATCAATGACCTTCCCTCTGTCATAAGGTCAGAAATGGGGATGTTCGCTGATAATTGCACAATGTTCAGCACCTTCTTGGTACTTCAGATACTGAAGCAGTCTGTGTCTGTATATAGCAAGACCAGGACAATATTTGGGCTTGGGCTAATAAATGGCAAGTAACATTTGTGCCCCACAAGTGCTAGGCAATGACCATCTCCAACAAGAGAGAACATAACCATCTCCCCTTGACATTTAATGGCATTAACATCGCTGAATCCCCCACTATAAACGTCCGGTGGGGGGGGTTACCATTGGCTAGAAGCTGAACTGGACCAGCCATATAAATACTGTGGCTACAAGACCAGGTCAGAGGCTGGGAATTCTGCAGCGAATAACTCACCTTGTGACTCCCCGAAGTCACCATCTATAAGGTACAAGCCAGTAGTGATTTGGAATACTCTGCACATACCTGGATGAGTGAAACTCCAACAACAGAAGCTTGATACCATCCAGGACACAGCAGCCCATTGGCTTGGCATACCATCCACAAATATTCGCTCCCTCAACCACCGACGCACAGCGGCAGCAGTATGTACCATCTAGAAGACACACTGCAGCATCTCACCAAGGTTCCTTCAACAGCATCTTCCAAACCCACAACCTCTACCACCTAGAAGGACAAGGGCAGCGGCATGGAAACACCACCACCTGCAAATTCCCTTCCAAGCCACACACCTTCCTGACTTAGAACTATATTGCTGCGCCTTCACTGTTGCTGGGTCAAAATCGTGGAATTTCCCAACAGCACTGTGGGTGTTCTTACAACATATGGACTGCAGCAGTTCAAGAGGGCGGCTCACCACCACCACCTTCTCAGGGGTAATTAGTGATTAGCTATAAATGCTGGCCTAGCTAGCGATGTTCACAACCCATGAACGAATAAAGAAAAACCTCCCCATCGTATCCCCATTAAGCTTATTGAAGCTTATCATCTGCTCTCCTCACCTCTTGTTCCAGCTCCTAATACTCTATTCCTTCTCCTGAGTCTTCTGCTTGCAAATCTCTCCCTAGCCAATGGCTTTATCCCTGCATTCTTTAACAGCACTGTCATCAACCCCATTCTTAACCAGCCAAAATTCTTCCATTACATTGACTACTCTGTTCCAACCTTACATTTTCTCCAAAGTTCTGGAATATATCAGTGACTTGCAACTACACTCCAATCTTCCACAACTGCTTAAAGCCTTCCATTTCAGTTTTCATCCTTTCCACAGCACTGAGACTGTACTGTTTGAGGTAACAACTTTTGTGACTGCAATTGTAGTTCATCTCTTTTCCTCATCCTGTTTGTTTTTCTCCATTGTGTTTGTCATATCTGCACACCCTTCGCCTATGTCTATATCTGTGCTATATATAGCTATATATTTTGTATATAAAAATATATCGACACACCGATGAGAAAAGAACAATGAAGTACATCAAAGTGATGCATGACTATGAAGTGCAGAATTTTAATGGCATAGAATGAAGCCATTCTACCCATCTTGGCTGCACCGGCTCTCCAAATCTTACCTTGTGCCATTCTCCTGCCTTTCCCCCATACCCCCGCACATTGTTTCTGTTCAAATAGTCATCTAATGCCCTTTTGAAGGTCCCGATTGAACCTGCTTCCGCCACACTTCCAGGCAGTGTATTCCAGACATGAACCACTCATTGTGTGAAATAGATTTTTCTCACGTCACGTATGCTCTTTTTGCAAATCACTTTAAATCTGTGCCCTCTTGTTCTTGATCCTTTTATGAACAGGAACAGCTGCTCCCTATCTAGGGAGGGAGATTGTCCTACAGTGGAACTCGGTTTGCTTGGGTCACGGTTGGGCACTCCTGCTGTAGCCCCAGTGGGATAAAAATGACTTAGTGAAGGGATATCAACCTCTGGCCCCACACGTTGGGAACTGAGTCCTATTTTCTCATTTGCTCTGTTTGTATTTGTGGGCTTGGAAGTTTTGAAATGACATTTTAGGCATGTTGCCATGTAGTTGGATAAACCCTGAATCAAAACCAGTTAGTATTGTCAATGTGAGACATCTGGAAATTAATGAGAACAGGATTTAAACTTTATATTTGGCACCTAAGATGTCATGGTATATACTGCACCTTAGGTCATACAATGTACTATCTACATACTCAAGTACAATGTTCACCTGAGGGGAGACAACTAAACTCAAGTGTACTATATCTGTGAAGAATCAAAGCCTAAACCTCGGACGGAAGGACACTTTCATATTTTAATAGACATTTTTGTAAAGGTCTAAATACTAGTCAGTCATATTTCCATGTTTACAGCTATTATTCTCAATCTCCTGACGAGTGAAATCAACCAAATGTATTTGAAGCCAAGGTCAGCTCACCCTCAGGAAGCATGCACTGCAGTATCCAGGATGCCCCTGTCTGCACACAACTTGCAAAATGTTTTCAGCGCTCACTGACAGTCTAGGCTTGGATTCCAAAGGAAGTGGAGGCCTCCAGCACTGTACAGGAAACAATCTAAGAGTTGGCCTTAAACGCCAGATTCCCTTCAGAGTTTTGCTAACCACTGACAGCTCTGTAAACAAAGAAAGCGAAGGCAGCTTTCCCTTTCCTAGTAGCCATTTCTAGACGTGGGCTGTATTCACTGTAAAATGATGGGCTGTCTCGCAGTGCTGGAGAACTTTCTGTAGTGATTATCAACAGGCATTACCATTTGGTGGACGAATAGATATCAGGATAAGATATGGTTTGATTAAACCTCAGGGATTGGGCTGTGTGAGAGAGTCTGATCCACAGAAAGGAATTAAGCACAGACACTTCTGGGTGGTCCCAGGGATGCAACACACGCTCGCTTCTATTTCTCATTCGTCTATTCAACTGGAAACATTTGTTACTGGTAAGACAGAATTCTAAATATTTGCAACATGAACATGTATGAGTTTTTGATGCAACACCATACAGTACAACTTGAACAGAAAGGTGTTAATACTTGGAATGGTGAGCTTTTTAAGTGACAAAATGACTGCTATGTATTTACAGACTAAAGGCCTACTGTTAGGGTCATTACTACTGACTGGATGGTAACAATCTACAGCGCTATACATTTTAAATATGCTCCTTGTTTTCTCTGAAAATCTTTCCTACATTTGTTTAACATCTGCATATGGTGCTGATAGATATGCACGGTTCTGGTTGTTGAATTAATCCAGATTGCTTGACAAAATCAAAAGAGCAGACTTTTTTTCATTGGAAACTTGATGTGATATAAGTTCTAGAGTTCCGTGAGCATAGATATATATATTAGCACACACATATACACATGCATGAATTCTGTTGCAGTACCCTAACCATCAAACGACTTATTATTTTCAGATTTTTACCAAGGCACAGGAGAACATTTGTCTGTAAACCATGGATATGGATGAGTTTGAACGTCGTAGGGAGGAACGCAGGAAAAAGCGTGAGGAGATGCGCCGTGAGGTGGAAAGGTAATGATTTGTGCACGTAAATTCTATGATTCAGCACTTATGGTGCATGACAGAGATACTTAATTAGGACGTTGGACATGGGGGTAGGATGCTTGTGACCTGTATGATGCCCATTTTAGTGGCTATAAAATGGTGCAAGTCATGGATCAGGTGTGCAGGCTACAGCTCTGAACTCCTGATGTGCCCACTCTTGTTGCAGCGAGACCTGTGTTCAGTGTGAAATTTACCTCCGATCACAAACTTGTAAAATCTGCCACTGAGAGAGTGCAGTTTTAAATCTACATTATTTTAAAAATGTTTTATAGATACTGGGCACATCTGGGAGTATTTTTCATCATTGTTTAAGAAAGGTGTTCACCTGCAGTTTTCTGTTTGGCTCGTTGAACATTGTGAAACTTGGGTGATTCTGAGCAGATCCCAATTCTAACTTTGCAACATTGCTATGATGCATCATATTAAAAAATTAAATAACACTCTTTATATCATATCTCAGCTGCATTGAATATTCAACAAATTGAGCTTTTTAAGTGCAATATCTGTTGTCAAGTAGGGAAATGTGGTAGAAGGGCCCACCGGCAACAAATGAAATGACTGACCAGTTAACCTGGGTTTTTTTCATTTGGGGAGTTTGAGAGGGGAATGTTGGCCACCACACCGGACACTCTGCTTTTTGGTTATTGTTCTAGAATCTTTAATGTCCATTTGAACCAGAAAAACAGGCAGGATCTCTGTAGCCCTGGCAACGAGGCACTCCTACAGTACTGCATTCAATTCTGTATCCAACTGGAAAATCGCTTATCGAGCTCCTTAATGAGCTGAATTGCCATGGGCGCGGGCAGCCTTGCTGGGCCCTGAACCCACATCCATCAAAATGCCTGACATCGGGGATGGGTTAGGGAAACTGGTACCCTGGCTAGCCACATAATTTTCAGGGTTTGTCCACCTCTGCTCTCAACCTCCCTGGAGCCTGAAAATCCAGCCCTTGATTTGCAAGGAGTTGCTAAAAGGAAAGTAGTAGAAATAAAGACTGTTATTTGGATGGGGCAGTTCTATTTGAGTGGCAATCAAAACAAGTACAAAACCCACTTAGAAGCAGCGAAGAACAGAATTGAAAAGGTGTCTTGATATGTTCACTATGAAGGTTCTAGTCAAAAAGATTGATGAGATATTTTGAAGTTAACATGTGCCAAATAGAGTGCATGATGATTTTTGACATTGCGATATTGAATAGATTAGCAATCTTGGCTGGGGATTGCACAGTCAGAAGTTTTGGACAAAAAGAGACCATCCCCAAGCAACAGGTGAAACAGAAGCTGACAGTTTGAGTGGGCAGAAGCCAGAAGATAATCATGTAATGAATTGCTGCTGAAGAAGATGTAGCAATTCAGTTCCACTTGGATTAATTGTTCCTTTCTCATGTATTTTTATATGTTGAGATGCACGAATCTCTTTTCAAAGCTCAAGAAGAAAGCTTACATCTGTTTCCTATGATTCATTGGGCCCTATTTATATTTTAGAATTGGTGCAATTGCCTTTATTTAGCTGTAATTGGCACCAACCAAGGGGATAATTCTGAGATCCCAGTGGAGAAGATTGGGAGCGTGGGTTAGAGATAAGGCTACAACATTGCCAGCCCAACCTCCAACTGATTCCCACTGGGATTGCAGAATTGTCCCATTACTCCATTATCCCTTAGAATTTTCCACCAGTGCTTTTTTTAAAAAGGCAATTCTTTTTGTTTGGGTTCGACGTTAACAAGATTCACAAACATGCCCAAAATAGCATCCTGCATTTCAAACCCATCACAAAACATTTTGTTTAATGCAGAAGAAGCATTTCTATAATTTTTTTTTCAAATTATGGGGAAAAAATTGCAAATAGTGTTACAGAGGGGAATCCTTCAGCTCACTAATGAAGACTTTGGTCCTTTCACCCCACTGTAGGATTACAAGGGGTGTATAATGTACTTGTGCTGAAAGCTGTATTTTTAACATCTCATCACATCCTGATCAGGACATCACAAAGTTATATTGGCAAACATGGCAGCCAATGCATGGGAAGATTCCACAAACAACTGAGATGATTGACTTGCCTCTCAAACTAGGTTGAGAGAGGAAAACTCCCCGCCCTTCTTTGAATAGCGTTGTGAGATTTTTTATGTAGATCTGAGAAGGCAGTCTGGGACTCAATTTGACACCTCATCCAAAAATTGTGTACATTACATGAACACAATTCCAAACTGTATTGCAAAAATGGAGAGGATTATGGGACCAATTTTCTTGTAATTTGTGCCTGGAAATATTTATTCCCTAAGCATAAAACACAGGATAAAGGGATGGGCACGTATATATCAGGCCTCCTCCTCAATGGTCCTACCAGGGTTAGCCTGGTAGCTTTTCCCAGATGGAAGAAACCATGTCAATGAGACAAAGCAACTTTGTCCTGCTTTTCAACTCATGTACCTCTTGGATTGACACCCAGATACCCAATTTGAGTAGTACCCAGAGAAAGAAGGGAAGAGGTCTTGTGCCAATTCTCTTTTTTGATGAGAGGGGCTATTTTCTTTTCCCAGAAAAAAAGCGGTCAGAGCTGGGGGCCTATTGGCTATTGTTCCTAAATGGCAACTAGAAGGCCACAGTCCAAATGGCCATTCTGGCAGATTCAAGCCATCAGCTGACATCTCTTCCTTCACTCGAAACAGTTGGCTCTATCAGAGGTGGATCTGTGCCAGGAGAGAGAGTTGGGCCAGATGAATGATTCAGATCACTTCAGGAGGAATGTGTTTGAGTGCACCTGATCTGCCTAGCTCCTAGGCTATGGGAACACGGGACAATCAACTGTCACAATTTCTTAGAAGCCTTAAACTTAAAACCAGCCAAATGAGTGATTAAACTGTTTTCCATTAAACAAGTCGGGCATGGGTTTGATCTCCAGTGGTGAATACACTCTTTTCATTCTATGTGTTGTTTTGATGGAAATTCTGTGGTGAATAGGAATCTTTGCTAAATATTGACATTTAGCAAAACAATATAATTTAAATTGCCTTGGACTCGCAAGCTTGGCTTTACCTGTTTGGTTGGGGAGAGGGGGGAAACAGGACTAGGACAGTTGCAGTGTTTTGATTTATTTTTATATACATTCAAAAGCTACTTGATGCCAAAAGCAAATACTGTGCTTCTGATTAAGTTTTCAAAATAAAAGGTGTTATAAGGATGCAAGTCTTTCACAACCTAAGGATGTTCCAAAGTACTCTTCAGACATTGAAGTACTTTTCTTCAAGCATCGTCACTGTTGTCATGTAGAGGACATAACGATCAATTCGCGGACAATAAGGTCCCACCAACAGCAATGAGATAACGGCCAGATAATGCTTCTTGGTGATATCAGTTGAAGGATAAATGCTGGCCAGGAAAAGGAGGAGAACTCCCTGTTCTTCGAATAATTGGTTTTCTTTAGGTATATTGCCGGAACGTTTTAAAAGCACTGGGGAAACTGGTCAGGTAACTTGAGTGTAGCCTAAAGAGAATGTGCGTCAGAAATTCAAGCTTGATCAGCCTAATTTTTCACCTATTAAAATTTGAGCAGGCAAATCATGCATGCATCTGCACTCATATACGTCCATCACTGAAAGTGCTAAACCCTGTCATTTTGCCTGTTGTTATCATGTCTCTAAATGAAACCCACTCCAGGGAATATTTTACCACACATTAAAACTACATGTATAGAGTTCTAATCCAGTCAGACATTGTGATTGACTGTGTACTTTGCCAGTTAACTGTTGATAGGGGATGCCATGCACAGTGGAGGGCTGGTTTTTGAGTATGCACTGCCTCACACATTGGCTCTTTCCACTGAGAATTCCTGGGCAATCATCAGTGATTTGAGTATACACAGCTGATGGTGAGTCCCAATGCCTTCAATTGTGTCCATCCATGAAATCATAGTGGAATTTTTTACGTGGATTTTATAATGGGGGATATCTATCTGAACCTTAAAGGTGCTATGTTTAAGAAATATAGATTTTTTTTTTTGAAAAATATACTTTATTCATAAAATATGTAGAAGAACATTCCAAAACATTTCAAAATCACCATCACAAAAGTACAATCAGATTCAACTTTTACACATGGAGATATAGATTGGTACAAAACAAGGACCCATTCATTTTCTGCAGTCAGCACACCCACACCCAAAAGATACCCCTACGTATTCACGATATGCTCTTTAGTGAAGGGAGCACTTTCCTTGGTCCATCTCCAGGGGTCACTGCCCCTTTTTACATTGAGCCAAGATTTTTGGGGCTTTTCTTGGTGTGTGTTGCTGGCCATTCCCCTATAACAGGCACAGATCCATTACAGTGATGCTAATGAGTTTGAGGAAGGCATTCCATGCTTTCCACCTTATTTTCCTTAAAGAATTCCACAGGCACTTCAGTGCTTGGTGTTGCCAATGAAATATGAAGCTGTGGCCATCCACCCAAATCCTACCGACTGTAGGGTCAGCAGGAGTACTGGGGGTAAACCAAAGAGTTTGGAGGTGGGCAGCAAAGTATCTCCTCATGCCCCACCCCCTTCCATGGATTAATGAAAACCACAAGGCCCAGTGTTCTCCAGCGCCCAGGAGGCCCAGATCTAAACAGCCAGAAGCACCTTGTATACTTGAAAGTTGTCCTGTTGTTTGAGGGTGTTTCAAGTCACCAAGCCAGAGAGTGACCTATGATGAGTTTGTCTTGGCTATGCTAATGGCTAATTCAGAAAATACCAGTGCTCTTGGGCTTGCACAAGGTGCAGTTCTGCAGTCCAACGACAGAGACAGAGGTGGATGGCAGAAAAGTCAGTCATTCCTTACATGTTCTGTGTTACATGGCTTAAATTCACTACATTTTAACTCAGAGGCTACAGTGCCACCAGTTGAACAAAACTGACCAAAGTGAGTCTTTCTTTCACTCAATATTTAGGGGTCTGCGTCCTAGAGTTGATGTTCATTTGAGCTTTCTTATACACAATGACAAATATGTCTCCTGGCCACGGTGATCTCATTGAAACATAGAACATTCCGAAGAGATTGACAGGTTAGGCACTGAGAGGTTGTTTCCTCTGTGTGGGACATCTAGAACGTGAGGGGGCACAGTTTTAGGATAAGGGGCCGGTCACTTAGGACTGAAATGAGGAGAAATTTCTTCACTCAGCGGGTTGTGGATGCTCCATCATTGAATAAATATTTAAGGCTGAGATAGACGGATTTTTGGTCTCTCGGGAAATCAAGGGATATGGGGAGCGGCTGGGAAAGTGGAGTTGAGGCAGAAGGTCAGCCATGATCACATTGAATGGAGCAGGGGCCATATGGTCCACTCCTCTTATTTCTTCAGTTTTCATGGTGGAGTTTAATTCCTTATGGCAGCTGAACATACTTGTCCTTGCTTGCCTTTCATCAATAGAGCAGCATTAATGCTGTCTGTGCAAATGGTTGCAGCTCAAACCACTTTACTCTTTGACCTGAAAAGAACAATGCATAATGAAAGGTTTTTGGAGGAATCAAAAGACACATGCAATTGTGACGCCATCAGTTTGCCAGTTTGCTTTCGGAATAGGAGTATATGCAGACACTAAATGTTTTCAAAAATTGAGAGAGGTTCACCTCTATCTGCACATGTAGATAAGGAGTTACCTGTGGGTGGGCACAGAGCATCTCTCCTGCAGCCTGACTGCTTTGGAATCTCTCTACATTCCCTCTTCCTCTTTCAAACTCCTGAGCTAGGGCAATTCCCATTGGGGAAACTCTTAAGTGTCAAATTGGGGCAAAAGAACAAATCAACGTAGATCACGTGGCCCGAAGAGTCATGATGTTAGCAGGGACAAAAACAGCAAAATCCTATAGAAATTATTGAAAATGCAAACCTAATTTTCTTATTTCAGCCTTTGAATCAGCCACAGTTGTAGAAAAACTGTTTCCCCATTTGGGGGAAGTCCACAACTATAAATATAAGGCAGTCACCAGAAACGTCTTTACCCAGAGAGTGTTTAGAATGTGGAATTGTTGCCAGATGGAGTGGTTGGGGCAAATGGCAGCAATACAATTAAGGGGAATCTAGATAAACACTTTTGGGAAGAAGGCAAAGAGTTAGATAAAGTAGGGATGGAAGGAGGCTTATGTGGAGCATGAGCATTGTTGTCGACCTTGGGCTGAATGGCCTGTTTCTGTGCAATATGTATTTTGAATTTGCTTGTCCTTTAGAAACAACACTCTGTACATCTGAACATTAGGAAGTGGTGTGTACGGCATCTCAGTCCAAAGAAGATATTGACATTAAGCTTCTGCTAAGGGAAGTCCTGAATTTAATCATCTTAAAAAGGCTCTCATTGATATTTATCTGTAGTCACTTCCTAGTGCCCCACTGCCAGCCTTTCCCCACTGTCCCCTCTCCCCCCATTGCCCGCTGATCCTTGCAGGATCTTCCGTGAGTAATGGGTATTAAAATGAAGACTAGCTTTTAAAATAACAATGAAGCCTAGAGTGGAACTAGCGGCGAAGGTGTTAATAGCTGCATTTCTTACTTTGAAATTTTGATTTCTCAATGGTAGCTGCCTCATTATATAAGTAACGTCTAGTAGTCAGTAATACGATCCAATCTCGTTTTCCGTTTTTGTTCTGGAATCTTTTTTTAAAAAACTCTGATTCACACAGGTCCTTTGTTAGAAAATTTGTTGGGGTCTGCAAAGCTTGATATAAATAGTAAGTTAGTATTTGTGTTTGTCATAATCTCTAGAGAGAGTATTTTTAACTGCACATAATGTTTATGATAGGAAATTCTTTAGATACTAATTCTCCCACTCCTAGCATTGCTTTTTTTCAAGTCTTGCAATGTTCAAGGTTATAGTGAGTCTGTTTGAATGCACTGCCTGGTTAGAAAATGCTAACCTTGGCACTTTACAATCTATTGGGAATCCTACAGGTTTCTTGGGGATATCGGACTGTAAACTAGATATCCTACTAAGCTGTCAGCACAAATTTTTGTATTGAATGAATGCTTTATTTCTGCAACACATGGAACTAATGCTTGCGGAACAGCAACAGTAAGCCAGCAAATTTTATACTCCCAAGGAAATGCCCCCTCTCTGCACTAGCCCATTACAGCATCGCCAGGACCTTCAATTGGCTCAAATTGACTGTTTTAAGAGCAAAGTGGTATTCAACGGTCATGTAAAGTTGCAAGCAACAGAAGAGTGGAACAAAGATTCATTTAGCTCATGCTGAACTGAATGACTATGAATCGTATTTCGCATTTCTGAGTTTGTCTACACGCAATCGTTACATGGCTTTTTTGTTTTTTTTCATTTAGGCTACTTTAATTCCTATAATAAATCCTTTTAAAAAGATGTTACACCTTATGCAGTAGGAGGTTATTCATTGGGGTGAAAGTAGGAAGTTGCCTCTTGACATGCGGCTAGCAGATTACTCTGGGTGAGGGTAAAATGTTTCCACTGGAGATTGGGGTAGGACATTCCCCATTGGGTGAGTATGAGAGGTTACTCCTTGAGATAAAGGTGGGAAATTCCCCGCTGAGTGAAGGAGTAGTTGCCATCTGGCCAGCTTTTCACTGAACCGGTGTTTTTGAAATTACTGCCAGTCGAGATTTCAACCAGCAATATCTTATCTATCTCTTTAATAATAATCAACAGCACAATATGTTTTAATAAAGACTGGCAACTGACGGTGAATTCAAAAACACGGCTGTGCAATGACAAAACAGCTAGATGGTAACTGTATAGAGTATCTTATGAAAGGCTTATCTTTACAACCCATATAACCATAAGTGACTAGGAATTGGCATGTATTTTGGATCTGTAGTTTTGGATGTTTGAAAATTCAAGGGCTTATTCTAAAGCAAAATTCTCGCATTCCCTATCACCATTATTATTGAAACGCACTGACAGCAGTCAAATCCAGACAATCCTTAGAACCATTAACCTGCCAACACTGTCCGAGAAAGTGCCCTTCCACTGATAGGGAAAGTAAGTGCATTTTCTTCCATTAGGGCACAGTGGACCTGCAACCTCCCGTTTGTCTGCAGTTAGGTATCCTTGCCCAAGCTGCCTATGTCAATTCTCTTTTTAATTTTCACCTACTCAGAAAGTTAAGGATTGTATTAGATCAAAAGAAGAGGCTTACAATCTTGCAAAAAATAGAAGCAAGTCTGAAGATTGGGAATGTTTTAGAAACCAGCAAAGGACGGCCAGTGAAAATTGATTAAAAAGGAAAAAATAGATTGAGAGTAAACTAGCCAGAAATATAAAAACAGATTGTAAAAGCTTTAGAAGTATATGATAAGGAAGAAAGTAGCTAAAGTAAACATTGGTTCCTTGGAAGCAGAGGCAGAAGAAATTATCTTGGGAATGAAGAAATGTCAGAGGCATTGAACAGATTCTTTGTGTGTTTTTTAGCAGTAGAAGACACCAGTTTCATTCCAGAAATTGACAGTAAACCAGGGTCTGAATGGAGTGAGAAAATTAATTAAACTAATATATACAAATAAAAAGTACTGGAGAAACTTAACGGACTAAAATCCAACAAATCCCTGGGACCAGATGGCCTACAGAGATAGCTGTAGAGATATCGGATGCGCTAGCTATGATCTTCCAAAATTCTTTCGATTCGGGAACGGTCCCATCAGATTGGAAATTGGCAAATGTGCACTGCTTTTCAAGAAAGCTAGGAATGTTAAAACAGTGAACTACAGGGAGTTAGCCTAACATCAGTCATTGGGAAAATGCTGGAATCTATTATTAAGGAAGTCTTAACAATGCACTTAGAAAAGCATTGTACGATTAGAACAAGTCATCACGGCTTTACTAAAGGGAAACCCTGTTTGACAAATTCATTAGAGTTTTTTGAGGATGTAGCTATTAGGGTAGCTAAAGGGGAACCAGTAGATATTGTATACCTGGATTTCCAAAAGGCATTTGATAAGGTGCCATATAAAAGGTTAATAGGCAAGATAAGGGCCCAGGGAGTTGGGGGTAATACACTAACATGGATAGAGGATTGGTCAATGGACAGGAAGCAGAGAATAGGCATAAACGCGGCATTTTCAAGTTAGCAGGCAATGAATAGTGGAGTGCCGCAAGGATCTGTGCTGGGGTGTCAGCTATTTGCAATATATATTAATGACTTAGATGAAGAGACAGAGAGTAATCTATTTATGTTTGCTGATGATACAAAGCTGTGTGAAAAGGTAAGTTGTGGGGGGGAAAGACACAAGCTGCAAAGAGATATAGACAGGTAAGTGATGAGCAACAAGTAGGCAGATGGAATGTAATGTAGGGAAGTATGAAGTTATTCACTTTTGTCTAAGAATAGAAAAGCAGAATTTTTTATTAACATGTGTGAAACTTGTAAGTGTTGATGTTCATAGTGATTTGAGTGTGCTTGTACAAGGAACACAAAGTTAGCATGCAACTACAACAAGCAATTAGGAAGGAAAATGGCATGTTCGCCTTCATTGCAAGGGGATTGGAGTACAAGAATAAAGAAATCTTGCTACAGTTGTACAGGGTTCTCTTGTGAGACCACATCTGGAGTACTGTGTGCAGTTTTGGTCTCCACAATTAGGAAAGGATATACTTGCATTGGAGGCGGTACCAACAAAGGGTTAAGAGCCATATGGATCAAAATGTTAACTCTGTTTCTCTCTCCACAGATGCTGCCAGACCTGCTGAGTTTTTACAGCATTTTCTTCTTTTTATTTCATTAAATTGGCCCCAGGGATGAGGGGGTTGTCCTCTGATGAGAGGCTGAATAAATTGAGTCTATATTCTTTGGAGTTTAGAAGAATGAGAGACAATCTCATTGAAGCATACAAAATTCTGAAGGGGCTTAGTAGGGTAAATATTGAGTGATTGTTTCTGTTGGTTGGGGTGTCTAAAACATGAGGGCACAGTCTCAGGATAAGAGGCCAATCATTTAAGACTGAGATGAGGAGAGACCACTTCACTCGAAGGGTTGTGAATCTTTGGAATTTTCTACCCCAGAGGCTTGTGCATGCTCCTTTGAATACATTTAAGTCTGGGATAGACAGATGTTTGGTCTCTCAGGGAATCATGGGATATGGGGAACGGGCAGGAAAGTGCAGGTGAAACCTAGTATCAGCCATAATCGAATTGAATGGTGGAGTAGCCTCAGTGGGTCTTGTAGTCTACTCCTGCTCCTATTTCTTGTGTTCTTGTGACCTCTTAAGGTGAGGAATGTTAAAATGACAGAATTGAACTCTTCCCATTTCAGACATCCAGGGCTGGATTTTCAATCGCCCATGTGGGTGAGGCTGGGTGGGGGCACTCTTTGGAAATAGCTGTCAGATGGTGTGTCTTCTGAAGACTCCATGACATGCTGGAATTTTTTAAATGGAGGGCAGTGGAGGGAGCCTGTAACCCGCATTGCTTCAATTAACTTGCTGCTAAGCTCATTGAAGAGCTTGTAAATGGGCTGGAGGTGGGCAGAATTAGCTTTCAATGGTAAGAAGGAAAAGAGTGGGCTGTCTGGGACACATTAGTGCACAGCTATCGCGAGCACAATGGGGAGCCAATATTGATTGTGGCTGCTGATGAAAAGTCTTTAAGTAAAAAGGAAAGTCAAACTGAGGCCTCATGCAGTGGCACATGGTTGCTCTCGCTTGAGTAGAGCGGATTAAGTACCTGATGAGTGAGCATTTGGGCACTTCACCGTGAGGCTGCTGGCCAGTTGCTCTCCTGCCTGCTCCAATCTGCAAGGCCATGGCAAACTCAGTCATGGCTGTCATCTGTCTTTGACAATCCCCTCCAGAACTAGTTCTTGCTTCCCAGCAATATGCGCCGCCATTAACCGGATGCTGAACTTGCTTCCGTCCCATTTGGCACCTTCACATTTAAAAGTCATGTCGTGTCACTGATCGGGTGTCGGGTTTGGGACCCCAGGTTGAAAATTCAGCCCCCATTGTTTGTATTCCGCTCTGTAAACACAACCAGATGCAGAGTGAAAAGTGCCCTACTCTATCCCAACTCTAACCTCAGAAAAGCAGTATTTACTTCACAGGAGTGATACTTGGTCTCATTATCCACACCAGCAATCCTGTTGCCTTTCCAATCAGCACTATTTGTAGGACCTTGCTTTGCGTAATTTGGCTGCACTTCAGCAGTCATGAAGCACTTCAGAATTTCCAGATGTAATGAATAAAACTATGTAAATGCAAATTCTTTCACAATAACATCTTTATATTGATGAGCACAAAATACATCTGAACTACCTACATTTATCCAAAATCACATCCTGCCACAAAGAGTTTTCCAACTCCTGAGCACCTGTTGTGCTTTGATACCACCAGTAACAGTGACCAGGAAAACACATCCAAACAAAATATACAATTGAATCATTTTAAATTTCCATTAAGAAATGTAATTGCAATGATTAAATTGTTCTGTGTGGCCTGTGATCTTAATTTTAGGCCAAGGTAGGTCCTGAGCAAAAGAGGTAAAGGTCTAATGTTAATATATAAATATATCTCTGTAAATGTATATTGGCACACACTCAATTTCCTGAGATTTTAACCAGGATTTCGTTGTGCACTGAGCTCATCCCCAGGAAATGAGTAATGGGAAGCAGGCACTGACAGGAAGTCAGCATTTCAAAGAGGACACACCATGCTTTGTGAATATTCAAACATACATAAGCTAAAGAATAATTAGATGTGTTGGTGCATGTTTGTGCCTGGATATTTTTTCTTTTGAGATTTTCTCCGAAAACCCGAATTCCAGTCAGCATTCCCCCTTTTTCCTGTTATTTGGAGAATGAAGAAGTGAGTGAAAGGAGGCATGCCTGGCAGATCAGATTCCATCGGAGGTGGATTGTCCTTGCCCACCTTTTCCTAAGGAGTGATCTCTACAAGCTGAGCTACACCTACTTTGGAATATATAAGGAAAACTACTTTTTGCAGGTTTCTGTTTGCTATGTGGCGACAATATTGTTTGCTCCTAGAATCTGAACTCCAGTCAACCTTTGCCATTGAGGCAGCACTTACTTGGCCCTGGCTTATTCCAAATTGCCACGGGAGGTCCTAGCAATATCAGTTATTAAAACAAATGTGTGGATCTCATGGACTTTGTCACTAAAATTGAGACCACCTGTTCAACCGCCTCAGATACTTCCCTCCCTGTAACCAGTTCACCAAGGCAAACTTCCCTAAAGCCCCCCCCCCCTGAATTCTGGGCCTTTCTCTTATTTCTATTCCATCTCCCCATATCCCCTCTCCAAGTTTATCTTGCCCATGAGATCCATCTCCTGCTCCCTCGATCCCCTGTTCCCACCAAACTGCTGACCACCCAATTTACAATCATGGGTTCCCTAGATGAAGATACTTCCTCCCATCCCTTCAAATTCACAAACATCACCCAACCCTTCTACAAGCATACACTTGACCGCTCTCTCCTAGCAAACTGCTGCCTCACTTCCAAATTCCCTTTCCTTTCCAAAGTCACCTCCCAAATCCATTTCCATGTTTTCTGCAACTCCATGTTTGAAATCCTCCAACTTATGCATGGCACCACAGAACTGAAACAAGTCTTATTAAATTACAAATGGCCTTCTGTGTGATTGTGACATAGGTAAACAATCTTTCCTCATCTCTTTCAGCCTGTCTGCAGCCTTTGATATGGCTGGCCACATCATCCTCCAACAATGCCTCTCTACTATCATTCAGCTCACCTATTCCATTCTTACCTATCCACTCATAGCTATAGTATCACCAGCTTTGCTCCATTACCTCTAGTTTCTCCCAAGTATCTTTCATTGTCTCACTCCTATTTCTCATCTACATACTATAGCATTGGCGACACCATCCAGAATCACAGCATTAGTTTTCACATTATTATAATCTCGGTGGAAACGAGTAAATTTTAAATAGAAATTTGAACTCCTAGTTATTAACTGAAAGAATCATACCACGAGATTTCATGCTTTAAAACAAAACTTTTACTGCGCAAGGGTTAAACAAAGCAAATATTACTAACAATACTATATTTTGTAAACACATATTCCTTAAACTCAAAATCTCAACAGCACCCTCCTTGTTCAATTTTTTTTAACCACCCAAGTGTTTTCCTATGCTGTCAGCATCTTATGGGTTCCTTAACTACTTCTGGGACAAAACTAAGGTGTTTCAGGAATTCAGTTTGATTCTCCTTGGTATTCCCATTATCCTCCAAGATATAAGATTTCCTGGGGTCCTTTCACTAGCTTACTGCTAGACGATCCTCCTAATCTCCTTCAAAACCTCACAATTGTGGACTCCCCATCTCAAGCACAGATTGCGCTTAGTGACTCCAAATCAGAATACACTCTTGACTCCTGAAAGCCTCTTGTAACTTGCTCCAGTAGCTTCCAAGCACCAACTGAACCCTTCAGTTAGCAATCACATATAAATTTAAAACAAAAAGGTGCCTCCAAGCATAACCTATTTCTGTAGCAACGTGGCATACCAGGGATGTTCTAGATAGAGATTTACACTAATTATATCCAACTCCCAAACCTTTCCTTTGTGCTGGGAAACCTGTATGAATAATTTAAACCCCTTATTGAGACAGCTGTAGACTTTCTGTCTCCATCACAAAGTCCAGAGAGGGTCGTCCTTTGTTTAGGGGCCGTCCTTTGTTTAGTGTTTTCCCACTTCCAATTCTGAACTTATTAAATGAACATAGGCAACCATTTAAATTGCCATCACTTTAGGTTAGTTTCCCACCTTCTCACCATTTTCATTTATCTTGCATTAATAATTTCAATCACCAAACTAAAAATTATATTCCTAGAACATATGAATCATGAAATTACACATGTGTAACAACCTGTAGCTGATGACACCCAGGTCTACCTCACCACCATCTCTCTCAACTCCTTCACTGTTTCCAAATTCTCAAACTGCACGTTCAACATCCAGTACTGACTAAGCAGAAACTTTCTCCAATTAACCATTGGGCAGATCGAAGCCATTGTCTTCAATCCCCACTCCAAACTCCATTTCCTATCTACCAGCTCCATCCCTCTCCCTGCCAACCCTCTGAGGTTGAACCAGACTGTTGCAACCTAGGTATAATATTTGCTTCCAACCACATATCCATGTCATCACCAAGACCACCTATTTCCACTTCTATAGCATCTCCCACCTCCACCTCGGTCTCCGTTCATCTGCTGCTGAAATCCTCATCTCCTAAATACATCTCGACTTGGCTATTCCAATGGTCTCCTGGTTGGTCTCCCTCATCTTCTCCTCTGTTGATGCGAGGTCACCCAAAACTCTATGCCCATGTCTTACCTTGCACCAAGTCCCATTCACCCCTGTTGCTCCACACCAAGCAGCACCTCAATTTTAAAACCCTCATCCTTATTTTCAAGGCTCTGATGTAACTATGAACAGCTGCAGGGCACTGATAGAACGAAGCCCAAGTAACCACCAAGAGCATCATGGGACATTCTTTAGCATCTTGAACAGCACTTCAAATACATGGACGGATCAGAGGCATCTTACAACCTAGCCCTGCCTGAGGCTGATAGTCTTTTTTCCCTCATATATGGATGTTTCAGACTTTGTTGTCTCTGATATCCACCCTTCGCCAACCACCCTGGATATTTCTTTGTTTTTTTTTTGGATGGCAAACAGAAATAATCTTTGCAAGCGCTTTGTCTGCAAGAACCTCCAAACGTGCCTGAGAAGGTTGGAGAAGGGCCAACGATTTTTGTTTAAATGCATAGCAATAGATGTAGCCCCTTTAAATAGCACTCCAGCCTTTAAGAATTCCAGCTATGTATTACTCCTCACCCCCACTGGCAGCACACACCCCTCAAGCAGGCCCAACCGGCTCTGGAAATTCTTTGTGAATGGTTAATGAAGCTAAAATCAGGAAATCCTGTACGATGTCACGAAGAACCACGCTCAGTGCTCCAAGGTCCCACTGCTCTGGCACTCGTACCGGAAAATGTACCGTATTAATATTTTATGAAAACCATATCAAGATTTATTTTCTTCATGTGATACTCATAATCCTTGTTGGCACATTGCCATTTTTGCACATCTGTGGAATATTTGGAGGTTCCACAACCCATTCTACATTTGCAAATAAAATCTTTTAGTTGTAGGCTCATGGGACTAAATTCAAGTTTCTATTTTTTCACCCACTTTTTACATGGCAAAAAAACTTTCCATAAAGCCTTTTCTAAAAAGCCAGTTTATTGTGTAACGGCACAACATATGCAATTCTTCACCTCCTTCTGATTTGGGGTTGCTTGACTGACCTTTTTCTTCTGACAACTTTCTAAATTTTATGCTTTAGTGCTCTCAGCACCAATCTTCAGGTGACAGGAGCGCGAATCAGGAATTTCAGTTCAGAGGTCAGCACACTCAATACACGGCCCATACAATCTTACAGTTATTAATTTTAATGGACAGATAATCAACAACTTAGAAACATATAACATGTTGGACCCCAAGCCTAAATTCCAAATATGCTCTGTTGGTGCCTGAAACTCTATGATAGGAACACTATATAATTAGCCCTTAATTTCTGTGAGCCATGTTGTTGCCTTTTCAATAACGTTCGTGACAAAATGGATTTAAGAAAAGAGAAGTGTCATGATATTTACAAATGCTAAAGTACTCTAGGGCTGCTCTGCTAACGTCAGGAGCATGCTCAGACTCAGCTGGTCATCATAACTGATAGTTTGTCCCTGCAGGTCATCTGTAAGCAGATGACCATCGTTTTTTGGTGCTGCCTTACCAGTAGCAGTGAAGATCACGACGACCTTCTAATTTTGTTTCCAAAGCATCCTTCCAAGCACTCTGAGGGAACATCTTAGGCATCCATGTTTTAGCATGTACAGCGCTGTAATATAATACATTCAATTACATAGTATCTATAGCACAGAAGCCCAAGACATTTGGCCCATCTGGTCCATGCCAATAGTTATGCTCCACATGAGCCTTCTCCCATTCCTCTTTATCTAGCCCTATCAGTATGACTTTCTATTTATTTCTCACATCTATATCAGGGCCCCCCTTAAATGTCTCAACTCTGTTTGCCTCAACTACTTCATGTAGTAGTGAACTCATGGATTTACAAGCATATACGAACATACGAATTAGGACCAGGAGTAGGCCTTGTGGTACCTCAAGCCTGCTCCGCTTTTTGATAAGATCATGGCTGAATTGATTGTGGCCTCAACTCCACTTTCCTGTCTACCCCCTACACCCATTGACTCCCTTGCTAATCAAGAATCTTATCTAACCCAGCCTTAAAAATATTCAATTACCCTGACCAATGACTCTCCTGAGAGAAAATAACTCTCATCTCCATCTTCAGTAGGAGCTCTTTTATTTCTGAACTGTGTTTCCTAGTTCTAGCCTGTCCCATAAGGGGAAGCATCCTCTCAGTACCAACCCTGTCAAGTTCCCTCAGGATCTTAAATGTTTCAATAACATCACCTCTCATTCTTCTAAACTCTAATGGTTACAGCCCCTAATTGTCCAACCTTTCCTCAAAATAATCCCTTCATCCCAAGAATCAGTCGAATGAACCTTCTGTGAACTGCTTCTAATGCAATTATATCCTTTCTCAAGTAAAGAGATCAAAACTATGGACAGCACTCCAGATGTGATCTCACCAATGCCCTGTGCAAATGTAGCAAAACTTCCTTACTTTTACATTCCATTTCCCTTGTAACAAAAGACAAGTTATTAGCGATTATTGAGGGAGGCAGTGGCATATTGGACTAGTATTCCAGAGACCCTGGGTAATGCTCTGGGGACTCAGGTTCGAATCCACCATGGCAGATGGTGAAATTTGAATTCAATACAAAAGTCACAAATTAAAAGTCCAATGACCACAAAACCATTGCCGATTGTCGTAAAAACACACCTCATTCACTGATGTCCTTTGGGGAAGGAAATCTGCAGCCTCTATGTGACTCCAGACCCTGGACTCTTAAATGCCCTCTGAACAAGGGCAATTAGGGATGGGCAATAAATGCAGGCCTAGCCAGTGACGCCCACATCCCATGAATGATTAAATTTTTAAAAACTATTTGTTAGTGATTATCTTATATTTATGAACCTTAATTTTGGTGTCCTCCATAAGTGGAAACATCATTTCTATGTCTACCCTATCAAATCACTTCATAATTTGAAAGCCGTCTAAAAGATCACCTGTAAGTCTCCTATTTTCTTGGCTGAATGTTTGACTGTATCATCACACATTCTGATGCACCAGTGACCAGTAGCAGAAGCAGGAGTGGCAGATTTCAAATGGGGGCTTTCCCAAGGTGAAAGAGAATCAGTTACTGTATGTGTGCAGCCATTTGTGTGCCTACTAACAACTATGAATGGACAGACTATTTTCCACAAACACCTGGGGGAAAAGAATTCTCGTAAAGCAAGGTTTATGAGGTGCTTAATAAGGCACTTTCATTATAAGGCAATGAAATGTTTCAGCTCTTTGAAGGAGAAGGAAAAATTGATTCCTGACTTCTCAGAAAAGCCATGTAACCATGGCTGATGACAGGCCTGCGATCTCCATGCCCCACCAGAGAACAAATTTAGTGAAAGGCATGAGCACACCGGGATCCTTACCAAACAGGCATGTGAAGCAGTGACTTAGATGCTTATATTGTTTTGGGTAGGGGTGGGGATGGTGGGGACCTAACAATATGCCTTCGAAAAGGCCTGTAAAATTACATGTAGTAGGTTAGGTGCTGCACAACGCTACATGAACATAGATGTTCCTATGGCCTTGAATGATGAGCATGTACATGGAAAACCAGCCCAAAAATGTTACGTACAGCAGGCTGGCCACTACAGTGTTTCATTTCCATTTTTCTGCTGAGCTTTGGATTTGGGAACTATTACTTTTGATTCAACATATTTACAATCATGGAGCCATTTATTTTGACAAGTCACCGAATTTCTTTGTTGGGTTTATTTATTTTTTAATCAGCTGAACACTTTATTCTCTGCACAATGAAGGAATGGCAGGATGCAAGATACAGTAAAAGAGAATTTATCTTGATACTATTTTAGTGCTTGCAGTCTATCTTTTAATTTGGTTTGTTGGTTAATGTGCCCTTCTAATTCAGGGTACTTCACTATTTGCTAAGAGAATAACACCATTGGATGCCTACATAGCTAGTTGAAAAGCTGTAAGCAATGCAGAAGACCGCTTGTCTGTATCTGTGCCTAACCCAGATGAGCTTGTGTCAAAACCAGGGATCTTCTGCTATAGTCAAGGCCTCATTGCTTTCAGAGCCAGAATCTACTGTTATCACGCAAGGGTGTGTGATGACACAGAACTCTCTTTAACACAAGTATGAACTGGCTGTTCTGCTCTACTTCATTCATATCACTGCTACAGGGCATCTCCTCATGGTGCTTACTCATCTAGATGTACTTAAAACACTGGTACCTTTATTAGCTTTTGGAATCCCTCCCTCATGCTTTCCTGCTACTCTTTTCTGATCAAATTGGTTGTAATCATGATAGCCTCTTGGACTTTGTTCACCGAAACCCTTATCACAAAAATGTGTGGATTTATAAAAGAGTGCACAAGTCCTACCTTATTAATGATGCACTGATTTGCTTCATGCTCAATGGCAAGCAACTGTTGTTCCAGTCTAACCATGACAACTTCTACTACTGTACATTTGGAAGCATGGACCATATGTTCTAATGTTCTAACATCTGCCTTTGGAGAGTAGTTCGATTAAAGTCTGTATCACTATTTGACTCAAAGGGCACTCAAAATCTGGATTTCTGCAATTAAACTGTTTTGTTCTCTCAATCCTTATCATTATTACTTAATCATCACCTGTGCTTCCTACTCTAAATCATTGTGGTAAGCCAGAGTTTGTATGTATCTGCCCTGGAGCCTTCCATTTCTGCTCATGTGAGAGGTGCTCTTTAGGGCATCTTTGAAAAGAGAAAATGGAGCTAACGTTCCCTCTAGTCCCCCCTCAGTTTTTGCAGCTAATTTATTGTATTGTGTGGTCCCTTTAAGATTGCTGCACAGCCACAATCCAAGATTCCTTGCATCTTAAAGGGACCACTGCTTGCTTGTCCCTTCCATAGCACATTCCTGATTGCTGCACATCCATGCAGTTTAGAGAGAACTTCAGATGGGACATTCTGGGGCTGTGTTTTACAGTGTGGTGCACTGTATGCTCAGAGGCTAATCCAACTATTGTATGAGGAGGTTAAAGCACCTGCTTTGCAAGCTTACCTGATTTTCCACTTTTTAAAATCAGGCAGGTAGAAGCAGGATACTGTCTTATGTGATATTCTGATTAACATGCGTGGTGCCCAAAGTTTTGGATTGGAAGTACCACATCATAAAATCTGTCCCTAAGAGTACATAAACATACTTATTCAATGAGTGCAGTCTTGTTCTTACATGCACTATTATGTTTGTCTGAACATGGTATTCTAACATTGTGCAAATTATAGAATATATGTGAAATATGTGATTGATATAGCACACAGCAGTTAATCTGTGCATCACTCAAATCTCCACAATCACAGTACCTTACAGTGTATTTTGCTTGAATATGTCCTCATAAGCCTTGAATTTTTTTCCACTGCATACTTTTTTACTGTGCCCTGTAGTCGTGTGCCAATTTTGTTTTTAAACAAAAGAGCAGTGTGTATTGAGACAGAATGACTTGACCCATGGAAATTCCTTCCTGCAGCAAATTCTTTTTGCCATCAAGGCATGTGTAATGCAATTTACATTATCCTGCTACAGTATTTCACTTTACATCCTCACTAGTTTTGGCTTCACTGACATTCTGTGTGCCAGTACAGCATAATTTTTACCTATGTCTTTAACAACTATTATTGTCCCATACATCCCTACTGCTACAATATATAAATATACTTGTCTTACCTTCATGCTCTTTGAGTTAGGCAATTTTTTATGGACAAGTTGAGGCTCTTTTCTCTAGAAAAGAGAATGAGGGGTGACCTGATAGAGGTCTTTTAAGAATGGTTTGATAGGGTAGGTATAGGAGGTCTTGTGGTGCAGAGGATAGTCTCTGAGTCAGAAGTTCTGGGTTCAAGTCCCACTCCAGGACTTAATGGACATGGAAGGTACCTTCTTATTGTAGCCAAACAGGTTGAGTATCAACTTGTAAGTCCTTCCAACATACACCAATGACAGACGGTAAGAGGAGAGAGTCCTGTTCACCCATGAAATGGAAATTAAATTGGAACCTCTACCATTACTATTCATAGCTCCAAGCTACAACATGCATGTAAAAGTGTATGTTGCCACAGCAACTCGGACTCCTTGGGGGATCAGTTGGCTAGACGGATAGTGTGGATCAGATTTGGTGCTAACAGCAAGGGGTTCAATCCCCATTCCAGCTGGGGTAGATTCAGGACCTCTACTATGGTGGAGGTTGTGACGCTGTGGGTGGAACCTGCTGTTGGGCACAGAACTGAAGAAGGGGAGATATAGAGAAGGTGTTTCCACTTGCGAGCAGGACCCGAAATAGGGGCCACAAATATAGGAATGTCACCTAACGGGACAAATAGGGAATTCAAGAGAAACTTATTTTTTGAACCCAGAGTGCTGTTGAAATGTGGAACTCACTACCACAAAGAGTAGTTGTAGTAATAAGCATAGGTGTTTTTAAGGGGAAGCCACATGAGGGAGAAGTGAATAGATTATACTGATAGGGTGAGATGAAGACAGGTGGCTAGAGGCTTATGTGGAGAATATAAATGCTGGCATAAACCAGTTCTGCACACTCAGTAATTCTGTGTAATTATATTTTGCCTTGCTTCCTGCCTGAGTGTCAAATTTGAAGCCTGTCCTCCACATCGAAATAATGATCTCCATTACTCAATTCACAAACATTTGTAAGACCTGGTCATTGGACTTTTTTTAATGAAAAAAATTGCCTATTCTTCAATTGCATTAGCAGCCATTTGTATATTTATACTTGCAACCTGCTAAACACTAAAATAAATTACTAGTCAATCACAAATTAGGATAGTTTTGCACTGTCACTAATGAACCTGGATTCTCAGGAGTTCTGCATCTTTCCTCAACATCAGCAATTAAAATAACATTCAAAAATTCTCTTTTAATCTCTTATTTGAGAAGCTGGAGATTTAGTGATTTAAATTCTGTAAATATTGAACCAATAAGTGAGTTCACAAAAACCTGAGGAGAAATTTTCATTGTTAGCGTTCTTGGCTTCATGCATTGGAAAACATCAAATGATCAATTTAGCAGCAAACAGCAACCAAAGGGAATCTTCCTGCTGCGTTTAGGATGTTACTAATGCATAGTAAAGGGAGGAAATCCTTGTCCATAATTAGTAAAACATACCACTAGGGAATCAGTATCTAGGTTCTGTGGTCTATAAACATAAATGAAGGGGTTACGCGTAGAAAAAATGCAACTCAGCATTGTGTGAATACGGAATTCATTAATTTTGTTTACAACATTGCAGTGTGAGGTTAAAGCAGTCATGAGTTTGAAATTATGCTTTAAAAATTTACAGCAGCTGGATATCTGCGGTAAAATCAGGAAATGTTTGAAATATACAACAGGCCCATCAGAATAGTGCAGCTGATTCAGGTTTACAGTCTTTATCAGAACTTGAAATGAGAGGCTCAAGTGAGTCTCTCTGTAGGAGTAAATAAAACAAGGGGACAGTGTCTGGGGTTGGAGAGCGTGAGTTATGAGTCAGGAATGTTGAATCCTATCATGCAGCAGATTGGTTTGCTGAAAAGTTGGAAACAGGTAAAAACTGACATTCAATAATGGTCAGGAAAAGGCATAAAACAAAAAGGGCATAAAAAGTAATTAAGCACGGTGTGAAAAGTATGCTTCATTTTTCACCATTTTTGAATTTTGTTGTATAGCTTTGTCACTGTCATCATTTAATAAATCCTTTTGTTCTTTTGATATCTCTTCATTGCCTCCCTGAGATTGTCTCTATGTCATAATCCAGTTCTAGCGTTTGAAAAATATATCCAAGCAGTCAGCTCATTATCTGCTTCTCCATGACAGCAATCAGCATTCCTGAGTTCTAGCTTTTATCTGTTATTCCCTTCAAATGAATTGCTAAATTCACAAGTATTACAAGCAAAAGAGACCATGTGGCCCATTTTGCCAATACTAACCCTTCTACTCTAAAGCAATTTCTTCAGCCTTTCTTCATAATCTTTTTATATTCTTTCTTTATGAATATTTATCCCATTCACTTTTCAATGATGCTACCATCTCTGCCTCAGTAGAGCCTGTTGTAAAGCATTCCAGAAAACAGGGCAATGTTGAATCAGCCTCCCATTATACACATTGCCTGATAGTTAATTCCATTGACTGCAATAAACTAAATACTAGGCTCTGTGTAATCACAGCCAATCCAATTTTGCATCACTGCCCAAGGTAAATTTCTACCCTGTCATGTTCGAATACTGTGTGTGTGAGAAAGGATTCTCCTAGCCTCCCATTTGTTCTTCTAGTGATAATCTTATCTATAGGAGGTCTTGTGGTGCAGAGGGTAGCATACGTACCTGTGATTCAAAAGCTCCAGGTTCGAGTCGGGACTTAATGAGTGTTCATAACATGGGCAAACAGGTTGATTATCAACCTGTAACTTCTTTTGATACCTACGGCAGGTGATAAGAGAAAGAATGTTTCCTGGTCAGCCAGAACCGTGTACTAGCTGCAAAGTAACAGCATCCCAATGTTAAAAGACTCCACGCACAAGCTCTTGTTTGGATTTTGTGGCAAGCATCTACTTCAGACCCTCCTGAAGACCGAGGGAGAGAGAATCCTGTTTATCCTTCTTTGTTATTAAATTGCCAACCTGTTGAAGCTATTGTTCACTTGAGTCTGTCAAATACGTCAATCAGTTTGAAAATATATCTTTGACCTCTCCCTCTGTTTCCCTCCCCCCAAACACCACCACCATGGTAACAATTTCTATCCCAGTTTAAAAAAGACCCCTAAATCTTTAAGCCTTTCATCCTGATATCATTCTAGTGAATCTGTCCTTTTTCCAATGTATGAATATCCTTTCTTTACTGTTATACACACAAGTGCACATTGGGGTAATTATGACTGGCTGTTAGTGTAAAGCAAGCAACATTAAAGCATTTGTCTATTTTACATCTCTTGATGATTGCCCACTTTACACTATTGCCCAATGGGTGAAATTCTCCCAGATCCTGTGCTACTGCCAGGACCTTGCTCGTAGCTGATGGTTTATTGGATGTCATCGATGTACAGTCTGTGATTCTTCATCCATTTAAACCAAAATTATTGTAGCATCAGTAACGGAGGTTCAAGGGAATTTGACATCTTGGTGCCCATGTAACAATCAACAAGGTGAAGTGATATATTGAAAGCAGACAGGGGTCTCCACATGAACAGGCAGACTCGTGGGGAGTGGCAGCCATGAATTCCAGTGACTGTTATAAAATTGTATCAAACAGCTGTAAATCATTTTAAGTGAAAGTACGTATTCTGAAGCAAATGATTTGCATTCACAGTGAAAGAACCATTTTGCCTTTGTATTGTTCATTCAGTCAATCCTCTGGCGTCTCCCTGCAGGTAATTGTTTGGTAATTGCAATGGTTTAATTGAGAGGAATGAAACGTAGAGAAAAAGTTTATACCCCGTTGGCATGAAAGGGAAGTCCTTTTCAAATCCTGCAGCACTAGACTTTGCCAATGAGTTCAACATTCTTCCATTTGGTTGGAGCTGCTATCCACATCCTTGTTAAAATGGAGGATAGAGGAATGCCAAAACAATGCAATAAACATACCGGATGATATTTGAAGGACGGGCATGATGTTGCAACTATATCCATTGGAGTAGAGGAGGCTAGGAGGAGATTTAATAGAGCTTTTCATTAAATGAATAATGAGTGATTATAGTCTCCAGTTTGGGGGGGGCGCATTAAAGAGAGATCATCAATTTAAAGTGATGTGTGAGATAGTGAGGAGAGAGGTTAGGAGAAAATGTCTTTACACAGAATGTTGGCGTGTATGATACTTTGACAGGGATCGAAGGCAGAGACTATTGCATCTTTTCAGGGAAGAGTAGGTAAATGTTTGTGGATAGGGTGGAAATTAGATGTGCCAGGGAGTCAGAGAGCTGTTGAGATTTGGTAGGTTCTTTGAGGTTGTTGATGCAGCTGAAACACCTTCCCCTTTACTGATCTCTTCAAATTACAATGTCAGTCACAGCCAGATTGCCCACGGTAATTCACATTATAGGGGAAGAAAAGTATTGGAGAACATGTTTTGTTCAAAGTACCAGCCCTTTTATCTTTTCACCTTCTATTTCTTCGACCTGTCACTAATAGCAAGCTTTGCTAATTAGCTCCAGTAACAACAGTTACGGGGAATATTCTGGAGTGGTTCAGTTGTGAACAGTGCAAGATGTGTAGTATTAGGGTGTTCAGTGCTGAAAGAGTTAATGTGTGGGACTGGAGAAACAATACCGCCAAATGATGATGTCACAGAGAGTCATATGACAGGAGTCCAGAAGGAGAAAGCTCGTGGCTGAGACTGAGTAGTACCTGTAGTCTTGTACATCTGTAAATGGTTATGTTCTTACAATAAACCAGTTACTGATCAGACACCTCTATGTCTCCGCAACCGTTCCTTAACCAATCACAACCAACATACAACAGGATTTAACTTCAATCTTGCCTGAAACACCTGTGGAGCTGCCTGACCATGAAATGCCATTGCTATGCAGCTGCCTGACCCTAAGATGCTGTTACTTTGATACTGCCTGCCTCTGAGATGCCATTACCCTGTGATTTCAAAATAGGACAACTCAGGGCGGTGGGGGTCCTTCACCATAATTGATATTGCAAATACCTAGGAAGGAGAAACTCCACTTTGTCTCCATAATCAATAAAAATGACGGGTTTTGAAAACAACTTCTTTAAAGGTGTAAAAACAAAAAGCTGCGGATGCTGTAAATCCAAAACAAAAACAGAATTACCTGGAAAAACTCAGCAGGTCTGGCAGCATTGGCGGAGAAGAAAAGAGTTGACGTTTCGAATCCTCATGACCCTTCCCCAGAACTGAGCGAATATAAGGAGAGGGGTGAAATATAAGCTGGTTTAAGGTAAGGGGGGGAGAAGTTGGGAGTGGTTGGTGTGGTTGTAGGGATAAGCAAGCAGTGATAGGAGCAGATAATCAAAAGATGTCACAGACAAAGAACACAGAGGTGTTGAAGGTGGTGATATTATCTAAACGAATGTGCTAATTAAGAATGGATGGCAGGGCACTCAAGGTTCAGCTCTAGTGGGGGTGGGGTGGAAAGACTAGCGCGGCATAAAAGATTTAAAAATAATGGAAATAGGTGGGAAAAGAAAAACGTGGGCATGTGTGGATGTTGTGCTTACTGTGAGGAAATATATCATTACTTGCTGGTCGACACTCACTGTATGGATTGCAGAAAACAATCAGTTGGGCAAAACCGAGTGATATGGCTGACACCTATAAAACCTTACCCCAGCATGATCCTTCAGCAATGGAAGGGAAGAAATTTGGGGTGGGGAAACACACTCATCATTGTCAGGGCGATGTGGCTGGAAGAGCAAGAAGAGATGTTTCATGCTCGCTGTGATGACATCGGTCTTCTCTGGCACATCCACAAGTATTTCTGACAGAGCTGCAAAGGAAGGCCTAGGAAACAGGCCAGATCTAGATCTAATAGTTGGAGAAGGGTCTTAAGAGGCACGGAGCAGATCAGCACACTGATAAAACTTATATTTATGTAGCACCTTTAACATAATGAAGCATCCCAAAGTGCTTCATAGACATTATAAAACAAAATAACCACATAATGAGATATTAGTGCAGGTGACCAATAGCTTGATCAAAGAGGTAGGTTTTAAGAGTGTCTTAAAAGCAGAAAGCAAGTTAGAGAGGTGCAGAGATTTAGGGAGGAAAACACAGAGCTTAGAGCCTTGGGATCTGAAGGCATGCCATCATTTTAAAGTTCCTTCACAGGATGTGGGTGTCACTGACTGGGCCAGCATTTATTGCCCATCGCTAACTCCTCTTGAGAAGGTGGTGGTGAGCTGCCTTCTTGGACCACTGCAATCCATGTGGTGTAGCTGTTGAGGAGGGCGTTCCAGGATTTTGACCCAGTGACAGTGAAGGAACAGCGATATAGTTCCAACTCAGGATAGTGTATGACTTGGAGGGGAACTGGTGTTCCCATGCACTGCTGACCTTGCACTTCTAGGTGGTCGAGGTCACTGATTTAGAAGGAGCCTTGGTGACTTGCTGCAATGCATCTTGTAGATGGTACACACTGCTGACAATCTGCATTGGTGGTGATGTAAGGAACATCTTTTTATTTTCTGTTGGATTGTGGATTAGAGTTGCAATGGCTGTAGGTTGGGGGACAGTTCATTGGAGCAGGGTGGGAGATGTGTGCAGTGATGCAGTCCTGGAACAGAATGTGCCATGAAAGACACGATGGTACTGGAAAAGAGGGACCTGGACCAAGGGAACTGCCTGACAACAGCATTTTAATTGGCACTTGACCAGTGACCAGGTTTTATGTGAGAAGCAGTGCAGCTGAATGGCTCCTAGCCTGAAAGGAACAAGACCTAAAACCTCTTTCTCCAGAGTGGAAGATTCCAGTAATTCCATAATAATAGCCAGCTGGCTTTTCTTCTCCTATCGCTATAACCTGCTCTGACATTGAAAGGTAAGTGCTCAACCAGTGAACTAAAAACTGAAAGTGCTGGAAGACTGTCTCGTGTCATCAACAAGAACTGAAAGGCATTTGGAAGACATCAATCAAAATCAACCCATCAAATCCTGTATTCCAAATTGGTGCTATTGAACTGCTTGATCTCACCCTTAAAATCCATGTTTTGTGTGTCTTGTGTGTGTGTGTGTGTGAGAATGTATGTGTGTGTATAGGGATTTAAGAAAGGGGTAGAAATTAAGTTATAGTTTTAGAAATTAGCAGTTCATACTTCTTTCTTTTGCCATTAGTTAAAGACAGGTTGTTTAATAAATAGTTATTTACTTATTAAGTTTATAAACCTGGTGCTTATATTCTACTAACCTAAATTAAACAGGTAGAATTGGGGCAATCTGGTGGTTTGGTCAAACATTTTCGCATTTGTTGCAGCTCGGGGAACAGTGGATCTTGATATTATAGCGCACTATCCCCAGTGAATCGTGGCAGCGGAGGGAGTGAATGTTTAAGGTGGTGGATGGGGTGTCAATCAAGTGGGTTGCTTTGTCCCGGGTGGTGTTGAGCTTCTTGAGTGTTGTGGGAGCTGCAGTCACCCAGGCAAGTGGAGAGTATTCCATCACACCCCTGACTTGTGGCTTGTAGATGGACAGGCTTTGGGGTGAGCTACTCTCCACAGAATTCCCAGCCTCTGACCTTCTCTTGCAGCCACAGTATTTATATGGCTCGTCCAGTTCAGTTTCTTGTCAATGGGAACCCAAGAATGTTGCTCATGGTGGCTTCAGTGATGGTAATGTCATTGAACATCAAGGGAGGCCGATGGATTCACTCTTGTCATTGGTCATTGCCTGGCACTTAAGTGGTGCAAATGTCAGTGAGCAAAAATGCAGCAGCTAAATAGGATTTAGTGCAACTTAGCACACAGGCAGCTGAGTTTTAGATGACCTCAAATTTACGGAAGGTAGAATGTGGGAAGTCGACCAGGAGTGTATTAGGATAATCAAGTCTGGGGGCAAAAAAGGCATGAATGAGGGTTTTAGCAGGGGAAGAGCTGAGGCATGGGCAGATAGATAGGAATGGAACCTGGCAAGTGCAGTCAAACTCATTTGGGTAACAGAGGGCATTGGAGGAGGATGGTGTGATCAACTCTGTCAAATACTGCAGACAGGTTGAGAAGGACAAGGAGAAATAGTTTACTTAGGCACAGTCAAATAGAATGTTATTTGTGACTTTGAGAACCATTTTAACACTGTGGCAGGGTCTGAAACCTGATTGAAGGGATTCATGTATGGAGTTCTGGACAAGATGTGCATGGATTTGGGAGGCCGGTATGCCCTGTGAGCAGAATGAACACCATAAAGACGGTGATGTTACTGATGACTATCTAATGTCATGTGACATATCTCTGTCTATTTTAACGTTGACCAATTTAAAATAAATGAATTAACATCCATGTTAAAATAGCAGATGAAGGAGTGTGTTAAGTGCTTATCCAAATTGTCACTTGTAATTTTTAGACTTGTATCCTTTAGAAGATCAGTTTTTTTTTAGCACTTGGGCATAAATAGTTACTTGGGCATTGTGTACAGAGGAAACTAGACCACATCTAGTTTTCCTCTGTGCTCTGATCACGTGATGCTTCATACCCAAGTGCTAAAGAATACTGTAAATGCACTGTAAATGCTCATACTTTAATGTGAAAAATATAAGGTTAAGATTTGCAGCAGAAGTGTGCTCTTCTGACTTTGGTTTCCGTTGGGGATGGGATGTGGGAGGGAAGGGAAGGCTTTTATTGGCCAAAATATGTAACTGAATTTTGATTGCTTGTCCAGCAGTATTTTCTGAAAGCAGTGGGGAGTTAGCAAATGACCCCTCATTTCCTTTGGGGTTATTTTGGGTCTTAATGTGATTTAAGATAACAAGCTTCATTCTGCTAACCTGTACTCCATAGTTCAGTACAATCACGACTTGATATTGAGTCTATTGTATGTTATGATATCTTCAATTTGAGGTGAAGCTGTTCGGAATGCGCAGCTGCAGCATTCACAACCAACCAATGTCAAGTGTGACGGGAGCATACATTTGCACTTCATACTGATTATTGTATGCAGGTTAATGCCACACCCTGTCATCATGTATTAGCCATATTGGCTTCTCTACAGCTAGCAAGTCAATCCTCAGCAACACCACTAATTCCAAAGTAGTAATAACATACTTCATTATAGAATAAGGTGTTAACTTTGGTTGGATCTACAAAGGGTAGTGTAAAGCTCATCTCAAACTCTGCTGCCCAGTTTCCTACTCATGTCAAGTTCCGTTCACCCATTATACCTGTGCTTACTGACCTACAATGGCTCTTGGCTGACTAACATCTCAATTTTAAAATAGGAACATAGGACTTAGGAGCAGGAGTACACCATTCAGCCCTTCAAGCCTGCTCCACCATTCAATAAGATCAGAGCTGAACTGTTTGTGGTCACAGTTTAATTTTCCTTTTTGTGCCCCCCCCCATAACCCTTGACTCCCTTGCCTATTAAAAAGTTGTTTAACTCTGTCTTAAAAAATTCTTATTCTTGTTTTCAAATCTTTCCGAGGCCGCTTTCTTCCCTGTCTCTGTAATCTCCTCCAGCCCTACAGTCATCTGAGATATCTGTGCTCTTTCAATTCTGGCTGCTTACACAGCCACAGTTTTAATTTATCCTCAATTGGCCTTCAGTTGCCTAGGTTCCAAGCTCTGGAATTCCCCCTCTTAACCAAGTCTGCCTTTGCACCTTATTCTCTCTCTCCCTCATCTCCTTTAGGATACCCCTGAAAACTTACATCTTTGACCAAGCTTCTAATTATCTGCCTTAACATCTCATGTGTCAAATTCCATTCAGTGACACTCCTGTGAAGTGCCATGTTTTAAAAATTCAAGCAGTTGTTGTAGAAGTAGCAGTAGAAGTAATACAGATCAGCCATGATCTAATTGAATGGTGGGATAGGCTTGAGGGGCTGAATGTCCTACTCTTGCTCCTATTAATTCTTGGTGGTTTCAACACATGGTCTCTCAGCTCCAACTGTCCCACCCGGTCAAACAGCCTCTCCCCCAGCTTCAATTTTCCATAGCTGATAAGTGAAAATGTTCCAAGAAAATGAAATGGAATACATAATTCTTTCATGCCTCCATGATTTTTCTCCGTTACTCAGGAGTGTCCAGGGGATTACCCTTCAGTTCCCTGGGCAGACGTGGAGGGTTGTCAGCCCTGTTTCAGAAAGAACAGTCAAAGCGTATAGCATCACTTTTACAAATTTGTATTTCTGTTGAGAAACCTTACGGGGAGTTTAGAAGCAAAGATCAGCAGCTCCATGAGGGTTGATTGATATTGATGGAAAACTACAGGGGTTACAGAGTAGCTTCCGAACCTTCCAGGATTGCCTCAGAGCCTCCAGGAATTGAAGATTAATTGCCAAGACAATGCTGAGACCAACCAGGACACTAAAACATTGTGGGGGTGAAATTGGTCTATGCCAGCAGTGTGAGACAGGCTTGTAGCGAACCAGCCACTGACTTCTCACCCGGCCTGATCTTCTTTCCACTGAAGTTCACAGAACGATACTTCAAACTCTTTTTAGAGACTCATTCCCTGGCCTCATTGTCGCTTATACTTGGAAATATTGCCAAGATTTTTAACCACAAACCAAGTAAATGGGAAATAAAAATTGGTGCGGTGAAAAATCAGCTCCAATTTTGCCCTGCTGGCATAGGGCAATATCATCCTGTGCCTGGATTTTTCTCCTTTTTGAACTTTTTTTTATTACTTATAAAAATATTGAGATTGGGGAAAGGGCTGTTTTGGCAGTCAAGAATCACCCTGAGCCAGAAAGAGCCTGCATACTTTCCAGTTGGGCTGGGAAGAAGGTGTGCTAATAAGTTGGACATATTGAGTGGTATTTAATGGAGGTGACTGGGGTCTCCCCCAGCAGCTGGAGAGCCAGCGAACACCCTAAATCACTTGTTTTCAGGAAGGCCTGCAAAATTAGGTGCCAATTAGGCACTTAACTGGGCAGCGGTGGCCCTTGCCTGGGATCAAGGACCCTGGAGACAGGAGGCCCACCTGCTGAGAATTGATGGCCAACCAGCGGCCAGCAGCTCTTCATTGCTTGCCAGCGCCACTGGGGAAGTGGTGGCTGCTATCGGTACTTCATCAACCCAAGGCCCATGATCGCTGATGGACCCAGGCACAGATTGCTGATGGATGGTGAGTTGTCGTTGTGGGGAAGCAGCAAAGGCAGGGTGGGGTCCCTCACCCTCTTCCCGATGCTTGGGCCCTTGCCCAGGCACTGTGTGGCTTTGACCTAGGGAACCTCCCCCGAAGTCCTGGAAGCAATCATGACAGGGTTTACTTTTCGGGCTTCTTGCATGATGAGTCCCCAGCCTGCCAGTGTGTGAATAGCAGTGGAGATGGGATGAGGTTCTTGAGTGCCTGTACTGGCTGTCCCACATCCGTTAATGCTCTGAGTGTTAGTTGATTGGAGATGGGACTTCTGTCCCTCAGTCGGGAGGAAGTACCACCCCAGAGAGCTGCCAGCCGATCTGATTGGCCGGCAGCTCTCCAGATCAGTGGCTTCAGAAGCTGCAGTGAACAGGACTGGGACTGCAAGCAGTCCCCAAAGTCTAAGTCCAGGGAGTTCAGGATTGGGTAAATGTAAGGGTTTTGGGAAAAGGAGGTGAGGTCCAGGGGTTTGGGCAGAAGCACACTGGGGGTGTTGGTGGAAGGCCAGGGGTGGAGGAAGCACCCCTCAGAGGCCAGACTTTTTTGGGGAGTGTCCAATGTTGAAAGGAGGCTGTTGATGGAGGCGACTCACTCCACTTCCCGCCTGAGGCCTGAGCAGTGTCACTTTTCAGGCTCCCCCCCCCTCCCCTAAATGCCTCCCGCCAGACTGAAAATTGAGGATGGTTTAGAAAAGGCCCTTGAGCAGTCAGTAATTGCCCACTTAAGGGCATCAATTACCAAGGGCAGATGGGCTGGCCTACAGTTAAATTGTGGAGAGGTTGGGGAGGGCAGGACTCCGGTGGGAAGGCCATCCAACAGATTCTTTGGACCCCATCCCCACCCGCAAACCTGCCGGCAGAGCAATGTAAAATCCTGCCCATGAAGTTTGTGGCAGGTAACTATGATCTCACTGAAAGGCTGAAGGAGCTTATGGGGCCAAATGGTCCACTCTTGTGTTCCTAAGTTTGGCAAACAGATATGTGTTCATGATGGGCAAAGCTTCACATTGAATTCATGAAATTTACTGTTTCATAGAAAATCATCGACTTTGTATTAAGCAACAGTAAATTTTAATCACCAAGCTGCACCGTTGTCTGTTGGTGCCACTAAATGTGATTAAAATAAATCATCACAATAAAACCTTTAAAAATACAGGTTCAGTTTTTGACAGAGAAAACCCTATTTCCACTTGCAGAGCTTTTGAAAACACATAAGTCCCAATAAAGGGAACTTTCCTAGACAGTGTGAGGCCACCCGGGTAAATATCTCTGGTTCTGCTGTGAACAGAATGTTCAGTTTTCGTTGATTTTTAAAGCAGCAATGCTTCACAGGAGAAGGTGATGTGTTAGTCAAGATAGTGATACAGTTGGAAATATTTTTGAAGTGTAACGAATAATTCTGTTGCAGTTACAACCATGCAAGAACCAGCTGTAAATCAGATTGTGCTTGCATGTGTGGTGGCAGCCATGATCATTTAGTCCTAAAGGTCAGAGGTCAGGCCAATTCTCCCAACATTAAGACAAACCTGTATGTGTGCCCTCTGTCAGTGGCAAGATGGCAGCAACAATTTACATTGATATATTACCTTTAACATAATAAAACAACCCATGGTGCTTCACAGGAGCACAATCGGACAAAACTTTACAGAGTCTGAGGATGGTTGAAAGAACTAAGTTTTCAGGAGCTTCAAAGGAGGACTGACAGGTTTAGGGAGGAAACTCTAGAGCTTAGGACCTAACTGAAGACATGGCTTCCAATGATGTGCAAGAGGTCAGGATTGTAGTGAGTGATAATGATGCAGGTTGATTTATTTCACAAATGTGTTTTCCCTGCCACTTCTGAAGTGTTTCTCTCCTTATTCCCTCCATGTAGGTTGGCTGTGATTAACTGGGACCTCCATGGGAAGGAAGAACCTCCATTCTACCATTCCATGATACAAAACACTTAATGCTGTGCATCATCTGCCCCATAAGGAATTTCAACTTTGCTGAGAGTTGCAGGAAATATATTTTAAGTTATAATGGTCAATTAAACACTGAATTTCATTGGTACAGTTTTTTTAACAATTGGTGATGCATTTATGTGTCACCTTCTCCCATTTCTCAGTATCATCCCAAAGCACTTCATGCTCAATGGTTTAATGACTAACAGTCAAGATTTTGATATATCAAAGACTGGTAGTTATCAACAGTTAAACAATGCTTCTCCCCTTGATCCATCTGGAATATTCTCATTAGTTTCTTCCTCTTCATCTGTGAAGTGTTTCTGGAAAGGGCAAAGATTAACGAAACGGTAAGAACATGGGTAGGTAGCATTAATCAATGATTATGGCTGTTGGGTAAAATGACTCTTCTGGTGCTCCCAACGTATCGCCTGTTGGTTGTTGTTTGCCCATTAGAGGCTCTAGGGCCAACTTTCTGAAAGTGTTTCCCATCAGTGTTTTCCATCTCAGCCATCGGGAACACAAGTCAGGATATCATAGCTGCACTCCCAAAATTTTCTGTGCATTTATTTTGGGTTCCCACTGTCAGTGCATGTTCTAAAAATAGTAGAATGTGTCTGCAAGTTTCCATTGTGCATTCATGGTGGGTGAGGCTGCATGTTAGGAACAGGCACTAAGGAAACCAGCCCGCTCACTATTTTTCAACTATTTTCCAAAACTACATATAAACCCTGAGCATTAAGACATATTTCTGATCATTTATTTATATATTACGAGCCTTTTAGTGACTGTTTCTGGAAGTGCCATCCATGACTTCATTGTTAGTGGTCTTACATCTGAGTCATCGGTTCAAATTCCACTCTAGTGACTTGAGAGCAAAAATTTAGGTTGACATTAAGGGCTGGATTTTCCCCTGGGATTGGGGACCCCAAAGCCAGGACCAAATGGGGGTCCTGAGCCCAGACTTGCTGGGAGCAGAGCTAGCGGAGCAGTCTTCTTGGAGCCAGCCTCCTAATTGGCCCCTCCAAACTCACCGTCCTGCTAAGGATGGCGGACGGGGTCTCGCTGCCTTTGGAACAGTCAGAGGGCCAGCAGGTTTAGAACCTTGGCAGTCCTACTGGCATAGGTGGATGCTGCTGAGGCAGGTTGGTTACCATGAGGGAGGCAAAAACCTAAATGAGAACTTCAGAGCGGTCAAGTCAGTAGGCCCCTCAGGTCAGAGGGAAACCCCTCTGGTGAAGCGTTTGGGCCGTGGGTGCAGACTTCTTGCTAGCGACCCCCTATTTGGGGCATGGAACTCCCAGTTCCGAAGGCCTCTGCAGCCTGCCAAAGGGAGGCTGACCACTCTGCTGGGGCTGCAAAATTGTCCTTAATTGGGACCATAAATATGTACATTTTTTACCTGCCCCCACGCACCAGGCAGCCAAGCTGGATCTGGAAAACTACCCCAGCAGTGGGAATATGTCAGGGAGTCATTCCCACGTGGCTCCCCACAATTTCCCCAGCCACCACCCCCCCCCACCCCCCCGCAACTCCAAGCCCACCAGCACAGGGCTGGGAAAATCCAACCCTTTAACTTCAGTGCTGAAGGAGTGCTGCATTGTTGGAGATGCTGTTTTACCAATGAGCCCAATGTTTTGTCTGCTCTCTCAAATGGATGTAAAAGATTCCATGGCACTTTTCAAAGGAGAGAAGGAGCGCTCTCACCATGTTTGACGAATATTTATCCCTCAACCAGCAACTATGCCATGTGCAACTTGGCTGTTATGTTTCCTATATTAAAACAGTGAATACAGGTCAAAGGTATTTTGTTGGTCCTGAGATTGTGTAAGGCACTATATAAATGCAAGTTCTTTCATTTGTTTTTTTCAGTGTAATATTATATTGTATAGAGGCTCTGTAATCGTTGATTGGTCCATGGTGTCACATGATTAGCTTTCAGCCAGCATAGGTCCATGCCAACTACTTGAGACACCTAATGGATCAGATCCCTAAATGTACACAAACCAAATTACTTCAATTATAAAACAGGAAAAACAACTTACTTATAGAAACCAATCAATGTCAAACTAACCTCATCCAGCCTCTCTGCCATGCTGGACCTGCCACTATCCAAACACCCAATCCCAAATGATAACTGACCCACCAACTGACCCCTAGAATGGCATATGTAGCATCTTTCATGGACAGCTGGGACTGGCACTTCCAGCTATAAGCAGTTGGACTATCAGTATTATTGCCACAATTCTCCATCACTAATATTCGGACCCTTGGAGAATGGTTTCCTCATTTGGAGGGCAGGATCCTGGAGTTTTTCCTCGAGTGTTTTGCTTGATATTGTTGGTTTTTGTTTCTCATGCTTCTAGATATTTGAGATAGATTTTCCTCTTGGGCACTTGGGCGTAAATTTTCACCTGGGCAGAGAGTAAAGAGGGAAATTGAGCAGGGATGACAGCAGGTCCAAAATGTAGACTAACTGATTTTCCAAAGAAATGCTCAACAGTCAAGCACTAAAGAGGAAAATCTATCCACATTATCTTCAAATATATATATTTAATATGTTTATACGTTCTAAATGTGGCAAAAGAGCAAGAAAGTGGGATTAGAGTAGACAGTACCACTTTAGTTGGCACTGGGATATTGGGCCAAATGGTCCCCTTTTGTGCTGAATGTGTCCAATTCTGACCTCTTTGCCTTCTCCAATTGCTATTATTCCATACTTGGCTGAAATGCTTTCAGCTGCCTAGGCCTTACATTCTGGAATTCCCTTCCTTACCCTCTCCACCCCTTTACCTTTGGCTGTGGTACAACTTTAAGGGGGATCTAAAACTGCTGCGATTACCAGACAAAATATGGTGTAATATACTCATGTAATGTTCGGGCAGGATGATAGGAGTAATTCTAGAGACCAGACGTGTTAACTAACCCCCTAAGTATTGTTGTATATAGTTCCAGGTCTTTGAATAAAAGCACCCAACTAATTAAGATACCAAACCTCTTTGTTTGGTTGGTGTGTTTGCGTAAGGTGGAAAATCTTTCTCCCTCCTTTAAGATGCTCCTTTAAACCTATGACCAAGCTTTTGGTCACCTGTCATAATACCCCTGTGATTGGTGTCATATCTTTGTTGCTTAAGCTTCTGTGAAGCACCTTAGGACATTTTGCTGCACGAATGGCACCATATAAATGCAAGTTTTTATTGTATAAACCAATGGGAAAATGTTTGGCCACAGTATTAATCTCAGATGAAACAAAAAATACTTGCAGTACCTAACATATTTTTTCACATGAAGTAGTTTAACTTTAAAGGTTGGAAAAGAAGGGGAATCCCAGCAGTAATTCAGCTAAATTACTAGGGGGCTTCTATTACAAGCAATACCATAAAAACCTAGGATCATGTGACCCAGATCCGACCACAGAACGTAATTACAGCCTCTTCTCTAAATTATGATTCAGGCTCAGGAGAGCTGTAGATGCATACGGTATATCTGCATGTGAGTTGAAAGTAGCACAGTGCCATCTTGAAAGAAAAAGTCAGGGCATTTAAAGGTGATGTTTCACTCTGTTAAACAATTTAGCTGTGCTTAAAAGCAGCTCAGTCGACAGCAAAAGAAACAATCCAGTCAGAGCCTGCAGGAATCTGTTCTTTCAGTGATGGCCAGCAGAGCACATAGCAAACAGCATTGGTCAGCTTTCTCCAAGTAAGTACCCATTTAAAGAGTTTTGGGCTTGTAGTATTGAGCTTTATACAAACACCAGTGAATCAAGCGTGAGACAGAGAGGAAGCAAAAACTTGGTGTTTAGTGTATAAAGAAACCAATGTTCTTTTGAGCATTCCCACTCCCCCCCCCATTGCTTCCTTTTCTTCAAAATGGACAGATTAGTACGCTAGGCTTCAGCTCATGTAGTTTAATTGTTCTTCCTCCCAACAAAGACAGCACATGACAAAGTCTTACTTGTGTATACTGTTGCCGCTAATCCACTAAGGGCTTTCAATACGTGTGCTGCTCACTTTGATAGGCACCACTGGGTTGTAAGAAAGCAGAGTTACAAACAATTGAGCTGCAGTTGAGGTCAGGATCTTGTCATGGTGAAGATTCAATTGATGCACTGCTCACGAGAGAACTGTGCTCAACATGCCTGCTCATGTGTTACCAGACAGTAGTCTTGTTGTTGGCTTTAGGTGGACTAGAGTTGAAAACCATTCAGAAATTAAACACACACAAACAAGTCATTGTTTACCTCAGCATTGCCTGATGTTCAGGGTAATATTAATGAGAGTTACACTATCAGTCATTATTGGCATGAAATGAATAGAAATGTTTAAAATTACATTAGAGGAGGATTCTTAGCAGCGAGTGATGTTGTGATGACCAAATAGCTTTTTGTTGAATAATTGGGAAGCAAAGGTTAATTCAAATTGTGAAATTTTAAATCATAGCCAGATTAAGTTGGCACTTTATGTCATGAACTAATTACAATGTTTATTACAGGCATGGGTGGAAATTTTGCCTTTGTGCTCCTGGCACACACTAGGAGTGTCAATTTCGGAATGGGTACTTTCAGCCTGTACATTTTCCATCCAATTTTATCCCAATAATTAAGAAATGGTAGCTCCTTGACTGCAACCTGGACAGGTGACCTCCTCCCTAAGTACTGGAGGACTCACCCATTCTTCCCGATCAACTATAATTTTAAATTCCAGGTGGTGGGTACACCCATCCCAAGGCAGTGGGGTCCTCTTTAAATACACAGGTTAGGCTCTGATGATGTCATCAGGATCTGATCTGTGATTTTAACCTGAAATCTTGAGCAGAGAACCAGCATTGATATCTCATAAGGCCAAACATGTCAGAAACAGGATCCAGGAACAGAAAGGCAAATATGTTTATTTTCAGATCAGGAGGTGTAACTGCACTTCTCTGGACCCCACTAGAAAACCTCAGGTCTCCCTTTCCCCAGGCTCCACCCTTTCCTCCAATCATCTCTGAACCAACCCCCAACCGCACCCCTACCCCACCACTTCCCGACCTAACCATTTACTTCACTGCTAAGGACCATTCCTGCAGATTTCCAGTGGTGGCCTCCTGTCAATATGAATTCTTGCTTCTGCCCAATGTCCAGGCTGTGATTTAGGCAGGAGATTGTTTGAATGTAGAAATGAAGTTTGTGAAGTAGTGTCTCTGGGTCTCAGCATGTCACTTGCACAAATTAAAACTAGGCTTTAGCAGCCAGCCACACCACTGGATGAAGGATTCCATTCTCCCTATGTGAAATGAGCTTAGACACTTCTAACACAGCAACTAGTGAACATGGGCCCACAGTATTTGCCTGCAACGTGGAACTAAATTCACAATCTCATTCTCAAAGGCTGCAAGAAAAGCTGATGTGTGAATTATTTTTTTGAGGTTAGGATGAAGCCAAAACTGTCAGAACTGTGAGAAGAATGCAATTTCTTCTGTATCAGCCCCGTGTTTGCTGACCTGGCACTGCAAATCTGAAATGTAAACTAAGTGTAACATTCATCACCTGTGGAGAACAAAAATCTGCACCACAATTTGCATTTATATAACGCCTTTACATAGTAAAACATTCCAAAATGCTTCACGGGGACATTCTTGGAGAAGGAATTGATATCAAATCACATAAGGAGCTAGAAAAAAGGTGACCCAAATGCTTGGTAGGTTTTAAGGGGCATCTTAAAGGCTGAGAGAGAGACAGAGATGTTTAGGGGTGGATTCCAGAGCTAAGAAGCCAGGCAGCTGCAGGCATAGCTGCCAGCAGAGGGACAAAGGAAATTGGGATGTGCAAGAGTCCAGAATTGGAGGGAAAGGGTCTGAATCTGTAATATATTTTACTATACCATATTTGATCCCATAAATGGTAGGTAAAGAACATGGCGAAATTACAATAAACCCTTCATACGGTAAATTCAAATGTATAAGCAATTCATTGAATTAATATGTTTAAAATTGTTTCTTTGTTGCATTTACCTGGCCATGTAAACAGTGTTTCTACCACACTTGCAGCAAGTTATGATGGTGGATTGGGAGCACATCTGATGAAATTCCCAGGCCTTGTAAAAAGAAATAACTTTAGAAATCCAACACTTCAGAAATTAAGGCTGTATTTAACGTAGGTGATGGAGGGTCTCGTCCGCCATCTGGAGAGCCAGTGAGAACCCTGCATTGCCTCCTTCCTGGAAGGCCCGCCGAGTTAGGTGTCCATCAGGCACTTAAGTGACCATCAAGGCCAGGGATGGAAACCCCGCCTCCTGGGAGCTGCCAGCCAGTCAGAGACTGCTGCTGTGCATTGCAGGCAGCGCTAGCAGGAGTGGTGCTGCTGGTAATGCACCCACCAGAGGCCCAGGATTACAGAGGGAGCCCAGGTCAAAGGTGAGTGAATGTGGAATGGAGGTCACGGGGCAGGGGACATCAGCAGCAAGGGCAAAGGTGTCACCTTTGGGGGGCCCTTCCTGCCCAATGCCGGGTTCTTTGATCAGGCACTAAGTACCTTTGACGAGGGACACCCACCCCTACCCCAGGAGCCCGTAAGCAAAAACCGGGCTTTCTGCCTGGTGACTCACCCACCTGCTGCTGGTTGAATACCAACCACAGCGAGGTGAGGCCTTAAGTAGGCATTAATTACATCAATTTCCCTCTTAAAGGCCTCAGTTGGAGGTAAGGCCCTTGGATGAGCCTTCATGTCCTGGACTTAATCGAGGAAGAGGTGGTAAGGCAGCCGGGCCCCATCCGCCACCCTCTCACCCGATTAAATGCCCCCCATCACCAAACGCAATTGGGAGAGGGCATTAAATTCTGCCTGAAATCTCGCAATGTTGACTCAGTATTGACAACATTGGCACAACATAGATGAGAAATCAGTCAACCAAGAGACAGTATGCCAAGGTTCCACTCGTGATTTAATGCTTTCCAGTATTTTGAAGTGAGATTATAGTTCTAAAGAAAGTCTCAAAGAAACAAAGTCTTTGTTCACTGAAACAGAGAATGTTCAGGGGAGAATCTCATAGAAATGGTATAAAATTACGAAAGATATTAAAATGATATTAAAATGGTAAATAGTGGAAGATTAGTTAAGGAATTGGTAACAAAGGCACATAGACTTGGGGTGATCCTTAGAAGATGAAGGACAAATGTAGATGAATTGTCTTTCACAGAGGGTTATTAGAATATGGAATGATTTACCACAAGTAAATATTGAGGTAGAGACAGTGGTGTAGTTGACCAGTGGGAGCATCACACAAAGTGATCACAGGCTAGGAATAAGGTTACGACACTGAAGTCCTCGTTCTCAGGAATGGACTCCCATTCAGTAAAGGATTTAGTAAATTTAACCTCATAAAATCATTTACATGGAAACATGAATTGATTGTCAGAATGAGGGGAAAAGTTTGTTTGTGTGTAGATCTAATAAAGGTGCTCAGTGTTTTGATTGCTGCAATTTGGTGTAACTAAACAACGTACATAAAAGTTTCACACATTGAATAATTCTTTTTGAACAGATTGAACAATTAAAATTAATTCATATAGATGACAGCCAAATGTGCTCCTTCGGTTTTTGCTCAATTTAACTAACATCCGGCTTAATGCCCTGAAGCTGCTGAAAGCATTGTTTGATGGGCAATCAAAGCAAAGTTTACTTGTGCCCGCTTTATTTTCAGGTTACTGTGCAATATTGTTGCTAATTCAACATTACATTTTTGTCTACAATCAGAAGACAAGGGGAGAGCCCTTTCTTCTTGAAGCTGTTATCTTGTGCCTGTTCAGAAACAGTTTTTCTTTTCAGATTAGAATGTAAAATAAACAGGATATTGAAAAATTAGATGCACTCTAGGCTTCATAAATAAGTAGTTCACATGAGAATTAATAGTTAAAAGCTCATCAAAAGCAGCCACATTGCTAAACAGCTGAATGGACAGACCCCATTGTACAGACTATCATAACAAACTAGGTTTGCCATAGGATGGGAACAAAAGCATTCATTTGTCCTTTGATTTCCTTCCACTAGCCAACATGCCCTGGAGCAGTAATCATATACCAAGATAACTGAGTACAGGCATCGCCTACTGTGTCTCACAGTCCAGGAGCAGATTTTTCATAAACTCTTCATAACTGGTGTAAAGCCGAAGATTTCCAGACAAAGAAACTTGAGGTTCATTGAAATCCAAGTAAATTCAACCCCATTTAGCTCTCAACGTCTCTCCATATGTAACACATTTGGCGATTGAGCAGCTTGAAAAGTTATTTTCATACAGGCAGCGCTGTCCGTTACTGCCCAAAAGTAAAATTGTATCTATAACAGCAACCATTTTGTCAATATTAACAAAACATCCACAACAATAGAAGCACTTTATCACTTCCTAAGGATGTCTCACAGTGCTTCACAAAATGAAGGATGAGACATTGAAGCCAGGCTCTTTTTGTCTGATTAGCCAGTAGCATAAGATTCCATGGTTGCTCTTTTAAGAATGTGGAGTTCTTCAGATATTCTGGACAAGAATCCTCCCTCAGCAAACATTAAGAAACATGGATTAATGCGTAAATTATGTGAATGATTATTTGATCCATGTTTCATGATGTTTGTTGAGGGAGCAATCTTGTCCAGGATATCTGGAGAATGGCTCACTCTTATTGAGCCACATAAGCGGGAAACCTGGCAGGATGACTTAATTAGGTAGGATGTGAAATTTTGATATCTTGACAGCAGACCAAGTTGCAGAGATAAAGACAATGGCTTCTCTGGCATTATGCCAGTGTGTCATGGGTTTGTACTTGTTATACTTTTGCATGCCGTGAATACTCATTAACGTGAAACAGGTTTTTAATAAAGTCTACCTTCATTATAAAGTCAGCAGCACAAAAAAAATCTTGTGGCACCGATTCCCGGTAGTTTGAAGGGACCGGGCACCAGTCGGCTTTGGCAGTTGTGTGTAAGGTCAAGGGAGGAGAGCAAGAGAATGGAATCTTGCATGTAAGCTCGGGACTGGCAAGGGTGAGTTAGTGTTGAGGGGAGTTGTGGAGTGGAGTCGGGTCGTGGTGGAGGGATTCAGGGGAGGACAGACAGTGCAGCTGAGAGCAGGAAGGAGAGAAAGTGAGAAGGGCCTGGCGTCTTGGCTGTGGTGGGAAGGTGGTGGTGGTGGTGGAGACAATCAGTCAAGGTGAGAAAATGAGGGACATAAAATGCAGCATCAGTACTTTCCACATGTATATCTATCTCAGAGTGTTGGCTCGCAGAGTCCTTACAGGGGTTTGAGTTCACCTACAACATTTCAATTATCCCATTTGAGACAAATCTCGGACATTGTCCTTTACAATGCATAGAAGGGAGGGCCAACAGAGCACCAAAGTTCAGCCATGTCCCATAGAGCAGTGAGTACAACACTGGACACCTGCATGAACATTCAATAAAGAGTGAACAAAAAAACACAACATTGTTTCTTCCACAATAAAGGAAATGACCCTAGCTCCCCTGTAACCATAGACGCATGCTAATGATGAGGCATTCCAGTACATTTGGCTCTCTAAATCTCAAAGTACCAATAATGCACACATGAAGAAACTGAAACCAATATAATATGAAATTTAATTTTGAAAATCACCTGGTGCCGCCTTTGTGTTCTCAAGTCTTATGTTAATGGCAATGGAGTTGGGCAGACAAGTTGTGGCTGTGATGCAGAGCCTCCCTGTTTAACCAGGAGGCTCTTTTATAACCCGCCCATACCTGCTGCATTGTCAACTGATGGCAGGTTTCACCAATAAAAAGCTTCCCCCATTGCTGAATCTCATGCCATTGGCACTTAGAATTTTAATTGTAACTGTGTGGGAAAGGGCAAACAGAGAAAGTGGCACCCAATTCCGGTTACAACATCGGGAATGGCACACTGTTGACAGCCTAATTCAAAAAGTGGCATCTCCAATAATGCAGCATTCACTCAGTACTGTATTAGTGGATTAAGGCATGCAGTAGGGCTTGAAATCCATTTTAGTCAGAGGTGAAAGCACTCCCAATCTGAGCCACAATACATTTAATGGTATGCATGTGTAAATTGTATTGGCTGCAATCACAACAAGAACTTGGACTGGGATAGGGAGGACACAGTTTTTGTTGTTGATGTAGGAGCCAATGATATAGGTAGAACCAGGAATGAGGTTCTGCCCAGGGAATCTGAGGAACAGGGTTGAAATTAAAATGTAGAACCTTGCAGGTAAAACTCTCTGGATTGATATCTGAGCTACACACAAATTCTTAAGATGGCTGGGACCAGTGCCCTGGTGAATTGACAAAGTAGGATGGAGATAGGGCCTTAAACTAACGTAGAGGGAGTGGGAGCATTCGAGGTTGAACACAAAAGCAGTAAGAGAAATGTTAAGGTTTATAGAAAGGTGGTTTGGATAAAAGCAAACAAAGTGGGCCAGGAAGGTACAGAGAAAGGTAATGGAACATCAGGGAAAAATTGAAAAAAGCTAAAGGCTCTATATCTGAATGCATGAAGCATTCACAACAAAACAGATGAATTAATATCACAGATAGAAATAAATAGCTGCAAAGTGATTGAGTTTAGAAACTGAATATGCCAGGATACTTGACTTTTAGAATGTAAAAGGAGAGATTAACCCTGAAAGCAGGGGGTGAACCCAAGTGAAAAAGGATGGGATAGAGAGAGTAGAAAGAAAGGATCTTAGTTTGGAAAATCAGGATGTAGAATGAGTTTGAATGGAGCAACAGGGACAGAAAACACTGGTGGGAGTAGTTTATGGCTCCTAACTGTAGTTGTAGTGTTGGGCAGAGTATCAGTCAGACAATTAGAAGTGCATTGGGAGGCAATGGCGTAGCGGTATTGTCCCTGGACTAGTAAGCCAGAGACTCAGGGTAATGCTCTGGGGACCCGGGTTTGAATCCCACCATGGTGGATGGTGAAATTTGAATTTAAAAAAAATCTGGAATTAAAAGTGTAATGTTGATTGTTGTAACCCAGTTGGTTCACTAATGCCCTTTAGGCCGTCCTTACCTGTCGGGCCTATATGTGACTCCAGACCCACAGAAATGTGGTTGACTCTTAAATGCCTGTTGACCCTGCAAAGTCTTCCTTACTAACGCCTGGGAGGGAGTTGCCCTGGGAGGGAGTTGCCCTGGGAGTCCTCAATGTCTACTCCGGACTCCATGAAGTCTCATGGCATCAGGTCAAATGTGGGCAAGGAAACCTACTGCTGATTACCTGCCCTCCCCCAGCTGATGAATCAGTGCTCCTCCATGTTGAACACCACTTGGAGGAAGCACTGAAGATGGCAAGGGCACAGAATGTACTCTGAGTGGGGACTTCATTGTCCATCACCAGGAGTGGCTCGGTAGCATCACTACTGATCGAGCTGGCCCAGTCCTAAAGGACATAGCTGCTGGACAAACATACTTGACCTCATCTGCCGCAGATGCATCTGTCCATGACCGTATCAGTAGGAGTGACCTACACGTTATGGAGATGAAGTCCCGCCTTCACATTGAGGATACCCTCCATCGTGATGTGTGGCACTACCACCGTGCTAAATTTTGAAGAGATCTAAAGACTCAAGACTGGGCATCCATGAGACACTGTGGGCCATCAGCAGCAGCAGAATTGTATTCAAACACAATCTGTAACCTCATGGCCTGACATATCCCCCACTCTACCATTATTATCAAGCTAGGGGATCAACCCTGGTTCAGTGAAGAATGGAGGAGGGTATGCCAGGAGTAGCATCAGGCATACTTGGTGAAGCTATAACACAGGACTACTTGTGTGCCAAACAGCATGAGTAGCAAGTGAAAGACAGAGTTAAGTGATCCCACTACCAATGGATCAAATCTCAGCTCTGCAATCCTGCCACATCCAATCATGAATGGTTGTGGACAATTAAACAACTCACTGAAGGAGCAAGCTCCACAAATATCCCCATCCTCAATGACGGAGGAGCCCAGCACATCAGTACAAAAAGATAAGGCTGAAGCATTTGCTACATTTTTCAGCCAGAAGTGCCAAGTGGATGATCCATCTTGGTCTCCTCTGGAGGTCCCCAGCATTACAGATGCCAGTTTTCAGTCAATTCAATTCACTCCACTTGATATCAAGAAATGACTGAAGGCACTGGATACTGCAAAGGCTATGGACGCTGAAAATATTCCAACAATAGTACTGAAAACGTGCTCCAGAAGTTGCCATACCCCTAGCCAAGCTGTTCCAGTACAGCTACAACACTGGCATCTACCAGCTATGTGGAAAATTGCCCAGGTATGTCCTGTACACAAAAAGGACAAATCCAACCCAGCCAATTACTGCCCCATCAGTCTACTCTCCATCAGCAGTAAAGTAATGGAAGGGGGTCATCAACAGTGCTATCAGCGGCACTTGCTTGGCAATAACCTGCTCACTGACGCCCAGTTTGGGTTCTGCCAGGGCCACTCAGCCCCTGACCTCATTACAGTCTTGGTTCAAACATGGACAAAAGAGCAGAACTACGGAGGTGGAGTGAGAGTGACTGCCCTTGACATCAAGGTTACATTTGACCGAGTGTGGCATCAAGGAGCCCTAGCAAAACTGGAGTCAATGGGAGTCAGGGAGAAAACTCTCCACTGGTTGGAGTGATACCTAGCACAAAGGAAGATGGTTGCGGTTGTTGGAGGTCAGTCATCTCAGCTCCAGGGCATGACTGCAGGAGTTCCTCAGGGTAGTGTCCTCGGCCCAACCACCTTCAGCTGCTTCATCAATGACCTTCCTTCCATCATAAAGTCAGAAGTGGGCAATATCCATGCTTGGGCTAACAAGTGGCTAGTAATATTTGCACCACACCAATGCCAGGCAATGACCATCTCCAAAAGGAGAAAATCTAACCATTGCCTCCTGACATTCAATGGCATCACCATCACTGAATCTCCCACTATCAAGGTCCTGGGGGTTACCATTTACTAGAAGCTGAACTGGACTAGCCATATAAATACTGTGGTACAAGAGCAGGTCAGAGGCTAGGAAACCTATGACGAGTAACTCACCACCTGACTCCCCAAAGCCTGTCCACCATCTACAAGGCACAAGTCAGGAGTGTGATGGAATACTGCCCACTTGCCTGGATGAGTCTAACTCCCACAACACCCAAAAAGCTTGACACCATCTAGGACAAAGCAACCCGATAGATTGCCACCCTATCCGCAAACATTCACTCCCTCCACCACCGACGCACAGTAGTAGCAGTGTGTACCATCTACGAGATGCACTGCAGGGATTCACCAAGCTCCTTAGACAGCACCTTCCAAACCCATGACCACTACCATCTTGAAGAACAAGGACAGCATATAGATAGGGAAAACCACCACCCAGAAGTTTCCCTCCAAGTCACCCACCATCCTAACTTGGAAATATTTCGCCATTCCTTCACTGTCATTGGACCAAAATCGTGGAACTCCCTTCCTAATAGCACTGTGGGTGTACCTACACCACATGGACTGCAGCGATTCAAGAAAGCAGCTCACCACCACCTTCTCAAGGGCAACTAGGGATGGGCAATAAATGCTGGCCCAGCCAGCGAAGCCCACATCCCGTGAATTTTAAAAATTGTATGAAGAATAATGCAGTAACTATGGCGATTTTGATCTTCATATAGACCGGGCAGAGCAAATTTGTAATAATAGTGTGGAGGTAGAGTTCATGCTAGTTTCCGAGATCAGTATGTTGAGGAACAGACCGTTTTAGATATGGGCCTGGATTTTCCGTGCCCTCCGGTGTTGGGCGTGTTCAGTGGTGTGAGCCGACAATATGGCACGAACTGTTTCACAACAGCATGAGACCAGTTCGCGATCATCCACTCAGCCCGCTGATGGTGGGCCTCCTTATCCGACACCGGGGACCTCATTGTAATGCAGCAGAATATCATTATTAGGCCAGCCCGCCGGAATTGTTATCCGCCCTCCCCTCTAGATTGTCCACCCACGTATGCGGGAAAAGACACTGACGTTTTTCACAATAGCACATAGGCAACGTGCACCTTGCGGGCTGCACTTCGCTGGGGACTTCAAGGTCAGCACTCGCAGTCAGCAGTGCCAGTCTTCAGAGACAGCACCCTATCACTTTTAGGGGGTGCTCACGGTAGGTCTCTACCTACCCGATCAACCATATGTGGGTGGCTTTTCAATGGCTGCAGGGCTAAGTCTTGCTTGGCGAAGGTGGAAAAGTTGACTCAGGCAAGGGAAGAGGCTTCAGGATGAGGGCTGTACTGGGGAAGGAGGATAATGTGAGTGGAAGCACATGTTGGTCTGTGCAAGTGGCCTCAAGATGGTGATGCCTGAGGAGGGAGCCTGCAGAAGAAATGAGGTCAGATGGACATGTGTGAGAATGGGTGGTGATGTCCCTTGAGCTGGCAGTGAGTGAGTTGCCAGTGAATGTGTGATGGATTTGAATGAGAAAGTTTGGATTGATGAGATGGTTGCCTTACCTTGGCTGCAGGGATGAGATCATTCATCCACTACCTGCAGTGGGTGGCCAACCTCTTCTGTGCAACATTGGCATTGATCACCACTGCCATCGCCTACCAAGCCGGAGTGGTAATGTAGCTGCCCCTCCTGCAGCCAGAGCGGAGGTAGAGAGCTGAAGTCTTCTTGCCTTTTGCTGCAGTCCTGGGCTGGAAGTGTTGAGTGCATCTGTACTTTAAATGTGTGCCTGGCGTGATGAAGCAGCGAGATGACGATGTGGTAGGCGAATCGGAGCCCACCTGCCATGGAAACAGCATGTTTTCCGGAATGTATAAGTAATGCAGCGGGTTTGGGACGATACAGCATGAAAACCTGCCATCGCGGCCGGTGGGTAAAATGTTGTTTTACCCGCTCGCTACCACACTTATTGCAAATCTGGGAGGATTCCGTCTACAGTATTGCGCAATTGGGCCCTGATCTTCGCAGACAGAAAGAACATGTACATATAATATGCCTGTTTCAGCTAAACAAAATAAGTGATTGCATTTGCTGACTCATTCCTCCGGGCAATGCCTTGACCAATCAGGTTCAAGCTGCCTGTTTTAAATTTCAGCCAATGCTTGGCAGTTAGCTGTCAATTACCGTTGGTGATGCATTCTCCAAGGCAATGCCACTTGCTATCCAATCAGCACTCCCTTCACATACAGTAGAAATTGTTGTTTTCCCCCCTATATTCGTATTCCTGCAAGTGTCCTGATGAGTGCAAGATGAAGAGCTTAGACATGTCTCTTTTTTCAGCAATACCTCATGAAAAAGGATTACACTAAAAGAACATCTGGGGAAGAGTGATCATAATAGAATGCAATTTTATACTGAGTTAGAGAGCGATTTAGCTTAGTATAATACTGTTGCCTTAAATCTGAATCAAACAAACCACTTAGGTAGGAAGAGCAAGTTGTCTAAGGGAGATTGGGAAATGATTAAAAGATATGATGATGCAAGGGTAAGCATTCAAAGAACTAATTCCTAATCAATAATGAACATACATTCCCTCAAGGAATAAAAACCCACGGGAAGAGTGATGCAACCATTGCTAACGGGAAGTTAAACACAGTACTAGTTTAAAGGAAGAGGCTTAAAATGTTGCAAAAAGAATAATAAGCTTCAAGATTGGCAGAATTTAAGAATTCAGTAAAGGATGACCAACTAACTGATAAAGAGAGGAGAAATGAAATGAGGGTATATTAGCAAGGGACCAAAAAAAAATTGCAAAAGCTTTTATACGCTTTGTAAAAAGGAAGATCTTGCAAAAATAAACATGGATCCAACAGAGGCGGACACAGAAGAAGTTATAATGAGGAATACGGAAATAATAGAGACATTGAACAAATACTTCATCTTCATGGTAGGAGACACAAGAAACACTCCAGAAATTGTAGTGAACCAAGGGGTCTAGCAAGAATGAGGAACTTGGAAAAAAATCAACAAAAGCATAGTATCAGAGAAATTAACAGTACTAAAATCTGACAAATCTACATCCCAGGGTTTTAAAAGAGGTAGCTACAGAGATAGTGGACGCATTGCTTTTGATTGTTAAGAATTTCCTAGATTTTTAAATTTTTCCTGCGGATTTGGAAGGTAGCAAACATAGCCCCACTATTTAAGAAAGGAGAGAGAGAGAGACAGAAAAATAGGCCGATTCTCCTGACATCAGTAGTAGGGAAAATGCTGGAATTTGTTATCAGGGATGAGGTGTCAGGGTACTTAGAAAATCATTATGATTGGCAGAGCCAACACACATTTTTGAAAAGGACAAATCTGTTGGAATTTTTGAAGTTATAATTAGTAGTTTAAATAAAGGATAACCGGTGGATGTGGTCTGTTTGGATTTTCAAATCACATTCGATAGTTACCACACAAGTGGTGATTATGCAAAACTAGGACTCATGGAATTGGGGTAATATATTAGCATGGATTGAAGATAGCTTACTGGGCAGAAATCACCGAGAGTAATAAACGGCTTGTTTTCGGGCTGGCAGGCTGTATCTATTCGGTTAACACACAAGTCAGTGCTTGGGCCTCAGCTATTTACAAGCTATATCGATGATTTTGATGAGTGTATTGTGTCTAAGTTTGCTGGAGATACAAAATTAGGTGGGAAAGTAAGCTGCAAGAAGGACATAAACGCTGCAAAGGAATGCAGACAGGTTAAGTAAGTGTGTAGGACCACGGCAGATGGAATATAAGCCAGAGAAGTGTGAGTTCATCTCCTTTGGCAGGAAAAGTTAGAAAAGCAGAATGTTTTTTGAAAACGATGAGAGACTATGAAATGTTGGTAATCAGGGAGGCCTGAGTGGTGTTGCACACAAAACACAGAAATAGCATGCAGGTATAGTAAGCAATTAGGTAAGTAATGGTGCCGTAGCCTTTATTACTAAAGGATTGCAGTATAAAAGTAAAGAAGTCGACTGCAATTGTATAACCATGTAGTTGTAACCTTGGTGAAATCACACCTGGACTATTGTGTATAGTTTTACCCTCCTTACCAAAGAAAGGATATATTTGACTTAGAGCGAGTGCAACAAAGGTTCTTTAGACCGATTCCTCAGTTGAGGGGATTGTCCTGTGAGGAGAGATTAACCAGACTAGGGCTTATATTCCTTGAAGTTTAGAAGAATAGGAGGTGATCTCATTGAAACAAGTATGATTCTTAAAGGACTTGACGAGATAGATGCTCAGAGGATGGTTCCCCTGGTGGGAGTGTCTAGAACTAGGAGTCATAGCCTCAGAATAATGGTTGGACAGCTTTTAGGTCTGAAAGGAGAAATTTCTTCACACAAAGGATTGTGAATCTTGTAGTTTTATACCAAAGAGGGCTGTGAATGCTCAGCTGTTGGGTACATTCAATTCAAACGTTGTTAGATTTTTGGGAATTTGGCAAAGTGGATTTGAGTTTGATCAGCCATGTTCTTATTGAATGGTGAAACATGTTCAAATGGTCTTCTCTTGTTTCTACTTCTTATGTTCTTAATTTGCATTTATATTGTGACTTTAACATAATAACATATCCCAAGACATTTCACAGAAGTCATGTGCAAACAAAGCAATTTGTTGAGTGTACCTATGCCCTTGTTACCTCCAGAAATGAGTGCAGTCAATAGAAAGCCACAAGAGCATTGCACACAAACAAAATGAGAATTTGTTCGCAATAATCACATTGACCTGGAAGTGTTCTAACCTGCTTAGCTAAGAAATCAAAGGAAACAAAACCATCACCAAGAAGAATACAGCTTTACTTGAGAAAAAGTATTCTCCCTCAACTTATGCTTAGAAACCATGTCTAATAACAGCATGTTATTATTCATGGAGAAGAGAAAACGCAGCAAGATGTTAAAGGAGCAACTCATTCACTGTTACCTGCTTTTTGCCCATCAATAAAAGTTAAGGCTACCCCCTGTAAGTTAACATATGGTAGAGCTGGAATGGGTTAATTCACTGGGGAAAATTTTCTCTTGGGCCTTGGCACAAAATGGGTAACACCGCATCAGTCCATGGAAGAGTAAATCAATTAAATTGTGAAATGGGTTGTCAACCATTTTGCACCACTGTCCAAGATCTATTGCACCCTCTATTAATGCTAAATATTTTGTAGCTTACATGCAGCTCAAGAATTAAGAGGCTTTTCCATGTCTAATGACACATGAGGCAGACAAAACATGTTTATATTTGTTTCCATGACTATTTTTTCCTGGGATAGGTTGCCAACCTGTCGCCAGAGACCAAAACTTGAGGACTGTCACTCTGCATCAAGCATGCAAGACCAGGAGACTCTCCCACTCATACCACCTACATTAGATGTATTGAAAGGATTTACAGGTTGTTAATCAACCTATTTTGGCCATATTGTGAACACATCTGTGACCATCAAGTCACAGAGTGCGTCTGGAACCCAAAGTTTCTGGCTCAAGTGCAGGGTCAATACGCACTTCACCATCTCTCTACAGCTGAAGATGTCAGTTTAATTCCGTTAAAATATCTTGCTTCTGGAAAAGACCAGATGGCTTCTTTGTGTAGCTGCAAAGAGTGAGTTGTGCCTTTGGAAAGCTGGCTCTCTGACCTGGTAACCATATGGAATAGAGAATTTTGTGACCACCATAATCCTGAACAGAAAGAAGAGAATGTCTCGATTTAGATGTCCACTTTAAGAATGGGGCGAAAAGCATTGACATGGCTGATTATACTATCAGAGCATTGAAGATTTAAATGAAGATTAGGAAGTTACAATTAGAGAGGATGATTAAATAAAATACTAATTGGGTAGCAATGGCAGTACAAATAGTTGGAATACAATGGAGCTATTTATCAAAACTGGATATGTTAAATTATAATGGCGTTATATAAATGCAAGCCCTTTCTCCCTTTACTAAAGACTACTCAGATGTCAGGAATAGCTTTATTATCTGCAGGGATTAACCAGCAGAAAACTTTGACTAGAGATTAAAGACCGTAACCACTACCACCCGCCCCCATTCTCAACAGAAGCCTCATTGCTGACCACTCAAAGTTATTTTTAAAAGTTACCATTAAAGAAAAAGCACGTGCTTGTGGCAGCAGCTCAGCCAAAATGACAATTGGACGTATGGTAAAATTGTGAATTGGCATCATTCTGGATTCTGGTCTTTATCCCATTTGGTTTGCGTGGCACCATGCTATGTGCTTTTGAAAGTAAATCTCTTCCAAAGTGGGCCAACTGGCTAAGGTTCACATATTTAGGAGGTAATGCTTGGGGTTTATCAATCTGATAAGTGCTCATTCTGAACAAACACACTTATTTTGTTCAAATCCCTTAAGAGCGCATTCACTCAGAGGCAGCTGTAGTATTCTAGGTATGTAGGCCTTTGAATTAAGCTATCAGCAATAGAGTTGTTCTGGGTAGCTTTATAGCTGAGGTTTTGCATAAAACTACTGAAAAGACAGCATGTCAACCCTTGTCTGACCCACCCAATTTAAATCCATAACCAGTCCCTGACTGAAGTTAATTTGGCTTGTCACTCCTACAAGGTCAGACATTTCATCATAGTACAGTAGAACTACTGTATGCAATTTTTAAAACATCATTAGCAGTTTAGCAGTGTTCCAACTGTGTTTTTATTCCATAGGTGGTCTAATTTTCATGTGGTCTGGTTGGTTTTATAGTTACGTCAAGATCATATTCTCTATAGCAACTGCCCCTGGTTTCAGGAGGGGGACAATGAACCTTTATTTTTCCTTTGCTGGCAATCTTGCCTGGTTCTAAATGAAAAACAAATTATGTTTTCCACATTTTGGTGAAGGCAACATTTGTTAAGCTGGAAAAGTTGTCAGATAATCATAATTGCGTTAAACATGCAGCCCAGAAACAGGCCAGTTGGCCCAACTGGTCATGCAGGTGTTCATTGTCCACATGAACGTCCTTCCACTCCTCATCATCGAATCCAATCAGTATAACCCTCCATTCCTATTTCTCTTGCTTCCCCTGAAAGGCATCCGTGCTATTCACCTTAATTACACCTTTTGCTAGCGAGTTCTACATTCTAACCACTCTCTGGGTAAAGAAGTTTCTTCTGAATTCTCTATTGGATTGAAAGTGACTTTTTTTATGTATGTCCCCTAATTCCGGTGTCTCGCCCTAAGTGGAAATATTTTCTCTGTCTCCCCTATCAAACCCTTTTGTAACTTTAAAGATCTCTATCAAGTCACCCCTCAGCCTTTGACTTTTGATTAAATGCTAAAGTGGGGAACCCCGCTCATCAGTGCCACTGGAAAAGCTGCAGATAATGCACCAGTGATTACCCAGCATGTGTTGATAGTGGGTGATGGTCCTCCTTGCTGGCTTGTAGTTGTCAATTTAGGCATTTGTCTTTCTTGAAGAAACATAAACAGAAAATGATTTAATGGTGTTATTCAAGATTCAGATGGAATTAGTGGGAAAATAGAGTTGCCTTCTCTGATTGGGTGTATTCCTGGATGTATTCACCACATGGTGTCCTGCCACAGACAGCCTCTTTCCCATGCTCCCACCATTGGAAAGTAAACACTCTCATTGGGCTGAATTTTCCCATCCATTACAGACAGACTGGAAAATGGGAGGGCTGGCAATAGGCTGGAGAAGGCGTCGGGAAGGGAACCTATTGTCTTCTCGCCACCATGGCATGTTGTCAGTGGTGGGAACTATAGTAGCACAGCCGCCTACGAGTTTAGCCACTTAAGGGCCTAATTAAGGGTCACTTCCCACTCCTACTGGGGTCTGCTGCCACATGGGGAGTTTGCCAGTTAAGCCCTGGCAGCCTTCCAGCAGATTCGTATTCCTTGACTCACGGACGCCGCCCCCCCCCCCCAACGGCAATGGCTGCCTGTGCCCATGATGCCACTGCCATACCCCAAAGACACTTACATGCTCTTCATGGGCACCTTAGCATTGAGGTGACCTTTCCCTTGTGCTGTAGCCTCAGCACTGGCCACAGTTAGCTCTGATGCTGTTGAGGCTACTTAGCTGCTGGCCCTTCGATTGGGGGCAGTCTGCCATCCTTAATTGCATTGTCCTGCAGATTGGCCACTGGTGTTGGAGGGGTGTGGGCTCCTGCTTTCGCCCCTGGTGGCAGGACTTCAGCTTCCTCAGAAAAATTCAGCTGTTTGTTAATTGATTGGATTAATTTTGCCTATTTGTGAGAGGCAGTCTTTTTTTCTCCATCTTCAATAATTTTATAAGTAATAAATTAAATTGTTCAATGAAAAATAAATACAATATGATTTTTTTTCTCCTGCGTTGCTCACTCCTGGGAAATTTCAGGGCAAACCTAGAACATTGACAGGATTTTTCCTTAGGGTTGCTAAAAGGCAAATGGGAAAAGCAATATGGGTTAACTTGTTAGCTATTACTAAATAACCTGTTAATGTATACCAATGTGGTTTACACATGCATCTAGTCAGCTAAGTATTGGTGTTACATCCTTACAAGTCAGGAGTGTGATGCAATACCCTCCACTTGTCTGGGTGAGTGCAGTTCCGACAACACTCAAGAATCGTGGCACCATCCAGGACAAAGCATCCTGCTTGACCGACTTTTCCTCCACTGCCTTGAACATTCAATCCCTCCACCATTGGCGCACGGTGGCAGCAGCGTGTATCATAAACATTGGCCGGGATTTCCCAGGCTTGCTCTGGCGGGACCGGCCGCGGATGATTCGGCAGCCCAGCCAGAAGTTCATTGATTTTAGGCAGGACCCTGCCCGGTGGTGGGCGGGGCTGGAAATCCTTCCCATGATGCACTGCAGCAACATTCCAAGGTTGCGAGCAGTGGATACAGAATACATGATCTTTCAACAAGCCTTTGGCAATGTAGAACACAGTGAACTATTAAAGAAGATTAAGAGGTACGTTGGTACAGACTGCATTAAAAACTAGCTGGATGACAGGAACAGAGAACCGGAGTATTAAGGAGTTAAGGACTGGAGTCCAAATTTTCAGACAATATGAAAATTTAAAAAAAGAATGAATAATTCTGAGGACCAAAGGAAACTACAAGAGGACATTAATAAAATAGTGGAATAGGTAAAAATGTGGCAGATGGAATTCAAAGTCAGTAAATGTGAGGTGGTACATTTTGGTTTTAAAAAATAAAAGTACTGTAATATTTATACTTACAGAGTAGGAAAAAAGCTGGATTAGTAGCAGAAAGGAATTTGTGGGCTTCAGGCTCATAGAACATTAAAAACACCACCTCAAGTGGATAAGACCATAAAAAAGGCAAATGGTTTTATGGCAAGAGGTAGGGAATGCAAAAGTCCAGATTTTATGGTGAATCGATAGAAAGCTTAGTCCCAATCCAGGGACTTGAACATGTACCCTGGGCTGGTATTAACATTTTATCCAAAAGACTTCTGACAGGATAGATTATGTGCTCAAGCCTCTGAAGTGGACCAAGAAACAAAAAACTAAGGGGTGCTACACTGTCAGAGGTGCTGCCCTTTGGATGAGATGTTAAGCTGAGGCCACTTCTCAGGTAGACATAAAATATCCTATGTCACTATTTGTTGAAGAGCAGGGGAAGTGTCTGTGGCTTATATTTATCCCTCAGCCATTAAAATTGGTAATGCAGATGGTCTGGTCGTTATAAATAACTGTAAATCAGGAATTGGAAGGGAGGGAGGAACTCGGGGAAAATTATAATCACCAGGGAAGTGGTATTGATTAACTCTGAGCTGGAATCGCTGGGTTTGGGTCCCACCTCAGGACTTGATGACCATGGAAGTTGTGTTCATAATGTTTTTTTTAATCGAAATGGGATGTGGGCATTGCTGGCTAGGCCAGCATTTATTGCCCATCCCTAAATTCCCGAACAGGTTGATTATCAGCTTGTAAATCCTTCCAATATGCCTGATGACAGGCAGTAAGAGCAGGAGTTTCCTGGTCAGCCATACTGCAGAAGGCAATGGCAAACCACTGCAGTACTTTGCCAAAAATAATCATGGACCAATCCAGTGGGAGTTCAATGTCGTCAGTGCGCTCTTAGGGCAAGGTTCCTGGAGGAAGAGATTGGTTAGACCATACATATATGTTCTACTAGTAGTGCCCTTAAAGGGACACTTGTGCCGACTCTTGTTGGGTGGCACTGGTGCCTTGGTGTCGCCCTTATTGGTCAGTCAAAATTATTATTTTGGGATATGTTGCCTGTTTTACTGTTTTGTGTTATGAACTTCTGATTATTGGAATCATTCTGCTATTTACAGGTTCCTTAATAGCAAATCCAAGTACAGTGCCACACCCTGTGACTTTCTCTTTTCTCTGTATATGTTTTACGTAGGGCTCCAAATGACTTACCGATAGGATTCATCATTTAATAAAGTAATATTCAGAAGCTCTATCACTGAATGAAAAACCGTGCATGAAGGAATGGAATCTTTGAACTGATGAGCCAAGTTGACTTGGCCCAACAATGGTTACTATGAGAGAGTGAACGTTAATAATATTCACAATGAATTCTCTTCTGTCTGCAGAATGACCAGTCAGCGGACAGATGATGATGAAGAAGAACTCGCTAAAGAACGGCGTCGCAAAGCTCGTCAGGAGCGGCTGCGGGAATCTGCACTCAGCCAGGATACTCTGGAATTCAATTCCCAGAACAGGTAGAGAGGGAAGGTTGTATTTTGTGGGCTGCAGACAGCGGGGCAAGGCCATGTTTCCAATTCTCAGACTCATGCTCCCTTTGATTGGTGCTCCCAACTGGGAGGGCAGGATCAGTGAACACACCCCCCGCCGAAGTAACCCAGCTTGAAGCACAGAGGGAAAAACATAACTGCAGCGCTAGACTGGGTAAAGCCAACTTCTTTGTAGCAATTAGTGCATGATTGAATGGGCTATAGGGGCAAAGTGGGCAGTGGGTCTAATTGGATAGCTCTTCAAAGAGCTGGCATAGGCACACTGGGCAGATTGGCCTCCTTTCTGTGCTTTATCATTTTATGATTTACATTTTTTGCTTTCCTGCAGATCACATCTATATGGCCAGAGAATGACAACCCGTCGCCATTCAGGCTGTCCCATTCAGCCATGTTGCAATGAGGTGTCATGACCTCCAGTACATCCCACCAACTATCTCTTAGAGGAGGCAAGACTATAGACAATAAAACCCTCTAGTTTTCTTGATATTTTTCCTGAAATGGTCCAGTTTATTTTGTTAGTTATAAAAAATATGCATTAAAATGTGATAAGTTAGTCGGGGTTCTGCTCCAAATCATTATAGAGTCATAGAGGTCTACAGCACGGAAAAAGTTCCTTCGGCCCATCGAGTCTATGCCAGTCAAACAAGTACCTAACTATTCTAATCCCATTGTCCAGTGACCCTCAGCTGTGTGCACAATCGATGCCAGCTGAGATCAGGATTTGGCTTGACTGTGAAGTTTCCCGTGGTGGAATAGCTTGAGGATGACCACTGCCTCAGGTCGACATGAAAAATAGTTCCTTGGGTTACGTGTGAAAAAGCAGTTGTAACTGCTGGAGCTTATTCCACTATTACTCAGTGTGCTGTGGCCTGCTCTCTGGGTTCTCTTGATTTCTGACATGACCTGTCAGTTGGGACCACCCTCCCTCTCCCTCCTCCAGCTCTCTCCCCCCGCTCTCTACCCCCTCTCTCTCCCCCCCTCTCTTTCACCCCTCTCTCTCCCTCCTCATCTCTCCATCTCTCTCATCTCCCCCTCTCTCTCTCCCCACATTTCTCTCTCTCCCCCACTGTCTCACCCCTTCTCTCTCTCCTTCTCTCTCTCTCCCTCTCTTTCTCTCCCCCTCCCTCTCTCTCTCCCCCCACTTTCTCTCTCCTTCCCCCCCACCTTGCTCTTCCCCCTCTCTATCTTTCTCTTTCACTTTGTGACCTGCTCTCTGGCCTTTCTCTGGCTTTTTGTCAAAGCTATTTCCCTTTGTGGCAAATTCTCCTGCTTCTGCTGAGCTGCTTCAAATGTAGTGTTCGTCTTATCTGCAATACTACAGCATTTGGGGCAAAGCTGTCAAATACTTGGGGGGTCTCTGCATTCTTTTTCCTCAACTCTGGGCTCCCTGTGGGCACTTACCAGCTGTGTCCTGAGAGTCTCTGAGTTGGAATTTTAGCTGCCGTTGCTCACTTGCTCTCCCACTAAAACTCAGCTTATTCCAAAGCACACACCCAGCCCAGCATTGGTCTCTGCCTTTATCCCAAACTCTTGCTGCCTTGCTCAAGTTCACAGTAATTCTTGCGTTTGCCATATCAGTTCAAGCTCCACCGCCTGCACTCGTCCAATGTCCCTGTCCATGGTTTCCATTCCCTGCTACCTTTTTTCCTGTTGTATTCACTCCTGTATTTTCTCGATTACTTTTTACAACATGTCTCACTGCCTTATTTTATATTTTCTTTTCCCATGTCCTCATTTCCCGTGCATTCCAAAGATGCAGACACCATCTGGTATCACCCCCGCTCAGCCGATTCCCAAGGGCTATTATCCTGGCCTTTCCCACATTAAAGCACTGTGCTTTACTCCACTGCCTGTTATGATATGTTAGTGAGGTGCAGCTCTGCTATAGGTGGGTTTCTAATTAGACAAGGCAGCAGTAACTCGCGTTTCTATAGTGTCTCCAATGTTGTGCCAATCTTCACTGTCTTCCAGGTTCATTTCCTGAATGACTGCCAGCACCTGCTTCAGTCACATTGTCCCTCTCCTTTAAGAGATGCAGGTTAGCTTTAAGTGGTGCCAGTAGGTTATGATTTTGGTGCCCTTGCTGATGCATGCAGCCAGTGAATAGCATGGTTAGCACTGTCTGAACACATCAATTATTCAAATGAGCGGGCAGTGGGAACTCTAATGCCTACATTACACTGAACAGGTGAGGGTTAACCGCATATTCCAATCACTGAGCCTGTTTTTGGGGGCTATCTAATTTCGCCCCCACTGAGAATAAAGGGCAATAAATTGGGCTCATGATATTTCCAGTTTGTCCAAACAGGTTTTCCTGCTGCTACCTCCAGATTTTGATGCCAAATTTAATGATTCATTGCTCCTACACAGGGCTGCACGTGATGGCACTGCATTTTAGGAATATGTGCACGTCCAACTCATAACATTGTATAATTCACTTGATAGAAAATTGTGTGCGCCACAAATCAGGTGCATCCATTGCATTATGTGAGCTGCCTATATGCTTTCCCATCCCCCTACATTTTGTTAATCTGTAACACTGGCCCCAATTTAGGTAAAAGTCAGAAAAGCCACTCATTGTAAAAGAAACATATGAAATATGATCCATTATAAGAGGATTAGGCAGCATACAAATGTTGGCAGGTGCTGCCTGACTCTCTTCGGGTACAGCAAGCAATAAATAAATGAATAATTGGAACACTTTCTGCTTGGATCTGGCCTTTACATTTAAGTATTATGAATGGATGGAGAAAGTTTACAGCTTTCAATGTGAAATGATTTGGGACATTGGAATTCTGGACTTAGATCAGGTGAGTGTTTATCTGAAAAAAAACTGTACTACACTTCAGTTGTAGTATCAGACACGATATAAAAATAAGGGGTCTCCCATCTGAGAGAGAATTGAGAAGAAATGTATTCTCTGAGGGTTGCGAGTCTTTGGAATTCTCTTTCCCAGAGACCAGTGGAGGCAGGGTCATTGAATATTTTTTAAGCTAGAGTTAGGTAGATTATTGACTAACAAGGGTGTCAAAGGTTATCGGGGGTAGGTGGAATTTGGAGTTGAGGCCACAGTCAGATCAGCCTTGATCTTATTGAATGGTGGACCAGGCTTGGGGGGCCAAATAGCCTACTCCTGCTCCTAATTTATATGTTGGTATGCCCATGCTCACATAACCAGTTTAATGTTGAGGGAGTGGAATCCCTGTCGGTTCCAGCATAGACATAGTTGACTTGAGATGGTTGCAAAGTGATGTTTTGTGCAGTCAATCGCACTGTGTACTATGGGGAACCTGCATCCTAACAAAGCCAGATGCTCACTCCCCATGCTTGTCTCTGGCAAGAGAGGATGAAATACATTTAGCTCTCATTTGTTACAGAGCTTCAGTGACCTTCCTTATGCAACAATGAGCAGCAAACTGTAAGATGTTGCAAATATCTCCTGGAAGGAGCCAGACTTATTAAAAATGTGTTGCTTTGGTGACCTTCACAGTCACTGGCAATGCTGCACTTGCCCTGCATTAAGGTGGCAGTGTTCAGTGAAGACATCTTTACTGAAGTGTAGTTGTGTTACACATTGTCCCTTGCTGAGGTTCAGGGAGGACAATTGACCTCTGAACACCTTGGGTGGGTATGGCCTCCTGCTGCGAGCTCTGGTCTCCCTCTTCCTCCTCCCTCTTCCAGTAGCTTGTCCTGTTCTGTATCGCCTTTGTTCATTCTCCAAGTCATGCTGTATTCGAAGGGGAATGGCTACTAATGCAACTGGTTTATGCAGAAGCCTTGAAGTCAGCACAAGGTCATTCTGCACTGGCCACACCACACCCTAAACTTTGGTAACATTAAACAACTATGGAAAGCATCAAACACTAGAAGGCTTATAGCAATAGCCAGAAAAATAAAATTCATCAACTAACCCGCAGCAGTTGATGATCCCTTTAAATAATGCTGATAGAGGAGGGGGGCAGGAGGAGGGTCCTTCCTGCTGCTAAATACATCTTAAGCTGTATGAAGTTAAGAGACGGCATAATCTGCTGGCTCTGCATACTTTCAATGGGCAGAATTACCTGGAAAAACTCAGCAGGTCTGGCAGCAGCGGCGGAGAAGAAAAGAGTTGGCGTTTTGAGTCCTCATGACCCTTCAACAGAACTGTTGAAGTTCAGTTCTGTTGAAGGGTCACGAGGACTCGAAACGTCAACTCTTTTCTTCTCCGCCGATGCTGCCAGACTTGCTGAGTTTTTCCAGGTAATTCTGCTTTTGTTTTGGATTTCCAGCATCCGCAGTTTTTTGTTTTTATATTTATTTATACTTTCAATGGGCGTTCACTACATAATTCACCAACAGGGCATTCGGTGCAGTTGGCATAGAGGGGTCATTGAAAGGGCATGAGTAAGACCTTTTGAACTTACTTTTCTAGAGGTTCCCAAATCCAGACCATGGTCCATAATACCTCTTAGGGGCCGTGAAGCATGAGTCATGGAGAAGCTCACCCAACTCCTCAAAAATTGTAGGCAGGGGAGGGGGTGGGCGAGCACTGTGAGGAGGTGCCTAACCCCTGGAATGGAGCCAACCAGATTGGGAGTGCAGGGTCCAAGCTCGCCACCTGCATCCTTATCCCACGATGGCAAAAGTTGCTCGCACCAGGAATCAGCGCCCACCCGTAATTTTTAAATGCACCCGGAGTTCTGCCAATTCTGTGAAAATCTGGGCCTTAGAATTCATATTTTATGATTGAATTAGTGAGCATCCAGCGATGCGCTGGTTAAAAATGTAAGTTATGTTCGACAAATGTAATAGAAGTAACTAATTGCATATATAAAGGAATAAAGGAGGTGTGGTGCATACAGATGTCCAGAGCGTAGAGGTTATGGGCAGAAGGTTAGCCTGCCTCTTTCTTCCCCAAATCAACATTTCTGGTGGAAGGAAAATAGAGCAGACACTAGGAGGACTTTACAATTATGAAGGGTGAATAAAGAAAGACTACTTTCTCTGGTTGGGAACTTATTAACAAGGGATCATCAGCTTGAAATTGGCACCAGAACAGTCCAGTGAGAAGTTAGGATATTCTCATCCAGAGGGTCGTTGAAGCTTGGAATGGTTGGCCACAGGGAATAGTTGAGACAGAGACCTTCAGATACTTGGAGGGAAGAGTAAATAAAAGGCAAAACATAGAAAGACATAGGGCTATGGGAAAAGAGAAAAAAGTTTGGGAATAGTTTTGGATTACTTTAGGGAAGAGCTAGTACATAAACAATGGGCCCAATGGCTTCCTTCTGTGCTGTAAACCTCTCGATATAGATCTTCTAGGACTGCTAACTATTATTGAATAGAAATTGGTACTAAATAATGCCCAAAACATATGTGGACCTCACCCCTCTGCTATTTTAATAACATATTTAAATTAATCTTTTTATATATAAGTTCTGCTTTATTGCAAAGAATAGTTTAGATGAAAACAAGATTACTGAAGCTACTCAAAAGAAAGAGAATGATGGACTGCTGAGGCCATGTTTATGCCTCAGTTCAGCTGTAGAGGCCAGTCCTTTCCATGACAGTGGAACGAGAGAAATGGTCTGGCAGCAACAACTGTAACCAGGAGCTGCTGAGGTTATGGAACAAATGTCAACCCTTTCCTCGTTGCAACCCCCCACCTTAATTGTCTTTTTCTTGCTGTACTTCATAAATATAAGGACTAATTTTTTGGGTTTGTACTGCCAGTGAGGAATTACGGGTGCTGACTGTGTGGGGTGAAAAGCGCAGGCACTCGGCCTTTGATTTGTGGATCAGCTGGAAGCAGTCTGAGTGCAGAAAACTCTACAAGTTTTAAAATTGTACAAATTTAACAAAATGGCAGTTATGTAAGCTACAGCTTCCCTACCCTTGACAGCATTGAAAGGAACAGATTTGATTTTTACAATGTGCAGGATCCACCGAGTCTCAGGGCTTCCTCTCCACCCACCTTTTTTTTTGGGCATTAATGAATTTTCCATGTCCTGTTGCTGGCCAGCTACAGAATTGTGGTTAGAGACTGACTACTTTCAGCAGAACCATAAGATGCTTTGAGATCATAAAGGGAGTGCTGTAAAAGTCTGACGGTGCCAGGGTGATTTATAGTAAAAATTAAGGATATCCTTTTCTAAAACCAGCATTTTATTAGTCACTAAAGTACAACCAAATAGAAGACCTTTGAACTGTCAGGAATTTACAGGGAGGAATAAGTATGAGTGTTATCATCCCAAAGGGAATTGGAAGTGCATTTGCCAAAGAAGATTATAAAAGAATATTTGGAAAGATCAGGGAAGTGGGAGTTCAGTGGGCAGCTCCAATCAAAGAATCAACACAGTGTGGACGCCCTGGGCCGAGGGAGCAGCGCAGACACCCTGGGCCGAGGGAGCAGCGCGGACGCCCTGGGCCGAGGGAGCAGCGCGGACGCCCTGGGCCGAGGGAGCAGCGCGGACGCCCTGGGCCGAGGGAGCAGCGCGGACGCCCTGGGCCGAGGGGCCAGCACTGACGCATTGGGATGAATGGCCAACTTCTGTGCAGTAATTTTCATGAAGTGAACCCTCTTTTCCAATGATATTATAAATTCCAATGCAATTAAATAAAACCTGGCACAGCTATCGCAGTCTGGAAAAATATATATACATGTTATTTTAATGGTTTCCCTGGAAACTGGGAGTGGGCAACTGTCACCACCAAGGTACCATGAGAAATTCTTAGCTGTTTTCAACCAGCCAGAGTAAAGAGCTGGCTTTGGAGGGTTTCCTTTTTTGTCTTACTTTTCCCTTGTTACTTCTGAGTAGCTGTCAGGGTATGTGTCTGCGGATGAGCAGCCTGTTGTCTCCTTTCAATGGGAGGAATTTCACAAGCCACGTTCCCATGATTTCCCTGCATGGGTTTTCTGTATGGGGCACCAGTTCCCAATCTTGTACTCTGGGGATTTATTCTAACTGAAATGATTGCACAAGGTATTCTACAGCCCATTGATATAAATCTGAAATGTGGTGTCTTAACAGCACAAAGGGTATTGCAATTCCCAAGATAATAATGGACAGGAAGGCTGTTCAACCCATTTAAATCATCCACCCACAGAGATCTGCAAGACCCAAGAACGCAATGGTTTCTTGAAATATTCCAGGATTGTCACCTTCACTACACTTCCTGGTAGATTGGCCCAAGTGTTCCTTGCTCATAATGCGAATATGAATTTGTTGATATCAATCCTAAATGTACCTTTCACTAGCTTGATCCTGTGTCTCCTTATGCAACTCTTGCAATTTACCTTTAATATTCCCTTATCCATCTTATATCCCTCTATTATATCACCACTCAGAGGCCTCCTTCCCAGGGTTGAAAATCACAGGTATCTCCTGTCTTTCCTTATAACCCAAACCTCTGATGCTAGGAATCAGCCTCTTCTCTGCACTGCCTCTAGAGCTTCAATTGTGCCTGTAGAGCTTCAATTGTGCCTGTTGTGAACCACGAATTGGAGACAGTACCCAAAGCGTGGATTGAGCACTCTAAAGTATTAATTTAAGTTGAAAGGAATTAAGCTCTTTTCAAAATGGGACAATGTTCTTTCATTTTTGCCCTTTTGAAAGGTGCATTTTAAAAATATTTTTGAATGTAAAATAATACATTGAGTCATACGGACTCAAAACGTTAACTCTGTCTTCCTCTCCGCAGATGCTGTCAGACCTGCTGACTTTTTCCAGCTATTTTTGTTTTTGTTTCAGATTTCCGGCATCCGCAGTATTTTGCTTTTATACATTTAGGGAGTTGAGCAGCACAGATCTTGGACAGAAATCTAAACTAATGTTAATGTGTTTGAGTCTAAGAACTAAGAGTTTCTAGTTCTTTTAAAATAGCAGAAATTTCCTTTACTCAAAATTTAAATCTGAGGCATCAAAGTTAAATATTAATGTGCACTATGATTTTGGTTGCAGTGGTTCAGACTGAACTTTGAGTAAAATAGACTAGGGCATAAGCTAAGCCCACTTTCTGAGAAGCAGTTTGCTCATCTTTTTAGCTAAAAATACCACATAATCTTTGGTCTCTACTGCTTTGGCTTCACTAGCCAATAACAATAGTAGCTTCTTATTGAAGCATGTGACTGTTGTGGTCTACTTTGCAGAATATTAGAACAGTGGTGCAATGACATAGAGTTGAGGTTGCCTTTTCTCACTTCAGTAGCACTGATAACGAACGTTATAGACCTGTTGAAAAGTCTCTCTTTCCAAAGTATTTTTAGAAGGTGTTGAAACTTTAAATTAAAACAACATCTGCAGAATCCAAGTCAATAAAATCAGATGTCTCTGGATAGCAGCAGGATGTCAGCTAACCCAGCCAATGCTTGGATAAGATTCCCAGAATAGTTTGGGAACTTGCTCTGGATTTCGGCCCATGAGCTTTATGAGGGAGACTGAGAAACAACATAAGATTCAGATTGCAGCATTCTGTTGATTTAAAATTGTTAGAAAACCAATTAGTGGCAACGCTTGGTTTAAAAACAAAATTTGCCAGCTTGTGCTTGATTCTGGTTATAACCCTGTTCCAATTCTGCACACGATAGTGAAAAGAAAATTTCATCAGAACCCATTTTGAAAGTGAGTTGGGTCAACCATGTGAGGTAGCTGAACATTTGCCATTGAAAGGATATGATCATGGGAGCACCCTAAGACAATGACTGTATTCACTCACAGTAATTCAGTTGGTCAGGCAGTATCCATGGATAGAGGATGGTAGGGTTAACATCAGATGAAAGATTAGGACCTGAAATGTTAACCCTGCCCTCCTCTCTCCACGGATTCTGCCTGACCTGCTGAGTTCTTTCAGCATTATTTTTATTCTTTCATGGATGTGGGCATCGCTGGTTAGGCCAGCATTTTTTGCCCGTTCCTAATTGCCCTTGAGAAGATGGTGGTGAGCTGTCTTCTTGAAGTGCAGCAATCCATGTGGTGTAGGTACACCCACAGTGCTATTAGGAAGGGAGGTCCAGAATTTTGACCCAGCGACAGTGAAGAAACAATGGTATAGTTTCAAGTCAGGATGGTGTAGGACTTGGAGGGGAACTTGCAGATTGTAGTGTTCCCATACATCTGCTGCCCCTGTCCATCTAGGTGGTAGAGGTCGTGGGTTTGGAAAGTGATGTCGAAGGATCCTTGGTGAGTTGCTGCAGTGCATCTTGTAGATTGCACACACTGCTGCCACTGCATGTTGGAGGTAGAGGGTTTGAATGGTGAAGGTGGTGGATGGGGTGCCAATCAAATGGGCTGCTTTGTCCTGGATGGTGTTGAGTTTCTTCACTGTTGTTGGAGATGCACTCATCCAGGCAAGTGGAGAGTTTTCCGTCGCAATCCTGACTTGTGCCTTGTAGATGGTGGACAGGCTTTGGGAAGTCAGGAGATGAGTTAGTCACTGCAGAATTCCCCAGCCTCTGACCTGCTCTTGTAGCCATGGTATTTACTTGGCTAGTCCAGTTCAGTTTCTGGTCAATGGTAACCTCCAGGATGTTAATAGTGGGGGATTCAGCGATGCTAATGCCATTGAATGTCAATGGGAGATGGTAGGATTTTCTGTTGTTGGAAACGGTCATTGCCTGGCACCTGTGTGGCACAGATGTCACATGCCACTTTTAAGCCTGAATGTTGTCCAGATCTTGCTGCATATGGGCAGAGACTGCTTCATTGTCTGAGGAGTCACGAATTATGCTGAACATTGTGTAATTTTGTGTTTCTATTTCAGAATTTTCCAGCATCTGTAGTATTTTTGCTTTTTGACAACATTCAGTTCTCTTGTGCTGTTAGACCCGTCTGATCCTCTTCGCCAAATTTAAATATTTCAAAGAGGCTTGGTCGTGTTCTGAAACTGCCGGAATTACCCAGTTATCCTCCTGAACGTCCACACTCAAACATAGACTGACACGAGACTATAAAGGGCACCCCTAAATTGGACTATCAGGTGGAAAAGTAACAATCAAAAATTATGTAATCAGAGTTTTAAAAGGGGGTTTGTTTTGTTATGGATACTCCAATGACAGGCACCAACATGTCATGAAAACAAAATTTTAGAAAGTCAGCGACTGTTCATGAGCAAAAGGATGTTTTGTCTCCTGGTTCACATTTTAACAGTAGATAATGTATTTTGATATGTATGCGGAGTAAGAGAGAGAGACTTTCTTTCTGTACAGTATAATATGGAGTCCTGAACTTGAAGTCATGCAGGTTGGATTACACTGAGTTCTCAAAGCATATTTGTATCCTCTAGTATAATTTGTTAAAGGGCGTTGGCTTGATTTTCAGTCTGTATTGGACAAGCTGATGTCAGCTGGCCAGCGATAAGAGTGCTGAGATTGGCCTGAATACCTTAGTTTAGGGTGGGATAAAGCAGAGACTCCCAATGGCTATTCAGTAACATATGTAAGAATTGGTTTTTTTTGGACAATGGGTCAGGACAAGACTTCCCTACTTCCTTTTGAAGGTGCTGACTTCTTGCTGAAATACAGTTCCATGGGCAACAAATACCTCTTGTACTTTGTAAAACTGCCGATCTTCACCATGACACCAGGGGTCAGTACACTACTCCAACATGAGGGGGCAACTCAGCCGAGCCTTCCAAAGGAAAGTACTGCAGGTGTTGGAAACGTGAAATAAAAACAGAAATTGCTGGAAATATTCAGAAGGTCAGGCAGCATCTGTGGAGAGAGAAAAACAGAGTTAATGATTCAGATTAATGATGTTTCATCAGAACTGGGAAAAGTTGGAAATGTAGAAATTGGTTTTAAGCAAGTGAAAGTGGGGAGGATGGAGAAAGAATAAAGAGGTAGGTCTATGGTAGGTTGCAAGACAGGAGAGATTAAATGATAAAAGAGTGGCAGTGTGGGGCCATAGAGAGTGATCATGGGCCAAGTAAAGTGCCTAGAGGAGGTGTGAATGACAAAATCATGAATAGTTGCCATCCAAAAGTAAAATCGAGAAAAATGGGAACAAAACCAAAACCTGCAATGAAAAATGGAAAAAAATGGGGGGGGGGGGCAGTCTGAAATGATTGAACTCAATGTTGAGTATGGAAGGCTGTAAAGTACCTTTTTGAAAGGTGAGGTGTTGTTATTTGAGCTTTCGTTGAGCTTCATTGGAATGCTGCAGGTGACCAAGGTCAGAAAGGTCGGTGTGAGAGCAGTGTGGAGAATTAAAATGACAGGCGGCTGGAAGCTCAGGGTTACACAAGCGGATTGAATTGAGGTCGTTTTCAAAGTGATCACCCACTCTGTGTTTGGTCACCCCTGTGTAGAGCAGGCTTCATTATAATCAATGAATATAGTCTACTAAATGGAAAGATACATGCTTACAGCTGAGTTTGATCCTGTCCACCACAAACAGATACGTTTACAAGAGAGTTCATGGAAGTTCAGGCTGTTTTCCAATCTTGGGAGCATTAACTAATGGCCAACTCACCGACCTGATGAAGTAATTTTCCTCAGCACTGGCTGACAATCAAACTCGGGACTTTCCTGTTCTGTGTGGCTACTTACTTACTGAGTACACTGTATACCCACTCAGCCATCTGAGAAGCTTTCAAACAGTTGCTACTGGAACTAGAGATACAGGAATCATTTTCAGTTCAGTTTGTGGATGATTTGGTGCATTTAACCTCAAATTATGTTACTTCATGCAGACATTGAAATGAATAACACTTCTCTTTCACTATCCTGACAGCTTGTTGCATTATGACAAAGAAATGTGAAGTGTAAAAATCCCACTGATTCATCTTGATGTGCAGTGTGTTCAGGAATGAAACACATCATCTGACCTTTATCAGTCCCTGTGCACTGATCACATAAACACAACGTTTAGCAAAGCTGTGTTCCCAGAATGGAGTCTCGTTATGTGGGAGCATGAGTCAGAGATAGGGCTATAACATCACAGTCCCAACTATGATGCTCATGCAGCTTCCCACACAAGGCAATGCGCCAAAAATGAATTGCTGTTGAATTGTCCAGTGGCAATCATTTGATCGTCATTAGATTGAAGTCAATAAGTAATTAAATTCTACTCAAGATCATTGTACATTATTCATAACATGTTGTTGATTTGGGGGCGAGCATGCCATTAGTTTTTACATAGAATTTATAACACAGAGAAACAGGGAATTTGGTCTGTGTCAGCGTTAATGCTGCACATGAGCTTTCTTCTGCCTTACTTCATTTAGCCTAATTGATATATCCTCCTATTTCTTTCTCCCTCATGTGCTTACCTCACTTTCTTTTAAATGCATCTGTGATGTAGAACTTCATAACAGAACCCAGACCTTTGACATTCAAGTAAACTAAAACCAAAGTTGAAACCTGATGCTAAAATGGAAAAGAATTAGGAAGGGAATTGGGGGGGAAGGGAGGTTACATAGGATAAACAGCACAGAAACAGGCCCTTCAGCCCAAATAGTCCATGCTGGTTAAGCTGCCATCCATTGCTGGAGAAATGAATTGCTTGGATGCATGTTCATGCCCAATTTACACTAATTTTATAGTGAAATCGCACCACATTGACACAACTGTGTTAGAAATGCAAAATGTTGAAGTATTTCCCACCTCAGAAATGCTCTAGTCTCTGCATAATTCAATGTATGGAGCACAGCAATGTGAGACTTCAAGAGGGGAGAGCTTCCTACTTCTTGGGTTTGACACTGCATCAATTATATTCCATTGTGGTGACAAACCTGATTCAAATGGTTTTTGTGTGTTTCCCTGCCCCCTTAAATATATTGACAGTGGAATGAGTAGCTTGCATTGTAGAGAATCCTGCTTCAGCATTCTAAACATTTAAGTGTAGCTGTTGGGAGTGGGACTCTGTGGAAACTTGCTCCCCTGCTGGGCAAGAAATGTGCAGTGGAAATGGACAACAATAAACTCTGCCTTCATGTAGCACCTGTAGTGTGGAAGAATGTTCTGAAGTGCTTCACAAAGGCATAATCAGAAGGTCAATACTGAGCCAAAGGAAGAGTAAGGAAAGGTTTAGTCAAAGAGGTGAATTTTAATAGGCTGTTGAAGGATGACAGGGAGGAAGAGGACAGAGGGTTTTATGGAGTAGGCAGGCAAAGACTTCAGGAAGGAGCAGGGCGGAAGGGTATTGGGAGGCAATTCATAAACATGGGGCCTAAACAACTCAAGACATAGCCACACATAATGGGGCAAAGAAAGGAAAGATGTTTAAGATGCCAGACTGAAACTGCCATTTGGCTCCCAGTCTATGGTATAATGCACCATTTGATGCATATTTCCTTCCAGCTGAATATCAGAGAACAGATGCCTCTTAAACTTTGTACTAACTCAGCAAAAACAGTGAAAGCATCAATTACAAAAATTCCTCTCACCCACTAGGCAGATCAAAAGGAGCGAATGCATAGCCACTGGACCATTAATGGAAAATGGAATGGATCAAACATTTCCCTTTTCCACTCTGCTAGAGAATCAATTTATTTAAATGAATTGTTACAAGACCACAGAGAAAATCAAATGGATAGGCTACAGGAAATACTGCAAAAAGGAACTATTTAAAGCAAACCTACTTGTGACTTGATTACTGTTGGTGATACAAGAAGGTCAGAAAGGCGCATAGTAATGGGGGTAATCTTTTAACTGATTAATTCAAACATACCGACCAGTTTCTCAATTCTTCATTAGAGGTTAATAAACCATCTAATGTATTTGGCGGTATTCTTTGAATTATAGAACCCAAGAGTTTAAGATTAACTTTAGGTCACTGGAATATTGTGTATGAAAGATTAATAGATATTGGCAGTACATCAGGTCTACCCTAGGTTAGGTTCAGATTCCAAGGATTATACAGAGCTCCTCATTTGGGTGCAATCACTAACAAAATGATGTGTTAGCACGTGTTTAAAAATAGACCTTTTCATTTAATAGCAACTTGCAGAGCCAAGCCATGTCCTCTCAACACAAAAGGTTCCACTGTTAATGAAAATAAAATGGAATGAGATCATTTCTAATAGCCTTTCTATATATGGAAGACACATGTGGTCCACAAGCCCAGTATTAACTGGTGCTATGGTATTTGTACATAATTTGTGTCCATTTGGAGAATTGATCTCCAAATCCATATTAGTGTTAGAACTGCTTAAAAAAACATTGGTTTCATATTAAGTAACTGAATAGACCCCTGACCTGGTAATGACCTGATCTGAGATTCTTGAGAAAACATTCATTTCGATTCATAACGAACCATAAATGGGCATGTTCTACTTAACATCATCAACCCCTGAACGCTCAGCAGGGACATCTGAAAGTTAAGTGGATGACACAGGTTTTACTTTGGACAAATGAGCAACATTTCGGGTTTGTATAGCTTAGCAGTAGGGAAAGCTATCTGGAGTTAAAGTAATTGCTTGTAGGCTATCTATTTGTTGATGGTTTGTAATGGTTCTCGTATCTGAGTTAAACTAACTAATCTAATAATTAGTCATTGGTATTTACTTTTTGAACAAAATATGCTCAATTCTGCTCATGATGCTGATAGCCTTTCAAGCTTTGACATTCTTTTCATTTTTATTATATGGTCATTAAAGAAATAGTGTTGAATGTGAATGACAGCCTATCTTCTGTTTATGCCATCTCACATCATGCCAAAAGAACATTTTCTTCAAAAGGTTCTGTAAGTGTTTGCAGACTTGGGGTAGCCAAGCCAAGCTCTTGTACTATCTGGAGCTTAAAAGAGATGAAAAAATGCCTTTTATCCATGGCAGCAGACCATGCCACGATTCTTCCATTACACTAGGTGTAAACTTCCTCAGAAGTTCTCCCACTGTTCCATTGCAACTTCAGTGAAAGAGCCAAGGAAACCGTACAAATGCTGCCAACACACTTTTACTCTAACAGATGAGTGAGAGAAACACCAACAAAATTGGTGTTCTGTGATGTAAAATCTGCAATGCTAAATTTATGGGAATGACCATAGTCCATTGGCACGTCCTTCAGAGCGGCAATATAGTATATACTGTTCTGAACTACTCCAAAATCTCCTAGCAGAACGATAATACTCATTTAACTTATTACAGCGTACACTTCTATACACATTTCACATTCATAACACTAAGAATTGTTTGACCCTGTATCAGTGATGTTACTGGCATTGTTATCAATGGTCTTAGTATCTATTCATATCCACCTCTGCCACCACACACAGTAATATGTTTCTTTATTATCATGGCTCAGTACTGCTTATTTAGAAAAATACGCTAAAGTTGATCAAGTAAGCTTGGATTATCAAATCATCACAAAGAATTACATTGAATTTGCGACACAGAAACAGATTTGGGACACCAGGGGTTGGATCGTCCCTTGGAGATGTGAAACAGGAGCTGGGTCTGTTTTTGCATCAAAAACCACTCTCCGGTGGGAAACTGATTGAGTTTAGGATATTCCTGAGGGTGAGCCCTTAATTGATATAGAGACAGTGTTCCTGTCCAATTAAAGATGGTGGGAGCAGGAATGGATGCAGGTTTCAGATACCCAAGGTGATTATCACCGAGGCTGATGGTTGTCTTGAGGGAGAGAATTTGTGCCAAAGCCTCCCGCTGCACCACAGGTAATCAAGATGTCACAATGGAGTTGGAGGCCTGGTATCCATGAGGGAGAGGAAGGAGGTCCTCTTCCCAGAGGGTGACAGAAGGAAACCACCTCATCATACAACAGGGCACCTCTCTGTTCAGTGTCATCCCCCTCTACCTCCTAATTAATCCACCTCTCTTACCACCTCTCCTGCCCTGATGAGCTGTCCCTTTACAGGGCCTCACTGTTCTCAAGGTCGACACTCTGAAGGGCTATGTTATAGAGAGCACAGTAGACCCCCCAAACAATGACCGAGACCCTTGCAGGAGGGTATTGCAGAGCATCATCTGACTGCATTAGGCACCAGACCCAATGCCCTTTGAGCCCACAATGCCGCTCAGTTGAGAATCTCATGTGTTGTCCAGCACCCATAAGAGAGGGTACTTGTTACCTGAGTAATGCACCGCTGTGCACGCGGTTGTGAGATACCTCAGATGTTCACACTGATAGGGGCACAGATGCCTGTGACCTCTGCCTGGATCCTGAGCACAGACCTTGGGTCTCCTTTTCCTTTATCCTCCTTGACCCTCTCCCCTAGCCTTCTGATGCTTGGTGCTCTGCCCTTTATGTACAGGCTGCTGCTTCTCATCTCCAATCACCTCGGTTTCTGAGGGTGCAGCATCCATTTCCAGCTGCACCCTCCCTGGTGCTCAGATGGAGCCCAAACAGCCTTGCCCACTGCTCTGATGCATACATGATGCCAGGAGAGTGATGACCTTACATATTGGTAAAGTTCATAGTTCTGGCTTCTCCCCAACCTGTGATGGGCTACTGCAACTTTAACTTCAAAGGGTAATGCCTTTAAACTTTGAAAAGCATTTTCACTTACTCTTTAAACTCTTGCTGCCTCCATTTTCCCCAGACATGGTCCTCGCCTCCATGTAGCTGGCCTGTCACAGACTGCTGCTAAATGCTGGATCCTTCCAGGAATATTGAAAATGTTACAGGAGACATGCTATTAATAAGCCCACAACAATGTTAACTGGCCCCATAATAGGTGCAGGCCCGTCCTGAGGCCTGCGCTCTCTCCCACCCTCAGGAAAATTGGGGAGGGCAGAAATGGGAGTAGGACTTATGGCAGCACAGCATTGCATCCATTTTTCGTACTTTCCCACTCATTCGTGGCCGAGAAAATCTGGCCCCAGGTCTGTGCTAGTGTTTGTGCTTTACGAGAATCCCCTCTCGTTCTACTTCATATTACCCTGTCAGTATAGCCTTCTATTCCTTTCTCCTTAATTCCTTATCCAGCTTCCCCATAAATGCACCTATGCTATTTACTCCATAGCAAGTTGCATATCCTCACCACTTTCCAGATAAAGAGGTTTCTCCTGAGTTCTCCATTGGATTTATTAGTGACTGTCTTATATTTATGGTTGTTAGTTTTGGTCTCCCCTCAATGATCAGTTGTTTAATAAGGTGCTGCAATCAAGAAAGACAGTTCCTCATAGAGATATATTGTAAAGTTAGTGATGGAGTGTGCATCTTTTTGTTCCTAACAGGATAGTGGCAGGGTGGGACTTCTGCTCAAAGCTGTGACTTCACTTTAATCCTGGCCCCTTTTTTTGAGTTTGGGCTTATTTGTTATGCAAAATGGACTTCTGACAGGATCCTTATCATGAAAGAGGAGGTCCATTACTGTAAGAACCCAAAATTCGGGCAGGAGCTTTTAAAGAGGGAAGAAGCAGCGCAAAAAGAAACAAAAAGACAGTAAAAACAGGGAAATAAGAATACTGGCCTGAACTGGTTTTGTATACCTTAAAATGGAACACCAGTAAAAACTGGGAAATAAGAGTACTGGTCCGAACTGTTTTTTTCCTCCTGGGGTACCATTTTCTTTAGAGACCAAGATTGAGGCCTAGAAGTGTGCAAGGCCCCAATGGAGAGAGACAAGGTCACTGTTAGGCTCTTCTCCCTCAAAGTAACAACTTTGGGTGACTACAGTCTCATCAATTTCGTGCCACACACCAGATTTTGAATTTGCTTCACTTAGAAACAGAAAACACTTTTGCAAAAATTTCCATACAAAGTTAACTGGATGATGTGGCGGTTGATATGGAGGCTACAATGCATGGAGTATGGAGGATGCTTGTTTGAAATGGCTTTCTAAACTTAATTAATTAGATTAAGACCCTTTGAATTTTATGTATTGGTGCAGCAGCATTGGCTAAATGAGAAACACATTCACTTAAAGGGAAATATTCCAATGTGGAATTTGGCCCACTGAAAACATCAGGAAATTTTGGGGGTACTTTAAAAGTAATATTTGTCCTTTAAAATAATGTAAGTATAAATGTGTAATACAAATCTGATAACAATAAATCCTCTTCCAACACAGTGCATTGGATGAAGAAACCAAGGTTTCAAGAACTCAAAATGTGATGGATGAAGACAATGATATTGCAGAGCGGCTGCAGAAACGAGAAGAGCGACGCCAGAAACGTCTTCAAGAGGCCATGGAGCGTCAACGGGAAATTGACCTGACAGCAAAAGAGGAAACTCCAGATATTTCAAAAGAAATCCAAAGCAATGAGAGGGAGGAGGAGGAGAACCAACGGAACAAGTGGCGGCACGAGCCAGAGCCAGAACCTGAACCAGAGCCGGAACCTGAACCTGAGCTAGAGCCAGAACCTGAGCTAGAGCCGGAACCTGAGCTAGAGCCAGAACCTGAGCCGGAGCCAGAACCAGAACCAGAGCCGGAGCCAGAGCCAGAAGAGGTGGTGATAGTAAAAGAGAAGATTGTAAAAGAAAATATTGAAAAACCATTCCAAATTGAAAAGGTAAAATGAGCATTTCTACAAACAAAATGCCAACCATCACTTTGATCTCTTTCCCTCAGCTCAAGTGTCCTTAACAGCACCACTTAATTTCTATCTTAACTCATGTGCAGGTATAAAGACAGTACAGGTGTGCCAATTCCTTTGTGTGTTTTTAGATCACCAGCGTGAAGTATATAAAGGACAGTTGGACAGGGAGATCCCTACACCTGTAATACAATCCACCCGGTTTTCATCTTTTAAACTAATGTGTGGGCCCCTGTCATCTTTTTTCTCTATGTGCTACACCCAGACAATATGGTGTTTCTGCAACCTCCCCCCCCCCCCCCCCCCCCCCCCCCCCCCCCCCCCCCCCCACTGGCACGGGGACAGGAAGGTTAACCTCAATCTGTTTTCAATTAGTTAACTACTCACTGTTTAACTTTAAAATAGCTATAAATTCAGCACCTTACCTTCACCTCTAAAATAATCTGCAGTCGATTTATTGCCCTACCTTTGCCTTGACACTTAGCCTGATGTTTGTTAGTGGCTGCACATATTTCCATTCTCTGCACACTTCCATATTCAGTGCCAAATTTTGGGTAGTTTGTCCAACAGACTCATGTCCTCTGCCGATTAGATTAATGTTAAAGAACACAATTCACTTATAACCATTAATGGGCAGTAGTGAGAGGAAATGTTTATCCAGTCTGTCTGGATGGGATTCAAATTGAACTCCAGGGTAGAAGAGCAATGCTGGTGCTGTTGGAGCATTCATTGCTTTTTGCAATTGTAATACATCATTTTCTTTTAAGTTTGCTTTGGAGTTCTGCCGGGTTTCTCTCAAAGTTGAAACTGTGGGGTAGAAATTCACCTTGGGAGGTATTGTGAAACAGGGGACTACAAATTGGCAACCTGTTTTTCGTTTGCTTCTGCTTGGAGAAAAAGCTGGGCTGGGTGAAAAATGGGCTGCCCGTTCACTATCGCCCAAGGCACGTTTCTGCCCCTATGCAGTCTGAATTTGGGGAACTACAGAATAGATTTCTTACTAAATAAGATCAGCTAAAGGCATGTGGCAGGAATGAAATCCATTTTGTTTTGGCCCAAATGGCTTGGTGCCTTTACCTGTAAGAACATTAAGGAGCGACTCTCAGCTGAGCCTGCAGTTTGAATGTTACAGCCTCTGAGGCCTGGGATCAAAGAAGGTAAGAAGCCAGTAGGGTCCTTACTAAATTATTCCATCTTCACTGTGTGTACAGACGCTCAGTGAGAAGAGAATTGGACTCTGCCGAGACCCTCAATACAGGTGAACAGTCTGTCAATACTCATTCTTCATGTATCAGGCTAGAACATGGGATCTGAATCAATGTTAGCAGGAGAGGGAGAAAATGAGAAAGTACATATGAGATTACAATTATATTATGAAACTTACCCTATCATTTTTTTAAAAATAAACTGAGTTAATTGGCCTCAATGACTATGGTTCCTAATGGGACACTCACCACTTCCTCACCAACTTATTTGGCACGTGTTATGTCTATAGTGCCACTCTGCTCCGAATCCCAGAATTGACTTGATGTCTGTGTGCCCATGACATTGTCCTGTGTCTGTGTTTGTTGCAAATGAGCAGCTTTTTGGGGCTACCACTTGGGGCTTTAATCTTCAGTGATTGAAACACCTCCCGAGGGTAGCTATCCTCACACTTTGATTTGTGAGTGGTGTGGGGGTGTGATGTGTGAAGACGTCAGGACCAGAGTTTTGAGAAGAGTGAAGTGAGAGATGTTAGAAGCAGCTAGCCAACTTGCCGACAGGAAATTCTAGGTGGGTTGCCTATAAATTTCTCATCTGTAATTTTAATTTTTAAAAAAATCTGTCGGAATGATTAAAAACATCGATAATGGAAAGTCAGCAATTAACAATATTTCAATTCACATAAAAGTAGAAAATTCCATTTTGAGTCTAAGGCCTACCCTCATGGCTTAGACTGAGCTTTAGACCCAGGAGTCGGTAATTTTCTTTATTATGCGAGTCCAATTTTCCAAGTTACATAAAATGACACACAATTTTACACTGCAAGAAACAGGCCATTTGGCCCAGCAGAACTATGCTAGAATTTATGCTCTACACAAGCCTCCTCCTCCTACTTTGTCTAACTCTATCATAATCTCCTTCTATTCCTTCCTCCCTCAAATGTTTATCTAGCTTTCCTTTACATGTATCTATGCTGTTCACCTCAGCTATTTTATGTGGTAGTGAGCTCCACTCTCTGGGTAAAGAAGATTTTCCTGAATTCCCCATTGGATTTATTAATGACCATTTTATGTTTATGCTCTCCAGTTTTGGTCTTGCCCACCAGTTTGTGATTCGCAGGAGGCTCAAGTTGGCTGGTGTGCATGTTGTGCTGTTGATCAGAATGTCGCAGGTGGTAGCAGCCTGCGATTTCCCAACATGCATGGTTGATAGTCACTGCTTCCTGGCAGCCATGCTGACTCGGAAAACGAAATCTAATAATGCAGATCCTGGAAATCTAGAAGAAAAACAGAATTTGCTGGAAAAAACTCAGCAGGTCTGACAGCATCTGTGGAAAGACAGAGTTAATGCTTCAAGTCCATATATAGTCAGTACCGCTACCATTAACACCCCTTTGTCCTTTTGTTCATGACATCTTTGTCAATCTCTTCTTTGCCTTCACCTATTGCTGGCCTTCTATCCAGCTCCACCTGCTCCAACCCCCCTTAAACAGTATAAATTTCATCACATTTTCACTTCTGTTTAGCTCTGAAGAAGAGTCATACAGACTCGAAACATTAACTCTGTCTTTCTCTTGACAGATGCTGTTAGACCTGCTGAGTTTTGCTGTTTATGAAACTGAATCTAATATTTGTTCCTGGCTTAAATTTTCCACAAAACCATTTGGCAAAACATGTACTCCAGAGTCCTGCATTCAATTGAAAGAGAGTGGAACAAAATGGAGTTCAATCAGAGCACATCCTGCTTTTCAAGCTGGCATTTGAGAATCCTTCTCCTGATTGGTCAGTGACTTGAACTCCATACTGTAAATTAAGATGGAAGATCCCATTCTTACTGACTGCATTTTATGACATTGGGGAAACATCTGGATCATAGTATGGACAACTCCCCCTGCTGCACTATACACTTGTTTTCCCCATTCTGGATCCATCACAATCCCAACTCATATTTCAAACATAAGAAATAGGAGCAAGAGTTAGCCATATGGCCTCTTGAGTCTGCTCTGCCATTCACTAATATCATGGCTGACCTTCAACATCAATTCCATTTTCTCACCTGATGGACATATGTCTCAACTTTGCTAGAGCCAATATATCTGTTCACCTCAGGGTTGAATATAAGTCAGCAACTAAGCACCCACTGCCCTCTAGGATAGAGAATTCCAAAGATTCACAACTCTCTCAGTAAAAAGAAAAATCTCCTCATCTCAGTTTTAAATGATCAACCTCTTATCCTGAGACTGTAGCACCCCCTCCCTCCTTCTCCCCCCACCTCCCCTTGTAGACTGTCCAGCCAGAGGAAACATCCTCTCAGCAGCTACCCTTGTCAAGACCCTCAGAATCTTATCCGTTTCAATGAGATCACTTTTTATTCTTCTCAACTCCAGAGAATCTAGACTCATTGTACTCAAGCTCTCATCATAGGTCAGCCCTCTCATTCCAGGAATCAATTCAGTGAACCTTTGCTGCACTGTCTTCAGGGCAGGTATATCCTTGGGTGAGGACACTAGAATTGTACACAGTACTGCAGCTGTGGGCTCACCAATGCCCTGTAAAACTGCAGCAAGACTTCCTTACTCTTGTACTTCATTTATTTGTTTACTTATTTATTTAGTTGAGCTGGATAATTGCTTGAGGGGTACATTTTCTTATAGAAAATTTGCAGAAGCTCTGATTTAGCATGTATAATATATTTTTAAAAGATTATTTTATGACAGAAACAGTTACTAAATTTTATGTTTTTTAAAAACCTTAATTTTAATCAATAAACTTTGTTGCAATGCTTCTGTAGGTCCACTAGACTCAGTTGGTAGTGCTCTCATTTTAAGTTAGAAGATTGTAGGTTCAAGTCCCACTCCAGGACTTGAGAGCCTAATCTAGGCTGATACTCCAGTGCCGTACTGAAAGAGTGTTGCAGTGTCAGTGGTGCAGCCTTTAGGGTGTGACATTAAACCGAGGCCTTCTCAATCTGCCTGCTGAGGTAGGTTCAAAGATCTTATGATACAGTGACAAAGACCAGGGTAGTTCTTCCAGTGTCCTGGCCAACATTCCTTCCACATCCAAGAACAGTTTAACTGTTTATGGAGTCTAGCTGTGTGCAGTTGGTTGCTGCCTTTACCAACAAAAGGGCAGTGACTTCAAGAGTAATTCTTTAATTGACCATGAATCCCTAAGGATGGGATAAGGTTTAATATAAATGCCTATTCCTTCATTTTAAATCTTTATACTTTATCTAAACAGTTCTTTCTGCGTATATTGTTTTTAATGAAGGGAATTGAGGTTGCTGGCAGGATCACCACTAGAGAGCGACAGAGAAAGTGGGAGACCAGTAGAGCGTAAAATTGGAGCCCTGCTGGAACAAATGGCAGAAATATTAGGTGCCAGTGAAAACGTGCTCATAACTGCAAGAAAAATAATCTTAAAAGAAACAATGATGGACCTTGGGAACCTTGCACGATAGCGACTTGGTGCATTATACATTTAGCTCTTATTTTCCTTCCTCCTTTACATATATTTAGTTGAATGTTGCTGAATAGCATATTTAGAACATGAGTTAACAACGCAATTTCACTTTTGATGTAGCCTAATTCTAATAATGTTATTTCTCCCTGTGAATTGAAAAGATATGAGCAGCAGTTTTATTCCATCAATGTACAGATATGCTTATTAGCTAAACTCAACCTCATTATCAACAGTTTAAATATATTCCAATGATTTCAATCTGCCTTGCTGGACATTCTACTCTAGGAACATAAATGAGGCCCTTTTGGACAGATTAGAACAGTGAGAGGGTCACTGACCTGGTATTAAATAATTTTAATCCAGTATGAAAATCATGCAGCACAGAAGTTATGGCAAGGAAGTAGAGCCCAGCAAGCTCCCCATGGCCCTTGCCTAACACCATTGTTTCCACTTCTCCCAGGGCAGAGGTCACAGTAATCCCTGGGGTAGTGGTAAAGACTGTGCCTTCTGGGAGAAAGGCCCTTGTAGTGAGTACATCTTTGTCCAAGTGGGCCACATACCCATACGTTTTTTGGCCTAGACCCGGGCCTAAACTATATACAGTCTGTTTTTCTCTATCTTTGGGGCCCCCATTAAGTGGTCTCCCCCCTTCAAGTATTACATCAGAGTGCCCTGTGCAGTGCCACCAGAACTTCCTTTGCTGGAAGTGGTGGGCTCCCATTTCCTGTCATGGTTCCTTGTGGGAGCCCCCATTTAAAGACATCCCTCAAGACTCCTAAATGGAGAAAGTGGGCAGGATTAGGGCGGCAGATGGAAGTCTCATGGTGACCCTCCTTGGCAGGAAATGGAAAATTGATATCTTTGTGCCAGAATTTTTAACATCCTATGATGTGTACATTCTGAAGAACCTGCAGTAATTAAACTAAAACAGATTATTTCATTTACTTAAGTCTCCTAAGAAATTATTCCCTATATGCTCCTTAATTCGATTCTGTTTTCAGAATGTGTCTTAAGTAAATTGGCTTTGTGATTTTAGTTTTGCTTGGATTGTCACAATACAGTTTATGGCAGCATTTCTGACAATATAGCACTCTGACACTACCACACTGAAGGGTCAGCTTAAATTCTGAAGTATGGCTTCAAGCTCATGACATTCTTACTATGAAGCAAGAGTTCCAAACGTCAGCTAAGCTTTTAGATTCTGTTTTCTGAATTTGTTTTCTTATGTATGCTGTGTTTTGATATATATTATAGAATGAACAACAGAGATCAGTAAGTACCCAAGGGAAAGGTTGAAGGTAAAACCCAATGATTTGTGTACAATAACGATAAGGATAGTAAAAATATACACAGAATGTTTCAGAGTAACAGTAAGATGCTAACAATGTTTTGCAGCCTTGCTTACTTTACTAAATCCAATAGTCAGAAAGCGATATCTAGGGACATCATCATATCACTACTTGAGACCAATATCTGTCAAGTGATGTGTGCAGCCAGCATGAACTATGTGGTCAGCTCAGAGTCACAGTGAGCTCACAACAAACATAGGCAGTGTTGCACTCCTAGTGCAATTAATTTTTAATGTTATGAAAGGATGGATATGGTGTCATTTATCTAACACTAAAGACAAGGAGCTCACGAGAGTCAGATAGCCAACTTAATGTCGGAGTTACGCTGGCACCTCAGCCACTTTGCACTTATGCAAAAAGCAGGAGTATATTGGCATTGTAACAGTTTTCTAGCAGAATACAACATGGTACAAATCTAGAAACTGTAAAAGGTCATTTGCTGATGAACACTGGAGGTTATTTATCTTTAAGGAATACTCCCTTTGAGACTGTGATGAGTGTCCTGCTAATATAATCTTGATGAAGTAACAGCACCCCTCTCGATAATCGACACTGTGCTGCCTTTGCTGCTTAGAAGTCAGCAAAATATACTGTGCCCTTGCAGTGTTTTGCATGTGGCTTGGTATTAATTATCCGTGGTTGGTGGGCATTATTTCAATAACACCAAATCTAACTGAAATTAATCAAATCTAAATCTATGCAACATATTAATGAAGTTTCAACCTCTTGTCTTTGTTTTTAAAAACAAAAATTGCAGAAAAGCCAAGTATGGAAGGAAGAAATTGTTGAACGCACAGAGAAAAAGATATCAAAAGCAGGCCCAGAGAACGGAGAGGCTCTCCATGAAGAGATTGCACAGAAACATAAAAAAATGGAAAGAGTATCGAGGTAAGAGCAGAAGTATTACATTCCTTTTATTTTTACTTGTCACTAGGATTCCTGACGAAACACCTGGAAATAACAAAATAACATACTGGGCCTTAATATCCAAGCTTCCCATAGTTGGATTGCGGGGGTGCAAAGATACATTCGACAATCCCCTTCGGATGTTCACAGGTAAGATTTGCACGGCAATTGCCCAGGAAGTGCAAACTTCCCCTGGGCAATTGCCCTGCACTGGGAACCATCCAAAAATGTGATTTAAATCGCAAACTTTGGATGATTCCGACTGGTCTACAGCAAAAGTTACCCAGAGAATATTAGAAGAATTAGAACTTCTTCTAACTTCTGAGTAACTATTGTACAGACCCAGACCACCTCCAATGGAACTCCCACAACCCACTGCCCCTCCAGGGTACCACCACACCCCCCCCCCCCCCCAACCAAACTCCCTGAACTTGTTGAGGCCCCAGGGTCCCCCCTCCACACCCTCGCCTACACCACCTATGGGACTACCACCAAAACCCCGATACCCAGTGGTCTCCCCTCACCCCCGGCCACGCCAAACACTGCTACCCGTAGAAGTCTCTGACTATTCCCCCGCCCCCCCCACCTCCAAACCCTTCACGGGATTCCCCACACCCACATGGGACTTTTCCTCCCCCTCCCAGGCCTGACCAGAGGCCTGATCACCCCAGCCCTCAACACCCTCCCCCCAACACAATCCCCCCCACACCCCCTCTTAAGGCACAACCCAAACCCAACCTGAGGCCCCATTACGTGCCCTCCGGAGGCCCAACCCCCTCCTCCTGAAATCCTCCCCCATCTCTCTGAGACCTGAGCAACTCCCACCCCTCCCCCCGCAAGTCTGACCTCTCTTTGACACCCTGCCCCACACGACACCCCCAAAAATCAACCCCCTCCCCCCACCACTCCAGACAGGCCAGGCCTGGCCCAGCCCAACCCGAGCCATCCTCCAATTTCGCCTCTGAACTCTGCCCCCCACCCCAACCTCCAATCTCCCCCCTACCCCCGACCTTTGATCCCTCCCACCCCCTAAATCCTATCCACTTATCTTAGACAATTATCTTCTCCCTGGCCTGTCAAGGACCTCTTAAATTACAATGGACTTTTAAACTTACCTGGTTTACGGCAGCTAGTGCCGTGACAATGGGGGTACTGCTTCCTTCAGTTCAACTCTCCCACACTTCGATGACAGGCACTGGGCACTGCCTGGATCTCGCCTGGCCTGAGTCGGAAGGTGAATTGAGACAGGCTGGGAAAAAAATTAATGTAAGTAATTGGGCGCGGAGTGACATTCTGGCACTGATTGTCGCTCCGAGGAAATTCAGGCCCAATGATTGAATCCAGTGACTGGTACTTTAATCCCTGTTCTTTATAGGTTTAACAAATAACAGCACCTATGCGAAAAATGAAATAAGCAGCCCATTGTAGCATTGCCAGGCTGGTGTGTAGTCATAACGCTTTTAAAATGACACAAGTCAGCATATGAAAATTTAATTTTCTGCTGATTACACACACCTTTTTTTTTTATTCAAATGTTTTGAATGCTTTGATATTTAAAACCCCTAAACTGGCTTTGTGAGAGCAAATGATGCTTATGTTATCTATTTTACTATGGTTTTGGCAAAGTTTGCAGAAGTATGTTGAAGAATTCATTGCAGAGATTGACAAATTTAGAAGAACTGCTACTTTAGGGACCATTCACAGATACTGACAATGTGTAACCCACTGACACTCCAGCTTGTTCTAATGATGTCCTGGAAACAGACTGAACAAATAGGCTAAGCACATACAATCGTTTATTGAATTGATATTGTTATGATCCCCATAGAGACCAATAGCTTTTAAAATGCGATTTGAATTCCCAGTGACCACACAACAGGATCGCATGACCGGATTTCATGTTTTAAGACTTTTCCTGTAATAAACTAAAATCAACATTGACTAAACATTGCTTGGTGGGCAACTAATAAGCTAAGCTACGGAAAAAATAACACCCCCTTAAATTCCTAAAATGACTGAAAATGCCAAGTCATGTTTAAACATTACACCGCATTCTCTGCGGAATTGTCGGCTGGGATTTTCAGGCCCCGCCATGGTAGTACACACTGTAGGGTATGTGGCGGGCCGGCCAAAAGTCCATTGACTTTTAATGAGACTGGATAATCCCAGTGGTGGGTGGGGTTGGAAAATGTCACCTGTAGTCTTTTCAGGAACCAGTCCAAAGTCTCCCAGCTTCAGATAGGCTTGCTTCTCCCCAGCTCACTGAGTCCTAACAGCCAGTGTCCGTCAAAAGTCATTTCCCTCAGGCTTCTGAGAATCCCCAAACTGACTTGTGGCAGCAAGGCCCACTCCTGCAACTCCTAGTCCCGGTCATGTCAGGATGAATCTTCCAGTGTCCTTAAATCTCAACAGGTCTCATCTCTTCAACCAGCGAATGAGTTCCCACCAGCAGCCTGCCTGGTAGCTAACAGAAACAAGCCTTTTAGTCTGCTGTTGACAGCAGCTGCTGATTTCCTTTCTCACTGCGGGACTCATTCACTCACTCATTCTCTCTCGCTTGCTCTCTCGCTCTCTCGGAACACTCCCTTTTACTCCTAGTCCTGCTGCTTGCTGACTGCCTATAAGTCACGGGACTAATACATTGCATCCTGTTGATGTGATAGACAGTACATAAGGATACACTCCCCGAACGGTATATGGACATCATATCACAACATCCCATTTTTCCAAACTAAAGGTTTACCTTTAAAGAAACAAACAATTTATGTGAAAGCAAAACAAAATAACATTGTATCTGAATGTACCATCGTACAAAACAATAAATTTCCAAATCTTGGAAGCATTTTGGCAGTTTGCTTATCCATCTAGTCTTAGTTACATGAATTTTGCTGAAGACTGCTGTACGTTTTTAGAATGCTGTTTAGAGGTGCTTTGTTTATGTTAGGTTTTAGATTGTGTTCTACTCACAATAGATTACTTGGTGTTTCTAGTTATGGTATTGTTCTAATTTGGCATCTGTTTCATTTCACTGTCATGCCATTTGGTGTTTGTATGTGATGCAATCTTGGTTCTGGGCATACGTGGGGTGACCAGGGTTAGATTTTGTAGCAACACTTGAGTGTAATGGATCCGAGGGATGGAATTTCCGAGCCATTGTATGCAGTGAGTTTGGCATTGGTTGGTCGAATCATCACTTCCACTTCTGTGGGTAGATGCTTCTCAGTTTGTAAAGTGGAAGACTCCTTGCACATGCACTGGTATCCAATTTTGCATATAGCTTATATGACCCTGCATCTGTGGGCATATAATCTGGATGTTGGCAAAGCCATCAAAGTTGGTACCACTGCGTCAATATGTTCTTTGATGTTCACCGTGCTGATTGTCTGCTCACTTTGAGTGTCGATGGCCTGGTCATCCTCATTGTCAGACTATATAGCTTGGCCAGACATTTTGTGGATCTTGTGTTTACACTGTTTGATATGCACTCTTGATTGATTGGAATGAATTACATACCTAGCCTCAGGTTGTGGCTTCTCGTAATATCAAACCACTTGTGTTGCCTCTGCTTTCTGCATTGGCGCTTCTATTATTCTCTGGTACCACCTGCAGTGCATACTAGGCTTGTCTGTATTAGCTATCATGCCAATGGTGGATGAATTACACATAGCCTGTAGACTCTATCTACCCATTAGTATGCATTTGCGACCGCATTGTAGTAGTACTTCCACGGTGTAACCTTTTTCTGTGTATCTACTTATGAAATGGTTTCTGTCGGTTGTTGCCTAAAGGACATGAATTCCAGATGGTGTATTCTGAAGTTGAGCTTCACTCGTAATTGGTCTTCATGTGTTGACAATATTTATCTGCGTTTTTCAGATGGTCATCAGACAGATCTGATGTGCTCAGTCTGTGGATGCCTTCATTACCTATTGTTTATCTGGTTCGAAAATATTGAGGTCCTGAAAATACAGCTTGACACATTGTCAGAACAAAGTAAATTCAGATAGAAGATTCATTGCCTTTTGTTTGTTGGAAATTTTGTGGTCATCTTTTAGCATTTTTCAGGATTTTTAATGCCACCTGGAGCTTTTGACAGCTATGCAAGTTTCCTCGAGCTTTTCTAGAGTGAATTTAGTTCTGAATTGCAGTCCTTTTAGTGGTCACTGCCTCAGTTCGTTGTAAGTTACTGCGTGACTGAAGTGGTGGCATTGTTGAGCCCTTTCTGATTTTTTTTCTGTGTTTAGCTCTAAGCTCTTCCTACAAAGCAGTGATGTTGCTGGGAACATGGCTGCAGGACTTCCAAAGTGAAAGTAAACAGTGAAAAAAGCTTTTTTACAGGCTTCTTCTGGCTGCTAGGAGCTGTTACTGGAGATATTCATCTTAGCCTAGCCTATAGTATTTTGCTTCCCTATAAGCAACAGCGATAGAGTCTCTCCTTAACCTGTGAGCTCTACTTAAAGTGAGACCACCTACAGTCTGCTGTTTAATTTCTGTTCCAGATTAAACTTTGCAGCAGTTAGACTTTTGCTAATTAAGCTTTCACAAATATGAGCAATGCTATTGGGACCTGATTCCTGCTGGCTGGAGCGAGGTGTGAGCCCAGAACAAAGGTAGAGTGTGTGTAGAATCCCTACAAAGCCGCAGAATCCTTACAAATGGTGAATCTTGATAGCTGTTTCACTTTCACACCAGCTCTTTTATTCAGTTGCGTGTGAAGGGTTGAGACTTGTATATTTTGCAGTCAAATCTTCAAAAACCTTGCTGCCACCATGTTACGCTCTTTTTCGATGCAAATGTACCAATCTCACACAAGGATTGGTGAAACAATAATATGAGTTCTTTATTTGAAGATAAGACCATATAAAGATAATGTTCACTAGGAGACTACTATATACACATCATACTCCTAGTCCTGCTGCTTGCCGACTGCCTACAAGATTAATGCAACATATGCTGTCGATGCGGTACTGATTGACAGTAGTTCAAGATATGCTCCCTTAAAGATATACATACATCATATCACAACACGCATGTCTCTGAGTCAGAAGATTGTGGGCCCAGGTCCTGCTCCAGTGCAGTATTGAGGGGGAGCTTCACTATCAGAGATGCTGTCTTTCAGATAAGATGCCAACTGCCTCTCAGATGGATGTAAAAAATCACGTGGCAGTTTCCAAGGAAGAGCACCCATGATCTCCCTGTGTCCTGGACTGAACCAACATTACTGAATCAGACTATCTTTGCTTTTATCTCAACTCAGGACCTTGCTGTGAGCAAACTGCTATGTTTCCTTATATTACTACACATTTAAAATATTTGGCTGTAAAGGCACCATATAAATGCAAGTTACTTCTTTCTATCAAATGACAAGTGACGGGGTTGTGCTGCTGCTACATTATGTTTTTGATTGAGTCATGCTAAAGGCAGTACAGTATACAAAAATGATCTGGTTAAACTGAAAGGTAAACACAGAGGTCACATTCTTTAACCAGCATCGCTGAACTTGTATAGAACATGGATTAGAGGTTGGAAGGCAACATTGTAATTTCTGCATCTCCTTTGGAACTGGTTTCCCTGCGGGAAAGTTTATCTTTAACTAGCAACAAGATTCACTGTTTCGTTTCTATTTGCCAGCCACGTTGAATAAATGAATGAAGAAAATTAGCAAAGTAAATGTTTTCTTCATAAATGAATCACCTTTCTTTTGGGGCAGGAAACAAAATTGTTCGTCCAAAACATGAAAATTGAGATTCAGATCTTTTAAAACTAAAATTGATTATAAGATTGTTATGGAGGAGGAAGGTCATCCAGAGTAAGCCGCACTCTGCCCTTCCACCACCCACCCTGCTATGTACATCTTCTCTGCACTACTTCCAGTGTTTGAATGTGTTGGCAACCTTAACTGGCTTAACCTTGACTGAACACAAGTACACTGAGATGAAAGCACAATACTTTTTGATATTGACTTCTTCTGTCATAGGTTTTACTGTTTAGGCTATTTCAAGTTGAATACCAAAAATCGAGGCATCATGTATGAGTCCAGTGTGTCTTGCAGATGGGCTCTGTGTTTCACTCATTTTGAAAGCACCCAGATTGTATCAACAATGATATGTGTTCATTAAAATGGCTACATAAAGAATAGCTGCTTGAAAAGAGCAGAGTTGATGGCCAAAGAGTCCAAAGTGTTGCCTCATAACATTCTGTTTTTTTCCTTTTGGTGGGGGGAGTGCAGCCGTTCAGAGTCCAAGTCGACCCAAGAGGCAGAGGAAGCAGCGGCCAAACTTGAGGCAGAGAGGAAGCTGGAAGAGCTGAAGCGCCGCCAAGATGAGAAAGAGAGCGAAGAGTTCGAAAAAATGAAGCAGAAACAGCAAGTGGCTGTAGTAGAGCTGGAGGAGCTGAAGAAGAAACGGGAAGGGCGCAGGAAGGTACGAGAAGAGGAAGAGCAAAAACGGCAACAGGATGAGGCTGAACGAAAAGCAAAGGAAGAGGTAAGGGTCAAATAGAAGAATATGCTGATAGGTTGGAATGAATTATGATCGGGGGCAGTGCTGCCTCTAAGGTGTGCACATGCGCAGCTGTCCAGCAATCTGGGCTGTATCGTGCATTGAAATAAATAGGTCGCTTATAACAGCGAGTTCAAGTGGCGGTGGAGGGGGTGATGGTGCAGAGCTGATCATCAAAGCCCAACTGCAAAAGCATCAAGGGAAAGGTGAACTTGGACATGCTAGAGTAGAAGTACAATGTGATCTGTTAAGGAGATGTGTATTGGGACCAGTGAGAAGACAGCAATGGTCTGGTGCAGTGATCTGGTATGTACCGCACATTGAAATAAAGAGGCCACTCACAATGTCATGAAATTTTAGTGACTCTTAAAATGTAAGCTGCCACAGTCAAAAGAGTAGTTCACAGAGGAATTTGGGCCCGCCCAGCATGAAGAGGAATTAGAGGGAACATCAGTAGAAAGAGGCTAGTTCGTACCATAAATACCAACATAGACCATTCTAGTTCTACTCTCGCATGTTCTTTCTAACTCTCTGCTCACACTAGTTGCTTTCTCCTCTCCTCACACTCTTCTACCTCTTCTGCACTCTTCTACCTTTGCATCATGCAGTCTGTGCAGGGCCATATTTCCTTGGTAGCCAGAACAGCATAGGAAAAACTTTGGGATTTTACCTCTCCTCATAAGCATCCCATTGCATCTCTCCCCACATAATCCACACCGGTAACTCCAATTTAATGAAACGAGAGCTTGTAGTTTCAGGAAATTAAATGAAATGCAAAAGGGAAGCTGAGAATTCACACAGTTTCAAATTCTGGGCTTAAATCATAAATATGCAATCATCTTGCCAAACAGTGAAGTGAAACTCTCATAATGGCTTGTTCCTGTGCTGTAAATTCTATTTAATCAAAGAGCAAGATACTAAACACAAACACTCCCCATCTGGCTCAGTGAGTAATTGCACTGAGTGGTTTGAAGTTTTCTGCTTGATTATTGGTCTGCGCTGCATTAGCCGGGCCTATTAGGCCTTTCACACACAAGACCATAATGTTGCACTCTTCTACATTTGAATCATGCAGTCTGTTCAGGGCCATATTTCCTTGGAAGCCAGAACAGCATATGAGAGACCTCAGGATTGAATTTGCATGGTGATTTCACCTCTAATCCCTGATTTCCTGTCATAATTTGGACAGTAGGTTGGAAGAAAGTCTGGATAAATGGCATAAACTGCATTTTTTCAGGGATCTTTGTTAACAGTTGATTGGAGACACTTGGAGGAAGTTATTGGCATCTACCTTTAAAGTGTTGGGAAACTTGGTTTTGTGCATAAAAACTGGGACCTTCCTGACCAAGGCTGTGAATCATCAGGGTGGGTTCTGATGTTGCGCTGTCTCCTTCCCTAAATACTTACGTCCCTGTATTGCTGCTGGCATTTCTATACCCATGCCACCTTTGTATGAAAATTCTGTTGTCTCACTCCACCTGCCCACAGTCCCACTGCTGTTGTCTCTCTCCACCTGCTCTATGTGTTGTTGCCTTACTGTGTTTTGCCTGAGTCATGTTGCTGCTGCTTCTCTTCCACACACGAAGCAGTGTTTTTTTAAACTGGTACAAAACATAACAGGAACTAATTTGCACTTAAAAATCTGTGATCTTTTGCATGGATTGGACTAATTTTGAGTAAATTGCACTAAAAAATTCAACTGAGCAAAAATTCAACTCTGTTGTGGTCATGGTATAACGTCCTTACAAAACAACAAATCATCGAATTTGCTATGAGCGATGCCGCATTTATTAGTCTATATATGGTGCACTTCAACACAAATATATGTGTCACTAGATAGCACAACCATTTTAAGATACTGTGTTCCTGACCTACAGGTTGAAACTGGCAACTGTCTTCCAACCTGCAAAATTCCCTGACTAACCAACAATTAAATTCTGCCTGAACCAGACTGTGTTGGTTTTCAGTTCTGAAGAAGGCCCCAGCCTGAAAGATTAACATGTCTGTTCTCTCCACCGAGAGAACTGACCGGCTCTTTATGTCTCTCATATACTTAGTGCGACTTTTATCATACTTTAAGATAAACAAACAATTGTGCAGATTTGTAAAGGAGGGCATTAGAACCAATTGAATTGAGACCCATATAACAGGTCTGATATCCTCAATGTAGCTGCCATTAAACCTTTAAAGTTTTGGTGGGAATTAGAAAACAGCAAAGGCCAATTAGTATTAACTTTGTATGAAATGTTCAGAAATCTTTCAACTGCAAGTTTAATATTAGATCTTGTTTTTAAGGAGGAGAGGAGGAAGCTGAAGGAAGATATTGAGAGACGAAGAGCAGAGGCAGCAGAGAAACGGCAGAAGCCAGAAGACATTGAAACAACCAATGACAAAGAGCCATTCAAATGTGTGAGCCCCCGCGGTTCCTCTTTAAAAGTACGTACTCAGCGAGCTGCAGGATGTTCACTCTCCTTTCTGGGACATGGAACAAAAAGATATATGAATTTCATTTAAAAACATCAATTAATATTTCATTATTAGAGATTGTGCAGAGGAAACACCATGGAGGTAGTTTTGTGAGGCTCTGTTGTCAGAGAGGGGGGTTTCACTAGTAGGCAATGCAAGCCAGAGAATCAGATCCACAGTGTTATAGCCTGTCTCTGACACTTGATCCTGTTAAGATTTCATGCCCTTAGCACAGTCTTACAAAACTGTCCCTCATGTTTTAAGACAAAAAACTTACCCATCTATTGGCCGGCTAAACTTGGGATAAGGTGTGTTACATCTTTACATAATTTACCTCTGATAATTTTGTCCCTTATTCTTTCCCTGAAATTGTTGACTACTACTTCATGGTTTACAGTTCCAAGGCCACCAGACCATGCTCTGGTACCTCACGAAATGGTCAGACAGGACCTCATTTAGTTTCTCAACAAGAGATAGCACCTCCAATGCACAGCATTCAGGTCTGCACCGAAGCCCCATCCTGCATTTTGTGCTCAAATCTCTCGACTGCGACAAGAATAACCTTCAGACTCAGGAGAGAGTGACACGTGTTATCTAAGAAAAACACTCGCAAGCTGGGCTGCACTGTTTACATGAACCAATTTGTTTTGCATGGAGTCTCCTATACATTCATAAAAATGAAAGAATATTGTAAATAATTCAAGCTTGGCTCAGTTGGTGGGCACCCTTGCTTCTGAATCAGCTTGCTTGTAAATTCACTTCTTAAGCACATAATCTGGGTTGATACTTCTGTGTAGCATTGCTAGAGGTGGGAGGCTAAACCAGTGCCTTTCCGGCTTTTAAAAGATTCCTAAACACTGGAAAAGATCAGGCTGTTCTTCCAGTATCATGGCCAAATTCTTGACTCAACTAAAACTGCCAAAAATATATTAACTAGCCATTCATCTCATTTTAGCACTTAAGGGCACCAACACGATAACTGTGTTTCAAAAATAATTCATTGGATATGAAGCACATTGGATGTCTTAAGGATTTGAAAAGGCATTGTGGAAATGCTAATTTTCTTTTGCAAATTACACACAGATTTTAAAATAACCTTGGACATTACCAGATGGTCATTAGACTTTAATTCAAATGTAATTCAAATAAAAGTTAAATAAAATAAGTTTGATGTTATAACAAGATTTAAATCTTTAGGCAGTGTTCTACATTTTCAGTTATTGTTCACCATATTTAACTGATAGCTTCAATAGCAATAGGACACACTTGTTTTCATTGTCCTTAACAAAATATGATTATTTTAATCATACAATTTCCACTTTAATTATTTGTTTTTCACAATCATGCCTCTAACCTGAAAAGCTACACTATTCTGTCATTGTTACTGCTTATCACAGTATCAGTGTTCTCACAAAATAGGAATTATCTCTACCGTTAATAGAATAGGATATTAGAGTCATAGAAAAGACAAAGCAATGGTTCACTAGAATTGATCAGAATGAGGTCAATGGTTACATAGAAAAATTCAGAAAATTTGGGGCATTTGTACTGAGACACAGAAAGTTAAGGAATTCTTATTTATATTTGTTTGTGAGTCTGTACTCAGGGCTCATGGATTGAGGATTATTACCAGAAGAATGAAGCAGCAAGTTAAAGGAAATGTCTTTCACACACGGAGTTATTGGAGCATGGAGCACTTTACCGCTAATTACTTTAGAGATTAGACAGCCAATTTTGCAAATGTATTATAATGAACTTTTCTAATATAGTTTATAGGGAATTGCCTAAGTATGAGTGAAAGAAATATGTAGAAGGATTTTGGGAAACAGCAGTGAATTGGAATTCATGTAGATTGCCCCCGTTGAAGAGTTAGTAACAGTACAAATGCAACAGGCTGAATGACCTCTTGCTGAGCTGTACTTTCCGGAATTCTATGACTGGGGTATCCCAAAATTTATTGTCAATCATTTACATGTATGTACCTTTCTGGAATCTGTTTCAGATCTGCCGGTATATGTGCATCCTGTTTACCGTATGTGTCTGCCCGTTTGATATGCAGTAATCCTTTAAGGATCCCATCTTTTTGCCGAGTTGCTGTGTCCTGTCCTGTTTCTTTTATAATTTTAATACTGTACATTTATAATTTGACATAGCAATCTAAAAGAGAAACTGTTTCATGAATTGAACATTTTGCTGAACAAGTTCTTTGTGTTGAATGCATGCTGGGTGTCTGCCTTTCACAACTATATCAGAATTTGTACCCAATGAAAAACACATTCTTCCCAATTGAGAAGAACATTTCTGATGTTAGAGCCGACTCTGAAATTTTTTAATAGCAAGTTACAGTTTTGTGGGGGATTGGCCTAACAGCTTCCCAGGAGAACCTGGGAAAGTTTCTGTCTCTTAATTGCTCAGAAAATGGCAGATTCACAATCTGAAAGTGGCTGTAAGACACAGTCATGCAGAAGCGCACACATAGACATATAGGGCGGAATTTTCCAGCTCTCCCCGCGGCGGGTCTGGCGAGCTATTTAAATCTCTGTTTGCATCGGGGGATTAGAAGATCCCGCCTGTGCAAGGAGCTGGAGAATTCCGGCCATGTTTACGCAAACAGAGTCAGAGCTATACAAAATAAAGTCAGTTGGTCGATGTTAGCCATCTTCCATTAATCCTGTCCCATCTTTCCATTATTTTGAATATTTCTATCATCTTGCCCCAAAATCTGTGTTCTGTTGAAAAAGGGACCAATTAATTTGTTTCAGTGGTCTTCTGGTAAGTTGTCAGAACATTCCCCATCAAATCCTAATTATAGAAATAGTATTACAGCACTTTATAATGGCTCAACATATTTGAGGCTAGTTCAATCTTAATGGGCCATTTTTCATTAGGTCACCTAACTTCACAGAAATTAAAATATAAAAAGGTTTAATGAAGTGGCTGAAACAAAGTCTTGTCTTTCTAGTCTGTTATAAGTTTTAGAAAAACTTCTAAATGTAGTCATACCATACAGCTTCCAGCTATCCTCACCCAAGGTTATAGTTGTTATTTTCACTAGGCTGGGGGACATGTGTGGATAGTATAAGCCCCAAAGCAGCCTGCACTCAAAAGTCCAGAAGCATTAAAGCTACAGTACAGGAGATGGATCAGTGAGCAAATGGAATAGTCTGCATTAAAAAATGCTTTAATTCTGCCCTAAGCACCAGCAACTGTAGTGAACAATTAGATTTTCATAATGTTTCCTGCATTCTTCAATCAAGGAAGAGAACTATCTTGAAGGGTCAAGTGATTTGAGCAAAGAAATTCCATTCTGTTTATACTGCATGTTGCTCAGGCCCCATTTTGTGGCTTTGTCTTGACTAACAAGTAGCAAACTTGTTAGAATTAATGAGGAGTGTATAATACAAATGTACATCTTCCAAAATCATGAAATAGCACTAAATGCCTCTTGATGGCACTGCTGAGAGCTGGTTTCAAGCAGAGTGACACCATCTTCAGGCATTCAGTAAAATAACAGCTTCTATAAAAATGCACCTGAATCTCGATATGCCACTTTCATTGTGGAGATGACAGTAAATTCACTAATTCTACTCCCAACAGAGACATGCAGTAGAAGTGAGTGTAGGTTGGAGACCAGGTTAAAACATTGTAGTGAGATCTGCATTTGCAAACTCCAGTTGCCACTGGGAGCATTGAATTGGTAAATTTACCCCAAAAAGATTTACCCCAAAAAGAACTTGGCTGCCAAAAAACCGAAATGCGGTAAAGAAGCAGCTTGTTGACCGTGAGGCTTTCCGGACTTTGGGGTACAGGTTCTAAAAGATGTAGCCCCAGATCATCTAATTGTATAAAAATTGGAAATGGCATTTGAGTATGAAAAGCTTTTTGCAGTGCCAACCCAGCAAGGTCATGATGGAATTCCTGAAACAAATCTACTTTAAATGATGATTCAAGGCAGTCTTTTTTAATGAAATTGTAATATTTTAATATTCCTCTGAACTATTCACAGGAGTTCATATCCAAAAGATATTGTCCATTTATGAACACCGTACACAGCAGGGTAGTAAGTGTTACTTTGTGTATGGACTTCAAATTATGATCTGGATTGCTCCTTGGTGGAACGTTAAAAAAATTAGAGATTGCTTTAGTGGAGTAACTTTGTTGATTTAGTACTGATGGTGCAGAACTTCACCTAAAATTCTATATCGTAAACCTCCCCCAATCTGCATGTTTCATCCTTTCAGCGTGGCACCAGTAGCTAACTCACTCCTCTGAAACTTATTTCTGACTTCAATGAAAGGCATTTAAAATACATAATATTGGACATGGAAATTGACAAGAGATTGCAACACCATCCTATTCTACAAATATTTTAATCCTGAGATAACCAGCTTCTGAAATATATTTAATTTTTCTCCTGATGGTCCAAGAGGCCATTGCATGAATGAAGCCTTCTTTTCTATTTTCAACAAGTTAAGATGGAGGGAGGTATATTTTACGCTTTGCTCCCAGCTTACTGGAAAGCTGTCAAACATTTTCATACGATGCCGCATGGTGTAGGTTTAGGCATGGAATTTCTTAAAACATTTCTCACTGAATCTGATCAGGTGCAGGCTTGTTATGGATTATGCAGTAGCTTCTGTGTGTTAATAATTTCCAAGTTTCTGTGCTTAGTTCTGCCTGCGTTAATACAAACCCCTTTCCCACATTTGATTTTCAGATTGGAGAAAGGGCAGACTTTTTGAATAAATCAGCAAAAAAGAGGTAAAACCTATCGCAGCATCTTTGTCATTTTTTAATGTACTCGCTTGTTAATCAAGATCATTAATACTGTAAACTTATTTGTACTCACAGCACTACCACCAAGACTTCACGCCCATTATTGGGTGTTTCCAAGATTGACAGTAAATTGGAGCAATATACCAGTGCAATTGAGGTGAGACTGCACAACAGCTGTCCACATTATATTGTCAATTTTTCTTAACCAGATACATTGACTAATTCTGGGATTCTAAGTTCTGCCTTAAAAAATTAAAATATCCAGGAGAATTTCTCAAGTTTTTATTTAGGTTTCAAAGTTTTCTTTAGACTCATCAAAATGGAACACTTGATTTAGTGTCAGACATTCAAATTTGGGGTTTGAAATTCAGATTATTTAAATTATTCAATTAATTTAACTATGTAAATGCAAGTTATTATACCAAATGTGTTGTTTAGCGATTATTGTCGAGTCAGAAATATCTGCACTGTTACAGTCTTAGAATGTTAATGCATTATCCCTTATCCTGTAATGTTAATACTTTCACCTTCATAATGTCACCTGTCTCTGACCTGCCTCAGCTCATCCACTACCGAAACCCTCATCCTTCCTTTTGTCACCTCAAGACTCGCCAATTTCAATGCTCTCCTGGTTGGCTTGGCACCCTCCTTAAACTTCAGCTCATCCAAAAACCTCATCCGTGATTTGCATCACTCCACCATTGGCTTCAGCTGCCAAGATCTTACATTTTGGAATTACCATCCTCCTCCCTGCAACCCCCCCCCCCCTTTAAGACACTCCTTAACCAAAATCTTAGTCAAAGAGTTGATTTTATCTGTTCTAATGACTCACTGTATAGCTCGCTGTTAAATTTATAATGAGCTCCCAAGCTGCTAAGCACCTTAATGTGCTTATCACATTAAAGATGCTACAAAAATACCAGTGGTTGTTGTTGCTGTAAAAGCCCTTCCCCATCAACATTTCTGTGTTAGAATTTTTAATGCATCACATTGTGCTGACTGTCATATTATGTTCTTCTGAGACAGCACTGATCACTTGGCTAACCTCTTTCTGTCATGATCCTCTCATTATCTCTTCCTTGGATTGGTGCCCTGTTTGTGCTATTTTGATCCTCTCTTATCTGGCTCACTGTCTAATTCTATCTGTTGTTTTTCTACTCTGGTTCACTCTCCAATTTTCTCTGTGCTGTCTCTATCCTGGTTCCCTTACACAATCTCACTGTCTGTCTCTGCTGGCTGGCTCTGCATGATTGTGAGCCATTACACTCACTGTGTAATATCTATTTCACTGCAGAGGTTAGGCACAATGAGCTGAATCTTGACAGGGTGGAACGGGGTGTGTCGGCCGTGTTTCAGTTGGGAAACCTGAAAGTGGGCAGAAATCGATCCAGAGAAGGCTGCAGCCACAGGTTAAGTCAGCTGCTGCTGCAATGGAGAGCCTGGGGGTTCTGAATTCTCAACCCCATCTGGGGGAGGGCCATCCCCAACTGGTTAGGGGGAGGGCAGCGGGAAAATGGGAGCTTGGGGTGCAGGTTAAATTAAAGGTGGCCACCCCGACTCCTGGGAGCTTGCTGACTGCCCTCCTCTTGTCTCTCGGCTCCCAGAATTGTTAAGATCGTGGCATCAAGAAAATCCCAAATCTCTGTCTTCCTAAAATGCATCAAATGACAGGAAATGGTAATCCAAAAAGTCTCCATTTATTTTCTGTTAAATAATCATAGAAATTGAATTCTGGAAAATGATTTTCAAAATAATTTACTGACTATCTCTAACAGTGAATACTTAGGGCAGAATTTTGCCCTTGATGGGTGGGCGGGCCCGGGCCCCACTGGCTCAGCGGCAGGCAGGCAGCTGATCGCCGCCATTGAAACGGGCCCTGCTGCCATCTTATGTGGGCGAGCCAATTAAGGCCCGCCCAGTGGGCAGCCCGACGGGAAGTGCTATGCACTTCCTGTGTGGGGGGTGGGGGGGGGAATTCCCCAACTGTCAGAGTGCGCTCTTTCGTGCATGCACACAAAAGAGCACACATCTCCCTGAGACTAAGTGCTGCCTCAGAGAGAGCGCGGAAAGTTTTATAAACTTCAAACATAGAAAAATAAAAAAATTAACATGTCCCCCTCATGTGAAAATGTCACACGAGATGGGGCATGTTAATAAATATCATATAAACTTTATTAAAGTTTTTTAAAAACAGACATGAAACCTCATCCCGCCGGTGGATGAGGTTTCATGTTTTTTCAGAAGCCCGCCGGGGCTCCTGGCCTGCCCGCCAGCCTTAGGGTCGGACGGGCAGGGCCTTTAATTGGTTTAACTACCCTGTCAATGGTTGGCGGACGGACAGCTGATTGCGGTTCCCCCCGACATCATCCTGCATCATTTTTGCGTCGGCAAGCGGGCCCCGCCCCAGCTCGCCAATGGAAAAATTCTGGCTTTAGACTTAGTTGCACAGCTGTTAACATAATAAAATTCAGGGGCTTGAATTATAATTTTTCTGATGAAACCTGCAGCATTCTTCCACGTTATCTAAAACCTGAGATTAGGCTCGGGCCTACTGCTTAATCTCTGGCATTATCACAAGTGGAGCTTTGTGCACATTTGTATATTAACCTCATTTGGGCATTATTCCTAAATTATTACCAAGAATTTATTTCAAATGAATTGCAGGGAAATCATACACATCTATTGAATATTTATCAATTCTGAAGCTGTTGTTGATAGTATTATGGCCATTGCAATCTATTTTGACCATTGCAATCTATTTTGACATTACTACTTGTACATTTATCTACTCAACTCTTTTATGAGAGGTCTCAGATCTTTATTGTTTACACTTAGGTTGCCAAAACTGCTAAAGGAGGCAAGTCATCCGCTTCAGATCTCCCACTGACAGCTGAAGGAGTGCGGAACATAAAGAGCATGTGGGAAACTGGTGATGTCTATAGTTCTGCTTCCCCATCTAATAAGGGTACACCGAATAAGGTAAGGTATCTCTTTGGGATCTTCCTGCCCAAATCAGATCATACTGAAATAGAATGTAGGTAGGATAACAGCGGTATACAAACCATGTCTCATCACTGTGCTCACACTAGCATGAAACTGCTCACAGATTTACTGCACAGCTGTTTTGTTCTTGATAAGATACAAGTCTTGCATTTATAACTCTTTATCCTATTGATGCTTTTTGGCGCTGTCAGTCCTGTACCTGAGGAGAGCACGTTTGTATTTCTAGGATTTTCTTCAATTAGTCTTCTAAAGAAAACCAATTTAATTGAAATCTGCTAAGTTGTTGAATAACATTTCTACTGCAATAATTTAAAGATATGATTCTACAGTCTTCATCATTGACAGTATTGTTTGAAAACTGGTACAGACTGAACAGTGGTCACACATAATTCCAAAAGGCTGAAAAAATTTTTTTCATATTACAAACATCTCTGGGTTAAAGAGTTGAAAGTTGAAAACTTGCTTAATGTCACAGCATCATTCTTCATAAAACCAGCCTATTGAACATATTGGAGATTACGTATGTTGTTTCTCTCTCAGATTAATGAAAAAGGGTTTACAGAATCCTGTGAAACGGAGTCCAAAAACTGTCTCCACCACAACTAAAATATGAAGAATTACATTAGTTCGAAGTTGCCTGAAACCCCCAGGGTTTATCCCTAATTTATTGATCACAATATTTAAAACACTTATATAATATCAGAGCTGGTGCTTGCACACCTACCAAGCACCTTGTTAACTGTGCCATGACATATTTTTAAACTCCTGTGAAATTTCTCACCAGGGACCTTTAGAAGATAAATTGTAGCAGGTGATAGAGAGTATCCTCACCGAAATTCTACCCCAGCAGGTTTAGGGAGAGCAAACAGAGCTTGGGATGGAAAGCTAAATTGTTTCCAGATGTCAAAACTGATTTCTTTGATGTCCGGTGTTTGAAGATTCACTCTTGGTATTAATAAGGAATATAAACAGCAAGAGGAACTTGCCCTTTCAAAAATAAACATTAGTGAAAGTAAAAAGAAAACAACCCAAAATGGATCATAGAATAATACAACACAGGAGGCGGCTATTCAGCCCATCAAGCCTGTCCTCGCTATTTGAAAATATATAATCAATCATACTGCCCTGCTTTTTCCCCCATTGCCCTGCATTTTTTTAGTATTTATTCTCTTCCTTTTTGAAAACTACTACTAAATCTGCTTCCACCACCCATTCAGGCATTGTGTTCCAGATCACAACAACTCGTGACATAAAAATTTGTTTTCTTATTTTGCCTCTGGTTCTTTTGCCAATCACCTTAAACACTGAAGACATCTCCAATATAATGCCCCAGTATAAAACCAGTCAGTAGGATCCTGAGCCGCTATGAAAATGCTATGACCCTGATGTGGTTCAAGCAAGCAGCCTTCTGATCTGAGCTCAGGCACGCTACCATTGTTCCATAAGGTCCACTATAAGCAGGGTATCTGAAACTAAAGCAGTCACCATGGCTATTATGAATTGATAATTAAATATCTGGGAATACTCACTGAGTAGGTACAACTGCCAGAGTTATGTGCAATGTGCTCAGAAAATCTTGGTTAAAACATTAGACATGTTCAAGATGCATTGTCAAAAGTGCCTGGCTTGTGGTCCAGAATTATTTTGTTTAATTCAGGAGTATCTATGATGCTAGCAATATTAAGAATTAAATTCTTGCATTGATTATATTCTGAGAACGCTTCAAAGGGACAGGTTTTTCACACTTTTGAAACTGCCCAAAAACAACTTCCCCATCAAATGTTGAAGCAGATTACTCATTTGTTGTAACCTTGGATTTTTTTTTCACAAGTTTTTATTATTCAAAACAAGAAATACTTGACAACATTAGGTGATGTGCAGTTTAATTAGATTTGTGCATTAACTGGAGCATTTGAAAAATAAATCTATCAGATCAAACTTATGCCCTTGGCATGATCTAATTCATAATGGGCAGAGAATAATTCAGGAAAAGAACTAAGTCATTCTTCTAGTGTGTGCTAAACGTTGTGGTGACAAGTTTTTAAATCCAATTGAAACTCGCATGCAATCACACAAAAGCTTCACAAGATTCTGTTTATGGCTGTCCTTGTAGGAGGTAGCAAGTCTGAAAGTTGGCGTTGCCGGTCGCATCAACCAGTGGCTCACCAAAACTCCTGAACCAAACAAATCACCTGCGTCTAAACCCTCAGTAAGTTGCCCACCTCTTCACTGCTTTCATAAAACTTCTCGCCTCAGGGCAACCTGATGGCTAGGATTCTAGAGCGTTCCACTTTGAACCAGAAGGCCCAACTCATAAACGTGGCATCTGATGAACTTGATTTGTCCCAGAGGGAGTGTTATTCCCAGTCTCAGCCAAGTTGTGTGGGTAGGGGAGAAGACTGAATGTGGGATGGGTATCCCAAGCCACACCATTTGAGTTTAATTCCGGGTAAGTCTGTCTACCGGGGTGAGCATTGACGACCTGTTTGTATGTGTGCATGGTTACTTCATTCAACCTTCCTTCCCTGAGGAAGATAGCATGAAGTGACTAAATTGTGGCAAAAACAATATGTGTAACTCATGACAGTGGTACCTAATAAACTGCCTTTGCCTAACTGAAATTGTGAAAAAAAACCCCACACAAATCCTAATTTTTGTGCTTGATTTTCTTTTCAGTCTGTCCACATTAAATTGAGAAATAATAAAGCAAAAGTGACTTTCAGCAGAATGGAATGCAGTTTTGCTGAAACTCACCACCAATATATATTTTTCCAAAACACTTAGATGGATTTTGAACAGAACCTCCAAATTGAACACCATGATATTTGTGCAAAAACTGTGTCTTTGTTCTCTGTGCAAAAGGTAGACCAGATATTCCTGTGTTTTCCTCGATGATTGACACTATGCTTCAGGAATGAAAATTAACTTGGACTTTGCTGAAAGTTTCATTTTCATATTTTCCGCCTTGTTTTGATCAGAATATCTAAGGATAATTTGCCAAATTCTAAAATACTGCATTACAGCAACCAAGACCGAAAACCACCATGACATTTTTGTGCGTACATTAACTTCCAGTAATCTATGATACATATCAGAACCTGATGTGGTACATGTTGTTTACAATTTTCATCTTAACTTCAAAAAAAATCTTGTTTTTAGAACCCTCTCTTTAACATGCCTCTGTACTACTTGTATAATTCACATTGGCAGTGCTACAAACATGGTCCATGTTACAGATGCCAGGAAATAGCACAGGCAGTTAAGAGAAACAGAAGAAATTTTAAATTAATTGGGAGAGGATTTGGAATTAAAACACATTTCTCTAATCCAAAACTGAAGTGTAGTAGCAAGGTTCTTTGCTTTACAACTTTGCCGCATCCATTGTATACACATATCATACAGAATTGTTACTGTCAGTAGCAAAGGCAGTGAATTATTTCAGGCTGAGATAAAAAGTCGACCAAATTACTTGTATAGAGCAGCCCACAAGCGTAGGCTTTTTTTTAAGTTGCTGGTTAACTGATTGATGAATAGCATGTTTGTAAAACAAAAAGGCTGACGGTTATGCATAAAAAGTATGGTGGAGAAGAATTTTTGTGATGAACATCAAAGGCCATTAAGTATTTTACTCTTAAACTCCTCCATCTTAAACACTGAAAAATACCAGCTATGCTTTGATCTGCCTACTTGCTCATGAAAGATAGAAATCAATACATTTGTGATATAAGCTACTACACTTTCAGTAATATACTGTCAAGCCTTGTTAACACAAACCTTTTGGAGCTGACAAAATAGTTCTTTTTTTTAATTAAATACTTAAATAGCTAACAACTGAGATCAGGGCCCGATGAATTCTGTGGCAGTTCAAGGTCAGTTTCTGGAACAGCCCAATTATATTCAAATCGACTCTGCAGCACTGAAGTTAGTCACTCAGCTCTCCAGTGGTTATACTCTACACAAGCCTCCTCCCACTATAATTACATCTTCCCACCCTGTCCCATATCCCTCTGATCCCTTCAACCTCAAGTAAGCATGATGACTCCCTTTAAATGTTCCAATGCTACCTGCTTCAATCACTTCATTTGGTAGTGAGCTCTACATTCTCACCACTCACTGTAAAAAAAATTCCTTCTAAATGCTTTATTGATCGTTTACCAGACTGCTGCAAATGTGTGAATCTCATTGAATGAGTTGCAATTGAATTACAGGAATAATCTCAGTAAGTGAATGCAATTGTGCAGAGTTTCACGAGATACTGGGAAGTGGGTGCCATGGACATTGGGACTGAATTGCAACGCACACAATTTTGGGTACACAAATCAGATACTTAATGGATGGAAAATATTGTGGACAATGAATTGGGCACACTGAGAAAATGGACTAAGGATACAGATCAGCCATGGTCTAACTGATTGGCAGATCGGGTTCAAGGGGCTAAGCGGCCTACTCTTGTTCGGAAAGGAACACTCAATGCGCAATCCACAAGATTTTCCATCCATTGAAAACTTGACTTATGAACTCAAACCATGTGGACTATGATTCAGTCTTGCTGCCCTCAGCAACCATTTTCTAGTATGCATTCCTGCCACCCAAAGCTCTGAGATTGGAGAGACAACGCATGAAATTTACCTCATACTGCATTGAGGCTTCTCATAAACTCCTACTAAGGCTGTCTCTGTGTAACAGGTGAGATTCTAGGACAACAACAAGTTCTGACTAAAATGGTTTGTGGGCGACCGTTAAATTAATAACCATATTGTGGCAAGACTGTGAATATTATCAAGTACTTCAGTGATAAAATTACAACCTTATCCATACAAATGCTTGTTGAAACCATAATGTTACATCAATATTATGTTCCTTTCTACATAGTGCAATTGAATGGTATTATGTCAAAGATATCCAGAAGTGTGCAAAACAAAATGATTTTATTTTTCTACCAATTAAACAGTGATCATTATGTGCTTTGTTAATAATAGACATTCCTCTCTGCTTTGTTTTGGTACATACACATGATATATTCATATCTAAGTCCTCATTATTTGTTCTCGATTGAAGGAATACCACTTTTATAACATAAATAATGTAACAATCAAGGAATGTTCTCAGCATGTCAATTTAACAATGGTCAAAATTATGTGGCTTAACTTTCCACTTCAATTGAAAAGTTATCATCGATCTCAATTGTGATGTTATACTGCAAATTTATAAAATACAGGTATTTACAGAAGAACAATAATAACATTGAGAGAAATGAGAAATAGATCACAGGCCAGAGATGGAGGAACACACAGCTCTCAGAATTGTACGGCTCGAGAAGGCTAAAGATGTAGGTGCAAGGCCATGGAGGAATTTGAAGACAAGATGAGAATTTTAAAATTGAGGCATTTAGGGACTGGGTGCCAATGAGGTTTTGTGAGAACAAAGATAATTGGTGAATGGGACACATGGCAAATTAGGATATGAGCAGCAGTTTTGGATGAGCTTACGATGGAAGGTCATCTAGGAGATCATTGAAATGGTCAATTCTAGAGGTAACAAAGGCATAGTGAGGATCTCAGCAGCAGATGAGCTGAGGCAGGAGCGGAATGGGATGAGGTTACAAATGTGGAAGTCTTGGTCCTGAAATGGATATGTGGTCAGAGCTCATCTCAGGGTTAAATGCAATACCAAGGTTGCATGTGGTCTGGTTAAAATCCAGCCATTGCCAGAGAGAAGGAGAGATTTCTTGACTAAGGAAGGAGTTTGTGGTAGGGACCAAAGACAGTGGGTTCGGTCTAACTGATATTTAATTGAAGGAAATTTCTGCTCATCTAGCACTAGACATTGGGACAAGCAACTTGACAAAAAAAGAGACAGTAGAGAGGTCAAGGAAGGTGGTGGTGATGCTGAACTGAGTTTCAGCATCAAACATGTGCAACCTGATGTGTTTTTGGATGATGTTGCATGTAAATAAGAAATAGAAGGGAGCCAAGAGTACATTATTGGGAGACTTCAGAGATCCTGCTGCAGGAGCAGCAGGTTAATAAACATTGCAGGTTATTCTCTGGTTGTGATTGAATAGATAAGAATGGAACTAGGCAGGGCAATCTCACCTGGCTGGTTGACAGTGGAGAGGAGTTGGAGGAGGATAGCGTGGTCAACCATATCAATGGTTGCAGATAGGTCGGGAAGGATTATTAACCTTCTTCACAGTTATACAAGATATCATTTGAGACTTTAGTAAGGCCTGTTTCAGTACTGTGGCAGGGGCAGAGAACTGATTTGAGGGATTGGAAAATGGAATTGCAGGAAAGATAAGTTCAGATTTGGGAGGCAACAACATGTTCAAGCACATTGGAGAAGAAAGGGAGGTTGGAGATTGGGTGATACCTGACAGTGACAAAGGGGTTAAGGATGGGTGTCTTATGGAGGGGGTGATGACAGCTGATTTGAAGGGGAGTGGATTAGGACCTGAGGAGAGGGAACCATTAATAACATCAGCTAACATAGGGGCCAGGAAGGGAAGCTAGATTGTCAGCAGTCTAGGGGTAATACAATCTAGGGAGCAAGGGCCAGGTCTCATGGACTTTTTGGCTTGCGCTCATCAGGAAAAATGCAAGAATGCCAAATTTCAAATGATCACAACAGTTTATACTACAGGAGAAAAGGGTGCTGATTGGTTGGCAAGTGAAATATCCATACATTCATATGCAGGGAACTATTTTCTGCAAACAAAACAAGTATGTTCAAGCCTTGTACCTTTTTTGAATCACCCCAAAGCTTGGGGGGCCCTATTGTTCCCCATTGCTTCCTCCATGACACTGCCTCGGCCAAACAGAGTCGACTTGGTCAAATGTCTCTTATTTCAGCAATATTCAAGTTCAGTACTACCAAGCAAGTGTTTGGATAAGATGAGCTTTGGGAGGGCATGATGAGAAGTTGGAAAGAAACTGGAGAATGTTAATAGTTTAGGGTGAGGGCAGGGGGACTTCTTAGAGGAGATTTTCTTTAATGTGCTGAGGGAAGGAAGGGAAATGGCAGAGGCATCAGCCAGCCAAACAACTTCACAGTAGTGGAAATACTGATGACAGTTGAGGGATGCAGCAATGTCGTTTTGACCAGAGCTACCAGAAGTGCCTAAGAGTGCTTCTTAATGCTTGATGGAAGCTGAAGGCATTAGTGCACTCTCAGGACTCTATAGCTTACCTTTATATCTCTAAAGATTACAGTCAATAGATTCATTAGACTTTTGACCTCAATGCTTCAATGCTTTTGTGTAGGCAGTGACTTGTGCTCTGTCATGATAGTGAGTAGTCTTTGTTCTGTTGCTGGCTCACTTCATTCCTTGAAAATTAGTTTCTAGATCATGATGAAGACCTTTACATACCGGTTGATCTTGTACAGTGTTTCAGTTCAAGGGAATAATGAACATATATTATGTGCACATAAATTATGTCCCATACAAACAGTCTTGCATACAACAGGACCAAGTATACTAGTATTGGCCAAGTAAGGGGTTAAATTGCAGTTTGGTTATAAATTACATGCATGAGGGTTTACATGTGTACAATATTTTGTTGTACACTTTGGTACAAAGACCATGGAGAGACAGTATAAAATAAAGGATACTATTCTAAAGGGTGTGCAGGAGCAGAGAGACCTGGATGTATATGTACATAAGTCATTAAAGGTGTCAGGGCAGATAGAAAGAGCTGGTTCTAAAGCATACAGTATTCTGGGCTTCGTTAATAGGTGCATAGAGTACAAGAGCTAGTGAGGTTATAATGAACTTATCTAAGACACTGGTTAGACCTCAGCTGGAGTATTGTGTACAGTTCTGGGCGCCACACTATAGGAAGGATGTGAATGTTTTGGAGAGGGTACAGAAGAGGTTTATGAGAATGGTTCCAGGGATGAGACATTTCAATTAGGAGGAAAGATTGAAAAAGTTGGGACTGTTTTCCTTGGAAAGGAGAAGGCTGATGGAAGTTTTCAAAATCATGAGGGGTCTGGACAGAGAAGATAGGGAGAAACGGTTCCCACTTGTAAACGGATGGAGAACCAGAGGGCACAGTTTTAATGTGTTTTGCAAAAGAAGCAAATGCGAGGTGAAAAAAAGATTTTCACTCAGCGAGTAGTTAGGGTTTGGAATGCACTGCCTGGAAGTGTGGTGGAGGCAGGTTCAACTGAGGCATTCAAGAGGGCATTGGATAATTATTTAAATAGAAACAATGTGCAGGGTTACGAGGAAAAGGCAAGAGACTGGCACCAAGTTAAAATGTTCAGAGAGCCAGTGCAGACACAATAGGCCAAAGGGCCTCCTTCTACATCGTAACAATTCTGTGATTCTGTGTTTGTAACTGGTCGAGATAATTAGCTGTTAGGAACACACCATCTCAGGCTAAAACCAGGGGATCTTGAGTTTGAATCCCAGCTTCAACTGACATTCGAACTCAACTGTTCCAGTTGGCTCTATTTTTCCAGATGTTAATTGGCAGCAGAGAAGCCCCACTTTGGAGAGGGAGGGCAGTAAAATCTCATAGAATCATTTCTACCTTACAGAAGTCAATCCATTATTGGCCACTCAAAAGCACCCATAGGTTGTTAAGAACTCAGATGAATTAGTTTGTTCATCTGGAGAATGAGCTTAGGTGGAACAGAGATGTGAGAGCTCTGAAGAGGGACTTTTTTTTTAAACTGTGCATGTTTAGTTTGCATTGGATTTTTTGCAACAGTAAGGAATAATGAAACAACAAACATTGAAATGCCTGTACTGTCAGTGTATAATGCATGTTCCAGAGATTATTATTGAATTCTCCACAAGAGGGAGGCATCACACCTCCAAGGAATCTGCACGGAGCTTAAAGATTTATGCATACTCGTGGACAATTTCATGGTTTGAAACTTGTTTCTGCCCTTCAAATGTATCTAGCTTACAAATCTCTGCACTTATCGCCAACTGTGCTACATTTATATAAAGTACCAGCAGCTTGTGTGAAGTTAATAACCACTGACCTCTCCTGTTCTCTTGACTAGTTGGTTCCTCCACTTCCTTCCTTCATGTCTTCATTCATTTCTATCGGTTTGGCATAGCTTCTTCTCTTTTCTTTCTTCTACTTCCGAGTGGTCAGGGAATCTTCTGAATCATCAGGTAAACCTGCATTGATTGTTTTATAGTTTTAACTAGGGCTACAATTTTACTGGGTGCTACAAAATGTAATTTTATTTTTTGCCAGACAAATGTATACACAACATTATTACTTCAAAATAACTGAACCCAATGCTGATAATGCCCACTTCTCCGCTTCACTGTGATATTCCCCCGTAGCAACTGGGATGCCAGAAGGAAGATCAAACATCTTGGGAAAAATTTCCCCCCCCATTGTTGGGGGGGAAGTTCAAGAGTGGGTGCGTGCGGGCGCACTTCCGATAGGCGCCCCCAATTGGGGGCGCGCCACCATTTTACATGGGCGGGCCAATTAAGTCTGGCCCAGTGTGACATCCGCCAGGAAGTGCTGTGCGGGAGGGGGGATTCCCTCAGCCAAGAGTGCGCTCTTTCGCACATGCATGCTCATCTCCCTGAGGCTAAGTGCTGCCTCTGGGAGATCGACGCCAAATTCAAAAATGGTCAATGCACAAAAATAAAATTTCCCTGACATGTCCCCTCATGTGACACTGTCACAGGAGTTGGGACATGTCCATCACTTTTATTCAAACTTTTATTAAATTTTTAAAAACCTACATGAAATCTCATCCTGCCCATGGAGCTGATTTGGCTGCACCCCCGCCAACCTGAAAATTGAAATGATGCGGGGTGACGTTGGGAGTTCCGCCCACCATCATCCTGCACCATTTTACGAGTCGGCGAGCACCCCCCACCACCACCACACGCTGACCTCAATATCCTGCCCCTTGTGTATCAGTTGTATAAATAGGCCTTGGCTGAAATGCACTAGTAGTTGTACCACTATTGAAAAATCTACCTTCAGATTTCTTAATTGATGTAGGAAAATTACATTTTACTGAGAATGTTTGAATCTATAGATTGGGGAAAGGACTTGTAATTAAACTCCAATACTCAGTAGAATGTAAAACATTTCTGTGTAATTGGATATTGTTCAGCTTTTCTCTTTTACTTAAAAGAGAAATTAGAAAATCTATGAGTTAGTGATCTGTTCCATCTCTCCAGAATCTCCCTTGCTGCAGAACACACCAAGGTGAGTGGCACTTTACTGTTCCACTTACAAGCCATTGAATAGCAGTGCCTGAATGTAAAACATTCACAGTCAGTCCTGCTTTGTCAGCGGTATTCATCAAACGGGCCACATCAGAGGGGTGTGAGTCATCTCAGCCTAGATTTCAAGTGCACAGCTCAGAAAAGGTAACAACAGAGGCCTGAAAACTGAGGCCTATCTGTTGACTTGGGGAACATTCTGTGCTGAAAGAGAATCCTAGAGGGAGAAGAGAAACAAACTTAAAATGGGACCAAGAAATTTTAAGACAGCCAAGCTAAATCATCTTTTGTAGATTTCCCTCAGCACGTCAGCCAAAGCCAAGTTTAAAGCAAGATGCCTGAGGTGGAAGAAAATTTTGCTCATCTGTTATCCCACTCAGCTCTGATCTTTTTTTTTAAAAAGAGATTTTCTTTTAATCAATAACATAGGAAGCCTGTAATTCACATGTGGTTCTTTTTGAAATCCTTAAGGATAAAGTGATTGGTAAATAGTTTCTAGATGTAACAGTGTTGCCCTTTGGGAGATTTGGCATTAAGTGCCTACTTTGGTGCACTGTAAATCATATTGTATATTGATTTAGAAAGGAAAACTTGCATTTATCTTGCACCTTTCATGGCCATCAGATGTCCCTTAACAATAAAGTACTTTTGCAGTGTAGTCACTGCTGAAATGTAGGAAACACGGTAGCCAATCTGTGGACAGCAAGCTCTCCCAAACAGCAATGTGATAATAGCTAGTTAATCTGTTTTAGTGACTTTGATCAAGGGATAAATGTTGGCCAAGACACTAGGATAATACCCCTTCCCTTCTTCGAAATATTGCCATGGGATTTTTACGTCCACCTGAGTGGGCAGATGAGGCCTCAGTTTAACATCTCATCCAAAAGATGGCATCTCCAATGGCAGAACTCCCTCTGTACTGCACTGGAGTGCCTGCCAGTCTTGATTTTTGTGCTCAAGTCTTGGCATCAGACTTGAACACATAACCATCAGATTGAGAGGCAAGAGTGCTACCAACTGAGCCATGGTTGACAGACATTTAATACACCTGAAATTAAAAGCTAGTCTCAGTAATGGTGACTATGAAACCGTTGTTGTATAAACACATCTGATTCACTCATGCCCTTTAGGGAAGGAAATCTGCTGTCCTCACATGGTCTGGGCTATATGTGACTCCAGACCCAAAGCAATGTTGTTGATTCTTAACTGCTCTTTGAAATGGTTGAGCAAGCCACTCAGTTCAAGGGCAATTAGGGATAGGCAACAAATCTGGCCTTGCCAGTGATGCCCACATCCCATGAAAGAATAAAAATAAGTAAATGGTCTGAAAGCATTGTAAATGTGGTATTGTACATTTGTTAATCAAACTGGTGGCATACACAGAGGACCCAATGAACTCTAGTTTTCCTTCTATGCTACATAATAAATCAATGAAAAAAAACCCTGTCACCATCTATTTTGCCACCAATGCATTCCACTTCTCTCAGATGTATTTGTATATATCTTTCTAAAAGTTCGCTACCCTTTCCCCGACAACTTCTAGTCCTCGATGGTGCTTCTACTAAAGGCCATTTCTCGTACCTGCATAAACTTTCCATAGCAAATCCTAATCTGCTGACCGTTCTTTTATCTATTAGTATATTTTAGTTAAAGAAACATTGAGATAGATTTTCAACTTGCAACTTGCTGCCTAACATTGCAGGTATTCCAGTTTTTATTTCTACTGATTTAAACATAAAAGGTAGTTAATTCACAACAAGTTTTAAGCTCTCTGAACTGATTCACTGTTGCAGCAGTAAATCTAAAACAGCATTGTGGGGAATAAACTGATTTGTTACTGCAACTTACTTCATTCACCCTCTTCTTAATGTATATGCCTGATAAATTCATGAAGAATTGCAGAAAGTGAATTTCAAGACACATTGACATTTGTGTAAGTTTCCCATTAGATATTACTGTTACCATGATATATTGATGGATTTTAGTTTTAACACAACTTTCAAATTATTAGTTTTTAAATGAAAGAGACTGGTCTCAAGTTCATAAAGATGCCTGGTTAATAGAAGCACACTTTGCCTTGTTTTCTCTCCTCTTGCTTTATATGCACACTAAATGCAAAATTATAGTCTAAGTTGAATGCTTGTCACCATCACCAAATACTGGAAAAGTGCACAGTGTTTCAGTTCCTGTATTATTTTAATTAATCTGGAATTTTCTTTTTTAAAAACGCCTTACAATATTTTATATTTCTAATTCCAGGATGTGAAGCCGGGAGATGTATCAAGCAAGCGGAACCTATGGGAGAATAAGACTGATTCTTCCAATGGAAAATCAGCCACCCCGTCTAAGGTCATCATTGGATAGGAGACACGCATCTATTATTCATACACATTTCTACGTTATATTTAGATATAAACTGTTACATCCCCGGGATGACTGTACAAAACAACAATGTCCACCAGGGAGCTATTTAAATGTTATTAGTTGATATCCAAATATTATGCTGAAATTGTTGATGCTGTTCCTGTAACTTATCAAGAAAATGTAAAATTCTGATTGGTAGTTTGTGCTTAAGATGAATGAGGGAAACCTGGTTATCAAAGAGTAAAGAGCAAGAGAGAAATTGGTATTAAAATGGATCTTCAAAAGTTAAAATTTCCATTCTCTAAAACTGGAGTTAGTTCTAGAACACCTGACTTATTCAGAGAAGCTGAATTAAAATCTCAGCTTTGACTGTCCCATGAACTTGGCTACTCTGTATTGGTGAACATTGCTAATTCATAAGCAGCCAAGCCATACAACACATTGTATATCCACTGAATGCTAGTTTATGAAGTGCAATGTGTTGTAGGTCAAAGCAGTCACAATTCTTTCAAAAGATCGAGGCCCTCTACTTTCTATCCAGTTTTCTAAGGCCGCACGTTGACTCTGGCCAAGATTGTGGTCCTCTTCCGGCCTGCAATGCTCAGATCCAGCTAGTGCAAGGCGTACGTGAGCATTCTGGAGATGGACTTACTCTGCAGTCTTCCCTCGCCTCTGGAGAACTATATCTGGGCTCTGCCCAGATCATTGGTGAGATCAGAGAGCCAACAGAATAATGTAAATGAGCATCTACGACTGTATGTGTTACATTTTGATGCTCTACCATGCTGTGTAACTACTTCATCAACTGTGTGCCTACATACCAACCATCAGTATTTTGCAGTTTTGAAGGATCACTGAGTGTGTCAGCTTTTGCTGGACAAATTAATGCAATCAGGCCCCCTTCTAACCCCACCCACTTGGTTGCAATGTACACACTGGATGGCCCTACTTCTCCTGTTAGCATACTGTGAGTAAATTGCCCAATTGCTATCATAGGCTGTAACATTGTGATAACAGGAGTTCCCAAGCGTATCATGCATATACAGGAATGTCGGCCATTAACATTGGGAGTATGTTGTAAGAGAAGCATAGCCACTGAACTCAGCTATCAGTAGGATTGGGGGGGAATGGTAGGATGCCTAAGGGGGTTTGGTTTGTAACAAGATGATTAAATGTCAGCAAGGAATGAGGAGGAGTATGCATTTGAATAGGGGAATGGGCAGAATTGATGGCAAGGGAGAAAGGGGGGAATGTTTAGTGAGGAAAGGTGAGAGGAAATGATTTGCAACAGAAAGGGGCAAAATAGTTGACATGGGAAGGGGAAATGACATGGCAAAGGGAGAAAAGCAAGAAATGATTGGCATGGGAAGGGACAGAATGTATGACAAGGAGGGAATTGGATGGAAGGGTAGATTGCATTGCAAAGCATAGATTGAATAGAGTGGTTGGCAAAGGGAAAAATTGATAGAAATGAAAGAGGGAAGGAATGGGGATAATAAGGCAGAGAGGGGAGGGGGAAAATGTAATGAAGGAAGATGTGAATCTACAGCAACACAGGAAAGAAGGAAATGAAGGTGGAGGGAAATATTTGGCAATAGAGCAAAAGGGAAAGTAGATGGCAACGAAGGGGCAGAAACGGAGCAGACTTGTAGCTGGAGGGGTGGCTGGTGTAGGTGGAAGATGGGAGAAGTGCTTTGGCAGGATTGTGGGGAGGAGTGTTGTAACAAGCATGAACTAGCAGCTCAGTAGTTAGGAGTTAAAATCCCACCACCCTAACCTGTGTGTTAGCACCTGGAAAAATGACCATTAAAGCTACAGACCGTCATTAAAAACCTAACTGATTCAAGAAGAACTAGCAAATCTTCTGTAATTGCCTAGAATGCCATGATTGTAAAGCAAGTTACAAAACAAAAAGAAGAAAAATATCACAGATCTAATGACAACGACCAGGCATTATATTAGGACAAGACTCAGGAAACAAATTAAACCAAGTCGACATAAAGCCCTCTTCACCAACATCTGGGAACTCATCGCATCCACGGTAGAAAATGCCAAGTGGAGAACCCTCCTTGGTCTCCCCTTCAGGACTGCACAATAGTAGAGTCCAACCATTTGGTTTCACTCCATGTTGTATTGAGAAACTAAGTGCATTGGATAAAACAAAGGCCCTGACAATGTCCCAGCTATAAGTCTGAAGACAGGTAGCTGTGCCTCTCGTCAACTGTTCCAGTGCAATTGTGGTGATCGCATCTATCTGGCAATGTGAAAAATTTCTCACATATGTTATGTTTACAAATAAACAGCAGAAATAAACGACATTCCATTTGTCTTAAGGTCAGGATAGGGGCAGTTGACTGATTATCCCCCAATACTTAACTTCATTCATACATGTCTGAAAATGAAACAGTCCATATCAACTTACAAAAGGACCTGGGCTGATAGCTGGAGGGTTACATTTGTACACAAATGCAGACCCTTTCCAACTAGAAAATGCTGAGATACCTCCCCTGATCTTTACTGGCACCACCAGCACTGAGTTTACTGCCATCAATATTTTGGGAGTCACCATTGACCAGAGACCACTAGGTCACTCTGATCAATGCTATGACAACAAGAGAAAGGCAAAGACAGGTGACTGTACAATGAATGGCTCATATCTTGACCCCTTAAACTGTGCAAAGCTGGCCCCAAGCTTCTCAAAATCAATTAAAAATTATAGATTTAAAATTCAGCATTTTATGCCCAATTTTGCAATAAGGGCTGCTGCCCTGCCAAGCTCTTGTTCCTAGTGCTGATGAGGAAAATCTACCTCAGTGTCTCTCTAAAAGGGTAGGAAGATTAGTTAAGAGTGCCAATAGGAACTGAGCAGTGAGGTTTGGATATCATTGGCAGCTGCCCCTTGATTCAAGGATGATATCTCCTGAGGGTTGCGAGTTTCTGCCATGGGCCTTCATGAAGAGGCTGATTCTCAACCCCCAGATCTTTGGGCATATGAGGCAGGATATTCCACTTGTTAGTGTAATCTGGAGAACAGGATTTGCTTCCTTTTCTTTCTTTATCTGCTACCGCTTTGCCTCATCATTAAGACATTATGACTCAAAGTGTGATGCAGCTGCAGCCCATCAAAGTTGATTTTGCAGGAGTTTTGCCTGAATGCTTGTGAAGCTGCCTTCAAGAAGAACACTAGCATTTGTTTGATGGTCCTCCCATTTAATTCGGAGGGATTGTTGATAGAATTTCTCCAGCCTCTTCTGTGTCGCTGATAACACAATCCAAGTCTCACTGCAGTACAGGGGCGCGATAACTTTGAACAAGAGGGGGAAGGATTTTCCCCTCGTCGAGCCGGCAGGCCCAGGAGCAGCGGCGAAAGGGTCCCCCGCCCACGATCTGGCCCCAACCGCGATTTCACGCTGGCTGGCTGATTAATGGCGTGAAACACGTGCTGGAAGCATCAGCGCTGCTGGGGTGAGGGTGGGAGGAGCGCGAGCGCTGAAGTTTGCGCATGCACGGGCGTGCACTCACTGAAAGGTTGGGGGGGTGGTCTTTTTCTTCTGAAATCCACAGGATGCGTTTTGATGTGAGCTAAAGACCACCAACTTTGAAGACCTCAGCTGGAATACCATCGGGGCTGCAGGCTTTGTGGTTTTTGATCCATTTGATTGCTTGTTGCAGTTCTCCCATTGATGGTGGTTCACCCATGGATTCTATTTTCTCAGAGACCATGCCCCCAACTTTGCGTAAAATTCACTCCAGTGTTGTCTCTTCAGGTTTGGATCCATTCTTCAAACACTCAACAGTTTCTGTTTTTTTCTTTCTCCGCTCCAATGCAAGCAAAGGAAGCCTGGACGCACTCTCTGGTTGCTGATACACATCAGGACCTTGAGTTGTCCGCCTTTGGAGAATGTGTCAATATTTTTGAAGCTGTTGGCCAACATTTGGCATGGATGCATGTAACTTCTTACTATCTGTACTTGGGTGCGAATCATTTGCAGATGTGGTGCAGAGGTTTGGGCAAACTGAAGAGAAGTAATTGAATTATTTAACCAAAAAAGGGGAGCCACTACCTGAGATGAGGATTATTGGCTCAAAACAATATAATTTAAGCACTAGAAAAATGATGACCATCTTTCCTTTGTTACACCTAGATTACAGCTGGGAGTAAGTGCAAGTCAGGCTCAGCAGGGGATCACTGCGATTATGCTAATGGTAAGTGACTTTCAGAAACACTTCAAATGGAAAATTAACATTATTGCCAGGTACTCCTGGACTGTTCACAGCACTATTTCAGGATACTCAGACAGTTATTACTAATGTATGCGAGCAGCTGAACATTAGTTTTTTTTATTGTCTTCAACATACGTCAGCAGAAAGGCTGTAAAATCATAAAACTAAGTAAGTGACAGTTTAGAACAAACTGTAGACTCTTCGGGAAACTAGAGAAATGTCATGTGATAAATGGCTAGCCTTGTGTCAGTTCATCGTTTAGGTCCCTGGTCAATTACCAATCACTATATTTATAGAAACAGTGATAAATCATGTGTTTATTTCATTCTGGGAATGCTTTAAAATGTTAGATGGCTGGTTTGCATTGTATTGTCTAAATTTACATAGGCACAAGAATCTGAACCATGTTTGTTGTATCACACGATGGTCTGTGTGCTGTTAAAATGAGGAGCATGTCAGAATTGACCATTAATCACTCATTAGCTGCGCCAGGATTTAAAAATACCTTACAAAGGAAACCAAGGAGAAACATGAGTCAGATCATTATACCTCACAACAGCTGGGTATTATTCCTGGTTATTGTACATACTAAACAAGGTTAACAAGCTGTCAGGCACATAATAGTTGGACAGGGATGATTTGAGTTTCAATAGCAAGGATGTAGAGTAAGGCACATTGTGAGATCTGTTCAAATGGAAATGTGAAGCTAACAATTTTGATATAGATTTGAGTTTAATTCTATTTAAACAAAGTCACTACAGGCTGTGATCAGCCTATAGATTTATAACAAAAATCACAAAATGCCGTAACAGCACACTACACGGACTGCAGCGGGTCAAGAAGGCAGCTTGCCACCTTTTCAAGGGCAACTAGAGATGGGCAATAAGTGCTGGCCTAGCCAGCGAAGCCCACATCCTGTGAATGAATTTTTTAAAAATACTCAGTAGATTAACATTAACTGAGTTAATGTTTCAGGGGCGAAGACGTTTCATCAGAACTAGAAGATGTTAGACGTGAACAGTTTTTAAGCATTTACGGAGTGAAAGATTTTTAGTATTAATTTATGCATAGCACTTAATTTTTAATCAAGTTTCAGACATGACACTCAAAACTGACTGGGTATTGCATCTAGCCAGAAAATGACGGATGTTCTCTGCAGCAGGTCTGGCAGCATCCATGGAGAAAGAAAGGGTTAGCATTTCAAACTTATTTAGGGATATGTATTGGTTTTGTATTGTTTTATATACTTCAAACCTCTCCCACTGTTCATTATACCCAATTAACAGTTCAGCCCACATAATTTATTCTTCAATCTTTAGAAATGTTTATTAAATTAAAAACTCTGGTTTGTGACTGTCCCTTCATCCTCTTAAATGAAGTATAAAACTCAAATCATATTATGGCTATTGTTGCCAAGATAGGGGCCGGTTAGCTCAGTTGCTTACGTCACTAGGATGTGGCTCAGAATAATGCATAATCGTGGGTTTGATTCCTATTCCATCTGAGTTAAACTTGGGACCTGCGTCCCTGCGCTGCCCTGCCCCTGAAAATGGAAGGCAATGGCATAGCATCACTGACAAAAACGGCCAAGAAAATGGCTCAGGATGAATCATCAGCAGACAGTGGGCCAAGGACCTGTCTTCAGGCAGAGCACGCAAGAATTAATTCCCAAGATATTCTCTCACTGATGAGATTGTTAACTAATTTTGGTTCATTGCTCATCACTAAATTTATTATGGTCTGTTCCCTTTTCAGTTCTAATATTTATTGCCCCAAAAGCAACTGTACTGAATACAGTCTAGTGATGCATTACCTTTACTGCCTGTTATTATTATTCTCGCAATCTACATGAACGTTAACTTTTCCCATTATAACCATGGTGTTTTTACTACATACTTATCCAATCTCAATATTTACATGCCCCCACTGCACAACTATACTCAGGAGGTCTGTCGACCAGTGCCCCTCAAACCTTTTTATTGAAAGGTCACTTTTCAAATGAACTAAGTTCATAAGATCACAAGAAATATGAGCAGGAGTAGGCCATTCAGCCCATCGAGTCTGTGGCACCATTCAGTAAGGTTATGGCTGATCTTATTGCTGCCTTAATTCCACTTTCCTGCCTGCCCCCGTAACCCTTGACTCCCTCGTCATCCAAAAAATCTATCTTGAATATATTCAATGACCCAGCCTCCACTGCTTTCTGGAGAAGAGAATGCCAAACACTAATGATCCTCTGAGAGAAGAAATTCCTCCTCATCTCCATCTTAAATGGGAGACCGATTATTTTTAAATGGTGCCCCCTAGTTTTAGATTCCCCCATGAGGGGAAATATCAGCATCAACCCTGTCAAACACTCAGAATCTTATGTCTTTTAATAAGATCACCTCTCATTCTTTATTGGCCCAACCTGCTCAACCCTTTCTCATAAAACAAATCCCTTCAACCCAGGAATCAAGGTAGTGAACCTTCTCTGAACTGCCTCCAAAGCAAGTATATCCCACCTTAAGCAAGGAGGCCCAGAACTGTACCCAGTACAGTGATCACGGACTGCCCTCCCCAATCTATATGATAATACTATATAATGCTCATGTGAAAGCACTGCACGCAAAAAATGATTTAATAAAACTTCTTAAAAAAAAAAACCGGATATTTACTTACAGATATCAGGTGATGGGAGGAAGCGGAACATGGGCCTGAATTTCACGCTCCCCTGCCAGCAGGTTTTTAGGCGGGTAGGGGGAGAGTGTGAAATGATGTGAGTGGGCTACCTGCTGGATTCCCAATGCCACCCCAGACCTCTCAATGATTTTACGCTGGGGTGGGCGAGGCCTCAGATGGGCCACCCACCCTTGCCCCACTTGAGGTACTTAAGTGGCTAATTATTGACCACATCAGGGCCATTTCCCTCCCAGCTTCAATTTTTAGGCTGGTGGAAGGATTTCCCAGGTGTGGGGGATGCTTGAAAATAATCAGGTTTAGGCCTCAGTTAGGAAGCGGGGAGCCCTCCATCAGAAGCCCCCCCTTCTAACTTCAGGCACCACCCATCCCCCTCAAACCCTTAAAATCCAGTGCCTGCTGGACCTGGGCCTCCCTCCCCCACCCATCCCCCATAGCCTCTCCCCTGACACCCCAATCCCCCAGTATCCACCCCTGTACCCCAGTATCCACCCCCCAAGGCCTTCCCTACCCTCCCCGCCCTGAGACCCCAAAAAATCACCTTTTCCTGCACTGCCGAGACTTAGGCTCTGTGGATTTCATGAATTTTCACTTCATGTCCACTGCAGCTTTGGTGGCTGCAGGGACTAGAGAGCTGCTGGCCAATCGGATTGGCTGGCAGCTCTCTAAAACGGGACTTCCTCCTGAGTGAGGGGCGGAAGTCTCACCTGCAGCCAATTCACGCTCACTGGGGCATGAAATGGTTGTGGGACAGGCAGTGTCAGCCGGGATGTGTTCCCTGCCAACTCTTCGGATGGTGGGATGGGAAATCCCGCCATCAGAAATATCCTGGCCATAGAGAGAGCAGGATCATGGGGACAGCAGAGCATGGAGAAAGCACTAGGAGGAAGGCTGGAGTGTGGGGGCACAGGAGCAAGTCTTCAGTTGCCACACATTTACTTACTCTTGACAACAGCACTTTCACGTTTTTTCAAGTAACTCTGGAAAGTCTCTACAGGCCAGGGGCCTGCACTCCGGTATCAGCAGTACTCTATCAGAGTCTTGCATTCTTTGCTATTCCTTGATTCTATCCAAAGTGTTTCCACTGCCTGATTTACTCTTACTATAATCCATTATTTCTGCTGATGTAGTTGCCTCTTTTTATTAAATATTGCTACTCCGCCTTTTCCATTTTCTCTGCATTATTGGAGAAATGAAATTGAGGAGAGATAAGAGCCACACCTTTAAAACACTGGGATACACGGAGGCTATTTATTTTAGACAGTGAGTGCAGAATTCCAGGACACAACTGGATAATCAGAGGTCTCAAATGAGATTAGAGATCGAAAGAAATTATTCATTGACTTAGTGGCTACTTAGCAGATGTTCGAATGAAGAGTAGCCATTGTTGTATTTAATTCCTTCAAAAGGCCTGGAAAAGGATAGAAGTCGAAATCAAGAATAAGTAGAGATGAAGAAAATAATGGCGGCTGGCTAGGGTTGAGGAATGGAGGTACCAATGTAAACATTCATTTTGGGTGTTCTCAACTGTTTTTAAGGGTTTTGCACAATCTTCACTTTTGAAATGAAGCTATAGATCCACAAAGTACCCATTGTTAGTACATTGCTGTCAGCACAATTGACTGGAATGGTGTATTCTCATTCCAAAGATTTTTTGAGTTTTTATCCCTTGGACCAATTACACATGTAATCCTTGGTATATTATGAGGGAAACGGTGGGTTGTTTCATTGTTGGTACGTTTCCAGTCCCAATTCTTAAAGGGGGTCAGGGGAAATTATCGTAGAATTCATACTTGTCTCGTGAGAGGGACAGGCATGAATTACATTCATGGTGGTCCTGGAGGGGTTAGCATGTGTCTGTGATTTTTGGTAGGAATGTCTGAGTCATTCAGCTGCAGGTCAGGAAATTGAAAACTCAGCCGGCAGATTTGAGTGACAACCAAGTCATTAAGCTTACCACTTTCTAATCAGGAAAATAAGAACCCTGTTGCTTATGTTACCAATCCATATAATCAGTTAAATACTATATCAGAGCCACTAAATTAGAGCCACATGTACATGCTTTAAAAGTTAATTGTTTTTGATAAGCATACCTTTCAAATTGTTATAGAGGGCAAATTGGGGGTTAGCTGGGACAAGGGGATTTATGGGTTATTGTGCCCTCCTCCTGCAGTTTGTTTAATTGCTTGGGGGGGGACAAAAAGTAATTTCCCAAAATGTTCATAAATTGGCCCCATTTTTTTTGCCTCTCCTTGATGATCGTGTGAATGGGGCTGGGGCAGAACTTTAATTGTGTTCCATTTTTCGACAGCTGGATTTGATAGAGTGGATTTTTTCTTCCCTGGCCTCATATAACATTCATTCTGATTCATGCTCAACGCTAAAAACATAAAAACTCATCATGATATTTTAAATTTTCTTTACGCAGTCAATAAATAATGACATTTTAAAGTGACACCTCTCTGTAGTTGAGGTAATGTTTTGATCTAATTTAGTTATATTTCATATGCTGTGTAATTTGCCGCATGTCTTGATTTACTCATTTGCACAAACATATCAATTTCTCTTTCTTTCTTCAGCAGGGATGGCACATTATGAAAACGAACCCTAAAGAGATCTTCACAGAATTCTGGTCCACATGTTTCTGAGATGCCTAGATGAGCTTTTTTTATATTTATATATTATTTTATTAACGAATTGGTTCACATTATCCCAGTCAAAGCCATGTGTATTAGCACTGTATTACAAATCCACACATTTGCATTTGATCTTCACAGGTATACCACCTTTGTACAGATCATTGAGACCCTTATTTAGAAAGAGAAATGTGCTGTGAAATTTGAAGATTTAGAATATTGATAAAACGTCATCGACTTTAAATAAAATTAAATATAGCAAAAGGAACATTTTGATCATGAATTCATTGATGAATTAAATGATGAAAACCAGTAAGATTTTAAATTAGACTTTCTGCTCACTTTAAAGTGCTCTGCCTAATATGTTATAATTTTTACATTTTTGTTAAATATGTTTAAATGGATTTAAAATTTGATTTGTAATATTGGTACTGATTATTGATTGTTTCATTTTGCCCTGAATGGAGAAAAATGGAGCAATGGTGGTTTATCACAGATCACATTCACATCTTCTAGCTTTGTAGTTTAATTAAAGATAGAATGCTTTTAACTAGCTTGAAATGCTAGATCATATATTCAGTAATAAACCAGTTAGCAGCCTACATCACAGTGTTTTTGAAATATTCACATTTTCTCACAAAAATTAGCTCCATCATAACTGGCCTTAGTTGTTCGAAGTGAGTAATCAAACAAACAAAAAAATACTGAATCTGCCTCAAAATTATAAAAAAAAACTCAATATATTTTAAGGTGTGAGCGAGTGTGTGTATGTGTTGATTGTGTGTCTGCAAGGAAATAGAACAATGAATAGATATGGTATTAGGAGATTTTAAAAAGGGTTATGAGTTCTCTGAAACACTGAACTTCCACTATGCTTGTCACAGGAGTTGTACCGCATACCTTTTGATGCATCACACTTTTATTCATATCTTAACCTGCATATATGGCAAATACACAGGAGTTTGAAGTCCTGATTTTTGAAGGAATTTGGAAGTTTGAATAAGTGTTGGACTGGAGCAGTTTAATTTTGAGACTTAATAGGAAAAGAGGCTTTTATCACTCCTTGTGTATGTTAGTCATTTCTGCGTAAAGTTAAATAAAGGTGGAAAGTTGACCCAAAGATGTGCTACAACAGCTTCGCTACGAAACGTTAACCATTTTGTACTTCTTTTGGTTTACATATAACATGAAATGCAAATGCACTCAATTATTGTATAGGTCTGGAAATAAAACTATGCAACTTTTATCTTAAATTGCCTGCTTTCTGCCATTTTGTGAACACCACAACTAGTTAAAGAGTTTTAGGCAACTGCATTTTTCATTAAAAATGTTTAAAACAATGTATTATGAAAATGGCAATCCACAATAAATAGATTATTTCTATAAACTGACTGTTTGCTGGAAAACTAGATTCTTTGCTTGAAAGGGGGTGGAATGGGCTAATGACTATCATTCTGGAATCAAGAAAAAAAAGCTGGTCAATTAGGTATTAATCCATGGACCATATTCTGTTGCGGTGTTTGGAATACAAGACCTTATCTCTTGTGTCCTGGTTGGACTGGCTAGCTGCCCTTTTATAGAGACATTGAAGCACTATTGGGGAAGATGATACTAACTAGGAAGGGATCCCAGATTACCTGACATTATCCTAGTTCCAAAAAAAGTGTTCAGATTAACATATCTCTTGCAAGTGTTTTGTGAACACATTTGTTGTGGAGGTTGTCTTTTTTTATAGAGCATGGAGGCACGCCTTATTGTCAATCGGAAAATGTGCAGCTGCACTAATTTGTGCATTATGTGAGGGAAGCAGATAGTGAGGATGAGGAAATAGAGTTCTCTGTCTCCAGTGAGGTTCCCAACAATGGAGCTGGCTGTGGCGAGGAGGGCTAAGATGATTGTGAAGTGTGCAATCAAATTGGTGTTGAAAACAGATGTTGGGGCTTTATCAGAATATGTGTGAGAATGTGCTCTTTTGTTTGCAGCTCCCCAAGTATTTCTCTGCTACAGGAATGTGTGGCTGGGTCTGAGTAGGTTCAACAAATGTTTTTTGAGTTGAGCTTTCCACATTGTGATGGATAGCGTTTTCCTACATCTTTCTCCCTCTTTCCCCTTGCATTCTCTGGCAGACCCAAACCCTTTTTAGGCTTTTTAAAATGAAACTTGTATAACCTTTGGTTTTGCAGGTCAGCTACATATCACCAGTATGGATAGTTTTTGCACAGCTGACACTCCATGATGCCTCAGAACAATCATTGGTTACCATAACTTGGGATGCGGCCTTTGTATCACTCAAGATTGCCTTGGGCATGTCAACCTTCCACACACTTTGGTTCAACAGAAACTTCCAAAAGCATTGTTTTCCTTGTGGTTGTTCTGTGGCATTATCGAGTGTCAGCTGTGGAATAAAATATAAAACTCTCACACTTTATAGCTGTGTAGCTGACCAATTTAAAAAAAAAGTTCCATAAGCATCTCCTTATAGAATAGAGCCAGACAAACATCCCCATGAAATTCAAGATCCAACACACATGCATAGAAACAGGTCACACAGCCCAACCGTCCATGCTGGCATTTCTGCTCCCTTCAAACATCCCCTGGTCTTTCCTCATCTAACTCTATCAGCATAACCCTTTATTATCTTCATCCTCTTAATCTATACTATTTACTTCAAACACTCCCTGAAGTCGCAAGTTACTCATTCTCATTGTTTTCTGGGCAAAGAGGTTTCTTCTGAATCCCCTACTGGATTTCTTAGTGACTATCTTTTTTGATCACCTCTAGATTTTGCTTTTCCCCAGAAATGGAAACATTGGCCAGAATTTTCCCATTGGCGAGTTGGGGGATGGGCCTGCTCGCAGACGTGGGGGAACCCCCAAAGTCATCCCAGTCCATTTAAATTTTTAGGAAGGCAGGGGGACAGCGAAATCAGCAATTGAGGCCATTGACAGGATAATTAAAGATCCTGCCTGTCCATCCTTAAGGCTGGCGGGCAGGCCTGGAGCCCCAGCGGGCTTCTGAAAAAACATGAAACCTCATCCACTGGCAGGATGAGGTTTCACGTCCGTTTTTAAAAATTTTAATAAAGTTTCTGTGCTTCTCATTAACATGTCCCATCTTGTGTGACATTGTCACATGAGGGGGATATGTTAACTTTTTTATTTTTCTATTTTTAAAGATTTTTAGATTGTCAGTAATCTCCCTGAGACAGCACTTAGTCTCAGGGAGCAGTGCGCTCTTTTGCGCGCATGCATGAAAGATCACACTTTGACAGTAGGGGAATCCGCCCCCCACCAACACCCCCCCCCCCCACAGGAAGCACATAGCGCTTCCTGTCGGGCAGCCCGCTGGGTGGGCCTTAATTGGCCCGCCCACTCAAAATGGCGGCGGGCCCCGTTTTGGCAGTGGGGGTCGGCTGCCCACCCGCCGCCGAGCCGGTGGGGCCCTCCCACCCATCAAGGGCAAAATTCTGCCCGTTATCTCTGTATCCACCTTATCAAAATCTTTCATAATTTTAAAGACCCCTATTAGGTCACCGAGGAGTTCTTGTGGCACAGTGATAGGATCCCTGCTTCTGAGCCGGAAGCTCCGGGTTCAAGAAAGCGCGTTCATAATATGGCCACAGAGGTTGAGCATTAACTTGTAAATCCAATATAATCTCAATGGCCGGTGGTAAGAATGGGAGGAATTCCTGATCAGAGAAATAGGAGCCTCTACCATCACTGTCCACAGCTTCAGGCTAAAACATGCATGTAAAAGTACATGTTGCCACAGCAACTTCGACTGCTTGGGGGGAAGGTCACATGGCTGGACGGCTGGGGTGGATTTGGGACCCACTTGCTTGCCCCATCTGTGGTGGAGGTCATGGTGCTGTGGGTTAGACCTGCCTTTAGGCAGAGAACTCGAGAAGAACTGGGTCACCTTTGAAGAGAACAGAGGCCCAGCCTGTTAAACCTGTCCTGATGCACATACATCCGTATTTCTGGTATCACGCTTGTAAATCTATTTACTTGTAAGGTGTCATCAGTGGCATATCTGAGCAGGCATTTTCTTTCAGTAATTAAGTGCACTACAAATGTATAATCCCGACAATAACTGGGACACTAACCACGATCTGCTATATGCCATCAAAAAATTATATTTTTATTACATTTTATTAAGATTCAGAATAAGTTACAAAGTGAATACACAAAAAGATACATCAGTTTTGAGACAACAAAAATTATTTTCTTAGATATCACCAAACTGCGAAATAAACCACCAAAATAATTGGTACATCCAACACAGACACCATGGGCTGACTGGCTTCTTTCAATGTTGTATGATTCAATATGGAAATATACCCCAGTTCAGTACATATGTATTTGAGGGAATGTGTAAACATATGCTGGAATAGTTTGTGAAGGTTGTCATTAACTTAAAACTTGCCTACCTCAACAGGCACAACAAACCAACCCATCCCACGTCATGAAAAGAAAACCATATTATTCCAGTGGACTGCATCTGATGTTTAAAATATTGAAAAGATTGAATAGGGTAGGGGACACAGAGCTAAGTTATTCAACAGCAAAATTAGGAATCAAAAGGGGAGTAGAAATGTGGAACCCTCTCCCCAAAATGGATGTGGATGTTTGGACAATTGGAGTTTACAAGACTGAGATAGATAGATCTTATTAGGTAAGGGAATTATGGGAAATGGAGTAAAGACAGGAAAATGAAGTTTAGTTGCAGATCAGCCATGATCTAATTGAATGATGGAGTAGGTCCAAGTGGCTGAATGGCTTGCTCCTGTTACTAATGGTCCAATGTCGCTATCTCAAAATAATGAACAATATCGGGACATTAACCCTGATCTGCTTTATGCCATCAAAAAATTACATATACATTTTATTAAAGATTCAGAATAAGTTACAAAGTGAATGCACAAAAAAATACATCAGCTTTGAGACATCAGCAGCACTATCCTTCATTCTGGTGAAGCCTTTTGTGTGCTCACACAGAATAACAATTTCAAATTTGAATTATTTTCTCAATGCGCCTACTTTATTCTTTCATGGGGTGTAGACATGGCTGGCAAGGCGAGCATTTGTTGCCCATCCCTAAGTGCCCTTGGACCTCACCTTACTAGGTCATTTCAGAGGGTAGTTAAGAGTCAACCACATTGCAGTGGGTCTGGAGTCACAGGTATGCCAAACCAAGTAAGGATGGCAGATTTCCTTCCCTAGAGGACATTGCTGTAAAACCCATCTGGTTCAGTCATGTCCTTCAGGGAAGGAAATCTGCCATCCTTACTTGGTCTAGCCTACATGTGACTCCAGACCCACAGCAATGTGGTTGACTCTTAACTGCCCTCTGAAATGACCTGGCAAAGTCAATTCAAGGGCAATTAGTGATGGACAACAAATGCTGCCCTTGCCACATTCCATGAAAGAATAAAGAAAAAAATTATTGAGATTAGCTTTATATTCCAGATGTATTTATTAAACTTAAATTTCTCCAGCTGTCATAGCAGGAGTTGAACCCATGTCCCCAGGCTATGAACCTGGGCCTCTGGATTGCTAGTTCAGTGACATTACCCTGCGCCACTGTTTCCCCTACATTCCCACTACTGTAATAAAATCATTATCATTTTTAGTTGGATAACATGCTTAAACTGTTCACACATAGGACGGAATCATCCCAGATTTGTGCTAAATGCGATAGCAGGCCACGATGGCAGATTTTTACACCATATTGTCCCAAACCTGCTTCATTACTTATACGTTCCCGGGAAACATGCTGTTTCCATGGCGGGTGGGCTCTGATTCGCCCACCACTCCATCACCTCGCTGCTTCATCAAGCTGGGCGCCATATTTAAAGTCCACCCACGTGTATACATCTCAGTGCTTCCAGTCCATGATTACTACAGGGAAGATGTCCAAAAAGACTGCAGCCCCCAGGTTTAGTGACGCATCACTGGAATTCTATTTGGATGCCATGGAGGCCCGCTGTGATGTTCTCTAACCCCGCTCTGTCTGCAGGATGGGCAGCAACATTACCAATCCAGCATGGTAGGCAGTGGCAGAGCTGGTCAGTGCCAATGCTGCACAGAGGAGGTTGGCCATCCAATGCAGGTAAAGGATAAATGCGCTCATCTGTGCAGCCAGGGTATGGCAACCATCTCATCACTCTAAACTCTTATACTCAAGCCCATTGTACATTCACTGGCATTCAAATACGGGGGAGAAAAGAGAAATGTAGTTGTAACCGGGGATAGTATAGTTAGGGGAATAGATACTGTTCTCTATAGCCAAGATCGAGAGTCCCGAAGGCTGTGTTGCCTACCTGGTGCCAGGTTAAGGATATCTCATCTGGGCTGCAGAGGAACTTGGAGTGGGAGGGGAAAGATCCAGTTCGCGTGGTCCACGTAGGTACCAACAATATAGGTAGAATGAGGAAAGAGGTTCTGCTGAGGGAAAATGAGCAGCTAGGGGCTAAATTTAAAAGCAGAACCAAAAAGGTAATAATCTCCAGATTAATACCTGAGCCACAAGCTAATTGGCACAGGGTCAATAAGCTTAAAGTAGTAAATGTGTGGTTCAAAGATTGGTGTGGGAGAAATGGATTTGAATTCATGGGGCATTGGCACCATTACTGGGGAAAGAGGGAGCTTATTCCATTCAGACGGGCTCCACTTGAATCATGCTGGGACCAGTGTCCTGGCGAATCACATAACTAGGGTTGTAGATAGGGCTTTAAACTAAATAGTGGGGGAGAGGAGTCAATCGCATGGAAATATAAAAAATCAAAATTTAAGGAGAGGGTAAGAGTGCAGGTTAGTGACGAGGCTGATTGTTACCAAAAATTTAAAGGAAGGACAGAGTGTGTGAACACCATATTGCACCAAAGAATCATATAAGAGTAGGGAAAATTGACAATAGGGCAAACTTAAAGGCTTTGTATCTGAATGCGCGTAGCATTCAAAATAAAACTAATGATTAGTGCAAATAGAGATAAATAGGTATGATTTGGTGGCGATTACTAAGACATGATTACAGGGAGAACAGGTTTGGGAGTTGAATATCCAAGGGTACTCAATGTTTCGGAAGGATAGGCAAGAAGGAAAAGGAGGTGGTGTAGCTTTGTTAGTAAAGGAAGAGATCAGTGCTATAGTGAGCAATGATATAGGCACTGGAGAGCAAGACGTAATGTCAGTCTGGGTATAAATAAGAAATAGCAAGGGAAAGAAGTCCCTGGTGGGAGTAATCTATAGGTCGCCAAACAGTAGTTCAGCAATAGGGCCAGTATAAAGCAGTATAAACCAGGAAATACTGGGAGCATGTAGGTAATAATCATGGGTGATTTTACTATGCATATAGGCTGGACTAATCAAATTGGCAAGGGTAGCCTCAAGGGAGAGTTCATAGAGTGTATTAAAGATTGTTTCTTGGAGCAGTACGTTGTGGATCCAACCAGGGAGCAGGCTATTCTGGATTTGGTTTTGTGTAATGAGATGGGATTAATTAATGATCTCATAGTAAAGGATCCTCTAGGGAAGAGTGATCATAGCATGCTAGAATTTCAAGTTCAGTTTGAGAGCAAGAAACTTGAGTCCCACACTGGTGTTCTGGAGTTAAACAAAGGTAACTACATAGGCATGAGGGCAGATTTGGCCCTAGTGGACTGAGCAGGAAGACTACAAGGTAGGACAGTTGATGAAGAGTGGCAGATATTCAAGGAGATATTCAATTCCTCCCAAGTAAAATATATTCCAAAGAGGACAAAAGATGGTAAGAGCAGGAAAAAGCATCCATGGCTAAGCAAGGAAGTTAAAGATAACATAAAGATAAAAACTAAGGCATACCAAATTACAAAGGTCAGTGGCAGGCTGGAAGATTGGGAAACTTTTAAAGATCAAAAAATGGTTACTAAAAAAAATTAAAAGAGCAAAGATAAATTATGAAAGAAAACTAGCAAAAAATGTAAAAACTGATAGCAACAACTTCTACAAGTCTATAAAAGGAAAGAGAGTAGCTAAAGTGAATATTTGTCCCTTGGAGGATGAGACTGGGGAGTTAATAGTGAGGAAAACAGAAATGGCAGAGACGCTTAATCAATATTTTGCCTAAGTTTTCACAGTGGAGGACACTAGTACCACAACAAAAGTAACAGGTAGTGCACAGGGTATAGAGAAGGAGGAACTTAGAACAATCAACATCACTAGAGAAAAAATACTGAGCAAACTATTTGGATTAAAGGGCGACAAGTCCCCAGAATCTGATGGCCCACATCCCAGACTTTTAAAGGAAGTGGCAGCGGAGATAGTGGAAGCATTGGCTATAATATTCCAAAATTTCCTGGATTCTGGAAAGGTTCCAGTGGATTGGAAAAATGGTATTCAAAAAGGGGGGGAGGCAGAAAGCAGGAAACTATAGACCAGTTAGTTTAATGTCTGTCATTGGGAAATTGCTGGAATCCATTATTAAGGAAGTAGTAATGGGGCATTTGGAAAGTAAAAATGCAATCCATCAGATAATAGGGATGGATAATGTCTGGACTTCCAGAAGGCCTTTGATAAGGTGCCGCACAAAAGATTAATACACAAGATAAGATCACATGAAGTTAGGGGTACTATATTAGCTTGGATAGAGGATTGGCTAACCAACAGAAAGCAGAGAGTCGAGATAAATAGGTCTTTTTCTGGATGGCAAGCTGTAACTAGTGAGGTGCCACGGGGTTCAGTCCTTAGGCCCCAACTATTTACAATCTATAATAATGACATGGATTCAGGGGTGGAACGTACTGTAGCTAAATTTTCAGGTAACAGCAAAATAGGTGGAAAAGTAAGTTGCAATGAAGAAGTAAGAAATTTACAAATGGATATGGACAGGTTAGGTGAATGGGCCAAAATTTGGCAGATGGAGTTTAACATGGATAAATGTGAGGTTATCTATTTTGGTAGGAAGAATAAAAAGGCGATTTATTATTTAAATGGAGAGAAACTTCAGAATGTTTCAGTGCAGAGGGATCTGGGTGTCCTGGTGCATGACTCGCTGAAAGCTAGTATGCAGGTACAGCAGGTAATAAGGAAGGATTTTTGGCATTTATTGCTAAAGGAATAGAGTATAAAAATAGGGAAGTGTTGTTGCAACTGTATTGGTGAGACCGTACCTGAAGTACTGTGCACAGTTTTGGTCCCCTTACTTAAGGAAGGATGTGGTTGCACTGGAGACGGTTCAGAGGAGGTTCACGAGATTGATTCCAGAGATCCGGGCTTGTCTTATGAGGAGAGATTGAGCAGTTTAGGCCTATACTCGCTAGAGTTTAGAAGGATGAGAGGAGATTTAATTGAGGTATACAAGATGCTAAAGGGGATAGACAAAGTAGATGTGGAGCGGATGTTTCCCTTTGTGGGGCATTCTAGAATGAGAGACCATAGTTTTAGGCTAAGGGGTGGTAGATTTAAATCAGAGATGAGGAGGAATTGCTTTTCTCAAAGGGTTGTGAATCTGTGGAATTCACTACCTCAGAGTACAGTGGATGCCGGGATGCTGAATAAATTTAAGGAGGAGATAGACAGATTTTTAATTAGTAACGGGTTGAAAGGTTATGGGGAAAGGGTGGGAAATTGGAGTTGAGGCCGAAATGAGAACAGCCATGATCGTATTGAATGGCAGGGCAGGCTCGAGGGGCTGGATTGCCTACTCCTGCTCCTAGTTCTTATTACGTTATTATTATCTCACTCACTGCCAGTTGAAGGGACATCACCACCCATTCTCACACACATAACCCTCACATGTCCATCTGGCCTCATCTCCTCTGGAGACTGCCTCCTCAGCCCTCACCATCTTGAGGCCACTTGCAAAGATCAGCATATGCTCCCCACACACATCCTGGGTTATCCTCCTTCCCCAGTATGGCACCCATCCTGCAGCCTCTTCCCTTGCCTGAGGCCACTTCTCCCCCTTCCCCAAGCAAGCCCTAGCCCTGCAGCCATTGAAAGGTCACCAGATGGCTGATCTGGTAGGTAGAGACCTACCCGTGAGCCTCCGTAAAAGTGATGTGGTACTGTTTGTGAAGCTGGCACTGATGACTGCGAGTGCTGACTGAAGCAAGTTAGGCAAACAAACCTTGAAGTCCCAACTGAAATGCAGCCCGCCAGGTGCACGTTGCTTATGTGCTGCTGTGATACATTCCTGCTGACGTGGGCGGGCGATCCAATGGGTGGGGGGGGTGGATGAGTCCTGTGGTCTGGGCTTATAATGATATGCTGATATATTACAATGAGGTTCCCAATGTCCGATGGCGGGAAACGTGGCCCACCAACGGCAGGCTGAGCAGACAATTGCAAACTGGTTTCACACTGTTGTGAAACCGATCACACCGTGTTGTCCGCTCACTTCACTGAACACGTCCAACGCCAGCAGGCATGGAAAATCCCAGCCATAGAATCACAGAATCTGGTTACAATGGAGAAGGAGGACGTTGGTAAGTCATGTCCATGCCAGCTTTCTGCGGGGTCAACTCAATTAGCCCCACTCCCCAGTCCTTTCCAGTAGCCCTTCAAATTTTTTCTCTTCAGGACCTTGTTTAATTCCCTTTTGAAAGTCATGATTGAACCAGCCTCCACCACACTCTCAGGCAGTGCATTCCAGATCCTAACCACTCACCTTAAAAATTATTTTTCCTCATCTTGCTGTTGGTTCTTTTGCCATTGACCATAAATTAGTGCCCTCTGGTTCTCGGCCTTTCCACCAATGAGAACAGTCTCTCCCTACCTATTTTACCTAGACCCTTCATGATTTTGAACATCTCTATCAAATTTCCTTTCAACTTCTCTAAAGAGAACAATTCCAGCTTCTCCAATCCATCCATATACCTGTTCTTTGTACTTTAATATTCTGGCATTTACTCTAACATAAGGTGTGCAGGGATGTTTAAATAATAAGTTATATTAGAAAGCACTGTGAAGTGTTTCCAGCATTTACAATTGAAAATTCTTAACAGTAGTTAAAAAAATTATACACTACTCACTGCCTGGATACTGGGGTTCAGTATTGGAGTCCTTTTAAGGCCAGTTCAATGGTATGATTACAATTATATTACAGAGAAAAAAGCTTACATTACAATTTAGAAATCAATGCGTTCAGAGTCTTGCAAGCAAATTCTTATTAGGCATTAGTGCAGAACAGATGATAGCGAATCAGCAACTTGTCTTGCAACCCCCTCCTCCCTCGATTTTCTCTCACACTGGTGTCAATCAGCACAGTGTAAACCAGACTGCCAGTACACTATTGTCTGTTTTGCACTAATGAGGAAGATGAATTTCACTCATCGATTTGGTATTCTGGAGACCATATACAGAACTTTTTTTGGAAAGATCAAATTCTTCCTGTGTCTGACATGATGGCCCGGATTTAAGTTAATAATGACGGTGAAATTGTCATCTTTCACCTTCATTACTGCTCTGAAAACAACAGCAACTTCTGGAGTCTATTAAACACAGAAATCCATATATTTCTGTCAATGATTCTATTTTTCCCCATTAGGAGTGCTATTGAAGTCTCCTCAGACTGCAACCAAGTAGAAATCACTGAACAGATGTAAACATGCCATTTCACATTATTATGTTCACTTTGATGAATGAAATGTAACTGGGGTTTTAACAGTGAACTACCTTCATAATTACTGCTGAACAGCCTCACTGGCCCTGAAACTAATTTTATATTTGTGCAATGACAAATATCTCCATTATGATAAAAAATAATAAGCTTGTTTATATTTCAGCTTCTATCTCAATTCCATGTATATACCTATATGACCAAATATATTCCTCACTCTCTGTAAAATTTAAATTAAAAGTGAAAATGTCAGTGCATTTTACTTCCTAGTTCTCCTCTTATTAGAATACTCTGATGTGATTAGCTACTTACCCTGCTTGATGTCATCATTGAAGCTGGATGCCTGGAGATCCCAGGGACTTGGTGCTAGATTCAAACTCACATAAGGAAAGAGAAATCAATGCCACAGAGAATACTAGGTCTTTGTGAACAGCTTTCTTCGAGGTCAAAATCAGGGCCAATATTTCAAGAGTATTTTAACATATTGATAGCTTCTCTTTTTACATTTTTCTTCACACATTCATTGCCATCTAATTCAAGAGTGACTTTGTGTGCAAAGCATGGCTTTATGCTTGAAGAGGAGAATTTGGTTACCCTTATCCTTGGCATTATCATTTTGATCAGTTGTGAGAATCAGGGAGCAAAAGCTACTTTTCTATAAAGTATAAGAGGACCTCAAATCATCCCTGGCATTTTCCAGGGATCCATTTATATTTGTAAATGTAATGTCATTGTGCTATCTTCCTTTTTGTGGAAATGTGGAAATCTTTAATGCCTTTAAGACAGTGGCTCTCATATTAAATGCTGCTGAACAGCAATACAGGTCTTTGGCAGTTGCCTCCAAAATCAGCCACCCTCCCTCTGGTAATTGGTATAAACAATTAGTAAAAAAAATTCACAGCAGCTGTGACCTTCACAGATGGAATATATCTTATCATGCTAGACACCTGTCCATTATCTGCCACACTTCATTAATAGGCTCCCAGGGGAATCTCAACCATTTTACATGCAGCTCTCTCATTATCCTTGGTTGTAATATTGCTGTCCTCTGGGTTTGGCAAAGTCTTCAGTCCATTGCAGTTCTGAGCTCAGCTTACTGCCAGTATGTGTATAAACCCGTTAAGTAATTGGCAAAAGCAAGCCTAGCTCTATTTAATTGGATTTGCCTACCTATTAATTTTTTTAATTGTTATTTTCTTAACCAATTCAGAAACATATTCCAGCATGTTTTTGGTAACAACTGCTAATCTATGTTCACAATAAACTGTTTCATGGTAAATTGCATGACTTTCGGGTTGGGGGAGGTCAGGCTGGCAACAAAATTACTCACTCTGCCAAATTCATCCTGAATGTAATTTTTCATAGATTTTCAGTCTTGTGAGGGATTACCTGGAGATGGGTCCATGAAGGATTCTGTGAAAGATGCTCTTCTATTATTTGATAATAGTTAGTGCTTACTTGCCAAATGATCTTTAAATTTAGCTTTGAGATAAACACATTAATTTCACCTTCTTTTCAGCACTGTTCTGTAGATTCTGGAATAGACCTGGCAGATTGGAGGATGGCAAATGTAAGCCCCTATTTAAAAAAGAAGGGAGGGACAAACAGCGAATTACAGACCCATCAGCTTAACATCAGTAGTAGGGAAAAGGCTAGAGTCTATTATCAAGGATTTGATAACAGGACACTTAGAAAATATCAATGGAATTAGACAAAGTCACCATGGATTTATGAAAGGAGAATCATGTTGACAAACGTGCTGGAGTTTTTTGAGGACGTAACTAGATTAGGTAAGGGAGAACCTGTGGATGTGGTGTATTTGGATTTTCAGAAAGCTTTTGATAAAGATAATTTGTAAAATTAAAGCACATGGGATTGGGGGTAATATGTTAGCATGGATTGAGAATTGATTAGCAGACAGGAAACAGAGAGTAGGAATAAATGGGTATTTTTCAGAATAGCAGGTGGCGACTAGTGGGGTACCACAGGGATCAGTGCTTGGGCCCCAACTATTCACAATATATATCAATGATTTGGATTAGGGAACCAAATGTAAAATCTTTCCAAGTTTGCTGATGACACAAAACTTGGTGGGAATGTGTGTGATGAGGAGTGTGTTCTAGGCAATTTAGACAGGTTGACTGAGTGGGAAAACACATGGCACATGCAGTATAACTTGGACAAGTGTGAAGTTATCCACTTTGGTAGGAAAAAACAGAATGGCAGAGTATTATTTAAATGGTGATAGATTGGGAAATGCTGATGTACAAAGGGACCTGGATGTCCTCATTCACCAGTCACGGAAAGCAAGCGTGTAGGTGCAGCAAGCAGTTAAGAAGGCAAATGGTATGTTGGCCTTCATTGCAAGAGGATTTAAGTACAGGAGCAAGGATGTCTTACTGTTGCTGTACAGGACCTTGGTGAGACCACATCTGGGTTGTTGTATGCAATTTTGGTCTCCTTACCTAAAAAAGGATATACTTGCCATAGAGGGAGTGTAGCGAAGGTTCACCAGACTGATTCCTGGGATGGCAGTATTGTCATTTGAGGAGAGGTTGGGCTGACTAGGCCTGTATTCAATGGAGTTTAAAAGAATGATAGCAGATCTCATTGAAACATATAGGGCAATATTTCCCCTTGTCAGGGGGGGATGTGCAGCAGTGAGTGCAGGCAGACGGGTTCCCCTGATTGGGGGTGTGGCGCCATTTTATGTGGGCAGACCAATTAAGGCCCGCCCAGCTTGACGTCCGCCAGGAAGTGCTATGCGCTCCCTGTGTGGGTGAGATGGGGCAGGGGGGGGATTCCTTCAGCCGGGAGTGTGCTTTTTTGGGTGTGCGCACGAAAGAGCGTGCAGATCTCCCTGAGGCAAAGTGCTGCCTCAGGCAGATCAGCTCAGATGTTAAACTTTAAATAAAGCTGAGAAAAAAATGTTGCTGCCATGTCCCTCATTGAGTTGGGACATGGCCATATCTTTTATTGAAATATTCTTACATTTTTAAAACGCTCATGAAACCTCATCCTACCCTTGGATGAGGTTTCATGCTTTTACTAAAGGCCGCCAGGCCTCCTCGCCTGCCTGCCCACCTTAAGGTTGGATGGGCAGGTCCATTAATTACTTTTTTAAAGGCTTTAAGTGACCGAACTGAAAATTTAAATGATGCCCGGTGATGTCGAGACGCTCGCCTGACGTCACCCCTCGTCAATTTATGCATCGGCAAGTGGGCCCCACCCCCGCTTGCCGGCCGGAAGATCCGGCCCATAAAATTCTGACAGGGGTATACAGACTGGATGCAGGGACGTTATTTCCTCTGGCTGAGGATTCTAGAATAAGGGGTCACAGTCTCAGGATACGGGATGGACCATCTAGGACTGAGATGAGGAGGAACTTCTTCACTCATAGGGTGGTAAACCTATGGAATTCTCCACCACAGGAGCCTGTGGAGGCCAAGTCACTGAATATATTTAAGAAGGAAATAGATAAGATTTCTTGGCTCTTAAGGCATCCAGGGGAGTGGGGAGAGTGCATGGTGTTGAGGTAGAGGATCAGCCATGATTATACTGAATAGCAGAGCAGGCTTGAAGGGCCGAATGACCTACTCCTGCTTTATTTCCTATGTTTCTATGTTGTAAATCCAATCCAGCAGAACCCTGATAACAGTACTTATGGATAACCTGTGATCTGGTGTGTAGGCTCTGATACTTGTAATAGGTTTGCTGCAGCAAAAGCAACAGGCACAGAAAATTTGTTGATGCAATAGATTGCATGACTAAGTCAAGATAAAAGTAATACCGTATTGATAATGTATTTGCAACATTATGTGTACAGATATTGTATTTACAATACTATTCACACATCTTTCAAACTTGCTTACAATGTATCTAACTTTATTCTTTGCCTCCTCAGAAATGTTTATTCCAATTTTTTACTTTACCTCCCACAATAAATCTGCTAGTGATTTGGGTACTTTATGTATTTTGTTTCTGTTCTCCTTCATTAAAGTCTTAATTATTTGCATTTATTTATTAGTTATCTCCTGCTTATTTCCTGTGGCAGGTTTGTAGTTCTTGCTGATGCTGGTTAGAGAGTATCTAACGACCAACAGCTCATTTGCCATGATCCTGGTCTAGCTGAGTGAGCAACCTCAGCTCCAATGACTGATGTCAGCATCAAAGCAGCCCTTATAAACATTCGCCTTAACATCATTAACAATTTCAGCCTCCCTCAGTGACACAGAAAAACCTCACCACAAACAACACTACTAACTCAGAGCTTTCATTAATGACTTAAACTATATAAGCACTGAAAAAGGAGATGGTAAATTCACCAATTCTGAATTGTGACTGCTGAGGTTTACAGGGACAGCATTGATGATCACTCATCATTGATCACCCAACAAAAGGAAATAATCTTTCCCTAATCATTCCAAAAAATACAATTGAACCCTGTCTCAGCTTTCTCCAGTGAAAGTTATGCCAATGAAAATAATGCCAGTCTCTCCTCATGACTGTAGTCGCTCATGCCTGAAATAATCCTAATGAGTATAAAAGCTGTACTTTAAGTTACCAATTAAAGCACAAAATGTTAACTTTTTTAATGTCATTATCTACCTGAACTAACACTTTCAAAGAACTGTGACCTAGAAATTGGTTGACACCACTCATTTTTGGCCCTTTGAGCTTGGCTCCCCAGAAGATTGATGAATTTAGCCTGAAATCTTTACAGTGTTGATAAGTTTTTCTGCTCCTTGTGTCTCTTGATTCTTATTACCAAGTTGCCATTGTACACTTTGATTATTGTAGTTCCACAGGGGCATGCCAACATTAAAATCAAATTTGTGGAGTCAAAAATAGTACTAAGAAATTATTTCATCAATTTGATTGAATGATTTTGTTTGTGGAACTTGCTGTTATTAGATGCTTATGCATCCATAAGGAGTGGCATCAACCAATTTCCAGCCACAGTTCTTTGAAAGTGTTGGTACTGGTAGATAAAGGTATTAAAAAAGTTAACATTTTGTATTTTACAAATGGGAGCTTAAATTACAGCTTTTATATGCATTAAGATTATGTCAGATTTGGGAACTACCATTATGAGAGACTGGCATAATTTTCACTGTGGTAGAGAAAGCTGAGGGGAGATTCAATTGAACTTTCTAAAATGAATATGGTGAATAATGGTGAGTGATCATCAATTCAAATAGAGAATGAAAAGTAAGGTTAAAGAAAATTGCTTCCTGCAGAAGGTCATTGAAGAATAGGCTGTTTTCAATGAGGAGTGGTTGAGCCAGGGACCAATGCATCTATTGGAAGCAGAGGAAGATATCGGGCTATTGGGAAAGCAAAACAGTGGGGTTAGTTTTGATTTCTCTAGTAAAGAGCAGACAAAATGCAATGGACGGCCTCCTTCTGTGCTGTAAACTTGTATAGTTCAGTATATAAATATGCTTCAGTACAGCTGGTGCTAACAGCCCATAGAATTTAAATCAGATCTGAAATGTAACACTAAAAGTGATAGTTGTCTTCCAGCTAACTTTAACGCAATGACTGCCTACAGTCCCACCCACATCATAAAACTAGCACCTGCTCATACAGCCTTCCTACCCAAAGTATTCAATATGATAGATCCAAATAAATCTGCATACTTCCAGCTTCTCCTCTCCCCTCATAAATCAAGGTGGGCGGGGGGGGGGGGGGGGGGGGGGGGGCAGAAATCCAGTCTCACTCGCCCTTGCTACAATAATACCTCCTCTTAGCCAATGGGAAATCGCGACGTTGTCACGAGCCGCCCGGGTGCGCGCTAAATGCGGCCGAGCGGAGTGCGCGCGCATTTCGCCAGGTATTAGGGCAAGAGCTGCGGAGTTAGCAACAGCAATAGCTGCCCCCATTCCTCAACCCCAGGTAAGACAATCAATCTGCACTGGGTGCCTGACTTCTTTCAGCTTATTGCTACTTGTTATAATTGAAATGTGTTGAAACGGTGAGAAAATAAAACCATAGTGTAAGGAAGAACTTTCAAAAAACTTTTCTGCAACTTTTTAACTGAGGAATGTCTGTACAGTTATGATTCAGCACATCATAACCTTCACTCAGGCTTAGTTTTAATAGATGCAGTTGTGCAAACAGCCAATCACTGGTGTGGGTGGGTTCTCGTTAAGACAGGGCAAATCACAGATTCAAACCTAACCTTTAGTTTAAGATTTGATGACTTTCAAGAGTTACGTAAATGCTTAATCCATTTTTCCTTTGCAGGAGGACCTTTAAAAATTGCATGATTCAATTGTTCGCTTTCTCCCAAAAGCAAATAGTGATTGTTCTGGCAAATATAATGCTACCTGTTGTGAGATCATGTTGGTAATATATTTTTAGGAATTGTTAAATATTGACAGCGTTAAGCATCAAATGGCACAAAATGCATCATAATGTGATTAATGACTTTGATGAGATGGAAGTCCTAATTTATTTTAAAGGGTTCAAAACTAATCTAAAAAAAAAACAGGCATAAATGGTATTTATGTTAATGGAGTAAGAGAGATCCGAGAAGAGATTTGTGAGGTGTTGATAATGGTGAAGGTATTACTGGGTCCTGGGTGGGGGGTAGTTGGAAGTTTGTAGGGTGCAGTGTGCCAATTGATTGTAAACAGGCTGTTGTACCCAAATTCAAAAGGGGATGGCAAATCTTACGTAGGCAAAGACATACTCACCACCTGACTCCTTAAAACCTGTCCACCATCTATATGGCACAAGTCAGGAATGTGATGGAATATGTTCCACTTGTCTGGATGAGTGCAGCTCCAATAACACTCAAGCTTGACATCCATCCTTGATTGGCACCCCATCCACAAACATTTCACTCCCTTCACCACCGATACACAATGGCAACAATGTGTACCATCTACAAGATACACTGCAGGAATTCACCAAAGCTCCTTGGACAGTACCTTCCAAACCCATGACCACCAGCATCTAGAAGGACAAGGGCAGCAGACACATAGCAACACCACCACCTGGAAGTGCCCCTCCAAGCCACTCAAAAGCCTGACTTAGAAATATATCGCTGTTCCTTCACTGTTGCTGGGTCAAAACCCTTGAACTCCTTCCCTAGCAGCACTCTGGTTGTACCTACACTGCATGAACTGTACCAGTTCAAGAAGGTGGCTCACCACCACCTTCTCAAGGGCAATTAGGGATGGGCAATAAAGGCTGGCCTAGCCAGTGACACCCATTTCCCATGAAGAATATTTTAAAAATCCATTAGTCTCACTTCAATTTTGTGTAAACGAAAGGATTCTCAGGATTATTTATACAAAAAAAACCCCATACCCTAGAAAACAGAAATCAGTATAGCTTTGGAAGGGGAAGATCTCAACTATCAAAACCCTTAGATTCCTTCTGTGGAAGAGACAGTTCAAGAGGACTGAGATGGTTTGCCTAGATTTCCAAAAGGCATGTAACAAAGTTCCCCACACATGGTTTTGTATAACACAAAGCTGTAATTTAAAAATGCTACAAGTGCAGGTTTCCCAGAAGTTCTGCATGTCTTTGAAAAAAATTTCTCCAGGATTCCTGCCTGATTGGCTAGCATAATTGACAAGCTGTTGTGGGGGTAAGCTTGCAGCAGAAGGACACAGCTAAGCAACAGGCAGAGAGAGACCTCAGTCAGGGGTTCTTGTGAGTGTAAAAGGGAAGAGATTGCAGAGGTGGAGGAGCAGGTGGTTGTCAGTGCAGAGCAGATGGTGGTTGGCATTGGGGTGGGGGGGTGGTGGTGGAAGGTCTTGGTGAGGAGGATCGATCAGTGAAGAGCGGGAGATGTGATGGTGGCCCCATTGTGGGGAGTTGGGGTTTACAGCTAAGTTCATGGCTCTAGAGGAAACGCTGCTGCTCCTTCTGCCCCACAAGAAGTGTATTCAGCCTTAATCACCTTTAACTTGCCAGATTTCTCAAGACCACCTAAAACTGGCTGGCTGTGGTTAAAAATAGAAACACTGCTAAAATGGAGGCACAGCCTCCTTTGAAAGCTTTCAATGCCAGACCAGCTTTCTGTGAGTGGATTGCCTGCCCTTACACCCCCTCCAAAAAAAAAAATCCTTGTTAAAACTGGAGGTGGGTGGGTTCAAGCCATTTGAGTTCCTGTTTCATATTTTAAGTGTTTAACCTCCCTATCTGAATAAAACCCACCCATCTTTAAGGGTTAAAATTACCACTACATTTCAGGTCTCTGTCTTTTTGCCAATGAAACATTTGGACTGAATTTTTAGGCCAAGATGGGGGCGAGCACGGAGGCAGATGAAGAAGGAATTTCATGCCAATTGGCGGTTTTCTGGCACCAGCCTGCCCTGAGATTTTTTTTCCCGGAGTTGGTATTGGATGGTGGAAGGGTGAGGTGGGATGGAGGTGGGTAGGGTGGCATGCAGCAGGTAGCAAATTAATACGCTTTAAAGGCTGCTTAAGGACTATTGTCAGAGGTCAGTTGGAATTTTCAGTTGGCACAGAGGGATCTGGGTGTTCTTGTGCATGAAACACCAAAGGTTAGCATGCAGGTACCTAGGTGGCAATCTTATGGAGTTGTATATGATTTTTAAGGGAGTATGGGGGGAAAAGAAAGCTAGAGTATTGTTTTAAATTATATTGAAAGTAGCATAAGGGAATACCAGCTCAAATTAATAAAAGGTACGTTTTAAGATGTGCGTAGTGATGAACACCTGGAAAGGACTTCCAGATAGAGAAATGGAAGTAAAAACTCTGGAATATTTGAAGAAACAATTAGATGCTGCAGTGGGGGGAAGATAAGGTCTTTCTGGCCACATGAACAAAAATTATCTGAATAGTATTCCTTATCCATAACAATCTGGTAAGATTGTTTTTTGTATGTGCAATTTTCCTTTCAATGGAGAAGGAAGCATCTTGGCCTCTTGTGGTACCCAGCATCACAGATGTCAATCTTCAGCCAATTCAATTCACTCTACATCAAGGATTAGCTGAAGGCACTGGCTACAACAAAGACTATGGGCTCTGACAACATTCCAGCAATAGTACTACAGAACAAGCCATGCCCCTAATGTACAGCTACAACACTAGCATCTACCTGACAATGTGGAGAATTGCCCAGGTATAACCTTGTCCACAAAAAGCAGGAGAAATCCAAACTGGCCAATTAGTCTTTTATCAGCAGCAAAGTGATGGAAAGTATCATCAACAATGCTATCAAGCAGCACTTACTCAGCAATAACCTGCTCACTGACGCCCAGTTCAGGTTCCACCAGGGCCACTCAGCCCCTGGCCTCATTACAGCCTTGGTCCAAACCTGGACAAAAGAGCTGAACTTTAGAGGTGAGGCAAGAGTGACTGCCCTTGACATCAAGGCAGCATTTGACCAAGTGTGGTATCAAGGAGCCCTAGCAAAACTGGAGTCAATGAAAATCAGTGGAAAAACCTCCACTGGTTGGATTCAAAGCAAAAAGGATGATGGTTCTGGTTATTGGCGGTCAATTATCTCTATCCCAGGGCATTGCTGCAAGAGCCTCTTAAAGTAGTGTCCTAGGCCCAACCATCTTCAGCTGACTGGCACCCCATCCACTACCTTCAACATTCACTCCCTCCACTACCAGCGCACAATGGCAGCCGCATGCACCATATACAAGATGCACTGCAGCAACTCGCCAAGGCTCCTTCAACAGCACCTTCCAAACCTGTGACCTCTGCCACCTAGAAGGACAAGGGCAGCAGATGTATGCGGAATACTACTACCTGCAAGCTTCCCTCCAAGCCACACTGCTATATCAATGTTCCTTCACTGTTGCTGGGTCAAAATCGTAGAACTCCCTCCCTAACAGCGCTGAGTGTACTTACAATAGCGGTTCAAGAAGGCAGCACAGCACCAAATTCTCAAGGGCAACTAGGGATGGGCAATAAATGCTGACATAGCCAGCAATGCCCACATCCCATAAACAAATAAAGTGAGTCCATGACCTAATGAGTATGAACTCATTAACTTTAAACTTTGAGATTAGCCAGTGATCCAAGAAACTGAGGGCTATCCTTCTCAGATCATACACCGGGATGCTGAATCAAATCCTAATGTTACAACAATAAACCTACTTTGCTTTTTAACAAAGAAACATTGACCCGTAACTTACAATCTCTGGAGCGTCGTGCCCCAGACGTACACTAGAAGATGAGCTGGGGAGCCATCCCCCAACCCAACCTCACTGACTGCATGGGAATTGCCCGGGAAGTTCACAGTTCTGACGGGCAATTTACTCTACGCTGGGAAATATCCAATGCTCTGATTTGTCACCTGGAAATTTCCAAATCATGCCTCCCACAAATTTAGTCCAAATCATTTTCATATATACAACAAACGGCAATAACTTCAAATGCTGAGTACTGTGGAATGCCACTGGAAACCACTTTCCATTTGCAAAAACATCCATCAACCATTACCCTTTGTTCCCTTCGCTGAGCCAATTTGGGATCCAGTTCATCACTACCCTACCCTGTATCCTGTGGGATTTCACTTTTTTTGACCAGTCTGCCAAGTGGGACCTTGTCAAGTGCCTTACATGTCGTCAACATCCACTGCGCTACCCTCATCAATCCTCCTTGTTACTTCCTCAAAAAATTTTAAAGTTAGTGAGGCATGATCTTCCCTTAACAAAACCATGCTGACTATCCCTAATTAATCTGTGCCTTTCTAGGTGACAATTTATCCTTTGTCTTGGAATTGGATTCCAATAATTTGGCCACCACTGAAGTCAGACTGATCAGCCTATAATTTTCTGGTCAATCCCTCACACCTTTTTAAATATGGTGCAACGTTTGCAGACCTCCAATCCTCTGGTACCTCGTCTCTTTCTAGTGAGGATTGGAAAAGTGAGGATCCTTGGAGCATCTGCTATTCCTTCCCTGGCTTCCTTTAACAGCCTGGGATACAATCCATTCGGCCCTGGTGATTTGTCCACCTTCAAGGATGTCAGTCCTTCCGGTACTTCCTCTCTCATTATGATTCTTATATCTAAAATTTCACATTCCCCTCTTTAATTAGAATGTCTGCATCATCCCTCTCCTTAGTGAAGACAGAAACAAAGTACTCACTGAGAAATCTGCCCACATCTCCTGCAACAACCCACAAGTTACCATGTACATCTCTGATAGGCTCTACCTCTTTCTTAGTTATTCTCTTTCTCTTAAAACATCTTTGGGTTTTCTTTGATTTTACCTGCCAATATTTTCTCGTGTTCTCACTTTGCTTTCCTAATTTCCTTTTTTAACTTCACCCATACCTTCTATACTCCTCTAGGCTTTCTACAGTATTAAGCTTCCAATTTGTATTTTTTTTTTTAGCCTAAAATTCAGAAGCATTATGATATGATTGATATGGTTGTATCTACCAAATAAGCAGATCGATCTTTGATATTTTTTAGAGGTTAAACAGGAAGAGACAACCAGTGAACAAACAACTATTCATCTTCAGTGAGTTAAAAGCTAACAATTTGGTTATTATTAGATTTAGGGTGTTTTACATGGTGCAAGTCCAATGGTATAACTTTTAAATTTGGGCAGTGTTTAGGTTGCTACAATATTGGGGACACAAGATCTGGACAATATTCAATGGCAAATAGCATATGTGCCAGACAATAACCATCTTGAGCAAGAGAGAATCTAACCATCTCCCCTTGACGTTCAATGGCATTGCTATTGCTGAATCCCCCACTATCAACACCCTGGGCATTACCATTGACCAGAAACTGAACTGGACCAACCATATCAATACTGTGGCTACAAGAGCAGGACAGAGGCTAGGAATTCTGAGGTGGGTAAAGAAGAAAGAAAAGTACAGCACAGGAACAGGCCCTTCGGCCCTCCAAGCCTGTGCCGATCATATTGCCTGTCAAACTAAAACATTTTGCACTTTCGGGGTCCATATCCCTCTATTCCCATCCTATTCATGTATTTGTCAAGCTGCCTCTTAAACACCACTATCGTACCTGCTTCCACCACCTCCTCTGGCAGCGAATTCCAGACACTCACTACCCTCTGCGTAAAAAAACTTGCCCTGCACATCTCCTCTAAAGTTTTCTCCTCTCACCTTAAACCTATGTCCCCTAGTAATTGATTCTTCCACCCTGGGAAAAAGCTTCTGACTATCTACTCTGTCCATGCCACTCATAATTTTGCACTTAAGGGTTCTGCCATTTACTGTATAATTCCTACCTCTATTAGACCTTCCAAAATGCATTACCTCGCATTTGTCCAGATTAAACTCCATCTGCCATTTCTCCGCCCAAGTCTCCAACCGATCTATATCCCGTTGTATCCTTTGACAATCCTTTTCACTATCTGCGACTCCTCCAACCTTAGTGTCGTCTGCAAACTTACTAATTAGCCCAGTTACGTTTTCCCCCAAATCATTTACGTATACTACAAACAGCAAAGGTCCCAGCACTGATCCCTGTGGAACACCACTAGTCACAGCTGTCCATTCAGAAAAGCACCCTCCCACTGCTACCCTCTGTCTTCTATGACCAAGCCAATTCTGTATCCATCTTGCCAGCTCACCTCTGATCCCGTGCAAATTTACCTTCTGTACCAGTCTGCCATGAGGGACCTTGTCAAAGGCCTTACTGAAATCCATGTAGATAATATCCACTGCCCTTCCATCGTCGATCATCTTTGTCACTTCCTCGAAAAACTCGATTAAGTTAGTGAGATACGACCTTCCCTTCACAAAACCATGCTGCCTCTCACTAATACACCCATTTGCTTCCAAATGGTAGTAAATCCTGTCATGAAGAATCTTCTCCAATAATTTCCCTACCACTGACTTAAGGCTCACCAGCCTGTAATTTCCTGGATTATCCCTGCTACCCTTCTTAAACAATGGAACAACATTGGCCATTCTCCAGACCTCATCCATAGCCAGTGAGGATACAAAGATTTCTGTCAAGGCCCCAGCAATCTCCTCCCTTGCCTCCCTTAGTACTCTGGGGTAGATCCCATCTGGCCCTGGGGACTTATCCACCTTAATATTCTTCAAGACGCCTAACACCGTTTTTTTGATCTCAACATGATTCAGGCTATCTACACACTCTTCCCTAGACAAATCGACCACTAAGTCCTCCATAAGTAACTCACCTTCTGACTTCCTAAAGCCTGTCCACCATCTACAATGCACAAGTCGGGAGTGTGATGAAATACTCCCTGCTTGCCTGGATGAGCGCAGCTCCAACAACATTCCAGAAGCTTGACACCATGCAGGACAAAGCATCCCGCTTCTTCGGCAGTGGCAGCAGTGTGTACCATCTCCAAGATGGACGGCAGTGACTTTTCAAGGCTCCTTTTGACAACATCTTCCAAACCTCTAACCTCTAAATCTCAAAGATCAAGGGCAGCAGATGTATGGGAACACCTCGTACCTGAGAGATCCCCTCCAAGCCACACACCTTCCTGACTTGGAACTATATCACCGTTCCTTCAATGTCGTTGGGTCAAAATCCTGGAACTCGTTTCCTAAGAGCACTGTGGGTGTACCTGCACGAGATGGTCTACAGTGGTTCAAAAAGGCAGTTCACCACCATCTTCCCAAGGGCAATTGGGGATGGGCAATAAATGTTGGCCTCGCCAGCAACACTCGCATCCCGTTAAACCATTTGTGATGCAGGGGAGAGTCCTGAAATAAATTGCTCTTCCTGGGCACACAACACTCCTGCTAGCTTGTCCGTAAAACATTGGTCTACTGCCGTAGCAGATTTTTTAAAAGTGGGGTTTAGGTGTCATAAATTTAAACATGACATATTTTATTTTTGCTAGGTACATCGCTATTGTGCAGGGATGGCAGACATTGAAGATGTCTTGGAAGAAGTGCAGTAAGTATTACATAATATCCATTTTATAATGGTTAAGAGCAATGGGTTTATTTTGTTCATTTGAATGTATCATTTGCACGTTTTCTTTTGCTAACAGGGAGGAAGTGGAAGGTAAGACATTACCAATACTATAAAAGATTTTAAAAATTTACTTTGATATTTCCAAGATTGTCGATTTTTCTTTTTTTCCACTTTCTTTTCCGCAGAACAAATGCCAGCCATAGAAGGTACGAGATACATATTTTCCAACATATCTTGTTTTTTTACTTGCAGCATTTTGTGATGAAACAATAAAATGCCTTGGGTTGGAAATGGAGAGAAGTGTTTATTAAAAATGGCACTGAAATTGTACAGCATATTGATTGTGTGGGTGTAAAAGAATTTAAAGTAAGCCAAGCAAAATGGAATGAAGTTGTTGAACAGCCACTGAGAAGTTTGAGAATGTAAGAGCAGTTTATGTTATCTGTGAACTACCATTTACTAGAGCAATCAAAGAATGTTACTTTAGGTAAAGTATTCACTTTATCTTTCCCGAACTGAGACTTGTCAAACAGGAACTTGTGTTGGAAAATCACAAAGCTGTAACCCAGGATTTTCCATCCATCAAAATAAAAGAATGTTAAATCGTGGTTTGCTGATAGACTAACATGTACACCCAGGGAAAAGACTTGCACTTGGGAGCACAATAAGGTTGTAGCCCTGTCTCCCATCTGCATTGGAAATTGGTGTATGGTGTCTCCAACAGGAGCTCCTGTCCACTGAGGGTCCTCGCTGACAGAGCGGGGTCATTGAACTTACTCTTGTGTGTCTTTTTCTTAAGTATGGTAACCATTCTTGAGCACGAGGGCATATTTACCAGTTGACAGGATTAGTGTTGCCGGCACAGAGCTGGGAATTCGGACTGGCTGTCCACTCCGTTAACAAACTACATGGTTTCCAGACAGCTTTTTAGACCAGCCTGGGGAACGGAAGGATTTCATATAACTACGTTAACCTAAACTTAATTGGTGTAAGTGCAAGCCTTGCCTCCAGTTTATCTTTGTGTGCTTCATACTCCATTGTTTTGCCCTATGAAGGGACTAAACCCTGGAGACTCTTAGGAAGGAAGAAGTAGAATTGGCGGCAGCAGCAGGATCAGCTGAAAGCTTAGTGCCAATGAAGAACCAGGATTATCACCACCCACCAGCTGCCACAATATTTTTGTCAGCCAGTTAGAAAATGTACCACTATGCAATCCCTAAAGCAAGATCTTTACACCCACATGAATGCCCCCAAAAGGGTATACTTTTTTAGTTATGAGGAATATTCAGGCCAACAATAATGTAAAGAAAAAGCTAATGCCACATGATTTATTACACTTCATTTCAGTTACACATTTTAATCAATGGAACATTAAAAGCCACCCTTATGCAAATCCCTAGACCACTGGGCATAATTAACAATTTGGGTGCAAATTGTACTAGATTGATGTTAATTTTAATGTGTTTTTTTAGGCATAAACCAATTTGTATATAGCTGAACTTAAAAGCTGCCAGGAACCCAATGCAAGTAGGCAGTGGATTTTTTTTTTAAGCCTGCATTTTAAATACATCAAGGATTTTTTTAAAGTGGTAACGTGGTGCAGTTTATTAATACAGTTGAAAATGTGTTTATCGCAAAAGCATTTTTAATCAGTGTCTTCACCGCCACTTGTGAATAACCAGATTTTTTTTTTAACCAAAGACTTTTATACAGAACCATTTGCCAGTTACATTGGTGTATTTAGTCCATTAAGTACTTAAAAACAAATATCAATGATGTCGCTGCTTAATTTTAAGAGCCTTCTCAAAGTTGCAAAAACTCTATTTGATCTGGGGGGCATGCACAGTTTTATGGATGGGGTTAGCTTCTAGCTTGTGATGTTTATTAAATGAATGCAAAAGGCTGTAGAAACTTAATTTGCACTTAATTCCTCAATATTTTGTGCTGATTTGACTAATTTCAAATTGTGCTGATCTTTTCAGCACAACTAATGGAAACTCAAGGCTGTAGTGTCTGTTCACTTTCCCAACTACCCCCCCCCCGGCCAATCGGTTTGTCTGTCCTGGTGTTCCTATGAGGTGGTTCTCAGTGGCTATAGATTGGGAGGTGATAGGCTGTTGAACATTCACCAAGGGTGCTTGAGAAGAGCGTAATGGGTACCCCCAAGGAGCTCTGGCAGTAGAAGGCCTCGACTGCATACTGTTGCTTCTTGGCATTGTCCGGCTGTCTGGAACCAGCAAGGGCACTGACTGAGTGGCTGGCAGTGGAGCAGGTGACTGTTATCCTGAATGATTACAGCATATACCTTTTCCACTGCCAATCTTAGCACTCCCACAGCCCTGCATCAGAACAACAATGGTATAATGCTCTCAAAGCCCTTTTATGCACTCTTCTTCTTGTTTCAAAAAGTCAGAGGAGATATTTGAACCCAAAGCTAATATTGCAGCCTCAGTTCCTGTCAGCATTGCCCCCATTGGTTCTATTGCTGTTGGCCCCACTACAATGTTCATAGATCTGACCGCTAAGGTTGACTAAAAAGACTTACCACAAGTTGGAGCTGGAATCTTTTACACTTTTGGACATTGAGCAGTTTTGGTGGCAGACACCTCCATTGCACTTTTTCCCCATCTGGCCTATCTGATAGGCTGAGCCCTCGAAATTCATATTTATGCCTTCTGTCACAGGGTTAGGATCCAAGCTCCCCTTCCAGTAAGCTGCTTTCTGGGCTGTCATATTACCCTTCTATTGCTCCTGTGCACTTGTTCTCTCCTTGGCTTTCCATCACTGGGAGATCTGTTTGTAAGTGCTAGAGCTATAGGTGCTGCAGAACTCAGAAGAAATGAGTTTGGAGCCTTACCTTAGCAGCAATGCTCAGATCATTACACTTCTTCTGTCATTACAGCTAAGTTCTAAATGCAATACTTCCATCATCAACCTGTTAGGCCCCTTCATCTTCCTGGTGTTGGGCACCTAGCCTGGGGACTTTTCTGCCCTGTGTTTGGAGGAGTGCTTCCCTCCTTTCTTGACCAGAACCTTTTGAAGCAGTGTCAGAGAATCTTGGGGTGGGGTTATGGGGGCTGCTAGGGGCAGTTTTAGTGCTTCCTCCCTGTGCCATTTTCTTGATGTGAACATCGCTGGCAAGGCCAGCATTTATTGCTTACCCTTCATTTCCCTTGAGAAGGTGGTGGTGAGCCTTCTTCATGACTCCAGTGGTTCAGTATAGTGTAGGTACCCACAGTGCTGTTATGGGAGTTGGCTTGTGACCCAGCAATGTTGAAGGACCAGTGATATAATTCCAAGTCAGGATAGTGTGTAGCTTGGAAGGGAACTTGGATGTGGTGCCCCTATGAATCGAGGTTGCAGTTTTAGAAGGTGCTTTTGAAAGAGACTTGGCAAGTTGCTGCAGTGCATCTCATAGATGCTGTATGCTGCTGTCACTGTGCTGGTGGTGGAGGGAATGAATGTTGAAAGTGGTAGATAGGGTATGGATCAAATGGGCCCCTTTGTCCTGGATGGTATTCATCCAGGTGTTGTGGGAGCTGTATTCATCCAGGTGTTGTGGGAGCTGTATTCATCCAGGCAAGAGGGGAGTATTCCATCACACTCCTGTCTTGTGCCTTCTAGATGGGCAGGATTTGGGGAGTCAGGAGGTGAGTTACTTGCCACAGAATTCCCAGCCTCTGACATGTTGTAACCACAGTATTTATGTCGCTAGTTCAATTCAGTTTGTAGCCAATGGTAACCCATGGAAAGTTGATGGTGGAGGATTCAGTGATGGTAATGCCATTGAATATCAAGGGGCGATGGTTAGATTCTCTCTTGTTAGAGATGGTCATTGCCTGGCACTTGTGTGGTATGAATGTTACTTTTGATTGCAGCCAAGATGCACCTTTCCTTTTTCTAAGAGTTGGAATCTGTCTTTAAATGGCAGTGTGTTTACCTACCCCCACCCCACCCCCCCACAATTATGCAGGTTGCCAATGAACAGCATAATAAGCACTGGCAACTCACCAAGTTTGATCAAATCATGCATGAACACTAAAAACGTTTTTGTTTCTCGTGTCTGATTGGTGCATTGAGCAATTGTGCAGTGGCACTGAATGAATCTTCCAAAACACAAACCTCAGCACAGAGCAGGTACTAATCTTGACATGTATGTGAGCTCTCTAGCACCTGGATAAACTCGCTGATTCATTGATGATGCCTTACATTAATTTCTGCACAAAATCAAATGTGTCTTTTTCAGTTGCTGTTCAACTTGCTATTTAAAATTTTTATAGACGAAGAAGAAGAAGTAAAAGAAGAACTAGTAGAGGAAGAAGAAGAAAAATTGGTAGAAGGTAAAATTGTTGCCTACGTCCTTAAAGTCACCATTTATTGCTCTGCTGTTTTCACCTCACCAACGGTCAACTTTAAAAGGCCAACTTTCTGATGGACACTTCCTGTGTAGAGCCTCGACCACTGGGAAATCGTGGATTTGCTCAGAACTGTTTTCCGATGGACACTCCCATCAGGCTCAGTTTGATGCACCTTGAAAATTGGCCCTCAATAACAGCTTGGTTCAGTTGGTGGTGACTTAAGCTCTGGGTCAAAGATTACAAATTCAAACCCTGTGCCAGGATATAAGCACATAGGCCAGCCGAACACCCTACTGCATTACTGAGAGAGTGCTACATTTTCAGAGGTGCAGTCCCTTGGATTCATGGTCCTGACTGCCTGTTCCTGTGGTATGATCAAGCTCCCATAGCATGTACTCAATGGAGAATAACTAACTAGTTCTCCCTGTGCCCTGGCTAACATTCCTAAGTTCCACCATCATGGGTTATCTTAGTTTAGTAAAAAGATAATTATTAGGAAAACACTTTTCATGTGTTTTGGATCTAATAATCCATGATATGTTGTGGTCATTTGCATCATGAAAAGATTGTGTCCTAAAGTTATTGTGACAGTGGGCCTCTTTTTCTTTATTCTTTCATCAGATGTGGACATTGCTAACAAGGTCAGCATTTGTTGCCATCCCAATTGCTACACCTTGAGTGGCTTGCTCAGAGGGCAGTAAAGAATCAGCCACATCGCAGTGGGTCTCGAGTCACATGTAGACCAGACACCTGATTTCCTTACCTCAAGGGGATTAGTGAATCAATTGTTTTTTTTTATGACTATCTATGATAGCTTCATGGCCACCGTTACTGAGACTAGCTTTATTTTCCAGATATTTTATTTGATTTTTTTTTCCATTAAGTTTAAATTCCACCAGCTTCCATGGTGGGATTGAACCATGTCCCCAGACATAGACCTGAGCATTACTGGTTCAGTGGCATTACCACAATGATGCCAGCTCTGTTCCTTTTACTGTCTTTTGTGGTCATAATTTTGGAAAGTTGAAAAGAAATCATCTTCCAGACTTCAGTGCCAAACAAGCTTATACTCTTATATTAAATATCTATCTGCAGATTTAATTGTTTTTGGAATAACCAGTATTTACCTGTAATGGATAGAAAATGAATGCTGCTTAAATCCCTTAAAATATCCAATGTATTAACATAAATGAATCATACTGATTTGTGGAAATCACCACAACGTGATCCATCAAGCTGCTAGGGTAAACCGCTAAGATGAGGTGCTGAGCATTAGATTGTACACCACTAAATACCAGCACTTCATCAACTTGTTCTTTATCAAAAGCAAGCAAGCAATGATGTGGAACATGTGCTCTGACTTTTCAGAACCATACACTAATTTGTTCTTCTTCTTTCCATATCTGACTGGCAGAAGCAGATCCCTCTGCACTTCAGGCTGAACAACCAACCCATGAAGGTACAAATGTTTGTCCATAAGCTGCTACTATCTTTTACTGAGGTGCAATCAGTCAAAATTGTAATAACCTTGCAAAATTGTTCTCTTATTACTGGCATGTGCAATAGTCACTTTTTTTTTCCACATTAATGCATGAAGAGGACTTGCTTAAAATATAGCGTGGAACCTTTTGCTCTGAAGTCTAAGCTCTGGTGGGCACAGAAGGGGAGTGATTCATGCTTGGTGGGGGGGTGGTGTGGAGACAGATGGCTGAACATGTGCGATCTTTTGCTGTTCAGCTCGTTATTTATGCATCTGCAAAGAGCTCATCGAATCTCGGGGCGGGCAGGAAATCACCACCCCCGCCATTACCTCATGGGGTCAAAAGTCCGGGCATCAAGTTTAAAGGGCACCTGGACAGCCATTCACTCAATGCAGGCCAGGAGGTCCAGATTCTACATCCACAAGAATGTCAAGGAGAAGATTGCAATGTGTGGCCCTGCAGTTCAGCAATGCCTCCCTGCAGATTCTCCTCTAGGTCGTCCAGGAAAAGTCGAAGGCCTTGTTTCCCAGGGATGCAAGCAGGAGGCCCTCTTGTCTGACAAAAGCCTCAGCAGAGGTTAGCTGTAATGGGGTCCAGCCCAGAGATTCCCAGCAGTGAAGTGCTGTGCTGCGCCACGGTACGTGCACCATCTATTCACTGCAAACTGACACTCAAGGGTATCAGTAGTATAAGTGTGCGAGTGCACAGGGATGTGTTATGATCCTTGGCCAAGGCCGCCAATTTGTTGGTGAGATCCAGTTAAGGACAAATAACATTTTGTTTAAAGTAGACAAAGTTGAGATTCAAGGTGTTTACTAAGTGACTAAAGCCATAAGACTCCAAGTTTTGAACAAACAAAAGTAAACTTTACTATACAAAGTTAGAAAGATAACACAATTTACAATATCTAGCTTATTTACACTGAAATGTTAGAGTATATGAGGTACCTGTGAATTAACAAGTAACCTGTGGTCAAACACAGCGCACTTCACAATAAATGCCACATGTGACCAAAACAGATTCTGTTAATTTCTCAATAACCCACTCAGACATTTGCAATACTTGAGTCATCCAATCTCACTGAAACTTCAGCTATCTCAAGAGGATTTCCAGTCTTCACCTTCAAAGACTTTACCTTGGAATTGTATCCAAGTGTCACTCCAACTCAGATGGCTTCACCAGTGGCCCACTTCACAGGTTTTAATCTTGTCTCTTGAGATTCCATCCCCCTAGATTCTTGAGTCTGCATCCAAGCACCAAATTACAGGCAATGCTTCAGATCTTTGCACAAGCTGAGCAGAATGCTACTGTTCCAAACAGTTACCTTTTGAAGCAATGGCCCTCTTCAATCACCAGGGCTTCTCCTGAGCCCTCAGAGTCTGCTTCCCTCAGCCCTTTCTCTAGCTTGGAGCCTGTTTCTCTGCTCTTCTCTTTTTCCAACTTAACTGGGACCTTTTCTGTCCCGTGTCTTTGTTCCTTACCAGGACTTTCTCTTGGGGCATCTCCCACCCCTCTCTTGTGCCCTCCCTGGGACACTTGCTGGCTATGGTGCTCCGCTCCCAGTCACCTGGCCTCTGTTTTCACACCCTTCTTTTCCCCTCTATGCGCAGGACCCGTCTTGGGCCTGACTAACATAAAGATGCTGAACTGCACATGTGCAGAAAGTTGGAGGTCAGTCGGGACTTGGAGTTCCTGACCTATGTGCTCTTCAAAGTGAATTTGGGTTGCAGCAGATGGAACACCTGCCTGAATGCGTACTAGCCACTTCATAAGGGGGAAAGGGCACCTCAACCTCCCTCCAGGTGCCCCCTCTGAGTCAGGAGGTGCCATTGGGCACCCACATGGAGGAGTGCCAGCGAGGCACCCTGGGGGCTTCATCCCAGGACTCTCAGTGCTCTGTTGCTCAACCTCCCCTTTGCCAGTGCCCTCACCACCTCCAGCAGGTCAAGCCAAGGAGGGTTCATCTGTACCTGAGCAGGAAGCCCTTAGCAGGCTGGGAACCTGAAGGCTTCAGGCCACCAGAGGATGCCTGCCAAAGTCCTCAGTTAATAGAGCATAGCAGGCTGCCTCCACCTCTGTTGTAGATGTTGGGCCTGCACCTAGACGTAGCAGTAAGAAAATAAAAATGTAAGAAGTATTGAAGGCACACAGGTCACACAGGTGTACACTCATTGTATATATTTTAACACTTGTAAATTTATGTTCACTTTCACTGTTTGGAAATTTCCTGGATTCCATCTTGCTGCAAGTTGCTTCAGCAGTTATGGGCATTTCGCAGTCCGGAATGTGTCATTGGGTCATAGAGATCTACAGCACAGAAACAGGCCCTTCGACCCTTTGAGTCTGCGCCGGTCAAACGTGCACCTAACTAGAGTTTCCATTACTAGGCCCATACCTTGTATGTCATGGCATCGCAAGTGCACATCCAAATACTTAAATGTTATGAGGGTTCCTGCCTCTACCACCCTTTCAGGCAGTGAGTTCCAGATACCCACCTCCCTCTGGGTGAAAAAATTCTTCCTCACGTCACCTCTAAACCTCCTGCCCCTTACCTTAACTCTATGGCCCCTGGTTATTGATCCCTCCACCAATCTATGCCCCTTTTATCCACCTCAATCATGTCCTCCTTCAATCTCCTCAGCTCCTGGGAAAATAACTCCTGTCTATCCAATCTCTCCTCATAACTAAAACCCTCCAGCCCAGGCAACGTCCTTGTAAATCTCCTCTGCACTCTCTCTAGTGCAAACACAATCTTCCTATGATTTTGATTCCAGAACTGCATGCAATACTCTAGCTGTGGCCTTACCAGCATTTTACAGTTCCAGCATAACCCCCCTGCTCTTATATTCTATGCCTTGGCTAATAAAAGGCAAGTATCCCTTATGCTGCTTTAACCACACTTATCTACCTGTCCTGCTACCTTAAGGGACCAGTGGACATGCACACCAAGGTCTCACTGACCCTTGGTACTTCCCAGGGTCCTACCTTTCATCATGTATTCCCATGCTTTTTGTCCTGCCCAATTGCATCACCTCACACTTATGTGGACCCACAGAGTCCAATCACGAACTCCCATAAATTCTGTTTTCCAATATTATCAACATAATGATTACTCAATAATCTCACATGTGCATGATTAAGCACTGGCTGTCAGTTGTGTGCTGCCTGGCCACTCCTCATGCAAACCATTACTTGCAGCTCACCATGTTCTGACCTCTGTAAATGTGTTCATTGAGATCATCTGCTGCTGTTAGCCTGATGTAAGATGTAGGGGATACCTCAAGTACCCAAGGGGTATTAAATCTGTTATGAGTGGTAAGTAAAATTATAGATGCAGTTTCAGGGCTGAGAGACTGAAGCTCCACATCAGGCTTGCTCAAACGTTTCATGTGGGGGGGAGGCCACATTGCCATTTGTTTCTCAGTCATGGGGCCAATTGACAAATTTCTGAAAGATGTGGTTTGGCACAACATTAAACTTCAAAGAAGTGCTGAGGTATGAAGAAACGAAACCACTTGTTGAGGTGAAAATAAAGCAATGTTAAAACAATAAATTGATCATTTTTTAAAAAAGTAATTAATAAAGATGAGTTTGAGTGTGAGGGCTTCAGTGTCCAGCTCACTCCTAGAGTCAGGGTGCTCACTCACTCGTGTTGGAGTGTGGGGGTGAGGGTGAGTAAGAATCCTCACACTGGGAGTGAGCCAGACCCCTGCCAACAGACTCTCTCACACCACATCTCATTCACAGTGAGTGGCATGCAGTCTGTTCATGAACTAAATCTATCCACTCTCACTCACATGCATGCATCAGCAGGTCCACGCAGAGGAGTAGAGCCAACATAAGCCCCAGCCCACCTCCAGGAGGATGCTGAGGAGTCATCCGAAGATTCACCACTGTGTTCACCTGCACCATTCACCAGCACAGAGACGCACACATCGGTGGGTCATAGTTCTTGATTAGGCTCGGGGTCACTTTCTGGTAACACCTCAGTGACATGTCTCTGCAGCAGTCAGAGGCAGGGAGAACCCAGGTCTAGCTGGAGACGAGCCACTCGCTGAGTCGGAGTCAGATGAGCCCCTGTGAGCGGCCACCAACACAATGCTGGTGGTGAAATATCAGGCAGAGTTAAGAGGCAACCAACAGACTAGATGGATGGAGGAGTTTGTCCACGTCCTGTCTGATGCATAGCTCTGCTATGCGAGTGCTTTAGGTTCACCATAGGAAGAGGCGCATCTGCCTTGGAGACCTTGGTCCAGCAGGTCTTGCCAGATATGCACTCAGAGCTGCACTCCATCATTACAGGCATTGATGGGATTCGTCAGTGGCTAGGAGAGAGGGGGATGGGGCATCTTGACCTCACTCCAGGTGCCCCTTCTCAAGGAATCAGGGAGGGGCCCTTGGGCAACTGCAGGGAAGATGAGTGTCAGCTGGACAAACTAAGGCCTCCACACAGGAAACTCCAAGGTTGTCCAGCTGCTCTGAATCCCCTCTTCCTGTGACCCTATCAACCCCAGCTAGTTAGGCTGAGGAGGCTGCATCTGCCCATGAGCAGGAGACCCTTATCAGGCTGGGGCCCTCCAGGCCTCCTAGAGGACATCTGCCAAGGACAGCACATTACAACAAGGCATAGTAGTCGTCTGGCTGCCTCCACCTCTGCTGCTAATGTTAGGGGTGTACCTAGACTTAGTAGAAAAGTTAGAAAAATTCAGAAATTTTGGCATCACTTCTGGGTCACAGGCGTTCAATCACTATATCATGCACATTTGTAAATTTGCTGTTCATGAGAAAAGTTTCATCACTTGAAAGCATCATGCATGTGTACCTATGTGCCCTTTTATTGCAAGGGTGAGCTATGCTCCCATTTGATCACATCCCTTTGTGAGCCTCACATCATGTGATGTCTACCTGACTCACGATAGTTACTCAACCCTTGTTACACCAGGGAGATGTCAAACTCTTTATTGGAAGCGTTAGCAAAATGCATTAGTAACCTCTACTTATGAGACAACATGGAGTTCAGCCTGCTCAATAGCCTTGGAGGGTTAGCTGTAAGCATATCTCTTCACTAGTAGTGTCAACGTATATAACCTGCAGCTATGATGATCTCTCCAACCATACACACATCTGTGTCTGTGAAGTTTCTTAGTAAAGGTGGTGACAACTGCATCAAGTCCTTTGACACAGCATTTGTACTCTTGTGCCAGCTTTCTCCTCCCAGAGTGCATGGATACTGGGTTTGCTGCCGACCTTTCACAGATTAGGGCCTGGTGAATCAAGAGGGTTGAACTTGCTCTTGGTGTCACTGGTAGTCAAGGCCTTTCAGTGCACTGGCATGGCACTAAGGGACAGAAGAAATGTGGCTGTGTCCCGTTCCCTGTATCTTACTCCTCCTGGAATCTTGTAGCTCAGTGTCACACAGGAACATCTTCCACACCATGTCTCCTCGATGGCATTGTCATGTGGAAGCAGACCCTCATCTCCCTCTTCAGTTTCTTGCCTTTCTGCTCTTCATCATCATTCGAGGAGCTCTCAGCCTCCATGTTTCTTTCCGGCAAAGACCCCCCCCCCCCCGCCAGGTGCAGCAGCCACGATAGGGGAAATCCCTCTGTGGAGAATACTGCAGAGCCCCACCTGAGCAGTCCATACATCAGAAGCACATCTTCAGGGTGCCAATGGTCTGCTCAGTGATGGATTGGCTTGAGCTATGCACCGCATGGTATTTCTAAGCACAGTGCGCTGGTGTCATGAGCCATCATTTCAGCGGGTACCCCTTATCTCCAGACAGCCAGCCCTGTAGTTGCTGAGGCCCTTCGAATATATGTGGCACCTGGGAGTGACTCAGGATGTATGAGTCACAAGAACTCTTGAGTACCTGGCACAAATGTGATGATGTGCTTCTGAAGATCACACCAGTTGAACGTTCAGGGAGTGGAACCCTTTCCTGTTAATGAACATCAGTGGCTGCTGCCATGGAACTCTCAAAGCTACATGTGTGCAATCGATTGCACCCTGTACACCAGGGAAGCCTGAGTTGACTGCAAACCCCAGAAATGTAGCAGCCTGGCTAGCTTCATTGAGTGTGAACTTCACATAATGATGAGCCTTACTATAGAGGGAATCCGTCACCTCCTTGCTACATTGTGTTGCAAACTGAGAAGCCGTATCGGTTCCCTGTGGATCCTTGGAACGAACCACAGGCAAAAAAAAAAATTGCGTAGCAGTGACCTTTAGGGCCACTGGCAGGGGATGTCCTCTCAGTCCATGAGGCATTAGATCCTCCCACAGAATGTAGCAGATATGATCCACCACATCTCTGGGCAAGTGCGGACCTATGCAGTATTATCTCACTCATCTCCAGATAGGAACGTCTTCTTCGGTAGATCCTTTACTGTGAGAGTCACCTCCGCAGGATGGGTCTGACACCCTCTCATCCCCTGGTTCTTTCTGGGACTCCCCTGGGTCATGGACCTCCAGGTGGGGGGTGGGGCGGCCTCTTGCAGCCGTGCTATGCGGTGCTGAGCCCATCTTCCCTTCCTCAATTAGAGCAGTCCCAACAAGAAGGTGGCATTGTACACAGGCTCCATTATTCGATCCTCTCTCTCCCTGTAGACTGATAGATGCAACAGATTAATGAATACTGGGCAAATATAGTAGACCTCCCACTCACAAACAAAGTCAATGTTATACCCTAGAGCTGCATCTGTGCTACTAGCTTTTCACTGATACAGCCATGCAGCTTAGGCGTACACTCAGAGTTAGGTGACCAAGATGCCAGCCCTGAAACTTGACATCTCAATCCCACAGAGGCTGGAAGAGGTTTGGGGCAAATTCATGAAATGGGCCACCTTACCAAATGCACTCCTGTAATCTGACCTGGTATGCTGATTAAGGTTAACTTACACATGATCAATGGCTACATGCTCTTTGGCTCGTTATCCATGCCAATTGGAGAAAACACATTAGAGGCTTTCATTGATCTGGCAAGTGTACAGTTGTTGTGCCCCCTTAACTGTCGCTTGCATTTTCCATCATCGCATTTCTCTCTGTTAATGCTTAAATGGACCAACGGCATTGTGAAGCCAGTCTCTCGTTAATGTGCACCAAAAAACAATGGCTCCAATTGCACCTTCTCAAGGAAGCCTTCCTCTTTTCTCTCAGCTGAGTCTACTAAGCAGTTTGAAGATGGCCCCTTATTGCAGCCGTGCATTCCTCCCACACTGCCTCAGACCCCTTCCATGCCGATTCTTTTCTAGTTTCGATTTCAAACCGTGCCATTACTTCACGGATTCAAGACAGTGGTACTCCATTTTTAATTTGGGACCAACTTTGACACACTTTTCTCGCCCCACCCTTCTTCCCCAGTTAGTGTTCAGGTCCCTCCAATCTTCCCGGAAGTTCACGATGTGCAGGTAGAGCTCCCTCCAGTTATTCTGCAGCCTCCCCCATAACCCTGGACCCCATTGTCATTGTGGTGTTGTCCATCCCATCCCATCCCATCCCGTGCGCACAGTCACATACAGAGCTGCAGATGTCCAATCCGTGTCCCCCCCCACCAACCTTGACCATCCAACTGTAGCCCAGTGTCAAGCCAGACAAGCCCATCACCACTGACTGAACATGTCCTGCACACCAAAAGTTATACCTTATCTCAGTTGAGCACATGAGGCCTTGCCCTTCCCTGGAGCAGGAGTATGACATTGATGTGCCATGCACAGCCCTGTATTATGGCTTGCAAAGCCCCAGGACTGCGTTTTTAATATCTCACCCTTTACTGTGAGGTACACACCCCCAGGACTGTCCTTAATTTCTAAGTGGATTGTAACTCTATCCCACTGGGGACTACCCTAGATCGGAAGCACTCCTTAATCACTCGAGTTCAAAACAGCCACCTCTCAGACACTTATTTTGGGTCTGAGAAAGTGAACTTGGTCTCCCCCAAGAAGGATGACTATCTAGTGATATTACTTTTTTCCAGATATTATTTAACAGACTTTGTTGGCCAAGTTACAATTACCTGGATATTATAAGGGTTCAGGGGGGAGGGGGGGGGGGTCTCTTCAAAGAACTGTATCTTCCCACTTACAGAAAATCGAGAGGTGGGTTCTTAAACTGCATATAGAAGACGTTATACTTTACTAACTTACTTACGAATTCATTTAAAAACTATTTAATATGCAATATACTTTAAAGTGGGTTAGTACATCGCAATGTTAATGACTATAAAATGATTCTAATAGAGAATCCAGTGAAAAAGACTTTAACATGCAATGCTATAGTTAAAAATTAGTTATCGATATTCATCAAACATTCAAAGTACTGTGTCACCTTAAATCCCCGAGTGGTTCAGTTGATGGGCATTTGGACATACAAGCTGTCCACATTAAGATATCCAACCCCTTGACCACCAGAGAAATATTGAAGGGTTCTCTATACTCTTCTGCAATGTCTCTGATTTTCTGAAGGGAGATCTGAACATTTATACCCTTCCAAAACCAGGTTACATAATCTTTAAAAGCTGTGGGTGCTGCCTCCTTGATTAAACTCCTTGATTAGCCCTTAGCACCATTTAAACAATTAAATAATGAATTTTATTATATCAACACCGAGTGGATATCTGGTCAATGCATGCTTATGATGTGTTCCAAAATCCTTCCTGATTTCTTCCAATTGCTTCTATTTCTTAATAGTGATTTTAAACTTTTTAAATGGAAAAATAGAGATCTTTAAAAGTTGTTTTTGCTCTCCAGCTTGGGTAGAGCTGTAGTCCTATAATTGTTTTTGTATCGGGTGTCTGATCATGTCCGATTCTGATTCACTAAGCTAAATTTTAGGGATGTCTTCATTATAGATAATGGGGATAGTACCAGGCTGTGCCATCATTAATCTTGCCTAAATTTCCTTTGCTAGTTAATGAGGCAATTAAGCTTTTCTCTATTTCCAAAAAAGGAATGAGGCCCAATGATACCTAGTGGACGGTACAGATGAGGTGTTGTCTGTTTCTCGTTTGAAGCAGAGCTGCAAGGCTAGTGCCGCCCATGTATATGTTTGGGGGCTTCTAAATAAAAATGGCTATCCATGAATCTGTGTCCATTTTCTCAATTCTAAACTATAATGTCCTAATTATGTATGAAGTCTACCTATTTATTTGTATACTTTCTCTAACTTGTTGGCCCCAGACCAGTGACTATGACTCTGTTTAAATGAGCTCCCCTGGTTCCTCATGTCTGATTACAACACAGTTCTCCATTTTGCCTGCCCTGTTGCAGCAAATGAGTCTCTGTCTGTCTCCTCGTGTGCCATACGAACTTCCTATTCTGGAGTCTGCGTACATGCCCTCCCATCAATTCAAATCCTGTCCATCCCTTTGTGTCTGCGCTATAGTCCTCCATGTCGGGCTCCAACTTCCCCACCCTTGGTCTCCCTCTGCCTACCATCATTTCCCTCCCCATCCCGACCTCCAACCTCTCCATACCCTATTACCCCTACCATGTGTGATGTCAATATCTTGCAACTGGAGGGTCTGGAGTGGCTGCACATCAGCAAACCAGGGTGCAGGTGAGGCATTCTGAGAGTGGACTACAAAGCTACCTTGACTTCTCAGCATATAAAGGTGTCAAGGGATATGAGTCTATGATCAAGTGGTGGTTGGGAGGCAGGAACACTATCATCCTCATCAATCTGCATGGAGGAGTGATTTTGAGGCAACTGGTGTTCTTGTGCTGCTCCTCTGTAGACTCACCTATCTGGTTCTGCTGGATGGAGCTCTTTGCCAGGTTGGTGTCCCCTTTGGGTAGATGTCAGGGTGCCATGAGTGCATTCCTGCCAAGGTTAGATTTGATATTGCTACCAAGTTGCCATGCTTATGGATTTTTAAGTGTATGGGTGGAATCACAATTCTACTTACAGGTGCCCAAGATCATGGGAGAATAGAGTGCTGGGCACTTGTGCCAGGGCTCTCCATTATAGTGAAGTTTGTTGCATGCGAAGGATCAAGCCAACAGCAGGGCAGACAGTAACTAGTGTCATTTAATTCAGCCATCATAAATTAGGGAACATTAGAGAAGAATAATGCCTGTACCCACAAAGGTGCTGGGATCTCCCAGCCAGCAGAGAATAGAAAACCAAGAAGTTCATCAAATGTGTCAGCAGCTTACTCAGCCTGGAATCTGGTAGCTATCAGATTGGCATGGGGCCCATTTGCCATGTCGTAGCCCTGCTATGGTCTCAGCATGTGGCTGGGTGACAACCTGGCCCTTGTCAGCTCCATCCAGTCTCACTTCTCCAGACACATGGGGAACTTGCAGGTGGTGGTGTTCAGTCCCAGTTGCAGATCATCCTGACTTGGAAATATATCGCTGTTCCTTCACTGTCACTGGGTCAAAATCCTGGAACTCCCTCCCTAATAGCACTGTGGGTGTACCTACATAACATGACTGCAGCAGTTCAAGAAATCAGCTCACCACCGCTTTCTCAAGGGCATGGGATGGGCAATAAATGCTGGCCTAGCCAATGACGCCCACACCCCATGAATGAAAAAAAAACAAAATTTGACAGGTGTTAATGGCAGCAGGAGCTTCTGTTGGTGTGGCATTCGAGGACTGTGCCAATGGTGGAGGGGCAGAGGAGAGGCAGCCCCCATCAGAAGTGCTCTGAGAGATGCTTCCAGATGGTGGCAGCAGCTGCTCATCCTCTGCCATGAGGACCGATTAGTCCTCCCTGCCTTCCCTTGAGCTCCCAGGGGCTGGCTTAGGGTCCTGGCTCCCAGTCCCTCTGTCTCTGGATCCTGTGCAGGTCAGAGTGCATACCCATGATTGCTTCTGTAATTCAGGGGGTTTGCTCCTCCAGGACAGTTGACGTGCCTGTCCATGGAGGAAGCTTGGCACTCTGAAGAGTGGGTGATCACATGGCCTGGACAGACAGCTCCACAGTCTAGGCCAGAGCATGCAACCCACCTGGTATATCCGCCAACTCTCCACACACATTGTCCTGGACCTCCAGCATCTGCTGCCTCAGACCACCCTAGAAGCTCATCATCCAATTTGGCCTTGGGCTCGTGATCACCTTGAACACTCCTCTGAATGCCTGAGGGCTGCTCCATCACATTCCTGGACGTGTGAGGTGTCCTTACCAAATTGTTCTTGCCCTTGACTCGCTGTGTTAATCCCTGCCGAGATGTCAAAATCTGGCTGGTGCCTGGTGCAGGGAGAGGATGTGATGCTGCATCCTTTGACACTTCTCCCTTCTTGGAGGCTAGGATTGCTCCCTCAGGGCTGAGAGGGTCAGTGGATGATGGTTCACCTGTGCAGGAAACACAGAAGAAAGGGCATTAATTGACCTTTCTCAGCCTTCATGGTGTGTGCAAGGATACACGATTAGTACTATATAGATTAGGAGATATGACACCTTGCAAATATTAAAGTACTTATAACAAACAGGGCTTCAACCAGGAAGCTTCCTGGCCTTTGAACGCATTAACCACACATGTACGATTCATGTCACCATGCCAGGCTTCAGTCAGCCTCCCCCTATTCCCCTCTCATCCTCTGTGCCCCAGATCTGCTTTCAGCCCCTTGAACTCTCCCCAGCCTGAGGTCTTCCTCTAGTCTCACCTCCTGTCGATTGAAATGAGTCCATTCTGTGAAATGACAACAGCAGAGCCCTCCTGCAGTGATGTGAGGATTGCCAGATTGGGCACTCCATCTCCAGTCCTGTTTCTCTCCTGGGCAACGTGGACCCGCTTTTCCTGAAACTGGTATGACATTGCACTGATGCTTATTCTCGGGTACCTTAATTTCAACACACGCCCAAGTTCTGTGAGGAATGCATAGTCTGCACAATGATTGGCAGCCAATATGCTGTGTACCTTCCTGCCCCCCCCACCACACCACCACATCACCCTCATCAGAGCCATAACAACACTACCATAGAGGCATCGGGGGCCACGAGCAGTGACATTAGTGCATAATGCTGCCTTGGCCTTCTGCTACTGCTAAGAAAACTAATGGAACCTTGGGAGAAAAACAGGACAATTCCCGTAGCATTTCAGGGCCCTTGAGTTTCATACAGAGTGGCCACAAAATTAGATGGGCAGCACCAATGTTTTTGGTACTGTGGGGAATGTTTCTCGTCCATACCGTGTGCACACACTTCTGATGCGGACCGCAGCAGATGCTATTTTGAGCAGGTCATTAGTTTGGGGGCTAGGACTGTGCACCAGTAGGGTTGCCGACCCTCCAGGATTGAACATCAACTTCCAGGACACTGCTGTGTGCAGCCCTACAGAAAAATCATCGGGACGCTGAAAAAGATTGGTTTTTTTTGTCATTTTCTTTGAACATTTTTCTTTAGCACATATAAAAATATTGAAAATGGGGGGGAAAAATGGATGTTTGGCTAACAGTCAAACATTTTCCAATTGGGTAGCAAGTCTTTTTGTTTTCCAATTGACGTAGAAAAGCAGTGTTTCACAAGGGTGAATGTGTTGGCTGATTTAAAGGCTGGAGCCTGGGGGCAAGTCAATCCCTGGGGCAGCAGCTCAGAAACTCTAGAAATTTGTTGGAGGATGAACTACTGATTGCTGTGGTACTTTGCAAGCTCCTTTGAATACTGGTATCCACAACCATGATGACAGCAGTCTGAGCATTCATGGCAGCAAGCTGAGCTTCAGTCTGAGCTACCACTGCAGCACTTGGACATTTTGTAAGAGCATAAGGAATTGGTGTGAGAGAGTACCATACGGCCCCTCAAGCCTGCTCCGCCGCTCAGTGCAATCATGGCTGATCATCTGCCTCAACACCACTTCCCCGCTTATTTCCCTGAGAGACCAATAATCTATCGATCTCGGCTTTCAACATACTAAATGACAGAGCATGCTTCACCCTCTGGCCTGGAGAACTCCAAAGATTCACAAACCTCTGACTGAAGAAGTTTCTCCTCATCTCGGCCCTAAATGATTCACCCCCCCTTATCCTGGGACACAGTTTTCAGATATTTCCCTCCCATTTTTAATTTACATGAGAGGGTGGCAAAAGGGGCCTGTTACACCATGAGGGAGCTTTACAGGAGATTCCAAAGACCCGATTGACAACTGGGATTTGGCTGTCGCCAACAATATGCTCTGATTACCATGCACATTTTTGGGCCAAGTTACCTTGTTGCAGGCTATTAACTATTATAATTATACGGAGCCGATTTTTTTTTTTTCTCTATTTTGGCAGTGTTTGCAAGTAGCCTTGTCTGCCGACCATGCATATGGGAAATTACAGCACTTGATACACCAATTCCTTCCTAATTTTCATGGATGTGAAATTGAGGACGGTGCCCTCTGATTTCCTGCCCAGCAAGTCCAAAAGTCAGCCCTCCGATTACATCTCCAAACGTTTTAATCTGCAAACAAATATTAAAAAAAATACAAAGCTTTATGAGCAATTTAGAAGCATAATTCTATTTACTCAGTTTTTTAGTGCAGCAGCAAAGACTATCCAACTCACATTAACCATAGATTCAGTCAGGCAAAAATCCTGCAAGGAATTTGCTCAGTACAAGAGCCTATTAGAGGGTCAGATGAGAATGGTGAGCACTTTTAGCAAGCATGAATCCATTTGGGATCATCATTGCATTGAATTGACCCTACAATTTCATATTTGCATTTGAAAAAATCTATGATGTAGCCTTTTAATTTGCCTGATAATTTACCAGATAATCTTTTTTCGTTGTTGCTTAATGAATAAATGTTGGCTAGGGCAGGAGGAGAACTTCCCTATTCTTCTCCAAATAGTACCACTGGATATTTTACATCCACCTTAGTAGGCACACAGGAGCCTGATGTTTAACTCCGTTCTTTTTTTAAAAATTTTTCAATTTTCATGCACTTTGCAGAAGTCCCCCAAGGTAGGTTATTATTTATTTTCTGAATTCAAGTTTCTGCTTGACCCAAATAATGAAGCAGTACAAGTCGATCCTTTAACACACCTCCTTTTCAAGTAAACCATACAGTAGCTCTGTTCCTCAGCAAAACATTTGAGCAGTGTATGGATTAAGTACAACCATGTACTTAATTTGAAAAATATAGGATGATCATTACCCTCCCACACTACCAGTAAGATGTGGTTGATGGGTTAGGAGGATCAGGGCTATAGTGTGGAAGCGCTAACACCAAACTATTCTCACTTTTAGAGTGTGGCTCCTTACTGGGACTTCGGGGTTGTTGCAAATTTTAATAACATTTTATGTTATTACCTAAGCTATGTTTTGATTAGCTTGCAACGCTTAATGCTTAGATCTGCTAAGCTTAGAACAATGTTAGCATTTATGTTTTTTCTGTATTAAATTGTCATTTTAAAACAAGAAAATCCTATGTCCTTGATGCTGTGTTGGGGGGGGTGGGGAGGGAGTCATTTTAACCGATTGTCGGGTGATAGCAAATCAAGTGCCAGTTTTACACACCATCTGATCATCTTTTCCATTGACTTAAAAATAAATCAGGTGCAGTACTTGGCAGCTGATTCACAATTGCCCAGTGATTAAAATTTAAAATTACCCAATTATTTTTGCCAATTCCCTAAAATCACTTTCCCCCCCCCCCTCTTTTTAGCAGGAGAAGCAGAAGAAGGTATATTCAATTTTAATGACTCATTTTTGTTTCAACTGGACAGTTTTGCATGGACTGTGTTCACTTTATAATGACTTAATAGGATTACAAGTGGTTAATATTGGTGATTTTTTTCTGAGCTTTGTTAAAGAGACAAGCACTTGTAGACAAGTGAAAGACTTTTGTAAATGAAAATCAAATCAAAATTGATTTATAATTTTCATTTTGATGCAAAGTATAAATGAGCAAGCTAGAAAACCTAGGAATGACTGTATTAAACCTCATCAGGTCAGGTAGACTGTTTGTTTCAGAACCACTGGTCCAAAGTGGCACATTAGGTTGGGCACCAAGCTGAATTGAGTGGAAGTCCAGCCAAGACTGATAGGAAAATTTCTCCTCTGTCTGCTGGGTGCAGAGGTCCTATATTTTTTTTAAAAAGGATTTTATCAGTTCCCAGTGAAATGGGTCTACAAACAAAACTATCCATAATTTGTCATTCATTGGTCCAGGAATGCTCGGTTTTGGAAGTGAAAAGATATCACGCAATGAGAATACTTTTGAGGTTGGGTGGTTGTGGTGTGTTGTTGCGCAGGAGAAGAAGGATCCTTAATATGTATCTGAATTATACTTGGCTTCGGTCGATCTGGTGGCCTGCCGACTGCGGGGGTGGGGAGGAGGTTGGAGGCTCGTGGTGATCGGGTGATTGCAATTTAGAGGTTTCGTGTGGGGTGGGGGCGTTGGGGGAGATTAGTCGCCTGGTGGGGTGAGGGGGCTTGAAATTGGGACATGGTGGAGGGTGGTCAGAGGCCTTGAAATGGGATTGGAAGCTTCGTGGGGAAGGTCCCTGGGATGCTCCTCAGAATGGTGCCCGGATTTAGGAGGTAGTTGTAAAGGCACTCGCCACCTATAGCCACCAGCCTCATCTTGATGAAGTTGCCAGGTTTCCTGATGCTTGGGAAACCCTGTCAACCATAGTTAACGTTGAAAATCTGGATAATGCTTGCAGCCTCGTTACCATATTTAAAGCTGCAAACCACCCCCTTGTATTGGTTGGTCACCCGTCCACTTTCTGATCTCAGTTGAAGCTGGAGATGGGAGAATTAGAAGTAGGTTTGGGTCAGGCTTTCAATCTTTAACCTCCCGCATAACCTAAACCCGCCTTTTAAGGTTGTAATTGAGGACAAAGGATCATCAACACCTTTTTTTGGAAATAATCTTTGGGAAGAATTGATAACTTGGTTGCCTTCTGACAAAGAAATTCAACATCTGGTGTATGAATAGAGCCTAAAAGGGTATTGATGAACCTATTGGGTTTTTCCAATAATCCGATACTGATTCCAGTTTTCTTCTTAATTCCAGAATTTAAAAAAGAAAATTAATTCAACTTCTCAAAATACTCTGGTGGCATTTGAACTAGTTCTCCGGATTATTGATCAGGACTTCTGAATTACTAGTCCAGTAATATAAGCACTAAATGACCATAACCTCATTTTTGAAAAATTAGCATTTAATCTCACTAAATTTAAAATCTGTGGGAGGGGGCAGAATTTCAGGGTGAAGTGCGGGGGGGCGAACCCCACACATCAGCGTGTAAAATGACGCATGGTGACGCTGGGCAAGTGTCCCGACCTCACCACGCACCATCGCGATATTTCACTGGGAGGGTGCACGATGAAGTGTGACGTGCGCCCGCCATTAATTAAAGGGCTAGTTAAGGCCTTTAACTTGGCAATCGACGCCGATTTTCAGGTGCCCGTGCAATCTTCAGGTCGGTCCATGGACGCAATGGGCAGGCTGGTAAGCAGCTTTTTAACAAAACTCATCCACGGGTGGGATGAGAGGGCTCAGTGGGGTTGTCAATCTGTTCTGTGAAGTATTTATTGCAGAAAGTGTTTTAAACTTGCCTATGTGATCTGTAGCAGCTTAGAATGAATTCCAGTAGCTTTCTGTGTCTTTTGAACCTTCAGTTCAGCACTCTGTGGTCAGTAATCTTTATTGGCCCTGCAGCTTTTCAGAGGCCTCCCTTTAGCCTGGGTATGGGTTCTGACACCTCCACTGGAAGCAGCTCCTCTGAGGAGGAAGGGAGGGCTAGAATAAAGAGGAGGCCAAGAATGGACAATCAGCCTCCAGGGGAGCCACCTTTGGGAGTATGGGCGCAGGGCCAAGAGGTAGTCCAAGGTGGAAGGGGCTGCACAAGATGCCACTGTCCTGCTGCCAGGCTATACAGGCAGAGAAGCAGCTACCTCAATATGACTGAGGTGCCGTCCCGAAGGAGGCTCCGACTGTCAAGGGAGACAGTCAACTATATCTGTCAGGTGATTGGCCCTGAGATCTCCATGCTAGCTGCTCTGAAGGTCGCAGTTGCCCTCAACGTCTAGGCCTCTGGCTCCTTTCAGGGCTTGGTGGGTGATCTTTGCGGCATCTCCCAATCAGCTGTCCACACTTGTGTCAAGCAGGTTACAGACGCTCTGTTCAGACGGGCATTGACCTTCATCCACTTCCACTGGGACCAGGCAAGCCAGGCACAGCGGGTCAGAGGCTTCGCGGCCATTGCAGGCTTCCCCTGAGTCCAGGGTACAATGTATACATGTGGCCATCAAGGCGCCAGCAGATGAGCCTTTGTCAATAGGAAGGGCTTCCACTCCATGAACGTGCAAATAGTGTGTGACCACAGGATGCTGATTCTGCAAGGTACCCAGGCAGCTCCCACAATGCCTACATCCTCAGACACTCCCAGGTGCCGCGGCTCTTCAGTGCTGCAGCCCGGCTGGATGGATGGCTGGTGAGTGACAAGGGCTATCCCCTCAGAAGGTGGCTCATGACGCCTCTCCATCATCCAAGATCAGAAGCTGAACAGTGGTACAATAGGAGCCCACAAAGGCTATGGTGGAGAGAGCCATCGGTCTTCTGAAGGTCTGCTTCCAATGCTGGACCGCTCAGGGGGCGCACTCCAGTACCCCCCAGATCGTGTGTCAGTGATAGTGGTAGCATGCTGCGCTCTCCATAATCTGACGCTGGAAAGGGGGGACGCAGTTGATGATGAAGACCTTGATGCAGTGGATGCGGCTACACACGATGACTCCAGCAGTGGCTTGGAGGATGAGGAAGCACAGGGCAATGATGAGGGGCAGCACGCCGACCCAGAACTACACCAAGGAGGCAGGGACACCCAGGAGACTTTAATCCAACAAACCTTCAGCTAGCTCCACACAAATGGATCTGCAGGACCAGCATTGTCTGGCACATCCATACACGGCACTTAAGTGCTACATCTTCCACTTCAACTACAATTAAGGGCTCAGTACAGAAACATCAATGTCCACTCAAACACTCATGATATGTCTGTGAAACATACAAATGCAGCAAAAAAGAGCCACCCTCAGCCATGGTAACATCTGTGGGTTTTATTTTCATCTATTATATGGTGCAACAAAATTAATTCCAAACGTTGTTACAACTTTAAAAAATATAAATTCCTTAATCTAGGGCCAACACAAAAGCATCAGTGAGAAACCCGTAATGTGCCGAATGTGCCTTATGTTTATGTTTACGGGTGCTATGTCTGGGTGCTCGGAGTGGCTTCTGAGACAGCCTGCTAACTCTGCTGTCCTGCTGGCTCCGATGAACTTGGTGGACGTCCTCAGGCCCGTGGAGCCTGTGCTGGACCTGCCTGGGAGGGAGTGGCCAGTTCCACAGCTGCCATCTCCCCAGACGTTGCAGCCTCAATGGATGCAACAGACACAGACAGCGGGACAGAGGAGCTGCTGCCCTCACCCGGAGCGCCCTGAGACGTGCCCGCAGAGACGACAAGCAGCTGCTGCGCTGATGAGAGGTCACTTCGGACCTCCCTGCTCACAGTAGATGGATGGGCACTGAGCTGGGACACTTGGGACACTTGCCCAGACCATCTCCCACATTGCCATTGACCAGCTGTGGCCACTGGCACTTTGAGGGCTTGCAGTTCCGAACGTATCCCCAGGAAAAGCTAGTTATTTTGCTGGAAGCCCCTCTCTGAGGGTCACCAATCTCTCCATGGAGGAAGCCTGACACCCTGACTTGAAGTTCATGGCATCACTTATGCTCTGTGTGGATTCCCCCACCATGGAGCCCAGGCGAAGCATACTCTCATGCAACACTCCCAGATGCTCCTGCACACCTGGCCGCTTTTTCTGCAGCTGCTGCGTGGTGGACGACTCCAGAGGCACATCACCACGGCCCGACTCAGCAGATGCCTGGTCCCCTGCAGTCCTCCGGCTGCTGGCGCCATCGGCATTCTCTGCCTCTGCCAGCTTCTCCAGCGATTTTGAAGTGCCCTCTCCACTGTGCCCCGGGACCCTAGCCGATGTATCAGTTCCCAGCAATGTGGTGTTCTCTGCGCTGGTGCCTGCCTCGCTGAAATGGTGTGACGCAGGCCCCTCAGGTGTGAGAGGGGGCATCTGCACTTCCTCATGGCGGCCATGCTTTGATGCTGAAATTAACAACGAGGACAGTGGATCAGTTAGTGTGCACACAGTGACACATTTCAACCCTTTCTTCCCAGGCTCATAATGCACTCAACCTTCCAGAACCTATGGAGACGAATATTGGTGGGGTGGCAAATAGTCAGGAGGAGACCCTAACATTACAGGTGGATACAGACGGGCTGGTCAGATGGCCTAAGGAATGCCACATGGAATGTTATGTTGATAAGTGTGAGGTGATACACTTGGGCAGGACAAACAAGGTACAGGAATACACAAGGAGTGGTAGAACCGTGGAAAGTAAGGACGATCAGAGGGACCTTGCTGAGCATGTCAACAGGCCCGTTAAGGTAGCGGGACAGGAACATAAGGTGTTTAACAAGGTAAAAGCCATAATTGCCTTTACTAGCCGAGGAATAGAATGTAGGAACAGGAAGGACATGTTGCAAGTGCAGAAAACACTGTCGAGGCCACAGATACACTTCTGCATTCAGTTGTGATCAGTGCTTCATGGGAGGGATGTGATTGGAGTGGAGAGAGTGCAGAGGTTCGTGACCAGCATGCATGCTGGCCTGGAGAATTGGAGTTATGAGGAAACATAGCATGCACTGGTGAAATTTGCTGTGGAGCACAGGAGATTGATGGGTGACATTATTGAGCTTCATAACATTATAAGGGGCATAGATTGGCTGGACAGAAAGCAACATTCCCCTTGGCGGATGGATGACTAACCTGGTGGCATTTTTTTTAAGGTAAGGGGCATGAGGTTGACAGGTGAGGTGATGAGGAACTTTTGGACAGAGTAATGTGGGACACACTGGCTGAAAGGGTGGTGGAGGTACAAACCTTCCTAACTTGCAATAAGTATTTGGATGTGCAGTAGCGATGCCATGACATATAAGGCCATGGGGATAGTGGTTGGAAATGGGATAAGGCGACTTTGGAAGGTGCTAGACACGCGCATCTTCGAAGGGCCGAGGGACCTTTATGTATGACCAACACATCTGACTGTATCAGTCTGTGAGTGAGCAGTGTTGCTGTATTAATCATTGCTGCATTAATGAGTGCTTTGGATGGTGGGAAGACAGAGCAGATGGGCCTGTGGCCCTCAAATACCTGGCCACAGGACCCCAGCCTCGCCGACACTTGTGGACCTGGGCGCATGGCGGTTTTCTAGTTCCAGGGCCTGCTGTTTGCAACAGCTCAAGCTGGGCGTGGCCGCCTCCAGTGCGCGAACATTCATGTGCGTTATGCACATTTTTCTCCAGCAGAACAGAGAGGGCCATTTATTGGGGCTGATCGCTCATGTACTCTGCACACATACGCCGCACCCCAACCACAGTGGCCCATCTGAGGCCTCCAGCACCTCCTCTGCCCGCTACTGCTGATCAGTCACCCAAATATAGTACGGCTGCTCCCAACCGCCGCTCCCCGCCCCACCCCCAACAGCCACCTGGGACACATTGTGTCCATCATTTCAGAAACACACGGTCTTGGCTTCCATGGCAAGGAGGCACAACTAGTTGCGGCGCCGAGGGCACCAGATGGCGCTTGGTCATGACACCTTTTAGGCTCCTCTTCCACAATCTCATCACCGTGAATAGGGCGTGTTGGAGTTCTGAGTATGTGCCTAGCTGCATCTCCTGCAGGTTGCACCCAGACTAGTCATGTGCAGCTAACACCAACATATGATGCGGGGTGAGCCCATCTTCTCATTAACCACTGAAGCTGATGTAAGTATGGTCACTGTCTGCCTGACCACCCAGTGTGCAATAAATATCCAACATGAGTTAATACAGTCACGACACCAAGACATGGGGGTGGGTGGGGGGCCCTCAAAGACTAAGGCTACCTGCTGTTTTAAATGCCCAAGGCCAACATGGTACTCAGCCTTCCAGAGCACAACAAATCGCTGAACCGCTTATGGCACTGGATCAGGTTCAGTGCACCACATCCCGGGAACTCACCACCTCCGCCACCTCCTCCCAGGCATGCTTCGTCATGTGGCGGGGGGGGGGGGCCTCCTCCTCCTCCTCCTCCCATCCTGAGGAGAAACAGCACCCAATGCCATGCTGCCACCTCCTCCACAAGGGCAGCAAGGCAGTCATCGGAAAAGTGAGGGGCATATTGCCACGCCCCCCCCCCCCACCCCCCCTACATTGTCCTGCTGTGCAGATCCCCTGAGGTGCCACCTGAAGCTGGCCATGGCGAACAGCCTAAAGGAGGCTGCCTGACCTTTTTTTTTATACAGACTGCCGGGTCGCCATTGGACCTGGCGGTCTGTGCATGCCCACCACAAATTTAAGACTTCCGCTCTCCACGGGCCTTAATTGGCCCGCCCGCGCAAAATGGCAGCGTGGCCGATCACGGCCACCCAGGACAGCTTCAGCTCCACCCACCCGCCTAACAGAAAATTAAGGCCATAAAGTAGCTGACAAGTTCTTTATATATTTGTAATTCTGAATTGACCAAAACTAGATTTTGTTTATAATAGCCTAGTATCATGCATTTATTAATGTGCTGGTTGATTTTTTTTTTATTTCTTTGTTACAGAAGAGGCAAAGCCTAAACCAAAGTAAGTCATAAATGCAAACGCTTTTAGAACACAAGCTAAACAGTATTAAAATGTCCTGTGAAATCTGTCTAAAAGGGACGTGATCCGGGCAGCATTTTGCAAATGCCCAGCCACCTCTGTTGTATTGATGTCTTGATTCAAGAAACAGTTATAGTGTCTCAAAACTGGCAGCTTCAGGACTGAGACCATTCCAGTTTTCAGATCTTGCCCGTTTGCGGGAAAAAGTCCTGAGGCATTTCACAGTACCTATAGTATAATTAGCCAATGATTGACAGTGATCAAGTCTAAGTCACAGCCACACTGAAGCTGGATAGTGCTTTGGTAAGGCCACAACTTAAAAACTATGTTCACTTATGTTCACTATGTTGGAAATTTTTCCAACTCAGCAGACCTGCCTCAGTAGAAAGTGCACCATCAGACCTTATTTTCACTCTGAGAAGTCAGGGGTAGAAGAGATCAGAGGCAGAAGTGGGTCCCGGTGAGGAGAAGGGCACTTTGTGTCTCTGGCCGGATATAAAGGGTTGCCCTGGATGCCATTCATTCTGAGAGGGAGGAAGCTGCAGGACTCAACAAGGTTTGTAGGAAGCAACGCCAAAAGCAGTCATATTAGTAGAAACTAAATTGGACCAACTAGTTGTAAATGCTGCAAGAGGTGGTCCATCATGGGCATTCCATAGAAACGAATAGATTTTAATGCTGCCTATTGCATTGTGTAAGGAATGACACAGTAATCACTCACTGGCAAAGTTTCACAACATCCAGCCATGCAGAAGGTTGCATCTTAGCAGTCCAGCAGTACAGAATCATACATTGTAGAAGAGGCCCTTCAGCCCATCGAGTCTGCACCAACACATGAGAAACACCTGACCTACCTACCTAATCCCATTTACCAGCACTTGGCCCATAGCCTTGAATGTTATGACGTGCCAAGTGCTCATCCAGGTACTTTTTAAAGGATGTGAGGCAACCCGCCTCCACCACCCTCCCTGCAAGCACATTCCAGACCGTCATCACCATCTGGGTAAAAAAGTTTTTCCTCACATCCCCCCTAAACCTCCTGCCCCTCACCTTGAACTTATGTCCCCTCGCCACTGACCCCTCAACTAAGGGGAACAGCTGCTCCCTATCCACCTTGTCCATGCCCCTCATAATCTTGTACACCTCGATCAGGTCATCCCGCAGTCTTCTCTGCTCCAATGAAAACAACCCAAGTCTATCTAACCTCTCTTTGTAACTTAAATGTTTCATCCCAGGCAACGTCCTGGTGAATCTCCTCTGCACCCCCTCCAATGCAATCACATCCATCCTATAATGTGGCGACAAGAACTGTGGCCTCACCAAGGTTCTATACAACTCCAACGTGATCTCCCTACTTTTGTAATCTATGCCTCGATTGATAAAGGCAAGTGTCCCATATGCCTTTTTCACCACCCCACTAACATGCCCCTCCACCTTCAGCGATTTATAGTGTCATGCCGTTCATTGAGTACTTCCTTGTCAATTTACTCCTTCCAAAATGTATCACCTCACACTTTTCAGTGTGCCATCTGCCACTTATCTACCCATTTGACCATCCCGTCTGTATCTTCCTGTAGCCGAAGACACTCAGCCTCACTGCAGTTAAGTCATATCAGCATTATACCTCGGGGACTGTTCTCTGGACTCTGCATGCAGATGCTTAGCCCTGTCACATACCCTTTCACCTTGCACACATCCAAGCGTGAGCACCCAAAAGTACCCTGCCATAGCCCTTACAGTTGCACACTGTCTTTTCAGGTGATTGTGACTCTGAAGGAGCAGACCAGCAATGTCAAGTCAGCTCAGGAGCACTCCCAGCACTTTTGGCGCGCTCGTCCCTAAGGCGAGTCCACCCAACTCTCACACTGTCCTCCCAACAACATTAATCTGTGTTCAACTCACTATTGTTCCAGCATGTGAATGTGTAGTGCCGCAGCAACCGAGAAGCCTTACTTACCCATGGTGCTTTCTTCATTGCCATGCCAGAATTCCGCAGAGGAGCAATGGGGGGGATGGTGGCGTAGGTCATAGAATCACTTGCGACACTGTGGCTTTTTCCTGCCATGCTCTCTTCATACAGTGGGAGGGTTCCTTTTTCCTACTGGATACAGGATGTGCCTCTGGCCTTCAACCTCCTGGGCCAGGAGCTCCAGGTCTTGGTTACAGAGCCTGGGTGCCCTCTCTTTTTTTCTTTATTCTTTGGGATGTCACTAAACTAGTAATCCAGAGGCCCAGGCTAATGTTGCGGTAACAATGGTTCAGATCGCACCACGGCATCTAGTGGAATTTAAATTCAGTTAATAAAATCTGGAATCAAAAGTTAGTCCCAGTAATGGTGACCACAAAACTATCATCGATTGTCATAAAAACCCATGTGATTCAATAATGTCCCTTTTAGGGGAAGAAAATCTATCACCTTACCTGGTCTGGTCTGCAGGTGATGCCAGATCCACAGCAGTGTGGTTGACTCTTAACTGCACCCTGAATGGCTTGGTAAGCCACTCAGTTCAAGGACAATTAGGGATGGGCAGCAAAGGCTGACCTTGCCCACATCCCATCAAAAAATAAAGTTGAAGGCCAGAGGCACATCCTGTATCCAGCAGGAAGAAGGAACCCTCCCACTGTCATGACGAGAGCGTGGCAGGAAATAGCCACAGTGTCACAAGTGGTTCTACAACTGCACTCAGGCAAGGTGAGATGTTTGGCAGGAGCACACAGTTGTCACTATGATGTGTATCAGCTGGGACACATTTGGCATGTACTTCTGCCCTCTAACATGGACAAATGAATGGCCATGTCAGCCTTTTATGCCTAAGCGTTCATGGGGTGGCATGCGAATGCCCACTGTCACCCACTGCCACATTGAGGAGGCTCGTCCCTAGATGCAGGATAGAATGGTCTTCTATTCCTCATTATGTTGTACTTGCAGGAGAAGAGGGCTCACAATGCCAAGGAGATGGCCCAGACCTGAGGGAGACCAGCATGCCTGAGGGTAACTCGTGCAGTCAAGGAAAGAGCCATGGTGATTACCAGGGTGCTTTCTAAGGCCAGTATCAGAGATGGCAAATCACCCATAGGTGCCAAAGGTGATATTAGAGACACATTATAGAACATGGTTTCATTGGAGGGGTGATGGCCTTAGTGCACGAGAGAGGTGGACAGAGGATATTGGGCAGTTGGCGCATGGTGCTACAAGAAGGATGGGTTGCAAGCCAAGGGCTCTGCTGATATGGTTGTATGCAATGACCTCGAGTTGTATTTGCTCAAAATGTCCAAAACTCATTCAACTATCTCATGTTGTGTCTGGCACAGATCCCACCACCGTTCGCCCATCATTGCGCCGCCCCCGCCCCCCCAAGCCAGATCATCTGTCTGGCTTCAAGAGGAGGAAGAGATGTGCGAGGAAGCACTGTCGCATATGACCAGCCCTAATTAAGTGGTCCATGGGAACAATGGTGCCCTGTATGGATCCGGCCATGGGTACCAGGCCTGCTCCTTAAGGTGTCTTCCATTATCAACCTCCTCCTCAGTGGCTTCTCCACCTGAGGCGACGGGGTCCTCACCCTGCCCTGCCTCATCCTCTGATGAGAGGCCTCCAGCACCGGCCTCTGGCCCCAGGATGTGTACGCCCCTTTACTGTGCCATTTAATGCTGCAGGCTACAACTCTCCTTAACACCTTTGCAGGTGAGTATTTTTTAAATTTATTCTTTCATAGGATTTGGGTGTCGCTGGTGGGGTCATCATTTCTTGCCCATCCCTAATTGCTCTTGATTTAAGCAGCTTCCTAAAATCTTGGACCTCCCTCCCTAACAGCACTGTGGGTGTACCTACACCAAATGGACTGCAGCAGTTCAAGAAGGCAGCTCACCACCACCACCTCAAGGGCAATTAGGGATGGCCAATAAAAGCTGGTCTAGCCAACAACACAGACGTCCCATGAAAGAATTTTTTAAAAAAGTCTGCCTACTTCTAAGTCTGTAGTATCACCCATGTCTACCTTTTGCCTCAGTCCATCTATCGCTGAAACTCACACCAAGTCCTGCTCACCCACCAGCCTTGTGCTCACTGGTTGCAAGTGTCTCCCAGTCCCCAAAGGCTGTAATTTTAAAATTCTTACCTCCACGTTCAAATCCTCCATGACCTCGTCCCTCCCTATCTCTGTAGCTTCCTTTGGATGTACAACTGTCCAAGAACTCTCTGTTTCTAGTATGTTTCCATGACTCACCATTGGTGGCTGTGCCTTGTCATAAAAGCTCTAAGCTCTGGAATATCTTTCCATTTCTCTTTCCTCCTTTTTAAGATCCTGCTTTAAAGCCTAACTTTTCAACCAAGTTTTTGATCACTTGTCCTAGTTGTCTCTTTCTTTGGTTCATTGTTAGTTTTTGTTATGACACTTATTGTTTTGCAATGTTAAAAATGCTATAGAAGTGTCTGTTGTTGTCATTGTGCATTGTATTTTTGGATGAAAGATTAGTGACAGAATAACCTTCATATTGCATCATTTATGACTCCCTACATTTTAAGTATATTGTCAATGCAGAAATTCAGAATTAATATTTAATTCAATCTGTCTTTCTCTTTTAGGTTATTTATGCCAAATCTTGCTCCCAAAATTCCTGATGGGGAAAAAGTTGACTTTGATGCAAGTATATTTCTTCCTTGATTCATTTGGGTACATACTCTGAATGATGCTGCCTGTGTGGTTCTTCCCTTGACAAGAGCACGGATCAGGAAAAATTGGCATTGATATCTGTCTGGATGAATTCCAGGGCTCCCGATTTTCCAGTGGTTAGTTTAGGTGACCTGAAAATTGGGAGTGCTGACCTCTGCATTCAATTCTTCAGTTTGCACTGCGGTCAAGTGGGGCTCTGATTTAGAGAGAAGAGCTTCAAAATAATTTATACTTATGATGCCATACTTTGCTTTAATCTTGAAAACTGATATTTATTTATTCACTAAGGTTTTTGAATTCTGTAACAGCAACTTCAAAGTTTTTTTTAAACTATAATTAAACATTCAAAAGTAACTTGTAGTTCACCGGCTTTCTTTTTGGGTAAGAAAAGTATTGAATCAGATATCAATTAATGTCGCATCATTAATTGTTTTGGTGTCTAAAAATAATTTCTTTAAAATATGTTGACAACTTACTCCAAAATCAGGAGTGCTACCAACTGAACCAAACTGCCAGCACTGATACTATTCTGATTGTACTATTTACACCTCCTCCGGAACCATTTTTTTTCTTCACTTGTTCCATTAAAATCTCCTTTTACCACACTGTCATCCCTTTTGTCATTTAATTTCTGCTCTCTTGCACCCTATCACAGAGCTTCCCTTTTGCTCTTTCCCAGTCCCCTTCTATCCCTGCCTCTGTATTTATTTAAAACTGCTTCCATCTCTAACATGTTGCAGTTCTGATGGAAGGCCATTGACCTAAATAGTTGGGCAGAGTCTTATCAGCTGCATGGAAGCAGCTTTGGAGATGGAAGGAATTTAACAAAGTAGTGCATCAGGTCAGCTATCCAACATGACTCTTCCCCCACCCCACCTTCCCACCTTCCTCAAGCAATCCTGCCAGAGGCAGGTTCATTCTGGCACTGGCAATCCAATGACTACCTGTCACTGCCAATCAGTGGCATTTAAGTGGCCACTTGTGGGCATATTGGCAATGCTACCAAAATCTTCCCATCCGCAGCCGAAATTGGCAGATGGCTGGAGACGGCCTTTCAGCAAGAGATAGGTCTCATTTATCTTTCCCTCATCTCCCCAGAGCCGCATCTGTAAGAGGGCCACAGCTACAGGCCATCTTATGTGTTGCTGTGGCCACACTTCTTTTTATACATTTTTTTTGATTTAACAGGGCTTTAATTGAACAGGGCTCCCAGAGACAGCCTGTTATGTGGCCACCTCCAGTAAGATCACACAAGTGGCAGATCTCAAAAACCATAAGGGTTGAGAACAGAAAATGGTCCCAAGTGCTGATGGGAAAACTAAGATGGTAAGATTCCGCCCATTAACACATTTCTCTCCACAGATGCTACCAGACCAGCTGAGTATTTCCAGCATTTTCTGGTTTTAATCCAGATTTTCAGCATCTGGAGTATTTTCTTTTGCACGAACACTATTATTTTCTTCCTGGGGCATAAAAAAAAATTAGCGATAGATAGATAGATATATATGGATCAAATATACCAATTTGACCAAACCTCTAATAAAATCTCATTCATTTCATACCAGCACCTATGTTGTACCTTTATTCATGACTAGGTAATGCTATTTAAAGATGACCCAAAAGATTTATGTTTTCTTGAAACAAAAGAACAAAAGCGCCAGCAACAAGACATCACATTAAATGATATCGTATTTTCCCTTCTATCCAAATAATTGGACAGGAATAAATTCTAATCAAGATGATTAGAGCTTAGGTATAAAAACACATTACCCCATGGTGTACCATATCTTTATTAGAGACAAATAAATCTGAAGGAGAATTTTACAGAAATAACACTCGACTCATTAGGAACACACATCAGGAATTTTGGCCATGATTTTCCACTATTTTCTGCGATATCATTTAATATGATGTCTTGTTGCTGGCGCTATTGTTCTTTTGTTTCAAGAAAACATAAATCTTTTAGGTCATCTTTAAATTGCATTACCTAGTCATGAATAAAGGCACAACATAGGTGCTGATTACGGTTGTGCCCCAGTTGCCAACAGGCCCTCCTGCTGGCCAAGACTCCATGCTGAGTGTATAACTTTGTAGAATTGGCTTTGTATGCACAACTAAGGCACAGTCTGTAAAGATACAAATGACTTACATTGCTGATATAATTATTCCATACTCTTCACTATCAATGTTATGTTCCTTTTTATCTCTAGGACATTCAGAGAAAGCGTATGGAAAAGGACCTAGTGGAACTGCAAGCTCTCATCGAAGCTCATTTTGAGAGGAGGAAAAAAGAAGAAGAAGATCTCGTTGCTTTAAAAGAGAGAATTGTACGGTTTGGTTCAAAGGCTATATCTATAATAAAGCTAATGTCTAATAGTGCTACTTGTTGCAATTGTTACTCAGTGAGCGTATATAATTATCAAGTGTTGAGTTTGCCTGATGCTGTCTGTCTCCTAGAAATTTTAGACTAGCTATCTTGTAAAATCTTGGAATTGTGATTTGTTCTCTTTGTTTAAAAATCTATAATAGTGTTGATATATATTTTTGGTCTATATGTTTGCAAAGAACAACAGTCCACCAGCATGCTGAATTATTGAGTGACATTTCAAACTATGTCAGGTTGTCATTTAAATGCATATCTTTTAAGCCCTGATTTTGTGTGAAAGACCCAAAGCTTAGTTTTCAGAGTTGTCACTGTCGGTTCTGAGTGTCACTGGATGGAATACAGACCATAGAATTGAGTGTAGAGGGGTCAGCACTGGACCCTGGACTCAATGCCCATTTCCCTGAGTGCACCCATCAAGCAAGACTTTATTCCAAAGTTTGCGCAGAGTATTTTATATTTAACATTAAGTTGTAACCAAACCTACAACACATTAAGGCAGATGGCAGTAGTGTTTGGGTTTTGATAATTCTCACCAATGTCTTTGGCAGCCTCAATACAAACAGCATCAAACATTATCTGAAGACGCAAACCTACCTCACAGATTGGTGCTGTGGACCCATTCATGTTAAGAGCTGGCTTGAAATTCCCCCTTTTTTTCACCCAAAGGGTGTTTGGAACCAAGTTAAAACAGGATTTTTTTTATTAAGCAGTCTTGAATTATGTTCTAAGGCAGGAGCCAGATGTAAAAAACATAGCACGTTCACATAGTTTGCCAACCGCCCCCACATATATCAATTCTTGCCAAATAGATTGTAATCCTCTGACACGATGGTGTTAAAGATTCAAATACATTTTATGGGCAGTAATTTAATCAAGAATTCTGTGTGCTTTATTTATTCCACCAACATATGTTCAGCAGCTGCTGCGCACGATGATGAGCACATGCACAGACAGGGTATATCACTGTGTCAAAGTAGCAACTATCATCAATATGACTGGGTTCTTTAATTTTCTGCCTAGTTTTTAAAGCAATTATCTACAACTGAATAGAAAGTGAAATATGGAATTTTGTGGAGGCGATTATTCTCGGCTGCTGGCTGGAGAGCGGCAGGAGCCCCGCCTTGCCTCCCGCTGCATTTTGTTTCATCCATCAGGCACTTGACAGGACAGCAGTAGGCCTTCTCCCAGGTCCAAGGACTGCAGGGAAAGCCTCGCCCACTGAGAGATGCTGGCCAATCAGAGGCTGGCAGCTCTACTGAACTGCAGCGCTATTGAGGAGGTGATGACTGTTGCCAGTATAACACCCTCCTGAAGTCTGGGATCGTTGCTGAATCCCAGGCCAGAGGTGAGTGATGACAGGATGACATGGGGAAGGGAGGGTGACAGGATCAGCAGCAGGGTGGCTCTCAGCAGGCACTCACCACCCCCCCCCCACGCCAGGATCCTCAATCAGGCACTGACTGCCTTTAAACAAGGGACCCCCCATTCTGGGAACTGTAAGCAACCCTGCACGGGCTTGCTTGTCATACTCAAGTGGTGAGATCCCCTGTCCACTACTAGGTTAATACCAGCGGCGGTGGAATGAGGCCCTTAAGTAGGCATTAATTGTTCACTTAAGGGCCTCAATTGGTGGTGAGGTGGGAAGGTCGCCCACGGGCCTTCCATCCATGGACTTAATCAGGGTGAAGGTGGGAAGATGGTGGGGCTGACCTCAAGTGACATGGTAGCTCCTGTGGGAATATTTTCCATATCTCACTGGCAGCCCTTTCATCGAAAGAAAGACTTGCATTAATGTAATGTCCAGTCACATATTTTCAGAAATGCCTCTTCGCGTCCAATTAATTAAGTCCAGTAACTGTTGTGATGTAGGCCGGTGTATACCTTCACTACCTTACAACATTCTTGTACCCAATCCTTTTTTTTATCATTATCGCTATATTCACAGGAAAAGCGTAGGGCGGAAAGGTCTGAGCAACAGAGAATCCGAGCTGAACTGGAGAAGGAGCGCCTGAACCGAGTGGCTGTAAGTTATAAGAATCACAGTGCAGAGGCCAGAAAGGCCTTGGGTTCAATTGTTGATGCATTATCTTGCCTTAAGAACACAAATAGATTGCAAGGAAAGGCAAAAATTGGCCCAGATTCTTGATGTTCATTCATCACCATTCAGTGTAAACTGTGAAAACACCCCTTAGGGTGAATGTTTGGGAAGAGCACGATTGTACTAAGTTACATTGGCTACCACACTCAGAGCCTACTATGAATCACTGATCTGTCTCTGACATGACCACTGGGGAGAGGTATCTTAGAGCACAGAAGAAGGCCTATATCTGCTCTTTGGAAAAGCTATCAATTTAGTTCCACTCTTTCCATATAGCTTTGCATTTTACCTTACCCAAGGGTGGAAAAGGACCCTAGCATAAATAATACCTTGGAGGGATAAGACTAGTGCGGGAGGAGCTTTTCCAAGTATGTACCTTGAAGTACCTATGATAGTACAAGTCAACCTAAATTGAAGGGATTGCCAGGCTATACAATGATATATATTGTTGAGTATTGAAAGACTGATGCCGGTCCAAAAGTTATGAACCTATATGTGAGTAGTGTGTAATCGGAGTTTAATATATATTTTATATAACTGTTTTAACTCGGAACAATGCAGAGATGACACTAGTTTAAGTCTACAATAGGTTATTTACTTTGCTTTGAAATGTCTCAGCAATCACAGGATTTCTACATGCATGTTCACAGCTCTGGCTTCTCAGTTCTTTCACTGGGAGCTTCTGTTCACTTTAGCTCTCATAGGCTGTACCCAGGCTTAGTCAATCAAACACAGTGAATGGATCAGTCAGCAGACTGCTCTTGACATCAAGGTAGCTGTTGACCAAGTGTGGCATCAAGGGACCCTAGCAAAACTGGAGTCAATGGGAATTGGGGGGAAACTCTCCACTGGTCGGAGCCATACCTAGCACAAAGGAAGATGGTTGTGGCTGTTGAAGGTCAGACATCTCAGTTCCAAGACGTCACTGCAGGAGTTCCTCAGGCTCGTGTCCTCGACCCAACCACCTTCAGCTGCTTCATCAATGACCTTCCTTCCATCATAAGATCAGAAGTGGGGATGTTCACTGATGATCAGCACCATTAGCGACTCCTCATATACTAAAGCAGTGCATGTCCAAATGCAGCAAGACTTGGACAATATCCAGGCTTGGGTTGACAAGTGGTAAGTAACATTTATGCCACACAAGTGCCAGGCAATGACCATTTCCAATAAGACAAAATTTAACCATCGCCCCTTGACATTCAGTGGCATTACCATCACTGAATCCTCCACTATCAACATCCTGTGGGTTACCATTGACTAGAAACTGAACTGGACTAGCCATAAAAATACTGTGGCTACAAGAGCTGGTCAGGAATCCTATGGCAAGTAACACATCTCCCGACTCCCCCAAAGCCTGTCCCCCATCTACAAAGCACAAGTCAGGAATGTGTTGGAATACTCCCCTCTTGCCTGGATGAGTACAGCTCCAACAACACTGAAGAAGCTTGATACCATCCAGGACAAAGCAGCTGGCTTAACTCCCACAAACATTCACACTCTCCATCACGAATAAATAATGGCAGCAGTGTGTACCATCTACATGATGCATTGCAGAAACTCACCAAGGCTCCTTAGGAAGCACCTTCCAAACCCACACCTGCCACTATCTAGAAGAACAGCAGATACATGAGGCAGAATTTTGCCCTTGGCGCGCAGGCTCGGCAGGGGTGGTCGGGAAGCTGACCACCGCCTGCAATCGGGCCCGGAAGGCAATTTCACGCTGGCAGGCCAATTAAGGCCCGCCCAGTGTGAAAAGCGAGCAGCAGTGCTGAACGCTGCCTGTCCGGGCAGGGGGAGGAGTGCGAGCTGGGTGAGCGCAATCTTCGCGCATGCACATGAGTGCGGACTACACTACAGAGAGCTGCCTCAGGGAGCTGAAGATATATGAAAAAACATTTTTTAAAATAATAATGTAATGAAACATCCCTTCATGTGACTCTATCACATGAGCAGGGACATGTTAATAAAAAAAATAAAGTTTTTATTTGATTTTTATTTGGTTTTAGAAACCTCATCCCGCCTGTGGATGAGGTTTTCAAAAAAAGCACAAAGGCTGTTTGGCCTTTTCGCCTGCATGCCAACCGTGAGGTTGGATGGGCAGCAAAAAATTTATTTTAATTAACTTGTTAAATAGCCTTAATAGGCCTTTTAATTGTCGGGGGGCCCGACGTCTTTGCACATCATTTCACGCTCTGTAAAAATTTTACCCATGGGAACACCACCACCCAGAAATTCCCCTCCAAGCCACTCTCCATCCTAACTTGGAAACATATCGCCATTCCTTTACTGTTGCTGGATCAAAACCATAGAACTCCCTCCGTAACAACACTGTGGGTGTACCTACACTACAGGGACTGTAGCAGTTCAAGAAAGCAGCTCACCACCACCTTCTCAAGGGCAATTACGGATGGCCAATGAAGCCCACATCCTGTAAAAATGAAATTTAAAAAAAAATCAAACACAGATTAGTTAAACCATTGAATATGACACTGAACAAACATTAGTTGATTAATTTTTGGATGCTTGAAGCTAAAGGGCAATAGGTTGAGTTTTTTAAATTTAAGCTCACAATACAAATTTATTTTATTTCTGAGCTGCCTGCAGTCTCCAAGGCTTTAGGCTTTTATGGAGCAAATCAATAACAGTTTAGCAACTATATGGCAAAATTTGTAACTTAATCATTTTAAGACAGCAATGCATAGGACTGAAATTTTTCTTTAAAATTCCAATTAATACTTTATATTTTTTAACTTTCTGCAATAAATCTTCCCTTTGTGTTTTCATCTTTGTTGTGGGAATATTGTCCTCAAACATATGGTATACACTGGGAGGCAATTTCCTTCCTGAAGTTTGGACAGAATTATTATACCAATACAAAACCAGACTGGAAATAGATACAAATGGATTGGCTAATATTTACCGAATTTAATGAAAATGGCAGATGAATAAAATAAGCGTAAGAAGCACCTCACCAAGATTGCAAGGTGGAATTTTACAACTAAGATATTCATGAAAAGTAAATTGTAGCCCAAATAATTTTTAAAAATTGCATAGAACATCCAAATTCTAATGGTGTAGATGAACATTATGTTCTGGTGAAAAAGGAACTGTATTCTATCATTTCAAAATTTATGCATGGAAAACTTCTGTATTTTGAGAAAAGAAAATAAAGAAGTGCAACATCATGATTTAGCTCAGGTATCTACAAGTATACAATTGATGACTTCATAAGATAACTACTATAGATGGGCAGGGGCAGGAAATTCTTAAATTACCTGTTTAAAAATGCTTATCCAGAACCTGATCTGTCATGAACAAATTTTCCTCCTCTACCCTACCAATGAGACCATTCTGAAGATTGCTTACACTTTTTTTGTATATAAAAATGTTTTCTGACTTCTGTCCTAAACTCATTGTAACCTATATGGCCCTTCCTGTAGCCTCCTGGCTTACTATCTCTGCAGACCTAAGTTTCTACAAATCACAAAATTTTAAACCAAAATGGCAGATGTTATATTATAAACAAACCCTGAATGGTTGTGTACTAATTAATTTATTGAAACTTGAGTTTGTAAGATGTGTATTCAATGAATTCGGAAGTATTCATGCATTAAGTTTTGTGAGCTTAATGTAAGAATTAGAAACTAAAGCGAGGAAACTCAGAGGATGGGTTTGGCCCATGAAGAGTGGCAGTAGAGGATTGGTAAAGTCATGCAACATTAATTCTGCTTTGAGAAAGGTGATAGCACTGGTGAATGAAATTGGAAGTATATTGGCACTGAAAACTAACATAATGATCAAAGAAAAAGCAATTGCAAAAGTTAATTACAGAGTAAATTTTCATCTTTAATGTTTCCAAACTAAGGGAGCTACAGTTGCCTGGTGGTTATAGTAGTAGATTGCCAAGCCAGATGTCGTAAGTTCAAATAACACAATCGAAATATTTGCAGACTAGAACTCTATGCACTGGTGGCACAGATCAGGAATTGCCTGAACGCACTTGAGCTGTGCAAAGCTTTGCAATGAGACCACAAAAGACCAACACTGAATCCCAATATTTTTTTTTAAATGTTAAAATGACTGTTCCATAGGAAGAAAAGGCAAGAAAAGAAGAGGAAGAACTTCGGAAAAAAGTAGAAGAGGATTTCAAGAAGAAGAAGGTTCTGTCTAACATATCACTGCACTATGGAGGCTACCTACAGAAGGTACTAGATGTGTCTTAATACTCAGAATCACAGAATTGTTACAGGGCAGAAGGAAGCCACCAGGCAACTCGCTCAGTGCCACTCTCCTGCCCTCTCCCCATAACCATGCACATTTCTCATTTTTAGATAACTATCTAATTCCCTTCTGAATGCTTGGATTGAACCTGCTTCCATCACACTCTCAGGCAGTGCATTCCAGACCTTAAAGCCTCACTGTGTGTAAACATTTTACCTCATGTTGCTTTTGCTTCTTTTACAAATTACTTTAAATCTGTGCCTTCTCGTCCTCGATCCTTTCAGGAGTGGGACAGTTTCTCCTTATCTACTCTGTCCAGATCCTTCATGATGTTAAATACATCTATCAAATCTCCCTTTCCTCTTTTTTTTCTCCAAGGAAAACAGCCCTATCTTCTCCAATCTACCTTCATAACTGAAGTTCCTCAATCCTAGAACCATTCTTGTGCAAATTTCTGCACTCTCCCCAGGCCTTCACATCATTCTTCAAGTGTGGTGCTCAGAGCTGGATGCAGTACTTTAATTGAGGCCAAGCTAGTGTCCTATACAAGTTCAATGTAACTCTGAGCAGTTGTACTCTATGCCCCTATTAATAAAGTCCAGGATGCTGTATGCTTTATTAACTGCGCTCTCAACACGTCCTGCCACCTTCAATGATTTATGCTTATATACACCCAGGTCCCCCAGCTCCTGCACCCTCTTTTGAATTGTGCCCTTTATATTATATTGTTTCTCCATGTTGTTCCTACCAAAAGTAATCATATTTCTCCACATTGAATTTTATCTGCCGCCTGTCCACCCATTCCACCAACTTGTCTTATGTCCTTTTTAAGTTCTACACTATCCTTCTCTCAGTTCACAATACTTCCAAGTTGTCTGTCAACTGCATACTTTGAAATTGTGCCCTGTCTAGGTCTAGGTCATTAATATATACTAGGAAAAGCAAGGGGCTCAATACTGACCCCTGGGGAACTCCACTACAAACCTTCCTCCAGCCCGAAAAACATCCACTAAATACTACTACGTTTCTTGTTACTCAGCCAATTCCTTATCCTTGTTGCTATTGTCCTTTTTATTCCGTGAGCTATAACTTTACTCACGAGTCTGCTGTGTGGCACAAATGCCTTTTGTGAGTACATGTACATCACATCAATTGCATTGCCCTCATCAAACCTCTCTATTACCTATTCAAAAAACTCCAAGTTAGTTAAAGATCATTTTTCCTTAAAAAATTAATGCTGGCATTCATTAATTGACTTGCATTTGTGACTATTAATGTTGCCCCAAACTATTGTTTCTGAGTTTCCCCACCATCGGTGTTAAACTGACTGGCTTATAGTTGCTACGCTTTACACCATTTTTTTGCAATTCTCCAGTCCTCTGGCACCACCCCTGGGTCTAAAGAAGACTGAAAAATTATGGCTAGTGCCTCTGCAATTTCCACTCTTTCTTCTCTTGGTATCCTTGGATACATCTCATTCTGTCCTAGTTCCTTTTTCACTTTAAGTACCGAGAGCCTCTCCAATACCACCTTACCAATTTTAGACAATTCTAGTATCTGAATTAGCTCACCTTTTACCCATATCCTGGGTAGCATCTTCTTCCTTGCTAAAGCAGATGCAAAATATTCATTTAATATCTCAGCTATGACCACTGCTTCTATGTGTAAACCCCCTTTTTGGTCCCTAATTTGCCCCATTCCTACTTTTACCAGCCTTTTACTATTGTATGCCTATAGAAGAATTTGAGATTTCATTTTATGTTGGCTGCAAGTCTCTTCCATATTCCCTCTTCGCTTCTCTTATTTGCATTTCATTCCCCCACCACCACCACCATGCAGCACCTCCCCCGCCCACCCCCAACATCTGTCATTAAAGTGCATATTGTAACATTTTACATGTATGAGCCATGTAAATTCATATTTACTTAACAAGATTAGGGATTCATATACTTGGATTTAGTTATGCTAAAGAGAATCATTGGTTTCTACAATTTAGTAGATAACTAAGCATTTTATATATGGAGTCAGTGGAATGGGCATGATGTGATGGCAAAAAACTTACGCCAAATTATCATTTTGGTAGACTGAAAGCCGTAAAGGTGGCAGGAAGCAAACTGAGCGAGAAAAGAAAAAGAAGATTCTGGCAGACAGACGCAAACCTCTTAATACCGAGAACCTTGGTGAAGACAAACTCAAGTAAGCTTGCAAGCAAGATCTACACTAGCTGCAAAAATAGTTGCCATGGTGATGAATTGTAAGCTTAGTACAAGTGCTGCCAGGACCCGCTAACCTTTTATCAGTTTGTTAACTGTGACAAATGCTGGCTGATTTTGTTAATGTGTTCCTGGTCCCTCTGTTTAAACTGCCAGCTGTATACTATGTTGTAGATTTGGATCAGCTATCTCAAATCAAGGAACAAAATTAACGTTTTTATTAAGCAAGGTTTCCCACTCACAGTGGTTGACAGGGCCCTCAACTGTGTCTGACCCATCTCCTGCACCTCTGCCCTCACACCTTCCTCTCCCTCCCAGAACCATGATAGTGTCCCCCTTGTCCTCACTTTTCACCCCACCAGCCTCTGCATTCAAAGGATCATCCTCCGCCATTTCCGCCTACTCCAGCATGATGCCACCACCAAACACATCTTCCATTCACCCCCTCCCCTGTCGGCATTCCATAGGGAACATTCCCTCTGGGATACCCTGGCCCACTCCTCCATCACCCCCAACATCTCAACCCCCTCCCACAACACCTTGCCATTCAATCGCAGAAGGAGCAACACCTGCCCCTTTACTTCCCCCCTCCTCACCGTCCAAGGGCCCAAACATTCCTTCCAATTTTGCTTCAGTTGCACTCCCTCAATTTGGTCCACTGCATTTGCCGCTCCCAATGCGGACTCCTCTACATTGGAGAAACTGAATGCGGACTGGGTGACCGCTTTGCGGAACACCTGTCCGCAAGCATAACCCAGACCTTCCTGTCGCTTGCCATTTCAACACATCACCCTGCTCTCATGTCTGTCCTTGGCTTGCTGCAACATTCCAGTGAAGCTCAACACACACTGGAGGAACAGCACCTCATCTTCCGATTAGGCACTTTACAGCCTTCTGGACTTAACATTGAGTTTAACAACTTCAGATCATGAACTCTCCCCTCCTTCCTCACCCCTTTTTGATCCCCTTTTTCCAAATATTTATTATTTTTTAATTTTTATATATTTTTTCCCAACTATTTCTATTATTATTATTATTAAAATGTATTTCTATTCATTGTTTTATCCCCATCTTTTAGCCTATTTTGATCTTTTCTCTCACACCGTCAGTCTCCCCCCACCCCACCCCCACTAGGACCATCTGTCACTTGTCATTCTGCTTTCTATCCTTAATGTTACCTCCTCCTTTAGCTAGTATCACCACCGTCAACACCCCTCCGACCTTTTGTTAATGACATCTTTCGCAATCTCTCCTTTGCTTCCACCTATCACTGGCCCTCTATCCAGCTTCACACCTGTCCCACCCCCACCCCCCGTTAAGCAAAGTCATACGGACTCGAAATGTTAACTCTGTCTTTCTCTCCACAGATGCTGTCAGACCTGCTGAATTTATCCAGCAATTTTTGTTTTTGTTTCAAATTTCCAGCATCCACAGTATTTTGCTTTTAACATTTTTATTGTCCTCTTCTTCCAGTATTACTCTCCTTTGAGGAATTGGGCACCTCTCAACAATTTTGAGCAAAGATGTGGAGTATGTCTAACTACTCAATCTGTTGAATTAGGGCATTGATACATGGACACTTGTATGTGTATAGAAGAATATACAACAGACATAGCCTATCATACTATCTGTCACATTTAGGGAGAAGGCAAAGGAACTCGCAGATTGGCTGATGCAACTTGAGGGAGAGAAGTTTGACCTGTCTGAAAGACTGAAGAAGCAGAAATACGACGTATGTAGAGTTTTTACATCTTTTGTTTTAACATGTGCCCTTTGTTAGAATCACAGAATTTTACAGCACACGAGGATTTGATTCATCCTATTTTGTCAATGCTGGTTCTCATACAAAACTATTCTTGTACTCATTTAAAAATTGCCACTTAACACATTATTGCCTAAGTGTTTGAGTCATTGTGGGACCAAATCGGCTCAATGTCTGCTTTTTTGTTGTGAGAAATGCTGCTTTACTATACCTAGGTCTGAGCCATTCAGCTCATCTATCTTCCTAATATCCCTACCACTATCCACAAATATAAATAGCCTTGTTGTCCATTAATCATTGCAACTCTAAGCAATACTTTTGCTGCCTAAAAATGAATGAATACAAGATCAATAATGTACTACCCTGACAGATAGATGGTCTGAATGGTTCAGACCTGGGTATAGTAAAGCAGCATTTATCACAGTGAGCAATCAGAAATTGAGCCTATAAGGAAATAAGTATAGGTGTGGTCTTTTAGATATAGATCTACAGAAATTCTGTAAGCAGTTTTCTGTCAATGAATTAGGGTTGGATAGAAATTCTGGCCACTTCATAGATGTGCCCTTGAACCCATTCATAATTCCAGTGTCAGTCATTTGCATACTATCAGCAGGCACAACTGGGGTGCCCACCTCATTTGACGGAACTAAAGGAAATTTGTTGCAACCATGTTAGTTGTGAATTTGCCTCCTGTAGTTAATTAATTGTTGTAAGAAAAGTAGAGCTTCAAAATACAATTTCCCCCACACTGAGAGGCTGTTGGCAATACTAGATTCTAGTGGGACACTCTTAACCTATTTTGGCCTGGGCATAAATGCTTGCATTATATATCTCCCTCATTTGCATGGCATCATAATATGCCAGCCTTCAAAGCAAAGAAAAACTTTGGCAGAAGGAAAAAGGGTTGAAAGTGGATGCCTTTGGGTCCGAGCCTATTTTTACGCAGATTTAAGGGTTGAAATTCAGCTCTATTGACTTCTAAAAAAGATTCTTCTATTCACAGCTTAGGTAGTATTATATTCACTTCACAGTTCTTTAGTCACTGGTTCAAGTCTAGTACAGTAACTGAATGAAACTTAAATTGTCCAACTGCTCTAAAGATGATTCTATTGTATGAACACAAGATAACAAGCAAGAAAATAAAAGCTGATCCATTTGGGCCTGTTTTACACTGGCATAGTGGCACCTTACATGCTTCATTAACCAACCAGCCCCTGTCTGTCGTACAGTCTCTCCAACATAATCACTTCTGCAGCTGCCCATTATGTAACCACAAGAATTATAATTTGGAGAAGGAAACGTTGATAAAGTGACTCTGTTGCTGTTAGTTCTCTAGTGGCAAATTTTGTATTGATTACTTTCTATGCAATGCATTTTTTGTTTACTCATTAGAAAATGGAATAGAATAACTTATTAATTATTTATGCATCCAAAGTCTGAGAATTATTGAAGCATTAGGATCATCCAACACAGGAAATCATTCAGCCCATCGTGTCTGTACCAAATCTTTGAAAGAGCTATCCAATTAGTTCAAGTCCTGAGCTCTCCCCTTATAGCCCTGTCAATGATTCTGTTTCAAGTGTGTGTGTGTGTGTTTATAATTCCCTTTTGAAAGTTATTACAGAATGAATCTATTTCACCTACCGTTTCGGGCAGTGCATTTCAGTTCATCACAACCTGCTATATAAATGCATTTCTTCTTGTCTCCCCTCTGTTTCTTTTGCCAATTATCTTAAATCCAATTCCTCTGGTTATCAAACCTGACAGTGAAACATTAAATAAGGAAAAAATTACTATCAAAACCTAACATAATTTTGAACACCTTTTCTCTGCACCAAGAAAAATTCCAGTCTTTCTAATTTCTCCACATAACTGAAGTCCATATCCCTGTTATAATTGTTATAATTCTAGAGCAATTAGGGATGAGCAACAAATGTTAGCCTTGCCAGCAATGTCCACATTCCAATAAAAAGAATACAAATATGTAAATGACCTCTGCACACTCTTTGAGGTCTTAACATTCTTCCCAAAGTATGATGCCCGGAATTGAACACAGAACTCCAGCTGAGGCCAAATGGGTGATTTTATAAAGATTTAGCATAACGCCTTTGCTTTTGTGTTCTTGTGCCTCTATTCTAAACCTATGATCCTGCAAGATTTTAACAGCCCTCTCAACTAGGAATTTGAATTAGCCAGCAAAAAAACTTGTTTTGTATAAGAGCTATGGTACAAATGATAGATTCCAACTTGAAATTAATAGACCCTAGCTGAGAAATTCAGGTGCAGCTCTTTACTTTATATACCTACTAGACGTCTGGCCACAGTCAAAGCTCAGAATTAATCATTACAACATAAGCTACATAGAAATGAGCTAGAATTTTTTTTCTTATTCTATCAACTGGATTGAAAAGAAAAATAATGGCCAGGATTTCCTGGTCGGCGCGGGGGGAGCGGGGCCCGCTCGCCGACACGTAAAATGACGTGGGATGATGTCGGGCAGAACTCCCGACGTCACCCCACGTCATTTCAATTTTCAGGTAGGTGGGGGCTCAGCAGAATCAGCTGTGCGCCCGCCAACCTGTCAATGGCCAATTGAGGCCATTGACAAAGTCATTAAAGTAATTAGTGGACCTGCCCGTCCAACCTTAAGGTTGGCAGGCAGGCCGGGAGTCCTGGCGGGCATTGGAAAAAGCATGAAACCTCATTCACGGGCAGGATGAGGTTTCATGTATATTTTAAAAAATGTAATAAAAGTGTCTTTGAAAGTGATGGACATTCCCAAGTCATGTGACAGTGTTACATGAGGAGACATATCAGGGAAATTTTTTTTTCTATTTTTAAGATTTTTTATTATGGAGCACTTAGCCTCAGGGAGATGAGTGCGCTCTTTCATGCGCGTGTGCGAAAGAGCGCACTCTCGGCTCAGGTAATCCCCCCCCAGCTCGCACAGGGAGCACCCACATAAAATGGCAGTGCGCCCCCCAATTGTGGGCGCCAGTTGGAGGCGAGCCTCCACGCACCTCCACAGGCCCGCTCCTAAACTTCCTGTCCAATGGGGGGGAAAATTTTGCCCAATGAAACCTAACATACTTGTCATAGTTTCAGAGCATCTTGCCCCATAATGAGTGCATTTTGTATCAGTAAACAGAGAGCAGTATGAACATGGATATCATGGAAAGACCCATGGCTGACTCACATGAGCATACAAATTAGGAGCAGGAATAGGTCATTCAGCCCTTCGGCCGATCTGATTGTGGCCTCAACTCTACTTTCCTTTCTACCCACTTTGACTCCCTTGTCAATCAAGAGTCTCTCTAACTTAGCCTTAAAATGTTCAATGACCCTACCTCCACTGCTCACTGGAGAAGCGAATTCTACAGACTAATGACCTTCTGAGAGAAAAAAATTCTCCTCATCTCTGCCTTAAATGGGAGACCCCTTATTTTTAAACTGTGTCCTTCACACTCATTCACTGAAGAAAACTGTGGAAGAAATAAACATATAATGAGGGAAAAGAGTAACTGCCAAGCATTTGACTATATTTATTGATCATAATTAATTTATGTTCTGAGATTAGCAGAACTGGCTACTAGTTATAATAAGGCCTGGTCAACATTTATGTCTCAATTTGTGAAATCTTGCTGGGAACGAATTGGCCACATTTCCTATCTGACAACAATGACTAGAACACTTTAAAAGTATTAATTGGTTGTAAAGCACTTCAGAGTTTCCTGAGGCCATGAAAAGTGCTATAAAATGTGCATTTATCAAATATTGACTGAGTTACAGATGAATTAATTTGGGCATGACATTAGTTTTTTTCTTACTTTCACTCTGGTAATGAGCTGCATATATGTTTATCTTAATGATTAAGAATTGGAAAAAAAATGACTAGAATGACTAAGACTAAATGACTAGAATGTGCACCTTTCGCCTTGGAGTGTAATAGGCTTCATACAAGATTTAGTGGTTAAGTTAGAAGAAGAACACCGCAAGACTGAGACATACAGCTTGTTGTTTTCGATACAATCTCATTGTTCACTTCAGCCTGAGGTCCCAAACTCACTAGGTGTTTATAGACTGGAAAATAATGTTGTTACAAATATTGTTGTTTCCAGATTAACGTGCTGCAGATTCGAGTCCATGAGCAGATGGGAAAATTGTAAGTAAAAATGCTAACAGAAATTTCCCTGTGTCTTGGGAGTGTCAGTCCTGTGTCTTTCTGTTTTGTGTGCAGAGAATAGATCACTTGATTGCTGAGTCATTCCTATTATTAACAAGAAGACCCAATAAACAAACTGAAAACTGCAATTCCTGTTGAGCAGGACATAGAAGAAGGTCCCATTTTGAATTAATTATTTGTACAAGGCTTTGCTGAACCTGACTTCTATATGTGTTGTTTACAGGTGATAGTGTGTTTCAAATCACCTAATTATTTAACTCATAGGAGTTCACACTCTTTTAAATAACAGCACAGATCAGTCATGATTTCTCTTTCAATACAGAATTTGAAGCAAAAAAGCACTTCCAATGGACATGCAATTCTGATAAAGTATTAAATGAGCTGTACACCAGTGTTCAGATTTCATCATCAAAAATGAACTCCATTAATCTCTCAAATTAGCAAGGTCAAAACTACAATCAGTTTCTTGAAGCGATTGAAATTCTCAGTTTTAACACTTGAACTGATTACCACCCACCCCTTCTGATCCCCACCCAACCTAATATCCCTCAGCTTTTGCTAGCTTTGAGAACATCTGAAACTATTTTATATAGTTGTTATGTTGGTAGCATTATACATACAGTTGTGAAGATTTCCTCTGATTGGTATTTTGAAAGAATGAAAAGTAGAATCTTTTGAATGTATTCATGATCTTGATAGAAATATCAACCGCAGGAAATCTTATTAAGATCCATATTTATAGACATTGAACATGTAAAATTCTGAGGGGGCCTGATGGCTAGAGGATGTGAGGCTGTTACCACTGGTTAGACTGTCCAGAACTAGGGGTCATGGTCTCAGGATAAGGTGTTGGCCATTTCGGAGATGAGGAGACATTTCCTGACTCAATGCTGTGAATCACTAGAATTCTCTAACACAGAGGGCGTGGGATGTCACGGAGTATGTTCAAGACTGAGAGTGGTGTTAGAGTGGAAAAGTAGAGTTAAGCTAGAAGATTGAATGGCAGAGCAACGGGTGCAAGGGGCCGTGTGGCCTCCTCCTTTTCCTATTTCTTATGTTCTTGCCGTCTTAATGTCAGTATATATATAACTTCAGTGTCATGATCGCTTCTGTGTCAGAAGGCCATGGGTTCAAGACCCACTCCAGACCTTCTGTTGATAAGATAAAGATTGACAACAGAGTGCAGTACTGAGAGAGTGCTGCACTGTGGTAGGTGCCATCTTTCAGTTGAGGTGTTCAAATCAAGAACCTGTCAGCCCTCTCTAATGGATATTCAAGATTCCATGCCATTATTTTGAAGAAGTTACCCCTGGTATCCTGCCCAATATTTATCCAAAATCGGATTATCTTGTCATGATCCCACTAATGGCAATGTGATATTGCTGTATGCATATTGGCTGCTGCGTTTCTTACATTACAACAGTGACTACACTTCCAAAGCAATTTTTTTTTTGGCTATAAAGTACTGTTGGACATCTGGGTGGTTGTAAAAGATGCTATGTAAAGGCAAGTCTTCTCCTTACCATCAGTTCTTTCAATAACATTTTCATATTTGTAAATCTAATTTCGAATTATTCTAAATCCTTTGTATTATGTGTGTGTTTTACTGCACAATTGAACATCAAATTTATTTAACAACGGCTAAAAATGCATTTGCCCCATATTTTGGATCACAATTCACAATATGTTTACACTGTTTCTTTGGAGGAAGCAGAATGGAAATGAGATGCTTCCACCTCATTACCATGATTGTAGCGTGGGGCCAAACACTTTCCTGGCTGCTAGCTGCCTTATCATGTTTCCAGCCGCCTCTGCGCTCAACAGGGGTCTGAGCAGTGTTGTACTGAGTGCATGTAGTACAGCCGGTCTGCTCCTCTTAAAGGCATTCTGGCCCTCTTAAAGGGAAATTTGAAACCTACAAAACAGATCACGAGGACAGAGAGAGAGTGAGTTTCAGGCTGATCGATCTAGCGCCAAAACCATTCATGGTTGAGGTAGGTAAGGGGGAAGAGATGTCCTGCTTCCACAGAAGGTCAGGAGGCTCGCAACAACCACCTGCATAGGGTAATGGGAGGTAGTAGTCGAGGAGGTCAATTCCAAGAGTCTGGACTTGAGGACCTTGCAGCAATCCCACAAGAAGTCTAATGACCCCATGTGCTCAAAGACAAAGACAATTAATTCATCTTCAAATGACATCTATTACTCAATGCACCACATCCCCATCACTCACCCAGCTTTATTCCCTGGCATATGGGACTTGTGCCTAACATCCAATTACTCCACCTTACCATCACACACTTACCAATCCTGCAAACCTCATACCCACCTCCCACTGGCTTTATGTACATGCAGCTATTCAGCTTTGGTATACATATTACCCAAACACAACACAACACAATCGCTGACATTCTACCTTCTCTCTTGCAAGAAAAGGTGGCCCACAATAGAAAAGAGCAGAGCAGACTATGCCACCAATTTGGTGTCATCAGTAAATTTTGAAATTGTACTTTGAATTCCTGAGTCCAAATCATTTGTAAATTGTGAACAATTGTTCCATCACATGTGGAAAACACTGCCTACTCTTTTGCCAGCCTACTCTTAACCCCGACTTTATATTTTCTGATCTGTAGCCAATTTCTGCCACTTTATCACCTGAGTCTAATGCAACTATCAGCGAGAAAAAAAATATTTCTGGATCAATAGCTACCTTTTTTAAAGGAACTGGATCAAAGCTGAATAGCGGATCAAGGGGTGTTGGCATATTAATAAATATGATGATAGTGAAAGAAGAAAGCTTGGGCAGTATTTTAGAGTTTGATTCAGTATTGTAAAACCTGCTGCTATCCACCGCATCACACGAGTGGCCTCCCTCTTATGCTTTAACAGAGAACATAAGAACATAAGAAATAGGAGCCATTTGGCACCTCAAGCCTGCCTCATCATTCAATATGATAATAGTCGATCTGCCCCAGGCCTCAACTCCTCTTTCCTGTCAGCCCCTCATAGCCCTCAACTCTTTGATATTTCAAAAATCTATCTATGCCTCTTTAAATACTCTGTGACCTAGCCTCCACAAATCGCTGGGATAGAGAATTCCAGACATTCACTACCCACTGAGAGAAGAAATTCCTTCACATCTCAGTTTTAAATGAGTGTCCCCTTATTCTGTAACTATGTCCCCTAGTTTGAGATTCCCCCACTACTGGATACATCTTCTCAACTCCACCCTGTCAAGCCCCCTCGGAATCTTGTACGTTTCAATAAGATCACCCCTCATTCTTCTAAACTCTAATGAATAAAGGCCTGACCTGTTTAGCCGTACTTGATAAGTCAACCCCTTCATCCCTGGAATCGGCCTAGTGAATCTATTTTGAGCTGTGTCTAATGCCAGTATATCCTTTCTTAAATACAGGGACCAAAACTATACACAGTATTCCAGGTGCGGCCTCACCAACACCCTGTACAGCTATAACAAGACTTCCCTATTTTTTAAACGCCAACTCCCAAGCAATACAGGCCAAAATTCCATTTGCCTTCTTAATTACTTGCTGCACATGCATGCTAACTTTTTGTGTTTCATGCACAAGAACACCCAGATCCTTCTGTGCTGCACTTTTTTGGAGTTTCTCTCCATTTAAATAATAGTCTGCCTTTTGATTCTTCCTTCCAATGTGCATGACTTCACACTTTTCTACGTTAAACTCCGTCTACCAAGTTTTTGCTTGCTCACTCAACTTATCCATATCCCCTAGCTGATTCCTTATGTCCTCATCACAACATGCCTTCCCATCTATTTTTGTATCATCAGCAAATGTGGATACATTACACTCTGCCCCCTACTCCAAGTCATTAATATAGAAAGTAAATAATTGCGAGCCTAGGACTGATCCTTGTGGCACTCCACTAGTTACGCCTGAAAAAGACCCATTAATCCCGACTCTGTCTTCTGTGTGTTAACCAATCCTCAATCTATGCTAATACATTACCCCCAATACCGTGAGCTCCTATCTTGTGCTTTTATGTGGCACCTTATCGAATGCCTTCTGGAATATACAGGCTTCCCTTTGACAACTCTGCTTGCTATATCCTCAAAGAACTCTAGCAAATTTGTCAAATATGATTTCCCTTTCACAAAACCATGTTGATTCTGTTTGATTGTGTTAATCTTTTCTAAGTGTCCCGCTATTTCTTCCTTAATAACGGACTGTAGCATTCTCTCAACAACAGATGTTAGGTTGACTGGCCTATAGTTTCCTGCTTTTTATCTCCCTCCTCGAACAGGGGCATCACACTACTGTTTTTCTAATCTGCTGGGACCCTCCCAGAATCCAGTGAGTTCTGGAATATTTCGACCAATGCCTCTATTATACCGAGTCCTTCTTTTTGACCAGGATAAATTTTTGCTGAGTGTTATGAAGTATCTGCTTAAATGTCTGCCACTGCTCATCCACTGACCCTCCCCTTAGTCTATTTTCCCAGCCTGCTTTAGACAACTCTTTCTTCATACCTCTGCAACTGCCCTTATTTGAATTGAGGACACTGGTTTCAGACCTGAGTTGCATGCCCTCAAACTGAATTTGAAATTCTACCATGTTGTGATTACTACCCCCTTTAGGATCCTTAACTATGATATCTCTTATTAATCCCAATTCATTACACATTACTAGATCTAAAATAGCCTGTTCCCGGGTAGGTTCTGTAACATATTGCTCTAAGAAACAATCCCTGATGCATTCTACAAATTTGTCTTCCATGTTACCCCTGCCAGTCTGATTTGTCCAGTCAATGTGCAGAGGATCCTAAAGTACTGTTGATTCTATCACTTGGCACTTATAGACCTTAAGACTAGTTGCCCTATGATTGTCATTTTCTGGTCACAAGTATGACATGAATCAGTGCTATTGTGGACACACCACAGTAAAATAAGTAGACAGGTTTTAGATGTTGATGCATAAAAATATGAAAGTGAGACACCAGTCAATTGGTATGGGTGACCATGTAGCTGACCACATCAGAAGCATAATCAAAAATTCTCACAGACTTTGGACTAGAGTATGATATTTTGCAAATGGTGAAGCTATGTGCTTTCAAAAAGTACCTCAGTTAATTCTGATGTTAATCCTATTAATCTGGTGTGACAGCTGGTAGATCAGTATTCCCTCAAGAGAAATTCTACCTGTATTGCTGCTATTTTCATACTTTTTGAAAACACCCTGGGATTCTAAAAGAGATAGCTACAAAATTCCCTACATTCTGGAACAGTCCCAAAGATAGCAAATGTGACACTGCGACTGAAGAAAAGAGGGAGAAAGAAAACAGGGAACCAGCATTTATTGTCCATCCCTAACTGCCCTTGAGAAGGTGGTAGTGAGCCACCTTCTTGACTCGCTGCAGTCCATGTGGTGTAGGTACATCCTTAGTACTGTTAGGAAGGGAGTTCCAGGATTTTGACCCAGCAATTAAAGAATCCTTTTTTTTTTATTGTTTCCTTTTTCTTCACAATGTTCCCAGAGAAATATATATTTAAAGTCAAATATCATTTGTTGAAAATCAAAAATCTTAGTTTGTATTAACCTGTGTATTCATTGCTATGTAACATAGTTTCTCAAGAGACACAATGGCATAGTATAAAATCTGCTGGCTTCCAGTTAACCATGAGTTCTTGAAGAGCTTAACATGTCAGTACAAGTTTGAATTTTTCAACCTTAAAAAAAAACACTAAATCAAAATCACCTAGCCTGCCAAGCATGTGGAACACTATTGTTGTATTCTCAAGAAACAAATAAAGATCCCATTATTATAGTATATGAGTGTAACCATTAATTGGGAAAGTCATTGCTGGAGCTTCCCCTCTTAGACTTGTCTGTGCATGTTTAGGTTTTTAAATTTTTTGTCCACTAAGTTGCTGTAAGTGACATCTGATAAAACTGCAGCAAGGGGAACAGGGCATCCTTAGTGAAAAACAGGACAAAGAGTGGATTGCCTTAAACCAATGAGGTTGAAGGATTGAGGAATATACAGATAAAGGACTGATAAGGAAGGTGAATTAGAGTGGATGAGTTCAATGTCAAAACAGGTAAGAAAATAAAAAGAGGTAAAGAATGATTAGAATAAGTGAAAGAAAATAGAGGCAAAGGAAAAGGTAAGAATAATTTATTTAAAAAAGGCATTTTAAGAATTTCCAACAATTCACAGCCTGAATAAACAGATTAATGCACAGAACACAACAGCAGGTCTCTGTGTCAATCTTTTTCAAGCTTAAACATGACCCTGTGATTTCCAAGTAAGCAAAGGTATTCTTGCAGGTTGTTCAAGTTCAGAGTTGCCCTAACATCATCAAGGCTAAGCATCCAGAGATGAATATGATTTGAACTGTGATTCCAAGTGCATTCATTTATAGTTGGAAGAAGTTCACATGGTAACATAATCATCTTAATTCCCAGTTTCTAGGGGTTCCCATAGATCCAGAATAGAAGCTGGACAAATATTAACTTTTGGAACAGAAAATATATTTTTAAAAATTCCACGTAAACATTTTCTTCATACTATTATAATATAATAGCTTGCAATCTAGAAAACACAATGGCATGAAATCCATTGGCCCCAATTTTTGGGCATGGCAGTCACAATTTGTGACATGCCCAAATCTGCTGGAAACCAGGCAGGTAGGACTCAAAATTTATCTACCCACCTCATTCCCTTGATAGTGGCATGGCCAGGAACACATCCGATACAGTCCCGAACACACTTTCTCTGCCAACTCCCTTTGTGCACTCCAGGGGATTCAGTAGCATTGCTCCAGGCAGCTTTCTCTTTTAAAAGGTATAGTCCTTATACAAGGGAAGTTGCAGCAATGCACTGCAGGCTGCTGGATAATCAATATTTGCCATTGATGGACAAGGTATAACACACCAGGGGAAGGAGAGGGCTCCCCGATGTGCAATTATAATGATATCATACCTTGGGTTTATTTACTATACAAGACACAAGGCACCAATCACTTATAAGGGATTGGGTAAACACATTGTGGGTTCACTTTTTAAGGCTAGGCACATGAGAACAGTTATACACAGGTCTAAAGCTTGAAGTGAGAAGATTTATGTGTGTGCTCTGCTCAAAGCAAAAGTGAAACTAAGACTAGATCACGTGACACATTTCTAGTGATGTCATGCTGCTTAAAGGCACATTACAACATCTCCCTTCCTTTTTAAAGATACTTCCTCCCCTTCCAACGAAATATAACTATTTACAATACATGATCCTGTTTAGTTGCCATTACATAAGTGCATAGAGCTGATGAATCTATGGCTGGAATTTTCCTGCCCCACTGCGGTGGGTACCTCCGCAGAAGATGCAGCAAGCCATTCAAAACTCCATTGACTTCGGTGGGACCAGAGAATCCCAACGGCAGGAACAGGTGGAAAATTCCAGCCAGTGAGTCTCTAAAGGTAATCTCTGGTACATCCAGATCTTGTGCTGATAACCTTCTCTGGAGGTGTCTTTAATTTCTAACAGAGATCTGTGGGATTGTCATTCTTGAATGTTGTTCCTGGTTGTATTTGGGATCTTGTCCCAGATGCAACAGGACTGTACAGTGGTTGAGGAGCTGGAATGAATCTGATTTGTCTTCTGTTACGCCTCACTATTGCACTTTGTATGTAAGGACCTCATAGGACTTTGGTTCTGAACTAATTCTTGTTAGCTCGGCTGATTGCCGTGTACCTTCTGTAGGATTCTGGATGTGAACTTGTTGTCCCAGCTGTAAACTTGGCAATTTTGTAGCTGCATTTTTATTGTACACTTTGGTCATCTTCTCTTGTAGTTTGAAAAGTTGCTCCCTAGTTTCTGAGAGAGTAGAATGGGTAAGAATAGTTAAATTGGTACACACAGGTCTGCCAAACATGAGCTCTGCCGGTGATGGAATAGTTGCACTTAAAGGCGTCAGTCTCAGATGTAATATTGCAATATGTGGATCTTGCTTGATGTGTTTACATTTGAGAATTAGGGATTTCACTGCGAATCAATTATTCAGCTAGGCCATCAGATGTAGGATAATGAGGAGATGAAGTAGTGTGATGGATATGCCACTTCTCTCACACATCCTGAAATAGCTTACTAATAAATTGTGGATCATTATCTATAATGATCTCTCTAGGCACACCAGATAAACTGAAAATAGCTCTTAGAGTGTGCGCGGCAGTTGTGCTTGACGTATTGTTCAATTGTCAAATAATGAGGTACTTGGTAAAGTAGTCAGTGATGATGATGAATTCAGTGCCATGGACTTGAAGGAGGTTGGATGTGATTTTGGACCAAGGATGTGTAGGAACATCATGTGTAATCACTGGTGTTCTGTACTGACTTGGTATATACTCTTGACATGCCTTGCGCTTCTTGGCAACAACTTCAATGTCATGGTTCACACCTGGCTAATAGATAGTCTCTCTTGAGAGTCTTTTCATTCAATCTATGCCCATGTGTGAGTGATGTTGAAGAATATCAGGTTGCAAAGATTCCAATTTGATGACTTGTCTGCCTTTAAAAATGATTCCCCATGAGATACCTAGCTCATCCTGATAAGGCCAAAATGGTCTTATGTGTTTGTTGCTGAATTGAATCAGGCCATCTTGAGGATAGTTTTCCACAGTTTCTGTAGTGTAGAATTTTCCACCGTTTCTTCTTGTAGATGCTGGCATTTGCGTTGTGCAAAATGTACCAAATCAATTTGGAGAACATCTTCAAATTTGATGTCAATGAAGTTAACTTGTAGATGTAAGGGTATATCTTCTGTTTTCACTGGGTTAGGCAATCTGTTAAGTGTATCTGATGTTGCCTGGCTTGTACCTGATCTCACGGTCATAACCTTGAATCTTAATTAAGGGATGTTGCAATCTTAGTGGCGCTGTGGTCAGTAATTTTCACCAAATTATCCCCAGTGCCTTGTAGTCGGTAACTACCATAAATATTTTCCCAAATAGATTGGTATGAAATAAGTGATTCCAAACACTAAAGCTAATGTTTCCCCCTCGATGCTGGACAATTGGATTGCATTTTGGACAGAGATTTTAAATCAAATGTAATCTATTTGCCTTTTTGCAATATGCATGCTTCCAGACCTTTCTGTCAGGCATCTATCTCCAGGGTAGTTGCCTCCCTAGGATCGTAAAATTGCAATGTCAATGTCAAAGGGTAATGACCCTTTGAGCTCCTAAGAGGCTTTGGTAGTCCTCGTGCCATAGGAAAGGCACATACTTTCTCAACAATTCCCTTAGTGATCGAGATCTTTGAGCAAAATTGGGAATGTATAGAGATAAAAAAATTAAAGAGACCTAGGGCAGAATTCTCTGGTCGGCGAGTAGAGGTGGGGCCCGCTTGCTGACATGTAAAACGATGCACGGTGACATCGGGCGTGCATCCCGATGTCACCACTTGTCATTTAGATTGTCAGTTCGGCGGACGCACGGCCGACTTGGCCTTCGCATTTTTCATGAAACCTCATCCACGGTCAGGATGAGTTTTCATGAAGTGTTTTAAAATGTAATCAACAATTTTATATTAATTCTTTGACATGTCCCGGCTCATGTGACAGTGTCACATGAGGGGACATGTTTCAAAAGTTTTTTCCTTACTTTATTTAAACTTGCACATGTCAAACGGATCTCCCTGAGACACCTGTGTGCCTCAGGGAGATTTCTGCGCTCTTTTGTGCGCAGGAAACGACTCAGGCAATCCCCCCCCCCTTGCCCGCACGGGGAGCGCACAGCGCTTCTGGGTGCACGTCATGATGGGCAGGCCTTAATTGGCCTGCCCACGTAAATAGCAGCGTGTCCCCAATCGGGGGCGCTGATTGGGTTTGCGCCCACCCCCGCACAACACCCCCAATGGGGGTAAATTTTTCCGCTAGACATCTTGAAGACTGGAATGGTTGTAATATCCTCTATTTTACTTGGATCAGGCCATATGTCAACACTGGAATAAATAGAACTGAAGAAATTGATCTGCTACTGCACTTTGTCACATTTCAGACTGTTGCACACCAATGCCATGTTACGCACCGCTTGCATTAATAAGTGCAGATTATGGTTATGTTCTTGCTTTGTTCTTCCCACAACAGCTATGTCATCTGTGATACAGATGCATTCTGATACAGTGTGTGTAATCTGGTTCATTTGGGCTTGAAAGAGATCCTAGCTAACAACCCGAAAGGAAGTAGTTGAAAACAGTGTCATCCAAAAGGGGTACAAAATGTTATAAACTGTTGGGAATTTGTTGGGAAACACCATAATGTGTACTGGCCAGTAACCATGCTTAGCATCAAGCTTCGAGAAGAATCTTGCATCTGCAAATTTTGGATTTAACTCTTCTAATGTGGGTATTTTGTAAGGACAGTGTTTCAAAGCTGTGTTGAAACGTCATGGATCGAGGCATACTCTCAATGACCTGCCCTGCTTTATGAGACATGTAATTGAGCTGCACAATTCTGTGTGCTCTTGTACTTTTTTAATGATGCCATCTTTCTCCATTTCATCTAGTTTGACTTTCAGTTTTTCTTGAACATGGATGCTGCACTTATCTGGCGGATCAATTGGCAGACATAAATTCTCCTTCAAGTGTAATGTTGCAGTTCCTTGAAACTGCCAATATTGTTGCAACATTCTCAATATTTCTTCTGAGCTGAGGTGATAGGAGTAGCTTCTGAGGTTGATCTGCCTTGTGCTGTTTAACTGATTCCATGGATTGTTACTAGTGTGAAGTCATGGCATACCTATAAACCTGCAATCACTGGGCCTTTCATTTCTAGGAGCATGGACCCTGCACACAGAATTAGTGAACGGTTGTACGCTGAAAGTTTCACAGTGGTAAGTTTCACCATAGCCTTCCAAGTGTGTGAATACATGTCTTTTAGAATTTACAGAGGGCAGATAATTCAGATCTTGGCAAACACTTTGGACGGTGTGATGGCATCTATGTTTTCCACAAAATTGATGGTGTGAAACATCCGTTCAGCGCTCTTCGCCTCATCGTGCACTCCATTGTCATTTTCAGGTTTGTCGGTTGCCTCCTGTAAATGTTGCTGATGGGACACCAGATGGTTGTTTTTATTGCTGGAAGGTATCCGCAGTGTACAGTCTGTTTGGATCAGTGCATGGCTCTTTGTAGCTGCTTCAGCCTTTGCTCTGGTGCATTGCACTTTGACCCTTTCCAGTGACAATACTACTATGCCCCAGCACATCGACCTGTGAGGATCAGTTCATACTTGTGTCCATCCATGGTACAAGCGCTATATGTTTGCGCTTGCTTATCTGACTTAGACACACTGGAATCAAGAAACCATAGCTCTGTATGCTGTTTAAATATTGTGAATTGGATAGCAAGTCAGGAGCATCCTAATTCAAACTGGGGTATTTTGTGAACATTCTGACAATATCCCTTTGACCTTCTTTCTTCAGTAGTACCTGGGATGAGTTTCACTTGTAGCCATTTTTGTACATTTTTCTGAAGCTCTGCCTACAAAGACAAAGTGTGACAGGAACACACCATGGAGTAATGGCGTCTTTGCTTTTTCTTCAATTTATTGTTCAGCAACTTCTGAAGCCAGCCATTATACTCACAACCTACTCTGGCCCGATTTTTATGCCTTTTTTGGTTTTGTTGGATTGACTCTCCCTCGCTCATTATCAATCGGGTCCACCCTATTCACTCTCCTTTCACGACTGAGCCAACCCAGTGCTAGTCCTCTCGACACGCTGTCCCACTCACTGAACTGACCAGCTATATGCTGAAATCACACCACAAGGTATCTGTCTGCTTACCAGCTCTTTATTTAGGCACCAGCTCGGCACTGTACCTCCAAAGATTTGCTTCGCACTCACAATACTGCATTTTCAACACATCCGGCACTGCGACTTTGTTGCAGTATGACCACAATATTGAGGGTCTTCTCGTGCCATGTAGCACGATCTAAGGCTGTTCACCATGTCATAGTCGTACTTAATCTTGCTGCCACCTGTCTTATCACCGCTGATCACAATGTCATGTTAATATAATAATATAATACCTTGGCCTTACTGTACAAGACACAAGGTACCAATCACTCATAAGGAACTGGGTAAAGAAATTGTGGGCTCATTTTTTAAGACTAGGTACATGAGAACTGTTATATATAGGTATAAAGCTTGAAGACATTAGACCTGTGTCTTTGCTCTTCTCAGACCAGATCACATGACACACTTCCCTTCTAGTGATGTTATGCAGCTATCTCTTAAAGGCATATTATAACACACTTACCGTAATGACACTGCCATGGACAGACAGACAGGTAGTGACCAGGAAGGAGGTCATGTTTCTGGCAAAGGGTAGGAAGCCCTCTGGACTAAGCTTCCAAAGGGAATGGGAACAGGTGGCAATGGTAATCCAATGCTCAGAGTATGACTCCCAGAACCTGACAGCAGTGCGGGAAAAATTTAATGAGTTCCGTCAGATGGTCAAAGTGGTTGATTGAATCTATGCATCACATCTCTCTCCCACCACACGATGCACCTCACACTGTTTAATGCAACTCATCCCCATCGCTCACCGAGCAGCACATCTGACACCCCAGATTCATACCTAGCATCCTTATACTACAACTCGACCACACAAATTTCTACACACCTCTGCAAACCTACATCCATAGCAGGCACATTTCCCAACCAGACTGACAGACAGTCACTGACGTCTTGCCCTCTCTCTTACAGTGGAAGGTTGCCCATGACAGGAGGCAGGGCTAGATGATTGGTAGAGGGCCACCAAGAATCCACTGAGGGGCCTCAAGCAGATGGTCCACAGTTTCAAACGTATCAGTGCCGTAGCAACTGGCACCCAACCCTGCTGAGTCCATCCTGGATGATGGTAAGTTACTGCCTTACACACGTTCTCCACAGATTCCTCACCCTGAAAGGGTCTGGAAATGTAAACTGATAATGGAGCGACTGTGGACCTTCTGCTTTCCTTCCATCACCCTTCCCCTCCCTTGATGCATTGGTGCTTTGAGATGGTCAAGACTGCACTCTCACATTGAAGGGTGAGAGGAGGAAGACAGCTCAGAGGAAGAAATGCTGTCATTTCATGTAATACTTGCAGCCATCAGCTCAGATACTGGCGTTGCGTGAATGTTGGAGGCTAGATTAGAGTCAGGACCTGCACGTAATGAACCACCAAGCATGAGTGGACTGCAGCCCGGCCAGGGGGATGGTGCAACTCGTGTGTGAACTCCCCTGAGGATGTAGTCACGCACCAGTTCTCCTGTAAGATGAGGGCCTTGTTGGGGTGGACCAAGGAAAACACAAGATGTTGCCTGTAAGATAGCCCTCAGTCACTGGGTAAGAGCATGGAGTAGCCCATCTCCACTGTGTGCAGCACTTAGAGTCCATCCTTTCCACCATGGAAGTGGATGGCACCTCCATGCAGCACTGTCAGACTCACCCAAAGAGCGAATGTCTGCTAATTACTACCTCAGCTTCCAATGCTGCAGAGGCAAAGACCTCCCATTGTATCAGTGCTGCAGTGGAAGCTCGGACAGAGGTTGTGAGATCCCTTTCTGCTGGCGTCATTGATGCAGATATCCGTGCTCAATGGGGAATGCCAACTCTCTCAGCCCAACAATCTGTGCTGCAGCAGATTATGAGATCGCTGAGGTACCACCCCTTGGGAGTGAGAGTGGCAGTGACACCGTGAAGAATAAATGCTGTCCTCGCTCAGAAATCATGCTCCTACTACTACCACTCTGTTGGTGCTCTTGCCGTTACCTCTCGGGCATCCAACAAAGATTCTGTCACCATCTGTGGTGCCATCCAAAGCCAGGCCTTCCAAGGTCCAGAACTGCTCGAGGGCATCTCCTAAGGCCATCTCCAGTTTCTTCTAGTGCAAGTTAGCAGTCTTCCAGCAGCCATGCTGCAGCCACAGGGGTAACTCTGCTTAGGAACACTAGGCCAGGTAAGGGAACTCACAAAACAGTCACTAAGGTAAGCACAAGGGTGATTAGTTCTGTGTTTTTTCGTATTATTGATGGGTTGCTGTATCAAGTTGTCAAGTGAAGGTTTTTGTTGTTGGCCTTTGTGGAATGATGTTAGTGAAGGGGAAATTGTGATGGGAAGTCTGAAATGAAATGTAAGAGAGTGGTTGGATCCATGTTAGGGTCAGAAAGTTATTTTTTACTGCAGCAAAGCCTCACAATATGATCACTCTTACTTCGTCCAGTTCTGCCTGGTGTACATGGTCTCCCCCCTGCACCCTCCTCCTGATGTGGCCTCTGGATGTCACTGAATGGCTGCAGAGCATCCTGAAGGAGGAGGGTGATAAGGCAGAGGTCATTGTAAATGTTGGTACCATTGACATAGGTAGAAAGAGGGATGAGGTCTTGCATCAAGAATTCAGGGAGTTAGGCAGTAGACTAAAAAGCAAGACCACTCAGGTTGTAATCTCTGGGTTACTCCCAGTGCCATGTGTTAGCAAGCTCAAAAATAGGAGAATAGCACAGATGAATACATGGCTTAAAAGTTGGTGCAGGAGGGAGGGTTTTAGATCCCTGGATCACTGGAACTGTTTCTGGGAAAGGTGGAACCTGTACAAATGGGACAGTCTACATCTGAACCAGAGCGGGACTAACATCCTTGTGGGCGGGTTTGCTAGTGCTGTTGGGAGGAGTTTAAACTAATTCGGCAGGGGGAGGAAACACAGAATGTTAGCAGAATAGGGACACGTCATAATACAGTAAAACAGTCAAGTCGGAGGGAGTACAACTGCAATAAGCTTCAAAGGAGTAAGGCAAGGCTGGATGGCCTCTACTTTAATGCCAGGAGTATTACAGGTAAAACGGATGAGTTAAGGGGGACGATTGACATGTGGAATTGTGATATAGTAGCCATCACGGAGACGTGGTTGAGGGAAAGGCAGGATTGGCAGCTCAACAATCCGGGATATAGAATCTTCAGGCGAGACAATGGAGGGGGTGAAAGAGGAGGAGGTGTTGCATTATTAATTAAGGAGTCAGTTACTGCAGTATGGAGAGATGATATCTTGGAAGGGGCATCGAATGAAGCTTTGTGGGTAGAGCTTAGGAATAAAAAAGGGGCAACAAACATTATTAGGTGTTTATTATAGACCCTCAGATAGCCAGTGGGAAATTGAGGAGCAAATATGTGCACAATTTGTGGAGGTGTGTCAAAACAATAACAATAGGGTAATTATATTAGGTGATTTCAACTTTCCCAACATTAATAGGGATTGACATAGTGTAAAGGGCTTGGATGGAGTGGATTTCTTGAATGTGTACAGGAGAACTTTTTAGCTCAATATGTTGAGGGTCCAACAAGGGAGGGTGTATTGCTGGACCTAATTCTGGGGAATGAAGCTGGACAGGTGGCTGAGGTGGTGGTGTGCGAGCATTTTAGTGATAGCGACCACAACGTGGTACAGTTTAAGTTTGTTATGGACCAAGAAATCGACAAGTTGCAAAAAAAAGTGTTTTGGATTCAGGGAACAGTGGATTTTAGTAAAGTAAGGCAGGATCTGGCCAAGGTAGACTGGGAACAGTTACTTGTGGAGAAATCTACAGAGGAACAGTGAGGGGTATTCAGAAAGGAAATGGGGAGGGTCCAGGCTCAACATATTCCTCTAGGGTGATAGGAAGCAGTAACAAGCCCAGAGAACCATGGATGTCAAGAGATATTCAGGTTACGAAGAGAAGGAAAAGAGAGGCTTTCAGCAGGTACAAGGGAAGCAAATCAGCAGCGGCACTAGTGGAGTACAGAGAGTGCAGGGTGGAGCTTAAGAAAGCAATTAGGAGAGCAAAGAGGGGATATGAGAAAGCTCTAGCTGATAAAAGTAGGGAAAATCCCAAGATATTCTGTAAGTATATTAATGGGAAGAGGATAACCAGGGAAAGAGTGGGGCCCATTAGGGACCATGGGGGCAATCTATGGATGGAGCCAGAGGACATCGCTAGAGTGTTGAATGAATACTTCACTTCCATCTTCACCCAAGAGAATGAAGATGAAGGTATCAAACACTGGAAGAGAGACTGTGAGTTTCTTAAGCAAATTGATATAGGGAGTGACAAGGTATTGGAGGTGTTGGCAGGCTTAAAAGTGGACAAATCTCCAGGTCTGGATGATTTGTGTCCCAGACTGCTGAGGGAGGCAAAGGAGGAGATCGCAGGGGCTCTGACCCGAATTTTTAATTCCTCTTTGGCCACGGGGGAGGTGCCAGAGGACTGGAGAACAGCTAATGTGGTTCCACTATTTAAGAAGGGTTGTAGAGATAAGCCAGGGAACTACAGACCAGTGAGTCTCACATCAGTGGTAGGGAAACTATTGGAGAAAATTCTGAAGAAGAGTATCCATCTCCACTTGGAGAGGCAAGGTTTGCTCAGGGATAGTCAGCATGGCTTTGTCAGAAGGAGGTCATGCCTAACAAATTTGATTGAATTTTTTGAGGAGGTGACCAGGTGTGTAGATGAGGGTAGTGCAGTTGTTGTAGTTTATATAGATTTCAGCAAAGCCTTTGACAAGGTCCCACATGGGAGACTTATAAAGAAGGCAAGTGCACATGGGATACAGGGTAATTTGATAAGGTGGATTCAAAATTGGCTTAGTTGTAGGAGGCAGAAGGTGATGACAGAAGGATGCTTTAGTGACTGGAAGCCAGTGTGCAATGGTGTACCACAGGGATCTGTGCTCGGTCCCCTATTATTTGTCATTTTATATGAAGGACATAGATGACTATGTTGGGGTTAGGATTAATAAGTTTGCGGATGACACAAAGATTGGTCGGGTGGTTAACAGTGAGGTTGAGTGTCTTGGGCTACAGGAAGATATAGACGGGATGGTCAAATGGGCAGATAAGTGGCAGATGGAATTTAACCCTGAAAAGTGTGAGGTGATACACTTTGGAAGGAGTAATTTGACAAGAAAGTATTCAATGAACAGCATGACACTAGGAAGTTCTGAGGAACAAAGGGACCTTGGCGTGTGTGTCCATAGATCTCTGAAAGCAGAAGGTCACGTTAGTGGGGTGGTGAAAAAAGCATATGGGACACTTGCCTTTATCAATCGAGGCATAGATTACAAAAGTAAGGAGGTCATGTTGGAGTTGTATAGAACCTTGGTGAGGCCACAGCCGGAGTATTGTGTGCAGTTCTGGTCGCCACATTATAGAAAGGATATGATTGCACTGGAGGGGGTGCAGAGAAGATTCACCAGGATGTTGCCTGGGATGAAACGTTTAAGTAATGACGAGAGGTTGGATAGACTTGGGTTGTTTTCGTTGGAGCAGAGAAGACTGCAGGACGATCTGATCGAGGTGTGCAAGATTATGAGGGGCATGGACAAGGTGGATAGGGAGCAGCTGTTCCCCTTAGGTGAAGGGTCAGTCACAAGGGGGCATAAGTTCAAGGTGAGGGGCAGGAGGTTTAGGGGGGAATGTGAGGAAAAACTTTTTTACCCAGACGGTGATGACAGTCTGGAATGTACTGCCTGGGAGGGTGGTGGAGGCGGGTTGCCTCACATCCTTTAAAAAGTACCTGGATGAGCACTTGGCACATCATAACATTCAAGGCTATGGGCCAAGTGCTGGTAAATGGGATTAGGTAGGTAGGTCAGGTGTTTCTCACGTGTCAGTGCAGACTCGATGGGCTGAAGGGACTCTTCTATTCTGTGATTCTGGATCCAGGAGGGTAGTGGCTGGGCCCTCATAATTTTGAGGTTGTGGAGGATGCTGCACACGCCACACATGTGGAGACCCCCTCCGGCGGAAATTCTCCAAGTGATCAAAGCAGCAAAATCTGCTTGCTCCAGTGTGTTGCCTGTGGCTCCATGGCTTCCATCGAAGGTTCCCTGATCTCACATGGTGGGATGGCGGAAGGAAGTCATGAGCTATGTTTGGAGGGAGCGGTTTATCCTTTGCCACTGAGCAACCATCCTTTTGACTGTCTTTGAGGCCTGGAGAAGATAGGAATTGCTGATTCTGGCTTGCACACCAATTGCACTTTGACTGAGTGGTAGTCCTTGTGGCTACAGTATAATTTCCTCACTGACATGAAGGGCCAGCAGCATAACAGTGATGCAGTTGATGTGGGAAGCCCTCTCACCTGGTGTTCCCTTCTGAGGGAGAAGTGAATGAAGTCCCTCTCCATTTGTAGAGTATCTCCATCACCTCCCTGATGCTCCTGTGGATGACAAACTGTGACACATTGTTGGTGTCACCTGCACACAAGCCAAAAGGATCCAGCTGTGTAAAACGTAGGGGTCACAGTGACCTTCACAGCCGCTGGAAGAGTCAACCTCAGCCTGGTTTGAGGCTCCAGATTGTGATGAAGGAGGTGGCACAACTCTGGCACCGTCTCTTTAGTAAAATGAAGCCTCCTGATGCAGTGCTTCTGGCTCACCAGCAGTTGGAGTTGTGTACCTGAAAGACCTTCTCAGGTTAGGACCTTATGAGGAGAGCCCTCCTCCTTCTCCCTCCTCTGCCTAAGTTGTGCATGCTGCAGAGTAAGTGGTCTTGTGGCCACTGCTGATACCTATGCAAAGCAATGTTGTTTTCTGCCTTTCTATGGTCAGCAGAAACCCCCAAACTGCTCCAGCAACTCAACACAATCCTTCCAAACTTCACCTCAGCACCAGTCAAAAACACCTAAACTGCAACTTGTTGGTTGGCCCTTTTAACCAGCCGCAAAACATGGCCGCTTTTTCTTCCTCACATTTGTTTCTGGGGTGCATTAGAAAGATATTCCCTGCACATTTGTTGACCAGTTTTAGTATCTTGGTGTTGCATCAGCCTATTGACAGCATGGTCATGCACATTCAGCGACCTCAGAAGTACCTGCAGGCACCACTCTGGTTGACTTGGGGCATGTTGGAAGTGGTCACCAGCACTTCCCGCACTACAGATCTGCAGGTAGACCTGCACAAAACCACTGGAAGAATGAATTTCATGCACAACATTATTCATTTTCCCTGTTCTAGCTCTTGTATATGTTTTAAATACCTATTCAACAAAATGTTAAATTACTTAAAGAAACATTGGGCAGAATTTTGCCCTCGTCAGCAGGCACGGCAGGGGAGCCTGGGAGCAGTCGGGAAGCTGACCATCACCCGCGATCAGGCCCCGACTGCGATTTTGTGCTGGCTGGCCAATTAACGGCCAGTCAGCGTGACACGCGTGCTGAAACATTCAGCGCTGTCGGGCTGGGAGTAGGAGGAGTGCGAGTGCAGAAGTTCGTGCATGCGCGTGGGTGCATGCAGTAAAAGCTCCCTGAGGTACAGAGCTGCCTCAAGCAGCTGAAGATTTTCACTCAAAATAAAGAAATTAAAAATAATGAAAACATGTCCCTTCATGTGTCTCTGTCACATGAGCAGGAGTCATGTCAAATAGGAGTGCAAGAAGATATTTTTAAATCGCTGGTCGAAACCTCATCCCACTCATGGATGAGGTTTTACCAAAATTGCAAAGGCCAGTTTGCCTTTTCTCCCGCCCGCCAACTAAACATTCGGATCGACAGCGAAAAATTGTACTCAATTAATTTGTTAAAGGCCTTAGCAGGCCGCTTAATTGTCAGTGGGCCCACTGCCGACTCTCGTGCGCACCCACGACCGAAATATCGTGTGAGGGCGCAGTGGCGTCAGGACACTCGCCCAACGTCATCGTGCGTCATTTTACGCTCAAGCATATCGGGTGCACGCTCGCACACTGAGCGAAGAATTCTGGCCGGTATGTTTGGTTGTCAACAATAAGTGCAGTAAAATTTGCAGGCATGCCTTTACACTTAAATCACAATTATAGCTCTGATCAATGGTGTTTTGAGAGTTATATTTTGTCTTTGTCTTAAATGGCAGTCTGAGGTTTGGTGTTCTTTCATATTCCTCCTCCCTTGTAGATGTCTCTTAATTTATTATGACGGGCTTTTGTTAACTGTATTTTGTGCTGTGAGAAGACAAAAATAGGTTCCAGAATTTTTAAAGTGGAGCTGGAATAATTGAAATGAAACCTTGTTAGATGTCATCAATTGCTGTAGACATTTTTGTCTCGGAGTCAGAAGGTTGTGAGTTTACGCCAGAAGCTTGAGCGTATAGTCTAGTTGGCACTTGCAACTATCAAAGATATAGTCTTTCGGATAAGATTTTAAACCGAGGCCTCATCTGCTCCCTCAGTGTGATGGAAAAGACCCCAAGACACAATTTGAACAAGAATAATCCATCAGCCAACACCTAAGAACCCCAAAGCAGATGATCTGACCATTTATTTCATTGTTGTTTATGGGATATTGTGTGTGAACTGACTGCCAAGTTTACAATTTCATATTACAAAAGTGAATACACTTTAAAAAGCACTTCGTTGACTGCAAAGTACTTTGAGACATCCTAATGTCATGGAAGGTTAGCAGTAAATGCAAGTTTATTTCTTTTTATCTTAATGTATCTTTACTGATCCTTACCAATAAAAATTCAGGGAGTTGATTCTGCCATTCAATTAGGGGAGAGGAAGGTGCAGCATTGTTCATTCATTGATGTTGAAGAGATGAACAGTAATTCAGTCACTGACAGTTATATTGTGCAGCTACCTACCAGCCAACAAATGCTGGATCCTATCTTACAGGTTTATATTTTCCATTGCTTTATAATTGAAATTCTTTCTTCTAGCTCCAGTGCCTTTTGTGTATCTTATAAAAAGCTTACATCATAAAACATAATTGTTTTTTTTTTGAATCAATGTGACAAAAGCGCTTGCAAGGACTTGCTGTGTCGTGTTCCAACAACCATCTGTATTTGGGATAGAATCTTCAGAGTGGGGGCAGGGCCCGCTTGCCAAGGCGTAAAATAACAGGGGTGACATCAGGCGTGTATCCCAATGTCACTGCATGTCATTCAGATTTTCAGTTCAGGCGCACAGCCGTTCAACAATCAATTAAATCATTGACCTCAGCTGCCCATCTAACCTTAAGGTTGGCGGGCAGGTGAAAAGCCCAGGCAGCCTTCGCATTTTTCATGGAACCTCATCTAGAGGCAGGATAAGGTTTCAGAAATATTTTTAAAGTGTTGGAAAATTTTTTATTAACATTAATGGACATGTCCCAGCTTATGTGACAGTTTCACATAAGTTATTCAATGTCTTGTACGTGAAAGAGCTCACTCTCCAATTCAACGTACTCCCCCCGCCCACACAGGGAGCGCTCAGCGCTTCTGGGTGCGCGTCACACTGGGTGGGCCAGTTGAGGCGTAAAATGGCAGGGCCCGACTGATCGGGGGCGCCAATCAGCTGCGCACCTGCCCCTGCACAAGCCCCCCAACGGGGAGAATTGTATACCTAGTAAAAAACGCTTGTTGCTAATTGTAATGTATGATAAACAGCAACCTCTTGGGCTGGTATTGTTTATTGTTCCACATACAGCCCAAAATCTACAATATAACAAGTTCTCATCTGTTGGATGGTTTTGATAATTCCAGGAGAAAATGTTGTAAAAGGATAGTATAAGCATGAAATTCTTCATGTACCCTTGCAATCTCCAATCTCTTTTTCAGTTTATGAAGTTGTTGAATTTTTGTCTTTGTTTTTAAGTAAAAACAATCACTAATTGTCTACTTACTGCTGTCTTCCATCTGGGGCTGCTTCAAGTTGAGTAATGAAATACTCAGCTACAAGGTGGGGTTTTAGCTGCCCTGCTAATGCAGCCCTCTGGTCTTCAGACCGTTTCCATCAATTTACAGCAGACTTGTTAAATTATTGCTTATCAGAAAATAGTAAACAAATCTTGAATTGCACAATTTAATTTACTATATTTAATAGAAATAGGTGCAATAACTCTTATGATTTCATATTTATGCGAGAATCACAGACTGGGAACTAGGTAATAGATAATGTTTAACATAATATTTTTTAAATCATATCTTAGTGAACGATATTTTTGTTTGCAAACTTACAGCAGTGCAAAAGGACCTCGTGGCAAGGGTAAAGTGGGTGGTCGTTGGAAGTAACAATGGACTGGGCACATCGACAAAGAAAGCACCGTCTTCTGATATATCTTCCCACCAACTATAGACTGAGCATTTTTTTCTCAATGTTAAAATGGTTCAAAAAAGCATTATCATAAAATAGTAAGTTCACTTTTTAATGTGGAGAATTAAATGAGTAATAGTCTCTCATATTAGTTATATGATTACTTCATATCTCAGTCTCTGGTGTCTAAAATATTTGGTTTTTTTTTTAGAAAATATGAATGGATTCGAATTAGTTTACTGTCCCTCTAAATTATTTATTTCAAAGTCACCATGTTTGAAAATAATATTATTGCTGATTTCAGCGGAGAAGAAAATTGTAAATGTGCACATTAAAACATTATTTGCAAAATTATGTGTGGTCTAATATCTTTACTGGCACAGAATCTATTCCAAGATTCAATGTAAAACTGTTGTTTTAAAAATATTCTTTCGTATATAATAGCAGAAAATTCTGCAAGTCTTCTGGATCTACAATAACAGACTGTGAGGCAAGTTCAACACGTTGCTCACAACCAGTGGTCACTTTTTGAACTCTATGAAAGAATTAACAAGAGAGGTTTTTAAACTCGCTGCTCTCCACAGAAATGGGACAGTGGCTTATTTAAAATCAAGACCGTCAATTTGCCAGCCTGTTCCTGCTCTACCACCATTTTAACTCTGGCCTTGTATTTACGACTTGGACCCCTGCCTGAATCATTTATCTTATACGAATTGGGTGCTTTGAGTAACTGCTAACCAGATTGCGCTGCGTGGATGCCCCACTAAGTCAATCCTACAAGTCAAGAGAAAGAGGCCCCATATTGGTAAAACTTGAAATTATTTTTGTGGGGCCAGGAGTACTCTGCTGTTTCACAGATTAATCTAAACCACTATAGCCCCAGGCTCCAGCAATCAATCTTCCATGGACCTATCTTTGTGCTGACCAGGTCAACCTTCTGGTCATCCAGTATTGAGCTGGATAGTTGCAGCAGACACCTGTTTGGGACATGCAGCTCACCATTAGCAGAGTAACATAGGCCTGGTGTTCAAAATACCTTGGATCTCCCACGAGCAGGAGCAGATGGGAAGCTAGCGAGGCCTGTCAATAGACAAATGCCTCCCTCAAACATTTGTGCTTTTATTTTACTTCCAAATAGTTTTATCTTTTAAAGATGAAACTAGTAAATGTGATTTTTTTCAGAATGTGATCATTGGTGTCATTGTGATACGGGTGTCATTTGAATGTGGTCCTGGTGAAGGTGTGGACAGATGTTACATGTATTTGGGATCTATGATCTGATTTGACAAGAACTGTCAAAATACACAGTAACGCTATGAATTGAGATGCCTACTTGAACACAGTGCTTACGCAAGGGAATGAATTTTGCGAATTGAAGATTTGCAGGCTTGGAGTGCATACCATGAATTCAGGCAGAGAGGTCAGTTCACGAGACATATCCTTCTGCTGATGTTTGCCACAAGTGTGCAATGAGAATTTGGACAAGGAGCTTGACACACCCAGGATGAGGTTGGAGGCCTCGTGGGGATGAGAAAAGAGGAAAGCTCAAAGGTCTTGCAGGACCTGGGGAGTTACAAAAGGTCTGGGATGGGATGTCTGACTGCAGGATATTGACACCCACCCCCTGGATCCAAACAGTCCTTGCCTTTCATTAGCTTAGGAAACTGGCTTTCCAGAGTAAAATTTAAAATGGTGCAGAAGAATGAGACAGGCTGTCTCATTATAATAAAAATGGAAAATGCTGGAAAAAACTCCATGTCTGTCAACATCTGTGGAGGGTTCTCTAGAGAAAGAGAGTTGACGTTTCAATTCCAATGTGACTTCACTTCCAAAGAAGAGTCATATTGGACTTGAAACATTAACTTTGTTTCTCTCTCCACAGATGGTCCCAGAGCTGCTGAGTTTTTCCAGAATTTTCTGTTTCTATTTCAGGTCTCCAGCATCCACAGTATTTTAACCCTCACCTCCTGGAGGCAGGTTGGCTGCCCACCCTCCCAAGTCCCACCTCCATTAAAAGCAGAAGTGGGCAATTTGACATTAAGATTCAGATTTTTAATGACTTAATGTCCATTTTAACCGCCATTTTCATGGGGTGGGTCGGGGGGTGGTGTGGGGAGGGATGGTGTGTAGTTTGTTAAAAATCTTCCCACTGCTTCTGGATGGACATCATAAAAGCAAGGAAAGAAATTGCCTTTACATAAGACTAAATAAACATCCTCAGGACATATTAAAGTGAATTACAAGCAATAAATTAGTTTTAAAGTACAGTCACTGCTATTATGAGGCAAATATGGCAGTTATTGCATACGAGCCACAGCAGGGCCTATATTTTGCTGTAGTGGGTATCTTGGGATGAGACCTCTTACGTTTTGTCAGTACATGTTCAGCTCGAAAAACTTTTGCCCTATAAGTTGTTTGAACTGCAAGCTGATAATGGGAACAACAGGACATCTGGGAGACAGGTGAACAATGAACCCAGCAATGTCCTTAATGAGATTTTAGGATTGAGAAATAATAAGTAGAATGTGGGTGAAGGAAATAGAATGAATTAGAATCAAATAATAGAAAAAAAAGAGGGTAAGAAAGATTAGACTAATAATAAAGGGAAAAGAAATTAAGAAAAAAAACAGCATTTTAACCATCTCAACAGCAATCTCATGTCTATAGGAATGAGATTCCACAATTTAAATTATTCCCTTTGAAGAAGAGTCATACAGATTCCAAACGTTAACTCTGTTTCTCTCTCCACAGATGCTGTCGGGCCTGCTGAGTTTTTCCAGCATTTTCTGTTTTTAGATTAAATTCTCTTTCTGGGCTGCAGAGGTTAAATGAATTTGCAAGAACATAAGTCTCCTCAGTTAAAAGTACTAATGTCGCTAAAAAGGAGCCATAGCTTTCCATGGCACATTTAACTAGTAATTAATGCAAAAATGCAGTAACTTTATGAAACTCACAGGGAGATTGAGGGTGAGATGTTTTTGCAAGGCTAATGGAAAATTGTCCAGTAAATTATGCCAATTCATAATTCACAGGATGTCTTCCTCATCACAAATTGCTAAATGGTTTATAACATTAGTAGCATATTAATAAAGTGTATGCAATTAAATTTGTTGTCATTTTAGCAGTAAACTCGCCACCCATCAGATGACGTGAATGACCAGCCAATCTGTTTTTGGTATTGGCTGAGATAGCAATGTTGACAGTAATACTGAAAACTTCCATTGTGTTCTACATGTAATGCCACCTTTTACATTTACCTGAACAGACAAACATGGCCTCTGCTTAACGCATTATACAAAGGACAACCGTGCCAACAATACATTTCCAAATGTTGTTAGCTAGACTATGCATTTGTGTTCTGAAGTAGAGTTTGACCTACAACTTGAAGGTGAGAGTGTTACAAATTGATGTAACCTGACACACCTTTTCAAATTATTTTACTGGAGCTGAGCTACTTTGACCCACTTCTACACCCCACCATTTGCAATGGCGCAAACATCAACGCATCATTTGATTCGCTTCTGTAATAATTTTTTTAAAATGTTACCTTTATTTTTCTGTTGCAACAACTTTGGCTTATTATTGATTGACTCCTATGACATCCGACACTAGGTATAATCACAATAAATAATGGCACAGATCTTCTGGTCAGCAGTGATTCTGGGTGCATTGTCGCTGCCCGCAACATTTTCTGCACCCAGGCTGTATTGCACATTTTCAGACGGGACAGAAATGGACCAGCACAGCCTCTCCAGGGAAAGATTGGTGAGCATAGAAGATGGATGAAGAGAGAACATGCCCTCTTTTACTACAGCAGCTGCCATGTTCAGATACGTTTTTAAAGGCCTCGAGTCTTACAATGAGTGAGTGGGTTAGTGAGCGGATGGGTAGTCAAGTCTGGGTTGGGGGGGTGGTGGGGGATGCAGATGTGGGCTCGGGTGAGTAGTTGGGTTGGGTGGGCCGTCGGGTGGAGGTGTGTTTGGCACGTGTCAGCAGAGTGTCCAGGTCGGGTTGGGATGGTGATTGGGTGAGTCTGTTGTGGTGATCAGTTCAGTTAAGCTAGCTTATCACTGAGCTACACCAGAGATTAAACTGTATAGCATTTCCGGGGTAAGTATCCAGTTAGGTGCATCTAGCCTAAGTCCCTGACATTGAAATCATTGTAAGAGATCGTCACATAGTGCCCTGGGCAACCCAAATCAGCCCATTGGAAGTTTAAACTTCCTGAGCAATTACAGTGCATGTTTGTGCACTAGGACCTCTGCAGGGTCCTTACGTGCAACACAGAATTAAATCCAGATTTTGTCGCTCTAGACATCGGAAGATTCAGGCCAATAATGTGACACCCAATAGCATAAGCCTTACAGATATAATACAGTATACCTTCATTTTACTTTCCAAATTAAAACATTTTGAAATATTTGGAAAATTTGAGACAAGTCAATAAACCATCAAAAATAGACGAAATGAATAAATTTTCCACATGACTTGTGTACAAATTCTGGATTATTTTACCTTGAATGAAATATAGTGTGTGGCCGGAATTTTCCATCCCCATTGACATCGGGTGTTAAGGTGGGTGTGAATGGACAATATGGCCAGAAGGTCAAAAATCAATTTCACGATGTCGTGAAACCAGTTTGCGATCGTCTGCTCCACCCATCAATGGCGGCCGCCTTTCCCCCGCCACACGTCAAGAACGTCATTTTAATACATCTGCATCTAATTATAAACCCTGCTCATTGGAATCATCCCTTCCATGCTGGATCATCCGGGCACACCAGCAGGAAAACACGCCGGCCCAGAACATGTCTTGACAGTTGTGACATGCAGAAATTGGGACTTACCGTTAGGGTCTTGCTCACAGTGCAGACATCCAAGGATTATAAGATGCTGGAGCTCTACAGCTACCCAACCCTGGAGGAACACATGTATTGCATGCTGGGTGGATTCTCACGGATATGGCTCCACCATGGTTCCACCATGGAATATCAGGGTTTTGGCCATGGGCTGCTATGGATGATCATCGAGGGGGTGGAGAAGAAGGTCTAGGTTTGACTGGGAGAGGAAGGTAAACCAGGGGGTAGTGATGTTGGTAGTGGGGGGGGCGGTCAACGGTGTTAGAGGCAGTGAGGTTGGGACACGGGGAACAATGGTGTCGGGGTTGAGGTTGGGAGAGTAGTGAACGATGATGTCGGGGCGGTGTAAGGTTGGGAAAGAGGGTGGGACTACGGGGAGAGGAGGGTGCAACATGGAGAATGTGGCAACTGAGGAGGTATTTGTAAGGGGGAAGAAGGTGTGGGGAAAGGGATTCGGAGGGGGGGTTGGAGTTCAGAGAGGGGCAGGACTTCAGGGGAGGAAGGGGTTCAGAGCAGGGAAGGACTTGGGGGAGGGAGGAGGAAGGAGTTCAGGGGGAGGTGGGAGTTCAGAGGGTGGAAGAAGCCTGGGGGGAGGAAGGGGGTAAGGGGGGGTGATGTCTAGGTGAATGTGGAAGGGAGGGGTCTGTGGAGTCAATAACTGTCAAACTGAGATTGAGCATGGTAGGAGGGAATGGTGAGTGTAAGAAAGGGCAGATGGAGCCGGTAGGGAGGGAGGGTGAGGGCACGAAGGTAACAGTAGAAGTGAAGGCGAGGGTGGTTGGTGGGGACTCAGAGGCAGACATGGACCCTAGGGAGGGTGTAGTGGAGGTCAATGTGGATGGGGATGGGATTCTCGGGAAGAAGGGGAATGTGCATGTTCACTTGGACATCCCAGGCAGAAAAGGTTTCTGGTTGGTAGGTGATGGTTGGCAGGTGGAAGATGATACCTGGAGTGCTGGGGGGGCGGGGGGGGGGTGGTCAACAATGATGGGGGTAAGGACTTGGGGAGGGGAAAGGACGGGGGAGCTGAAAACACACTTTACAATCATCATGCTTCTGAAATTGAAAGTGAGCGGAGCCTTGTGTTGGATGGGCACAGGTACTGCATGGGAATGTGATCAGAGGGTGGTCGGAGATGCAGGTCGGCTCAGATGGACAACTGAAAGAGAACCCCAGCCGGCAGCATTAAAAATGCTCAGGATAGTGAGATGAGGGTAATGGAGGAAGGCTCTTTGTGCTTGCACGAGACTCTGAAAGGCCCTGCCACACATACACACTTCTCCCTCCAGAATCACTCCTGCTGCGTGCAGCTGAACTGCTAGTGGGGGGCAGCAGCAGGAGCACTTGCAAAGCCTGTAAATGAAGCTGAAAGACACCATTACACATTATTCAGTAAAAATGAATATATTTGCAGATTATAAAGTGACAAAATGTGTTCACCCATGCAACCAGTTGTGATCAGAACTTCTTAACTTTTCCAGGCCATTCACTTCTTCTAGGTGCTGCCCTGACATCTGCAGCAGGGGTGGAGACAGCCTGTGCAATGGTTAGTCTTGTTTCCTCTGATGACCTCAGCATGTGTCCTCTGGAAGGCTGAGGCCTTGTGGACCCTGGCTTGTTTTGGCTGTCCTTCTGTGGGCCAGCTGCTCCCTCTGCAGTGACAGAGGACGAGGTTGAGGGGGTCACAGACAATGGGGACTCGGAGGGAGAGGACAGCCTCTGAGATTCCTGAGTGGATGACCCAGGGGTGTCCAGCTGCCACTCCTCCTCACTTTGGGTGCCCAAGGGCCTTGGCCTGACTCTTTGAGGGGAAGGAGCACCAAGAGGGATGTCCATGTGCCCCATTTCCCTCTCACATTGCCACTGCAGGAACTCACCATGGCTACCACAATGGAGTGCAGGTCTGCACATATCCCCGTGTTCTGCTGGCATCTGCCATTATTCCCATGGAGACCTCCATATGCACACATGTGGGCACTACTTCATCACAGACCAGGTGGCATCACTCCTCCGACTCACATGGCACTCTGTTGAGGGCCTCCAACAGCTCTGCATGATGTTCCCCTGCATTCTGCTGACCATCCACGATAAGTTGGAAGGCCGAATCCAAAGTCTTATCATCTGACTTGGATTTCACAGATGCCTGTTCTCCAGCAGACCTCTGAGTTCTGGGGAGCTCAGCTGGACCTGCCTCCTCCTGCTGCAATCACATGTCCTTGTGATGACCGTCAGATTGTGAACCTGAGCCTGCTCTAGATCTAAGTCCCACCGAGGTGTGTGTCTCTGTGCTGGTGCAGGGTGTGGGTAAGCGCTGTGATGGGTCTTCCAGGCTGCTTATTTCCAGCTCTTCAATGGAGGAGGAGTCCTCTTGGTTGAAGGTGAGGACCTGATGGAGCTGAGGGACTGGATGGCTGAGGGTGTCAGTTGCTTGGCAGAGCTCCCTGTGAGCCAGAGTAGAGATAAGTAGTGCATGGCAGCAGAGTCAAAAGCAGAAGAGAGAGCCTTCGCATGTGCATTGAGAGGGGGATGATGTGGTGCAGGATCCTCACGAGGGTGTTCGCCACTGACCTCACCATCACCGCAGATACGTCCTCACCAGTCAGCGTGATGCCATGCTCCTCAAAGTAAGTGAAGGGCCTAATGTGGGCCACTCCACCCCTGGTCTAAGACTTCTCTCTGCTGATGTGAGCAGGCTTCTCCTACATGATAAACAGATGGAGAGAGTGTGAGCAGGACACATGGCACTGTGTAGAATATTTGTGTGGTGAGTGGAGACATGGATGGGATAAGGACACTAGCTCCAGAGGATATGAGCCTGATGGAGATGTGAAGGTGTGTGTGAGAGTTAGTGGTGTTGTCCCATGAAGTGTGAGATCCCTGTGAATGTGTGCTGGGTTTGTGAGAGTGATGGGAAGAGTGACTTACCTTGGCGGAACTGATGAGATCATTCATTCTCTTGCAGCACAGGGTGGCTGCCCTGGTTTGAGGGCATTGGCGCTGACCACCTCTGCCACTGCCTCCCATGCTGGATTGGTGATGTTGCTCGTCTTCTGTGCAGCAGTGCTGGAGTGGGAGCACTGAGAGGTGTGCATGCAGCTGCACTTTAAATACGGTGCCCAGCGTGATGAAACAGCAAGGTAATGGCGTGGCGGGCAAAAGAGAACCCGCCCACCATTGAAACAGCATCTTTCCCGGGAATGCATAATTTATGTGGTGGGATTGGGGTGAAAAGCCACCATTGCAGACAGCAGGTGAAATGTATTTTTTTCCACTCGCTATTGCACTTAGTGCAAATCTGGGACAATTACGGCCATACTCAGATTCTGTCTATGCTCTAATTAATGCTTTATTAATCTGTTCTAATTAATAAATAATTAACAATAAATAAGATTTCATAAAGTAATTGCAAAAAAAATCAGAAAATATTGGAAACACATTCAGCTCTGATAGCTGACCAATTACATCTGGTTATGTTTCAGATTTCCAGTTAGCAATGTTTTTTTCTCTTCATTTACAATTAAGTGTCCAGCTATTCTGTACCCCACCACCACCGCACCACCCCCCACCCCCACCACCATTTTTCATAACTCTGGTCCCTACTTATTTTACTAAAATGATTGCATTTTGACTCAAAATGTATTGGTCAGGTGAACAAAAATGGAGACATATTTGCAATTAGCAACATGCAGTTTAAGATGGTGCCACATGCTGTTTTTATATGGAACTTTTATTATAACAAAGCTCAATCACCCAATATAAAAAGTCTTCACCAAAGAGAATTGAAAGTTAAGATTTTTTCAGTCATAGTTACTCAGCAAAGTGACTTAGGATAACATTAATAAAGTAGATGAGGATGAGAATGCAGTTTGTGGGGTTGATTATCTGATTTAGCACTGATCATGTCTAGAACAAGATGCACTTAAGGTCTATATCAGCATTTGGGCACAAAATCCAAGAGGCCGAAATGAACTCCCACCAACATGCTGATATTCCTAATGTGCCCACATGGTGTGCCAAGCTCTGCACTGGGAGAGTTTTTCCTTGTGCCTATAGTTAATTTAAAAAATTAATTCAGAAGAATTGAATGAAACAAAAAAGAGCAGAGGCACCTTGTTTTGTACATTTTAACTTCAATAATAAAGCAAAAAGGCAAAATCAATAGGATTAAAACAATTAAAGAAAAGGAGGATAAAAATGAATGATTTAAAATAGTAAAATGAGTAAATAAATTCAGAAAAATAAAGGAAGGAATTGTGAATGGATTCAATTGATTCAACCTGACATCACCTTCGGGTGCAAGGACCCATGGGCGATCCATCCATTTATAGCAAAAATTCACGACAATAAGGAATCTGACTCCAAGATGCCACATGAATGACTACGTGAGAGTAATTTTTCAAACATCTGTTCTTCTTGCAGTTTCAGATATCAGAAATTCAGGTTCTGATGACAAATACACTTGATTTTTAGTCTGAAAGAGCTTTCCAGCCATTAATTTCAAAGGATGGAAAACCACTTGGGTCATGAATGAGATGTGCTGTGCCCTAGACCCGAGATCACAATTTTCAATCCCATTAATGCAACAGGAGTATAATCAGTAAAATGACATCTCATAAGAAATAAAGGAGAATTGCATCTGATGTAAGCAGGGTGTACTGAACTTATGGTAATGGTTATGACTCTCAGGAAGATCTAATAATTCTCATAATGTTATTGGAATTTATTATAAAATCGAGTAATAGTGGGATGTGTCTATCTGTGTGTGGGTGTGTGGGTGTGTGTGTGTGTGAGAGACTTAATTGGATTAAAGGTAGCTAGTCTAAAGGCTTTGATATAAACATAATAAACATGGGGGAAGTTTAGAATGTAAGGTATAAGGACTTTTGCATTTTTAAATAAACGAGACTAGATTGCTTTAATAGGAGGGGTGAAATGTGTTTCCTAGCCAGGTGAAGTTTAGAAACAGTGGGCAGCATTTTCCCCCTGTCGAAGGGGATGTGCAGGAGCAGGTGAGAGTGGGCGGGTTCTTGATCGGCTCCCCCAGTTGGGAGGTGGGGGGGGGGGCGCCATTTTATGTGGGCGGGCCAATTAAGGCCCACCCAGCGTGACTTCTACCCAGAGGCACTGTGCACTCCCTGTGCGGGTGGGGGAGAGGGGGGTGGATTCCCTGAGCAGGTCTGTGCGCTCTTTCGTGCATGCACGCAGAAGAGCGCACAGATCTCCCTGAGGCAAAGTGCTGCCTCAGGGAGATCGGTTGAACTTTTAAAAATTTATTAAAGGTAAAAAAAAAATTTCCTGACATGTCCCCTCATGTGACACTGTCACATGAGCTGGGACATGTCCATTGCTTTTATTTAAAAATTTTCCAAACATTTTAAATCCCTGATGAAACCTCATCCTGTTCGTGGATGAGGTTTCAGGCTTTTTCTGAAGGCCGCCTGGGCTCGTTGCCTGCCCGCCAATCTTAAGGTTGAACGTGCAGGTCCAATAATTATTTTAATTACTTTTTTTAATGGCCTTAATAGGCCATTGACAGGTCGGTGGGCATGCAGCCAATTCAGCTGCGCACCTGCCGAACTGAAAATCTAAATGACGCAGGGTGACTTTGGGACGCATGCCCGACATCACCCCGCATCATTGTAGACGTCGGCTAGCGGGCCCCGCTCGCTGACCGGAAAATGCTGCCTCATGTGTTTAGTTTTCCCAAAGATTACTGGTACAACTTAGTGCTATGAGGGATTTTTATTATCAGAAAGATAAAGTCCAAAGACATAGTGAAACAATGGGAATTTGTATTCGAAGGAGAAAATATGTATAAAGGAGTGAAGGCTGTGTGTAAGGGTAAGCATTTTAAAATCTTACAAGTGTGAAAAGCCTTCAGCATCTATGCCTCAAGCTGCTGTTTTCAAAGAACAGAAGTTAAGAGAACTCAGTTTGAATTCGACTTGTTCAGGCTATCATGTTTCTTTGCCTGGGTCTTTTACAATCACGTATCTTACTGTTACCTTAACAAAAGTTTAACTGGGAATCAGAGTATGTAGGGCATTTAGACATTATCATGGTAATAATTTGTAGATCCACATACGTGTTTAAAATCATTTCTCTTATTAATAAATGTTTAATCTAGTTTTGTAAAAACCTATAAAACCTTGTGGTCTTATTATGATTGAATTCAAGGCACGCATCTTGAAATTTATACAAATTGCAATATGAGTTGTGGCAGTTATTTCAAATTTCCCTTTGGGATTTGAACAACTTAGCATTTACCATCAACTGTGCCATGACAATGACACTAGTGGCCAGGTTTTCAAAGCGGAGTCGGGAACATGAAACCCAGGTGAATTCCAGGTCCCAACACTGTGCCTGAACTGAATCACTCTTGTGATGCAATTTTTAAATGTAGATGGGCTGATTAGGCAGGAGACAAGCTCAGTGCTCAATTAGAGATGCTGAACACCTCCAGGAAGTGGGAGCTGCTTGTCTGGCTAGCGACAAAGGCAAGCAGAGGCCATGTTAAGGGCTGCCACTACCTTTCCGAGGAGAACAGGTAGTGTATGACAGGACCAAAAGGATAAAGACAGTGAAAAGTGGCCAAGGCAAGGTACAGCGCTCGAGCAGGCACTAGTTGAGTCTTCAAATTGCACAATAAAACTCAGATGGAAGTGAACTTTGTTTTGCCCTGCAGTGACAACTAACATGCACCAGACTGTGTAGCTTCATCTGGAAGGAAGATTGAAAATCCCATTCTGTTCTGAAGAGGCCCCTTAACAAACTCCTTAAGGAGTTTAAGGGACTTACTTGGTGGTGAGCAGGTTTCCTGTTCCCTCCCCACTGCAAGCCCTTTGAAAATCACAAACTGTCCCAGAGGCAGCAGGATCGAGTACCACCCTCCAGGAACATAATTGTCAAATCGCACTGCACCCATTGCCACTCCCACTAGCAACTGGAAATCCAGCCCTAGGTTTTAGGAGGTTAAGTGATGAAGTCATGTTGCATAAACTTAGCTTGCAATCCTTTGAATATCGAAGATTGAGCAGTGATTTTATTGAGGTATTTAATTGATAGGGTAGACACAAACAGCAATGTGATAATGACCAGATAATCACAGTGATGTGTTGGTTGAGAGATAAACATTGGCCAGTACACCGGTGATAACTGCCTTGCTCTTCTTTGAAGTAGTGACAAAGGATCTTTTACATTCTCTTGACAAGGCAGACAGGGCCTTGGTATAATGTCTCTCCTGAAAGGCAACACTTCCAGCAGTGCAGCACTCGCTCAGCCAGCCTTGATTCTGTGCTCAAGCCCTGGAGTGAAACGTAATACATATCCATTAAACTCCGAGGCGAGAGTGCTGTCCACTGAGCCACTGAATAAAATGTAACCCACAGGAAACCAGCTGTTTCCTGAACCTTCTGGATCTCCATGTATTTCACATTGGCATGTCAAGTGTTGAAAGTACAGGTATCAGCGACTCTTAATTAAGGCAATGAAAAGATGTCATTTTCAAAAACTGACTCAAAACTCTTGAGGCTGTGTTGAACCATGCAGACCTGATTCTAAATCTCACATTTCTAAGAACTGTGACTAGACCCAACTTTCTCAACAAGAGTGCGGTGTGTCGCTCTGAATAAATGCATGTACCGGGAGATTTGACAAAATAATAAGAAGATAAGAACAACTGCTGAGAAGTACGGGTAACGTTGAAGGTTTCCAGAAGGAGCGGTAGTTATCAACCAAAAGCTGTCAGCTAAAGGTGCAGGGTGTAAAATGATAATCAATGAATGGACACTAGACTTAGCACATCACAAGTTGAGACTAGCACATAGGAATCATATTCTTAAGGTTCCTTGGTTGTAAAGCTCTTTGGGACATCCTAAGGGCATGAAAAGCATGTTATAAATGCCTCCTTTCTTTTAATGGTCTGCTTTTCATTATGACAACATTATACAGGAAACTAATTCTACAAACTCCATGAGTTAATTTCCCATGTCAGTCTTCAGGTAATAAACAGATCAAAATGACCAAGGTAAATTGGGACCTAAGATCTTCCAACTCCATTCTCATAACAGTTTTGCTATGGGTGATAGGTAAGTTTTTTCCTCCCAGTGGTCAGGGAATTGATAACCAGAGGGTATAAATGTAAAATGAAGGGAGAAGTTCCCGAATAGATTATTTTCACATAGAGGGTTTTTTACAATGAGGAATGCCCTCCTAGATACAAATGTAGAAGCAGAATTCATAATGCTTTTAAAAGGTATATGGATAGTATTTAAATGAGAGGAACATTCAAGATAAATGGGGAAAACATATGGAAAATGAACTGAGTGACTCATACTTCCAAAGATTTGCCACCAATGCAATGAGTCAAAATGCCTCCTTCCATGTGCACAAATTTTATAATTTTAAAACGTAAAAGACCAGTTGGAAAGACTCTGTAGTTTGGAACATTTCAGTCATAAAGATGGACAAAACTATTTAAAAAGCTAGTTAACTTATACAACTGAGCAAGATTTTGCATATAACACAAAAAGCAAAAGTAAAACTGCTTTGACTGAGTGATCCTGATGTTAACCCATAAGGATATATTAATTTGAATATAGAGCAACGACATCTGCCTGTAGTAAATCCATCTCAGTAATGGAAACTTTCTTATTGCAAGCATACTCTGATCAAGCAAAATATAACAGCGCTACTAGGGGAACAATATACCAGTGTTTCTTGAACAGATGCGAGACCAAGGAGAGGTAAATTATTTACAAAAGTATTTCCCTTTCACATTTTGAAAAGTTGCCTGTCGGACAAAAGGAAATCAAAACAGTGCCTGCTGTTTAAATATTTTCACTGGATTTGGTGGAAAGGTGAAATGAATGCTTCCTGTCCTCAGCTTTCTACACTTTACTGATCTGTTACATTTTAAAAACACAATTCATTAATGCTGGAAAAGTTAAGCATTGTTCAGAATTTCAGATGGGACTCAGATTAACGCTGTTATTTTGTAACCAATGCAGATGAGGCCATTCTACTTGTAGAATTTTAGCAGTTGTACGTCAAGTTGATTGAATGAGTGTTACAATATTTGCTTTATTACGTCTTCTATTTCTCTAAATATTTAATGCAGAAGCTATTTTCCAAAACTACTAACTGAAATGCTATTTCCTTAGATTTTATATTAATGAACACTAGGCACATTCAGCACTCCCAGTGTGAAGCCACACTCAAAGGGAGCACAGGTCAGAGACAGGGCTACAACAGTGCTAATTCTCCGGCATGTGCTTATACTTCAAGTGCAGTTCCCTGTTGGGATGTGGGGTCAGTAACTTGCAAAAAAAAGTCACAATTTGCCCTCAAGCAAATGATTTGAATGCTATAAAATCTGAGAGTTAGAGGGGCAGTGAATCAGTTTAATTTGTGGCCCTCACAAGCCCTGCCATTGCTTCAATTGCTGTAAATCAATTGGCATAATTGAAAGCTGAAAAATGAACAGAAAGTGCTGGAAAATACTCAGCAGGTTAAGCAGCTTCTGTGGAGAGAGAAGCAATGTTAACAATTCAGGTTGATGAGCTTTCAGCAGAATTAGTTGAAAGCTGTTCTTGTTACTCAAAAACATAATGAGGCAGATTTTCTAGTCCTGATTTAGACCATTGTGTGCTGCGAACTTTAATTGTCCTGAACTTTCACTGAATTTTCACAATGATGAAGAGGGCCTTTGGCCTAGCCAAAATGGCACCAGAGCCCCAATTCCAGAAGATCCTGAACCCAGCATCCACCATTTCCGCTGGGGGTAATGGTGGTAGATTGCAGTTTGCACATCTGTGGTTTACAGAGGCAGTTGCACAAGTAAAATTACAGCTACCTTCAAATAGATACATTATTTGTTAGCAGGGTGCCCAAAACATGACTTGTGGGCTTTACACTTTTCAAGAGAAGATCTAAACTTACCGGAGTACTTTGAAATGGAGGGTACACTTTTAGAGGAGTAAGATACCCTTTTGAATAGTGCCCTTTAAGCTTGTTAAAATTAGACATTAATGTGCATAGAAAGTGGGTAAACTCATTGGAACTGTGAAGCTGTCAAGACATTTAAATCTCTTGGCCTTTAAATTGAAAACAAAATGTCTGCAGTTAAAAACAGTCAATACTTGCTAGCCCACACTGTTGACATAAACATTATAGAATTTGTGCTGCATGGCTGATTTCACAATCTATTATTATCACAGTAAGGTGCCTGTCAGTTCACAGGTTGATTGACAGCTCTGTGCTTATATAATCCTTGATGTGGGGCTATGAATACAATTGTTTGTTTTTATGAGGGTTAAGAACTTGAATGAAACGTTTGCTTTTAGAAGGGATTAAGTAGTTCAAGGAATTCAAATGTAATTAATGGGTTTTTAGGCATGAGAGCATTTTTTTAAATAGTGAAGTTACCTATAGGCACTTAGAATTTTATTTCATTTTAGCCTGGTTCCCAGATCTGCCCATGGTGAATACTGGGTGAGTTGGCAGGAGGATGTAAGGGTAGTCGGAGGGGTCATGGGTTGGCATGAGTTGGCACTAGTTGGCATAGGGGCTATAAAGGGCCATAAGGGTGTGTAGAGGGGCATAAGTTAACATGGTGGGTCTGAGGGCCATGAGGAATGTGGGGTGGACTTGAGGTGGCATAGGTTGTCATGGATTGGGCATGGTGGAATGTAAGGGGGTGCAAGGGGTGCTAGAGAACTGCTTTTCATTTTAATAATTTCCTTACAAGTCCAGGAGCACCGAGGCATGCCTTTCAGAGAGCCCACTTCAACATCCAGCAGCTCCCGTGGTTGCCTCCACACTGTTTCCGAGGGTAGAGGCCCAACTTCCATGAACACCTGCTCCCACCCACCCACCCACCAACCTCCCCTGAACGAAAATCTGAACATCCGGGGCAGCTCCTCAGGAGTCGGGTTTGCGGAGTTGGGAATTTCTCTGAGCTCCTGACGCAAGAGCAAAAATTAAGGCCCTGGTCCTTGCTTGAGATAGGACTTTGATTAGACAGACAGAATGACCTCCTAGCCTGGATTGGACTTCCTTTCCAGCGAGTAGCTATCAAAGGGGACTATCCAGCAAAGCTCGACTCTTAAAGGATATTTTTCTTGCTGCATCAACAAATCTGAGGCAGAAAATTGTTGAAAAACTGATGCAGCTCCTTTCACAAAAAGGCATAGGGAGGGTAACCTGCTTGACACCCTTCATCCAAGCAACTGACTGATATAGCAAAGGAGGAAGTAATAGACTGGGTCAATGTGCTGTCCAGCATTAGTTCATAGAGGAGTCTTGTAACTATTTTGTACAGCATGTTCATAACAGTAATTTTGAGACAGGGATCTATTGATCCACTGAGGTAGGTTGGGGGGGGGTGCGGTTGGTTGGGGGGGGGGGGGGGTGGGGTGGTGTGCGGGGTTGCTGTGGATGGTGGTCGGATCCATGACTACTAAAGGTATGTAACAGGAGAGCTGGGTAGTGGTAGGAGAGATTTGAAGCAACAAGGAACGGACCAAATGTAAAAAGAAAGACTTGCACTTATATAACGCCCAGGAGCCCCAAAATGCTTTACAGCCAATGAAATATTTTTAAACTTATGTAGGAAAAGCAGCAGCCAATTTTCATACACAACAAGTTTCCACAGACACCTATGATCAGATAATCTGATTTAGTAATGTTGATTGAGGGCAAGTACTGGTCAGGACAGCAGAGTAACTACCCTGTTCTTCTTCAAAATAGAGTCATGGAAGCTTTCAATCCACTTGAAAGAGGAGACAGGGCCTTGGTTTAACATTTCAACCGAAGGACAATGCCTCAGACAGTACTCCCTCTGCACTGGAGTGCTGGCCTAGGTTTTTATGCTCAAGTCTCTGGAGTGGACTCTTGAGTCCACAATCTTCTGACAGAGAGACAAGGCTCACTGGGCCAAGGCTGGCTTTCAAAGACCTAAATGTACCATCTGAAACTGGATCACAGGTCAAGGAAAGAACTTTAGCATTCAGGAGAGACACACTATGAAGCTGTCAATAGGCTTCAAGATGTGGTTGATTAACTCTCCACAGTTTAGGTAGACTATTATCCTGACAATGTATTTCCAATCTGTAATGCTTGACCCTCCCCTCACAATCCACCCATTAAATACAATTTTACCTGAGCTCTTAGACAACCCTCTAGTCAAACACATAACTTAAGTCCTCTTGGATTTGCTGATCAATATTTTAAATGCTTTAAAGAAAAATATACAATTTGTTCTTACAGCATCCACAAGATTGTATCATTCACTTCAGCTTTCTTTGTCATAATGGAGACAATATTGTTGCAGTTAGAACAAATCAGAGAAAAACAAAACAGAGGTGTTAATTTTTTGAATGTTGAACAATGTATGACTGTAACACACTACAGTAACTTTAGTATTGCTGAAAAAAGAGACATGTTGAAGCTTTTCAGCTTGCACTCATCAGGACACTTTGCAAAAATACCAATACAAAGGGGAAACAAAAATGTATACCATATGAGAAGAGAGTGCTGATTGGTTGGCAAGTGGACTCTGATTGGTAGAGGCATTGCCATGGAGAAAGCACCAATTGATGATTACTGACAGTTAACTGCCAAGCATTGTTTGAAATTTAAACCAGACAGGTCGACCCTGATTGGTCAAGGCGTTGCCCTGAGGAATGAGTTGATGAATGGCTGTTGTTTATTTTGTTTAGCTGAAACAGGTGTAATGTGTGTACATGTTCTGTAAACATATACTGCAAGCTACATAAAATAATACACAGGGCCCTATTCTTTGCAGACAGAAAAAGCATGTACATGCATTGCACCTGTTTCAACTAAACAAAATAAGTTACAGCCATTTGCTGACTTATTCCCTAGGGGGATGCCTTGACCTATTTGGGTCAAGGTGCCTGGTTTAAATTTCAAACAATGCTTGGCAGTTAACCGTCAGCCACCACGATTTGGTGCTTTCTACCAATCAGAGTTTACTTGCCAATGAATCAGCATTCTCTTCTCATACAGTATAAATTGTTGTTTTCTCCTTGTATTGGTCTTCTTGTGAAGCGTCCTGATGAGTGCAAGATGAAAAGCTTTGACATGTCTCTCTTTTCAGCAATACTCAGCAACTTTGAGACACAGGATGAATAACAGGAGAGCATAATCACATCCTGTCGCACTTGTCCATATATTTAGAACAAAGGGCCTATGAAGTGGGCCAGTGTTTGTGGTGGGTCCTGCACACAGATGAGACAGGCAGGCTACAACTCATTCTGCACACACCCAGCCCCTGATTTTATCCCATTCATTCCAATGAATCAGGTTCCGGTGAGACAGAGGTTGAAAGTCCTAGTAATTGATATCATGGTTGGACAACAACAATCTGTCCACTTTGGGAATGAATCAAATATGAACAGACAGTGGAATAAAACATTGGCTGGTAAATTATACTAACAAATGTACCTGCATGGCTAAGCAAAATATTTCATGCTGTTAACAATGGACAGATAGAATTCACATATATAAATCATAACTGCTTTTGAGAGACTCCTTTGAGTGCTCAATTTCATTCCACTTTGCAGGACAAGATGGAAAGACCCTCAGGGAGGATAATTTAAACTTTTATCTTCCATTAGATAGTTCCAATGACCTTTTGCAAGACCCTTTTAATGTTACTGTAGGTACTTGTTTGTGGTGGGTCTCAAATTGACAGCGCATTGGTGAAAGAGATATTTTAAAATGGCCTTTTATGCTGTATAGTAAATAACAATGAAAAGCAGAGTTTCCACTTAGACCACCAACCAGGGGTACAATGGGGTGTCTTATAGTCGCCCTATTTGTCATTGCTGCACTGGGAGACACTCCGGACCTCCATGGTAGGTGAAACACTGCAAAGAATTTCTTTCAGACAGATACATATCACCATTAAGTGGCATGAAAAAGTGGCAACTTACAGCTCAATGACATTTACCTCCTTAGGATACACTGAAGAATTAGTCAGGTGCAGGATTAAGAAATGACTGCTAACTGTCTCCTCTTTTACATTTAGTAGATTTACCCATGGAATATGTGACATGATGAATCATCATGAGTTACCTCCAAGATATCTGATAGATGTTTCACCTTTCCACGAGAAAGAATTTTACAGATGGTTAACCCTGCTACATGAATGGAAACAGTCAGCTTTCGCCAATGTATCTTGCATATAAACAATTATCGGTTATGTTAAAATACAAATACATGTCAGTGGGCAGCACTCTCAAATCTAAGACAGAGTTTGGGGTTCAAGTCCCTCTCTGGAAGCCTGAGTGCATAATCCAGGCTGACATTGCCAGTAACATACTGAGCGAATGCTGCACTGTCAGAAGTGCCATCTTTGGGCTACAATGTCAAATCAAGGCCCTGTTTTGACATACAAATCCGTGGCTTAATCAAATAGGTTTTCTTCCAGGTGTCCTGGCCAACGTTTACAGATCACAGAATCTTTCACAGAATCACAGAATCTTTACAGTGCAGAATGAGGCCATTCAACCCATCTAGTCTGCACTAGCTCGCTGAAAGAGCATTCTACCTAATCCCACTCCCCTGCCGTATCCCCGTAACCTTGCACATTGTTTCTCTTCAGATGGCAAATCATTTCCCTCTTGAATACCTCGATCGAGGCTGCCTCCACCATCCTATTAGGGAGCTTGTTCCAGACTCCAACCACGCTCTGCTTGAAAAAAAATTTCCTCACATCACTTCTACTGCTTTTGCCCATAATTTTGAACCTGTGCCCTCTAGTTCTTGATGTTCTCTTGAATGGGAACAGTTTCTCACTATTAACCCTGTCTATACCCCTCAGGATCTTGAATATCTCAATCAAGTCTCCCCTCAGCCCTCTTTTCTCCAAGGAAAGCAGACCCAACATCTTCAATCTATCCTCATAGCTACAGTTTTTTATCCCTGGGATCATTCTTGTGAATCTCCTCTATAGTCTCCAATGCCTTCACATCCTTCCTCAAGTATGGCGCCCAGAACTGGACTCAATACTCCAGTTGGGGCTTAACTTGTGTCTTAGACAACTTCAATATGACCTCCTTACTCTTGTACCCAATGCCCCTATTAATAAAATCTAGGATACCATATGCTTTATTAACTGCTCTCTAAACATGCCCTGCCATCTTCAATGACTTAAGTACATATGCATTGAGGTCCCGTTGTTCCTGCACCTCCTTTAGAGTTTCTCCCTTTATTTTTGACTGTCCCTCCACATTCTTCCTGCCAAAATGAATCACCTCACATTTCTCTGCGTTGAACTTCATCTGCCGTCTGCCCAATCCATCAATATGTCTATGTCCTTTTGAAGTTCCAGACTATCATCACCACAGTTGACAATGCTTCTAATCTTCGTATCATCTGCAAATTTTGAAATCATTCCCTGTACACCACAGCCTAGGTCATTAATATTTATCAAGAAGAACAAGGGTCCCAACACTGAACCCAGGGGAACTCCACTACAAACCTTCCTGCAATCTGAAAAACAACCATTTATCACTAGTCTCTGTTTCCTGTCACTCAGCCAATTTCTTATCCAAGTGCCTACCTTCCCTTTTATTCCATGAGCTAGAATTTTGCTCACAAGTCTATTGCATGGCACTGTATCAAATGCCTTTTGAAAATCCATATACACCACATCTACAGCATTGCCCTTATCAACCTTCTCTGTTACCTCCTTTAAAAACTCCAGCAAGCTAGTTAAACATGATTTTCCCTTAATAAATCCATGCTGGTCTTCCTTAATTATCCCGCAACAGTCTAAGTGACAATTGACTTTGTCCCGGACTATAGTTACCAGAAGTTTCCCTACATTGAAAGCAAGCATGCAGATGCAGCAAGCAGTTAAGAAGGCAAATGATATGTTGGCCTTCATTGCAAGAGCGCTTGAGTACAGGAGCAAGGATGTCTTGCTTCAGCTATACAGGGCCTTGGTGAGACCACACCTGGAGTATTGTGTGCAGTTTTGGCCTTCTTACCTAAGAAAGGATATACTTACCATAGAGGGAGTGCAGCAAAGGTTCAATAGACTGATTCCTGGGATGGCAGGATTGTTGTATTAAGAGAGATTGGGCAACTAGGCCTGCACTCACTGGAGTTTAAAAAATGAGAGGGGATCTCATTGAAACATATAAAATTCTGACAGGGATGATGATTCCTCTGGCTGGTGTGTCTAGAACAAAGGGTCACAATGTCAGGATGCATGTTAGGCCAGTTAGGACTGAGATGAGGAGAAACTTCTTCACTCAGAGGGTGATGAACCTATGGAATTCTCCACCACAGAAGGCTGTGGAGGCCAGGTCACTGAATATATTTAAGAAGGAAATAGATTTCTAGACTCTGAAGGCATCAAGGGGTATGGGGAGAGAGCAGGAGTATGGCATTGAGATAGAGGATCAGCCATGATCATATTGAATGGTGGAGCAGTCTCAAAGGGCCAGATGACCTACTCCTCCTTCTATTTTCTATGTTTCAGTGTTTCATTGAAGTCAAACTGACTAGTCTGTAGTTGCCGCCATTATCTTTGCACTCCTTTTTGAACAAAGGTGTAACATTTGCAATTCTCCAGTTTCCAGGCACCACTCCTGTGTCTAAGGAAGACTGGAAAATTATCACCAGTGCCTCTGAAATTTCTATTCTGACCTTCCTCAGTATTCTCAGATGCACCTCATCCTGTCCTGGTGCCTTATCAATTTTAAGTAAAGATAGCCTTCACTTCTCCTCTGGTCCTTCTATATTCAGCCTGATTCTCCATTGTATGTTCTACCTGACGTCTGTTGTACACGCACTTCTTCCTTTTCATCTTCACCTCTATATCTCTCGTCATCCAGGATGTTCTAGGTTTATTTGCCCTACCTTTCCCCTTCAAGGGAATACACTTTGACATTGCTTGCAATACTGTCTCTTTGAAGAGAGCCTATTGTTCAGCCACTGCCTTTTCCGCCAACATTTAATTCCAACTCACTCAACTCAGGTGCATTCTCATCCCATCGAAGTTGGCTTTCCCCCAGTTAATTATCCCTCCTCTGGATTGCTCCTTGTTCTTCTCCACGGGCAACCTGAAACTTCTGATACAACGGTCACTGTCCCCTAAATGCTCTCCCACTGATATTTGATCCACTTGGGCCAACTCATTCCCCAGAACCAGGTCCAACAGTGCTTGACCTCTTGTTGAACCGAAAACATACTGCTGCAGAAAATTATCTTGGACACAAGGAACTCTTACCCTTCTCGTCCTTTTGCGCTATTCCTATCCCAGTCCATATTTGGATAATTGAAGCCTCCCATTATAATGACTCCAATATTCTTGCACCTCTCTGTAATTTCTTTGCAAATTTGTTTCTCTACATCCCTTCCGTGGTATATATACTACACCAATCAATGTTATTGCACTTTTTTCATTTCTTACCTCTAGCCAGAGAGATTCTATCCTTGACCCCTCTGGAACATCCTCTCTCTCCAGTACTCTAATGCCATCTTTAATCAAAACTGCCACTCCAAACCCCCACCCACTTCTTCCTTTCCTGTCTCTCCTAAATACCTTGTACCCAGGAATATTTAACACCCAGTCCTGCCCTTCTTTTAGCCAGGTCTCTGGTATAGCAATAATATCATAATTCCATTTGTCAACCTGTGCCTGTAGTTCATCAATCTTATTAACCACACTCTATGCATTCACATACATGCACATTAAGGCTCTTTTACTTTCCCTCTTACTCTGACCCCATCTAATAGCTTCCTATTGCCTACTTTAAGTCTATCAAACACTCCAAATATTCTTTTTACCCTGATACTACTCTCTGTTATATCCTCCTTATCAGTTGATACTTCCCACTACTAGTTTTTCTCCTCTGCACTCTGAACTTCCCCTCAGCTTCCCATCCCCCTGCCAATCGAGTTTAAACCCTCCCCAACAGCACTAGCAAACCTCCCCGTGAGGACATTAGTCCTAGTCCTGTTAAGGTGTAACCCATCCTTCTTGTACAGGTCCCAACTGACCCAGAATTGGTCCCAATGCCTCAGAAATCTAAAGCTCTCCCTCTTACTCCATTTCTCCAGCCACGTGTTGAACCGTTCAATCTTCCTATTCTTATGCTCACTAGCAAGTGGCATTGGGAGTAATTCTGGGATTACTGCTCTTGAGGGCCTGCTTTTTAATTCCCTTCCTAACTGCCTAAAATCTGCTTTCAGGATCTCATCCCTTTTCCTACCTATGCCATTGATCCTGGTGTGAACCACAACCTCTGATTGCTCACCCTCCCCCAAAGACAATGTCCTGCAGCCACTCTGTGAGATTTTTGGCCCTGGCACTAGGGAGGCAACATACCATCCTGGAGCCACATATACAGCCACAGAAATGCCTGTCTGCTCTTTTTTAAAAATGAAGTCTCCGTGCTCTTTTTAAAATGAAGTATTTGCCACTCTCCACACTCTTTATAAATCATGACATTAAAAGAGTTGACCTGGTTATTATCACATTGTTGCTTGTGGATTTTGCTCTGTGCAAATTAGCTGCCACGTTTCCTACATTAAACAGTGACTACACTTCAAAACTACCTGTGAAGTGATTTAGGATGCTCTGAAAGGTGCTCTAAAAATGCAAATCTTTCCTTTTCTGAGCTCACCATAGCCGGCAGTGCCACCGAGGGCAGTGGCTGTTGTCGACAATGCACTGAGGCCTTCACCAGGGACCCGTTGCCAGATCCACGGTGAGTGTGCGTGGGATGGGGGTCGTGAGGAGGCTGTCACCGTGAGGGGGTCAAAGCGGTCAGAGGCAAAGGCAGGGGCTGGTGTCAGAGGCCCTCCCTTCCCATTGCTGGGTCCCTTGTTCGGACACTGAGTGTTTGTGAATGAGAGAGCACCCTGATAGGCTGCTGGCATTGCTGGGTGGCTTTTGGGAGACCCATGCGGGTCCTGTTAAATCCCTGGGCTACCATTAAGTTCAGGTGGGCACAGGGCTATTTGGTTTTCAGTTGCTCATTAATGAGCCTAATTGACACCCTGCTGCCAGTGGGTGGGATTCATTATGCCCTTCCCGGACAGTTTTACTGTTTCCAGGAATCAGGAGCAAGTTGTCCCACCCAATTGGCCTGCACTGCCCCCACCAGAATGCCCATTTTGGCAGGCTCGATTAAATCCCGGCTATTTTGTAATTGCATGGCTATGTTGATGGACAAAGCTACAAGCTAGGTTTGAAAATTGTTAATGAAGACGTGTGCCTATCAGTTATTTAAAACTGTTTGTGTTACTGCTGAATGTTTCCTAAAGATCTAACTAAGGAGTCTGTAATCAGACTGTAACTTCTGTCATGTGTAGTGTGGAATCTTTCCATGAAAAGATAATGGAGAAGGGAAAGGGTTGTCTTGCTGCTAATGAAAGTGTGACTGTCCTTGAGAAGTCCAATGTAAAAAGAAGTTATCTTTGTAAGATAACCGCCAGCCGTCAATTTTTAAGGCAATGAACTCCTCATCACTGGAAAGTATACGGTCATTTACATTTCATTCTAATAAACACCTGGTTAAAAAAACCTTTGTTGGGGGGCAGGTTACATGCATAGATAGCCAAAGAGGATGTTTCAATAGATTCAACCATGAAACGTAAGTAAGGAGATACTCCACTGATCTATTACTGCAGGAGGCCCTGGGTTAGACTATTTGGTGAAGAGAGCAGGAGGTGGCCTTAATTAAGAATCTATGGTGAGGAGATACTTCGTTATAAGTAAACAACCAGGGGAATTCCTATGGAAACACTGTTGAAGAAAATTAATGTGCTATAATTCAAGACAAGGCATAATTGGAGTGAGGTCTAGGATCAGTAACTAGATTTCTTGGATGGCATGAAGCTTTTGACTTCTGTTAAATGTAAAATATTGTTCCAGCTCGCTGCAGGAGCTGGTTTTGTGTTTTAAGGTCTCATGGGCAAGAGCAAATTGACAATCTGTTTTACACCATGACTAATTTTCTTTTCTATCAAAGTCAACAGGAAAAATTAAACTGAGAGCAATCTAAATCAGGCTGCTGATTCACTGTGATGCATATTGTGCAGCTGCCTTATACCAATTCCACCAGCCTTATTTCTATCATGGCACCTTTTAATATGCAGCGCTCCCTCAGCACTGAAGTGTCAGCCTGGGTTATGTGTCGTCGAGTCAGAGTGGGGCTTGAACACACAAACGTTTGACTCACAGCAAAAAGCCCTACCAACTGAGCCAAGCTGACAATTTAGAGTAAAGCTCATCGGTGGCTATGGGTGGGATTTTCCAGCCCTTCCCGCCAGCGGGATCTCCTAGTCCTGCCGAATTCAATGGAGATTTGAATGGCTTGCCGCATCCACCGTGACAGGACTGGAAAATCCCGGCCTACGGGTATGATTTCCTGAAGGGATTCTCCTGCTCACCCAGCATAGCTTTGATAGACCAGTCACAGAAATCCTCAACAAAAAAGCATTCCCGATTTTTGCGGCCTTTACGTGGCTCTCCATCTGAAGACGCAGTTGACCGGTCAGAGAACTCCCAGGGACATTCCCACTCTAAGGGCTGAATTTTAAAATCCCGGCAGGTTCGGGGCCTGGTGGTGAGTCGGGTTGCCAATCACCCAGGATCGGCCTGGAGTCTCCAGGAAGTGAAGATCAATTTTCAGGACACTGCTGTGTGCAACCCTGGAGAAAAATCATAGGGACATTAAAAAAGATTGTTTTGACACTTTCCTTGAGCTTTTCTCTTTGCCAGATATAAAAATATTGAAAATAGGAAAGAAAAAGGCTGTTTGGCTGACAGTCAAGCGTCATCCAATTGGGTAATGAGTCTCTTCCTTTTCCAGTTGCAGCAGAAAGGCCGTATGTCACAAGAATGGATGTGTTGGCCGAAGAACGGCTGGAGCACGGTGGGGGTGGTGAGGGGTGGGGGGGGGGGGGGGGGGGCGGGTGGGGGTGGGGGGGAGATCATGTGATGAACCCTACAGGAATTCAGTTAATCACTGTTGGCAACCCAATGGGGGCATCATTTGAAATCAGGATCCCGCAGATCGACCCGAGATCCTTTGCTTCTGGGGCAGTCTGAAATTTTCAACATGTGGAGGGAACAAGGAATTGCTCGCCACCATTTAACGGGCCATTAAGCTTCTTTAGGAGCTTGTTAATGGGTCTGTGCAGTCAGCAATGATATTAATGATGCTTATTTTGGCAAACCCAAACAGTGCATAGCTATCGGGTTCACCACGGGGCCAAAAGAAACTTTTTGTTCCATCGGAGAAAGTTTGTAAGGCCCTCGGGTAATCTGCACTGGAACATGCCTTCGTTTGCCCTCATTCTAACTATTTATCCTCTTAGCTGTCTGATGAGCTGCTGCCAGGCAGGCAGCTCCCACCACCAGGAGGCGCTCAGCACCACTAATTGAGCACTGAGTTCACCTCTTGTCCAATTCGGGCATTTACATTTAAAAAGAGTGTCACATTAATAATGCTGTTGAGGCATGTGGTTGGGACCCGAATTCATCCAGGTGTCGAGTTCCTGCCACCAATCTCCCCACCCAACCACCCCATGAAAATCTGGCGCTATGTTTCCAATCTCTTACGATTCGATAAGTGGAGCATATCAATTGTAAAAACGGTTTTGATTTTCAAACGCATTTTATTCCCTTTAATTTTGCAGTAAATTACTATAAATATTTTCAATGAAGCAAAGCAAATAATTCATATATTCAAAGCTCAGAACAAAGTATGTCAATTTTTTCTATTTTTATGTTTTGGTGTCCTGGAATGTTTCACCTTCCTTTGTTTGAGGTCAACACATCAAAGCACCAATTCATTCGAAATGTTAGCAGTCAAAGCAGCTCAGCAGATCTCAAAATGCTTTTAGATGGGGATTTTGTTTTTACTGGCTGTGTTTCAGAAACAACATTTGAAATTTATAATTACCTGGAGAAAGAAACCTATTTCCATCAAAATATTATGAAAACACAAAAGGAATCAGAATCTAAGGTTTTACCACTGAACTCACAGGCAGCAGTTCTTGGCATCTTATGCAGTTAGAGTTAAAAATACCTAACGCAGTTTGCTTCAGGATTGCCTGAAACCAACAAGTTACCATAGAATGCTTTGACACGGCCAGATTAGTGTTGTAACCATGTCCTACTGGCAGTGTAAACCTAGGATAATATAGAATGCTGCAAACACTCAGCAGGCTAGGCAGCATCTAGGGAGAGAGAAACAGAGTTAATGTTTCGCTTGATGACCTTCATCAGAACTGAAAGGTCGTTGACTCGAAACACTTTTACTGTTTCTCTCTCCAAAGATGCTCCCTGGTCTGCTGGATGTCTCCAACATGCTCTGTTTTCAGAATGCACAGCATTTGACATTTTAGTGTAAATCTTGCTCTGACCTGACCTTGGAGTAAAGTGCAGTTACATTCCAATGGAGGGGGTTGGGGGGGGGTCATCTCATTGAACTTCAGTTCAGACCTGGATGGGTACTTTACTAAAGCACCTGACATCAGTTTAAATATGGAGTGAGCAGGGATTCTCCCCTTCACACTCTATATCCAACCATTAGCATGCTCATCCACTTTCGTGTCCAAGCAGCACCCGGCTAAGTGGTTACAGTTCCAGCCAAGAAGGAGCCAGGGAAATGTAAACACAGTTCTACCTGTCTGGAACCTGAACTATAATTATCTGTCTCAGACCATTGCAAATGCATGATTTACTCTACAGTCATTTAACACAAATGATTCAATATAATTTTGAATACTATATGGATATGGTAGCATAGCGGTTATCTTACTGGACTAGTAACCCAAAGCCTGGGGTAATGATCGAGAGACATTAGGTGGAATTCATGGTTGGGGTAGTTCACTGGCTGCAGAGCAGGTAACAACCCCATCGTCATCATTTCTGGAAACCCTGATGGGATTAAATCCTAATTAGGCAGCCCACTGGTTGCCAGCATGGTTCCTGGCTCTTTGCAGGATTGACTGGACTATTGTGTCTGGTGCCTAGGTCAATGCCCAGTAACCTGACTGGTTTTATTCTGATTTTGGTTTTCTGTGTCTTGTCTGGCCACGCTAAGAGTTAACCTGGACTTACATATATGACAGACTAGGTAAGGACAGCAGATTTCCTTCCTGAAAGGACATTAGTGAACCAGAAAGATTTTTATAACAATCTGGTAGTTTCAAGATCAAAATTATTGGCTTTAATTCCAGATTTTACTTAATTAACTGAATTTAAATTCCCCACCTGTCATGGGAGGATTTGAACTCATGGATGAAGATTAATAACCCTCCCAGAGTGGGCTGGGGGGCAGGTGGCTGTGGAATGGGGCAGGAATGTTGGGGTGGAGACAGCGTCGCCTTCCCAGCTCCTCACAATTGAATCCGAGGTGGGAGGAGTCGAGGATGGTCTTTGTGCCTGGAAGCCAACTGAGGTCCTTAAGTGGCCACTTAAAGGTCTCATCCCATCAATGCAGGTATTCAAGCAGCGGCAGGCAGGGGCACACCATGTAGCCCAGCTGCCAGGTAAACCCTGCAGGCAATCCTGCAGCCTGGTGACTGACAAAGTCCCTCCATCTCGGTGGCAAAGGAGGGACTCACAGGAAGGGACACACCTGTCCTTCACAAAACCTCCCTACCCCCAATCTCCAGGTCGGAGGCCAATCTGGACTTTATGATGCAGGATGGGTGTCCCGCCCCGAGAGCTGCAGGCCAATCAGAAGCTGGCAGCCCTCCATCACAGGCAGCATCACTGGGAGCAGTGGCCCTGCAGGAGGCACAGGACGAAGATCGTCGCTGGAGCCCCCAGACGAAGGGGAAAGGGCTTGATCACCAGGGCCAGTCAGGGAGGACCCCGAAGATTTGGGGGTAGGGAAATTTTGTGAAGGACAGGTGTGTCCCTTCCTGTGAGTCCCTCCTTTGCCACTGAGATGGAGGGACTTTGTCAGTCACCAGGCTGCAGGATTGCCTGCAGGGTTTACCTGGCAGCTGGGCTACATGGTGTGCCCCTGCCTGCCGCTGCTTGAATACCTGCATTGATGGGATGAGACCTTTAAGTGGCCACTTAAGGACCTCAATTGGCTTCCGGGCACAAAGATCATCCTCGACTCCTCCCGACTCGGACTCAATTGTGAGGAGCTGGGAAGGCCTCGCTGTCTCCACCCCCACATTCCCGCCCCATTCCACAGCTACCTGCCCCCCCAGCCCACTCTGGGAGGGTTATTAATCTCCGCCCATGAGTTCAAATCCTCCCATGGCAGGTGGGGAATTTAAATTCAGTTAATTAAGTAAAATCTGGAATTAAAGCCAATAATTTTGATCTTGAAACTACCAGATTGTTATAAAAATCTTTCTGGTTCGCTAATGTCCTTTCAGGAAGGAGATCTGCTGTCCCTACCCATTCTGACATATATGTAAGTCACAGGTTAACCAGGTAAGCCACAGAAAACTATAATCAGAATAAAATCAGATGGACTACTAGACATTGACCTAGGCACCAGACACAACAGCCCAGTCAACCCTGCAAAGTCCTTCTTACTAACAGAGCTGTCCCACAGATGAGTCAAGCAACAGCCTGACAAAGTCATAAGACAGAATTTTCCAGGCCTGCTAACATCGGGCATGTTCGGTGGTATGAGCGGACAAAATGGCAATAAGGCTAAAAATCGGTTTCGCCTTGCAGTGCAGGTTAGGAGAATGCCTGTTTTTGAGCTGACAGCATAGCATGCAGTCCAATGGGCAAAGCTGCTGCCAATCGGTTGGGTGAAATGGGACGGAGGTGGGTGGGGTTTCGGGCCGCTATGCAGCGCACTCTGGCCATCCAAGTAGTGGCCAGCACTCTCTGGGTTGTGTTAAGGGACCTTCAGACTTAACCAGGAGAGGATTTTAGTACACCCAATCTAACCCATGCATCTTTCTCTTTCACCCTGCAGGAGGAGTATGTCAGCTGCATGGCACATGGTGACTGAGCTGTATGGCTTGTGAGGTGCAGAGAGCGGAGATGAAGGAGAAGGGAGTGACTGAGGCGCCTGGCTGCGCAGAGAGAAGAGCAGCACCCTCTGGAAGGAGGGACGGCTGGGTCTCCTGCACACACCACTGAAGAGCCACAGTGAGCCATTGCTGGTCAGCGCTTAGTGACACCCAGGGTCTATAGACACTGCCTTTCATTCCTGCAGATGACTGAGAACCGGTGTTGCTGAAGACTGCGCCTATCTAGGGAACTGGTCGGTCATGTCTAACAGCAACTGCAGGATTTGGCAACACATGAACATGGAGGGCATCCACTGCCAGTGGCCATGAAAGTGACAGTGACGCTCAATTTCTACGCCAGTGGCTCCATCAGGGCTCCACAGGTGACCTCTGTGGGATATTGCAAGCTTCCACCCCCAAATGCATCCTTGAGGCCATAGATGCCATCTTTGCGAGGGCACACAATTTTGCGCATTTTGCCCAGGACCAGGACAGCCAGGATGTAAGAGCGATTGGATTTGCCCAAACCCCAGGTTTCCCAAAGATGCAGGGTGCCATCGAATGCAGTCAGATCTTCGTCGCAACACGCGATCAACTACATCGACTACAAATACTTCCATTCATTGAATGTGCAGCTGGTGTGCGACAACCACAAGCACATCCTGCAGGTCTGCGCTCTGTTCCCATGGACTGTCCATGGCTCCTACATTCTCAGTTGGTCACAGATCCCTGATGTCTTCCAGGGTCCACAGAGTCCACAGGGATGGCTGCAGCGGAGGCCCTAATAGTTGCTCAATTGTAGGAGGATGATGACGACATGCAGTGAGGACACTCCATAGATCTCCACATAGCCTCTGTGAATGTCTGATTTCTGTCTGCCAAGGGCAGCTTGCTTGTGCTCTGTGATCAGGGTCATATCATAGAGACGTAGCCATGAAACTTCAAAAGCATCTGATTCTTTGTCAGCTTTCAGCACCTGAGCCCTTCAGGAGCACAGGGTCACTGGTCACAGATGCTGAAGAGATGGGGGCCAGCCCCACCTTAAAGATGGTGAGAGCACACAGAGAGAATGACGGAACTCTGTGGTGCCTGCCCATGATATTCTGGCAGCAATGATAAGCACCGCCGAGGTGCAGGCATCAGTAATGTGTCCAGGGAATGTGAGGCCAGACCATTGCTTTGGTCTGAAGGCTGCACAAATCAGAGGGAAGTGGTCCTGGACTGAGACACCTGCATTTATCTAATGCGGAAAAATTTCACATCTGAGTGACATGAACACAGCTCATTAGAAGAAGGAGTCATAGGCATAGCTTCTTGACAATAGTGAACATTATATACGAGTGATTAGCACCCATGCCCAGGCTGTGCAAATACATCTTCTTAACTTTCCTAAACCTGCTGCTATGTTTTAGTGCTCCCCGGACATCCACAGTGGAGGTGGAGGCAGCCTGCTGACTGCTATGCCCTCTCTGTGATGACCTTGGTGGGCGTCCTCTGGAAGCCTGAGACCTGTGAGGGCCCTGGCCTGCTTTTGGGATCCTGCTGTGTGGCAGTGGCACCCTCCTTGGCCCGTGGAGCTAGAGCTGCTGGGGTCACAGGAAGAGGGGATTTGGATGGGCTGGACATTCCTGGAGTCACCTGGGTGGATAGCCCCAGGGTGTGCACCTGCTGATTCTCCTCCCTGTGGGTGCTCAAGGGCCCCTGGCTGACTCCTTGAGGAGAAGGGGTAGCTGGAGTGAGATCGAGCTGGCCCGCAACTCTCTCATGTATATACTGTTGGAAGCCAACTATGGCATCAGTGATGGAGATTAGCCCACGCAACAGTGCAGAAGCAATGTCCTGGGCCAAGGTCTCCATGGTGGCCGCCATCTTACCAGTGTTGGCCTCAGTGCATTGGCATGCTGGCGCTATCACCTCAGCCTGAAGGCGGACGGACTCCTCCAACGTGTCTTGCAATCTGAGGAGTGGAGCAGAGATCCCGTCCTGATGTTCCTGAGCTTGTCTTTGCAACTCCAGCAACTGTGGTATGACTGAGTCCCGAGGCTCATTATCTCACTCAGACTCAGCAGATTTCTGGCCTCCAGCAGTCCCCTGAGTGCCAGAAACCCTCAAAGTCCCTGCCTCCGCCTCCTGTCAATTAGACAGTGCAATGTGCTCACCAGATTGTGATCCTGAGGCTACTCTAAAGCTAGGTCCCACTGAGGTGTGTGTCCCTGAAGGTGTGTGTGAGAGAGTGAATGGTGATGCCCCTTGAAATGTCAGTGAGTGAGATCCCTGTGGATGTCTGATGGGCTTGTGGGTGTGTGAGTTGAGAGTGATGAGAAGAGTGACTTACCCTGGTGGAACAGACGAGATTGTTCATTCTTTTAGGCACTGGGTAGCTATCCTCTTCTGTAGGGAGTTGACACTAACCACCACTGCCATCGCCTCCCATGCTGGATTACTGATATTGTTGCCCATCCTGCAGCCAGAGTGGGGGCTGTGGATATCACAGCAGGCCTCCACTGCTTCCAAAAAGTGCTTGAGGGACGCATCATTAAATTGGGGTGCTGCAGTCTTCTTGCCTTTTGGGGCCTTCTCTTCCATTTCAACCCATTACTAATTAAAAATCTGTCTACATCCTTCTTAAAATTTTTCAGTGTCCCGGCATCCACTGCACTCTGAGGTAGTGAATTCCACAGATTCACGACCCTTTGAGAAAAGTAATTCCTCCTCAGCTCTGATTTAAATCTACCACCCCTTAGCCTAAAACTATGTCCTCTCATTCTAGAAAACCCCACAAGGGGAAACATTCGCTCCACAGCTACTTTGTCTATCCCCTTTAGCATCTTATATACCTCAATTAGGTCTCCTCTCATCCTTCCAAACTTTAGAGATTATGGGCCTAAACTGCTCAATCTCTCCTCATAAGACAAGTCCCACACCTCTGGAATCAATCTAGTGAACCTCCTTTGAACCGCCTCCAATGCAACTACATCCTTCCTCAAGTAAGGGGACCAAAACTGTGCACAGTACTCCAGGTGCGGTCTCACCAGTGCTTTGTACAGTTGCAACAACACTTCCCAATTTTTATACTCTATTCCTTTAGCAATAAAAGCCAAAATTCCATTTGCCTTCCTTATTACCTGCTGTACCTGCATACTAGCTTTCAGCAATTCATGCAGGAGGACACGCAGATCCCTCTGCACTGAAGTATTCTGAAGTCTCTCTCGATTTAACTAATAAGTTGCCTTTTTATTCTTGCGACCAAAATCAATAACCTCACACTTATCCACGTTAAACTCCACTCCATCTGCCAAATTTTGGCCCATTCACCTAACCTGTCCATATCCATTTGTAAATTTCTTACTTCTTCATTGCAACTTATTTTCCCACCTATTTTGGTGTCATCTGCAAATTTAGCTACAGTACCTTTTATCCCTGAATCCAAGTCATTAATATAGATTGTAAATAGTTGGGGCCTAAGGACTGAACCCCATGGCACCCCACTAGTTACAGCTTGCCATCCAGAAAAAGACCTATTTATCCCGACTCTTTGCTTTCTGTTGGTTAGCCAATCCTCCATCCAAGCTAATATAGTACCCCTAATTCTGGGTGATATTATCTTGTGTATCAATCTTTTGTGTGGCACCTTATCAAAGACCTTCTGGAAGTCATATATACTACATCTATAGGATCGCCATTATCCACTTTGTTTGTCACATCTACAAAGAACCCTAACAAATTAGTCAAACATGATTTACTCTTCATAAAACCATGCTGACTCTGATGGATTGCATTTTGACTTTCCAAATGCCCCATTACTACTTCCTTAATAATGGATTCCAGCAATTTCCTAATGACAGACGTTAAACTAACTGATCTATAATTTGCTACTTTCTGCCTCCCCCCTTACTGAATAAGGGCATGGTTGAATAAGGTCAGCATGGTTTTGTGAAAGGGAAATCATGTACACCAACTAATTGGAGTTCTTTGAGGAAGTAACATGTACTTTGAATAAGGGGGAAGCGATGAATGTGCTGTACTTAGATTTCCAGAAGGCATTTGATAAAGTAACACATCAAAGGTTATTGTAGAAAATAAAAGCACATGGTGTAGGGGCTAACATATTAGCATGGAAAGAAGATTGGCTAGCTAACAGGAAACAGAGAGTAGGCATTAATAGGTCATTGTCTGGTTGGCAAGATGTAACAAGTCGTGTGTGCCAAAGGGATCAGTGCTGGGGCCTCAACTTTTCACAATTCATGTAATTGACTTGGATGAAGGGACAGAAGGTGTGGTTGCTAAATTTGCTGATGATACAAAGATAGGTAGGGAAGTAAGCTGCAAAGAAGAAATAAGAAGGCCACCAAAGGATATAGATAGGTTAAGTAAGTAGGCAAAGATCTGGCAAATGGAATATAATGTGACAAAATGTGAAATTGTCCATTTTAGCAGAAAGAATAAAAACGAAGCATATTATCTAAATGGTGAGAGATTTCAGAGCACTGAGATACTAGGACATCCACAGTGCCCCATGAATGCCTAATTTTGAGCTATTAGATATGTTCTGAATCTATCTCATATAGCATGGTGGAAATGCCACAGAATACAATGGAGGGTATCCTCAGTGCAAGGAAGAACTGTGCGTCCGACCAATCCTGTCATGGAAAGATCCATCTGGGACAGATGGATTGTGAGGATAAGGGCAAGTAACTTTTTTCCCTGTGTTCATTCACTTACCACCTGCTGGAGATCTAGTCTAGCAGAGATGTCCTTCAGGACTCGGCTGGCTCAGTCATCTGTGGCGCTACTGAGCCACTCTTGGTGATGGGCATTGAAGTTCCCCGTTTATACATACATACAAACATATAAATTAGGAGCAAGAGTAGGCCATTCAATAAGATCATGGCTGATCTGATTGCAATCTTATCCCTACATTCCGACCTATTCCGATAATCTTTCATCCCCTTGCTTATCAAAATTCTATTTAGTTCTACCTTAAAAAAGGCTCTGCTTCCACCTCCTTTTGAGGAAGAGAGTTCCAAAGACTCACTACCCTTTGAGAGAAAGAATTTCTCTTCATCTCAGTCCTCAATGGGCGACCCCTAATTTTTAAACAATGATCCCCAGTTCTAGATTCTCCCGCAAGAGGGAACATCCTTTCCACATCGACCCTGTCAAGACCCCTCAGGATCTTAAACATTTCAATCAAGTCACCTCTTACTCTTCTAAACTCCAGTGGATACAAGCCTAGCCTGTCCAACCTTTCCTCATAAGACCCATTCCAGGTATTAGTCTAGTAAACCTTCTCTGGACTACTTCCAATGCATTTACATCTTTTCTTAAATAAGGAGACCAATACTGTACACATTACTCCAGATTTGGTCTCACCAATGCCCTGTATAACTGAAGCATAACCTCCCTACCTGTGTATTCAATTCCTCTCGCAATAAACAATAACGTTCTATTAACTTTCCTAATTTCTTGCTGTACCTACATATTAATCCTTTACATATGAATTAGAAGCAGGAGTAGGCCACTTGGCCCCTCAAGCCTGCTCTGCCATTCAATAAGATCATGGTTGATCTGAATGAAACCTCATCCCCACATTCCTGCCTACCCCTGATAACCTTTCACCCCTTTGTTAATCAAGAATCTATCTAGCTCTGCCTTAAAAATATTCAAAAACTCTGCTTCCACCGCCTTTTGAGGAAGAGAGTTCCAAAGGCTCATGACCCTCTGAGAGAAAACATTTCTCCTCATCTCTGTCTTAAATGAGCGACCCCTTCTTATTTTTAAACAGTGACCCCTAGTTCTAGATTCTCCCACAAGAGGAAACATCCTCTCCACATTCACCCTGTCAAGACCCCTCAGGATTTTAAAAGTTTCAATCAAGTTGCCTCTTACTCTTCTAAATTCCAGTGGATACAGGCCTAACCTGTCCAACCTTTCTTCATAGGACAACCCACCCATTCCTGGTATTAGTCTTCCCTGAATTGCTTCTAACACATTTACATCTTTCTTTAAATAAGGAGTCCAGTATTTTACACAATCCTCCAGATGTGGTCTCACCAATGCCCTGTACAACTGAAGCATAACTTCCCTACTTTTGTAATCAATTTCCCTCACAATAAATGATAACATTCTATTAGCTTTCCTAATTGCCTGCCACACCTGGACACTAACCCCTGTGATTCATGCAGTAGGACACCCAGATCCCTCTGAATCTCAGAGCTCAGCAATCACTCATCATTTAGATAATAAGTTTCTTTTTTTCCTTCCAGCCAAAATGAACGATTTCACATTTGCCCACGTTATACTCCATTTGCCAGATCTTTGCCCACTCACTTAACCTATCTATGTAACTTTGTAGCCTCCTTACATCCTCTTCACAATTTACTTTCCTACCTATCTTTGTGACATCAGCAAATTTAGCAACCACTCCTTCAGTCCCTTCATCAAAGTTAATTATATAAATAGCAAGAAGTCGAGGCCCAGCACTGATCCCTATGGCACACCACTCGTCACATCCTGCCAACCAGAAAAAGACCCATTTATGCCAACTCACTGCTTCCTGGTAGCTAACCAATCTTCTATCCATGCCAATATGTAACCCCACACCATGAGCTTTTAGTTTCTGTAATAACCTTTGATGTGGCACTTTATCAAATGCCTTCTGGAAATCTAAGTACCGTACATCTACTGGTTCCCCTTTATCCACAGCACATGTGGCTCCTTCAAAGAACTTCAATAAATTGGCTAAACATGATTTCCCTTTTACAAAACCACATTGACTCTGCCTGATTGCCTTGAATTTTTCTAAGTCCCCTGCTATAACACCTTTAATAATAGCTGCTAACATTTTCCCTATGACAAATGTTAGGCTAACTGGTCTATAGTTTCCTGCTTTCTGTCTCCATCCCTTTTTGAAAAAAGGAGTTATATTTGCTATTTTCCAATCTGATGGAACCTTCCCCAAATCTAGGGAATTTTGGAAAATTAAAACCAATGTATCAACTATCTCGTTAGCCACTTCTTTCAAGACCTTAGGATGAAGTCCATCCGGACCTGAAGATTTGTCATCCTGCAGCCCCAACAATTTGCTCAATACCACTTCCCTGGTGACTGTAATTTTCTCAAGTTCCTCTCTCCCTTCCATTTCCTTATTTACATCTATTTCCATGATGATACTTGTGTCCTCTATAGTAAAGACCGAGGCAAAATACCTGTTTAACTCATCTGCCATCTGCCGTCTCCTTATTTTCCATGACCAATTCCCCAGACGCACTTACTATAGGACCAATGCTCACTTTGTTAACTCTTTTCTTATTAAATATCCATCTTTATGTTTCTAGCTAGCTTTTTTTCATACTCTAACTTTTCCCTCCTTTTTAACCCTTTTGTCATTCTTTGCTGTTCTTTATATTCTTTCCAATCTTCTCACCTGCCATCCAGTTATACATAATTATATGCTTTTTCTTTAAGTTTGATACTGTCTTTGTGGTAGTTGGAAGTCAATCATCTCAGCCAGAAGACATGTCTGCAGGAGCTCCTCAGGTTAGTGTTCTAGACCCAACCATCTTCAGCTGTTTCATCAATGACCTTCCCTCTATCATAAGGTCAGAAGTTGGGATTTTTGCTATTGATTGCACAATGTTTCAGTTCCATTCACAACTCCTCAGATATTGAAGTAGTTTGTACCTGCAAGTCACAAGACCTGGACAACATTCAGGCTTGGGTTGATAAGTGGAAAGTGACATTTGTGATGCACAAGTGCCAGGCAATGACCATCTCCAACAAAAGAGAATCTAACCATCACCCCTTGACATTCAATGGCATTACCATCACTGAATCCCCCACTATCAACATCAACATCTGAAAGATACCACTGACGAGAAACTAAAGCAGTTAGCTAAAGCAGCCACACAAATACTGTGGCTACACAAGTAGGTCAGAGGCTGTGTATCTTATTTTGTTCATTCTCAAGATGTGGACATCTCTGTAAAGGCCAGCATTTATTGTCCATCCCTAATTGGCCTTTAGGGGGTGGTGGTGCCTTTGTGAATACAATTGAATGGTTTGCTTTCCATTTCAGAGGGCAGTTAATGAGCCAACCACATTGCTGTGGGTCTGGAGTCACATATAGGTGAGATCAGGTACGGACACCAGATCTCCTTCCAGAAAGGACTTACCGTTGGGTTTTTGAGACAATCTGCTTGAGTAGTTTTCATGGTCACAATTTTATTTAATTAATTGGATTTCTACTCATTTCTCCAGATCATTGGTATACACCTCTGAATTATTAGTCCAACAACATAACCATCATGCTACCTTGACCCTAATTCTGCTGGAAGTAACTCAGCTCCTGTCTCCCCTAAGCCTTTCCACAATCTTCAAATCGTTTGTCTAGATTAGTGCAGCTCCAGCAACAGTAAAGAAGCTCAATACTGCCACTCCATTCTCCCCCTTAAACATTTGCTCCCTTCAACACCAGTGCACTATGATTTCAGTGTGTACCATCTACAATTTGCATTGCCAAAGATCCTTTGACAACACCTTCCAAACCTGTGAACTCTACTGCCTAAATAGTCAAGGGCACCAAATGCATGAGAACACCACCACCTGCAAGTGCTTCTCCAAGTCACACATCATCCTGACTTGGAAATATATTGGCGTTCCTTCACTGTTGCTGGGCGCTGGGTCAAAATCCTGGAATTCTTTCCCTAACAACACCGTGAGTGTACCTACATCACACGGGCTGCAGTGGTTCAAGAAGGTGGCTCACCATCACACCATGACCTCCACTGCAAGTAGGGCAAGGAGGCAGGTCCTGAATCCACCCCAGGCAGAATAGGGATTGAACCCTATGCTACTGGCACCAATCTGATCCACACTAACCATCCAACTTCCCAGGGACCTGTGTTGCAGTGGTAACATACACTTTTATATGCATGTTGTAGCCTGGAGTTCTGGATACTGATGGTGGAGGCTCCAGTTACTTTTTGTCACATGGCTGACCAGGGATTTCTCCCACCCTTACTGCCTGGCACTGATATATGTTTAGATGGATTTACAAGTTGATTCTTGACTTGTTTGGCTGTGTTATGAATGCACATTCCTTGGCCATCAAGTCCTGGAGTGGGCCTTGAACCTGGAGCTTCTGTCTCAGAGCAGGGACACTACCCACTGTGTCACAAGACCTTCCACTCGATCTACTCAAGAGCAATTAGGGATGGACAATAAATGCTGGCCTTGTTAATAATGTCCACATCCCATGAACAAATGATAAAAAAGCCTTTACAGGTATGCATTTAATCAGACAAAGAAATTACACACAGGACTGCAAAGACCTGCTTCATAAGAGAATAGTATTGTAACTAATGAGATTCTTTAGGAGAACAGCAGTAACTCCATTTGATTCTGCACTTTTCATTCATCTGTATTCCTTGAATTCTGACAGCTACATCTTTCTGAATAGAAATCTATGCAAACCCACTAGGAAATTATATAATAGGACTTGGGAGTAATGTTGTGAGAACAGGTTCTAGCGTAGGTTTTCAAATTCAAATGTATGAACTGTGGGCTGCTGTGTGATGGCAACGTTACACAGCTTTATTTTGCATTCATGAAACTTAAAAATTGTCAATGTCGATGAATGTTTGGTGGAAATATAGCATCATTGTGATTTTCTCAGTAAAGGGTTCATATAATGGACTAACAACCCAGGGATGGGCTTATGATCTGACTTAAAATGGTTGGGTGCATTGGATTTTTGGTACTGTAATAGAATTAGGAACAAATGAACTTGCATTTATATAACAGCTTATTACCTCCCAAAGTCCTACACAACTTATGGCCAATTTCTTCAGTTTAGCTGCTGTTGCTGTGCGGCACCACCACTGGTGGGAGGTTATAATTACAGTGCGACAAATTTACAAAGGCAGTCTCAATTATAAATGTGGATTGAGGGATTTCCATTGAAAATATAAATAGACAAGTGGAATATATGATTTTAAAAGGGGGAATTGAATTATGTCAGTGTTCTGACCAATTATTCCTAACCCCACTTTTCCTACACATGGGCTTGACTCCTGCTGTGCAATGTCGGATGGTTCTAAAAGTGCCTGGTGCTCTTAAAATGGACAAGGTATTTGGTTTGGACAAGTTATCATAAAATAGCTAGGCATGGAAATGACTAATATTTGATAACCTTCATGTAAGCTTACTAAATTCACGAGATTTGTGAAGGTTGGACAATACCTAATTATTTAATCAGGGGCTACTGAGTACACATAGATCACTGTAACACATATCTCTTCAGAAAATCTTTGAAGCAATCTGGGGAACTCAATTAATGGAAAACTTGGAAAAGCATAACCTGTAGAAGAGAGGCAGAGCATGGAGGTCATATTTTAGGAACTCAAAGGGTAATTTTGAAGATGTTACCGGTGGACATGTGGCTGATATATTTTTTGATTTTTGTAAAGCTTTTAATGAAAGTTCCACAGCTGATTAATGGCAGAGTCATTGAATGGGAGAAGGAGTGTGGGACTTCACTTAGATGAGACAATTTTCCTGTTCCTGACAGGTGGGTGTCAGGCACATAGAGTGCATCCAAAATGTAATCTGCTTGCTACAACCTGTTTATAGATGCAGGGCATTATCCTGCTCCCAACCACATGGCAGGGTCATATTCTAGAATGACATTTCTTGTTCTGCAATGAATTCCTATTTGCATTAACAAAAGGCATTGTAGACTCACAACCAAGGTCAGATCTTGTGAAGTTAGGAGACAAATAGCAGAATAGAAAGCAAACTGGCTACAAAGCAAATCCTAAGAGTAGGGGTTAAAGCTAGCTATTCAAACAGACAAAAGGTAGGAAATGCTGTTATGCAATGATGGGTGCTGGGTCTAATGATATCTGCTTATCGTTTGCATAAAGGATTTGGACTCGGGAATCAGTGGTACAATTTTAAAATGTGCGAACACCAAATTGTCGGATGCAGTTAACACAGAGCAGGACTGTGACAAAATACAGGAGCACATTAATAAACCAAAATAGGCATGTAATTGGCAAATGAATTACAATCTCACATTAAGGTAGGAAGAATAAGGAGGTAAAATATTCCTTGAAAAATAAATGTCTAAATGAGGAACGGGAGCATCTCCGGTACAGATGTACAAGTCACTAATATAGCAACACAGACTAATAAAGCCATATATTGTAAAGGTTGTTTGGTGTTTCACGGAGGCTTGTTGAACATAAACTGTTTATTGTTAACTCATATTTATGTACATATCCCAATGTACTGCCATGCAAGGGTGCTGTCTCCATGCAGGCTCCTTCCAGACTCTACTCTACAAACAGTCTAATCTCATGTGACTCACTACATCACTATGTGGGCGGTACTGTTCTCAAGTCTTACATTAACCCTTAGTCTGCCAAACACCCTTATCTGACACCTTCCCATAAGCCTTTACCCAAATACATCTACAATATAATCTTTACTTTACTTGCTACCCCTTCTCCCCCACTCAAGTCTCTGACTTCATAAATTCAGGTGATCTGGAGGCTTGATAATTCTTCCAGATCTCGTTCTGCTGTGTTTGGAGGAATGGTGGTTGCAATTGCTTTGGGTTGACTTTGTCAGTTTGGAGTTGAAATTGTGGCGCCCTGTGTTTCCAGTACTTGGTCATCTCTATTTGATTCACTTTTTGCGCTCCTTCGAGTTGCTTTTCTCTTTATCAACAACATGTCTGTTTTGTTCAGGCACTGTGGGTTTGTCCTGTTCCTGCCGAAGGGAATGTGAACTCCATTCTTAGACTCAGATTTACTTTTTCCAAGGGGTCCGCCATGTTCTTGCTGGACATTGACCTTTCAAAAATGGAACCTCCATTTCCACTTGTTTCACAATTTTAGCCATTTCATTTTTTAGCAACTCAATAGTTCTCAGTATATTTGAGGCATCCTGTGCTTTTGCTTCCAGTTGTTTGACTTTTCAACATCGGATTTACATTTTCTGATCCTATTCCTGACTTTTCTTTCTTTGCCTGCAGCAGAGCTTTGTCCTTGTCCTTCATTTTGGTTTCACAGTTGGCCAGGTCTGTTCCTGGCAAAGTCTTAACTTGTTTCAGTTCTGTAATTGTGCTACTCATGCCTTCATTTTCTGCTCACAGCTTGGAAAGTTCTATGGTTTTTCCTTTCTCATCTTTTTCATTCTGCTGGTTCTTCAGCTCTTCAATCTCTTTCTTATACCTCTTGGCTTCCTCCTGGAATATTGAACATTGCTGAGTCTTCCGTGTCAACTGGTCCTTCAGAGTGACATTTAATGCATTTTGCTTTTCTTGGTAATTTTCCAGAGGAACAAACTTTGACCTAAAGGATCCTTGTAATGTGTGAAGGTCCTTCAACAGGTTTGTTTCTGTTCGTTCATTTCTACTAGTCAAGACAGTCTTCATTTCTTCATGCTGCTGAAGGGTTACACACTCCTCTTACATTTGATCTTGAAGGACAATCAACTGTTCTTTCAACTGTTTGTTTTCTTGTTGACCTCTTGCCAACTCGTGTTGCGCTTCAGTGCATTGCTTTGTCACTACTGCTAGCTTTAACACTGCTTTTGCTGAAGTAATATGCTACATCTTTTTTAACTGCTCATGTTTTTCCAGGGCTATGCATTGATTTTTCAAAGCGTCTTTCAGGGCAGCAACTTTGAGTGCCTTTCCTGTCTGCTGTTGCCCTTGGCTGTACTTCTGGTTGAGTTCCTTCAACTCAGCTTTGATACAAACATTCCCCTGTGGAATTGTTTCTTTTTTTTTGCAGGTTTGTTTCTTTTGGGTTATTTCAGATAGCTTTCCTTCATTCACAGCCATCTGCTCACTCTGCACTGCCACCTGATGTTGCAGTTTGGGTAAAGCGTCAGCATTCTCATAAAGCTGTATTTTTAAGTTTTCGGCTGCTTCTCAGCCTTTTCTTTCTTCTGTGCTAAACTCTTCACCTCATGCACTTCATTGCACTGACATGGTCTGCCACTGTCTGTGGTTTGCTTGAGTATTGCCTCCCATGGTCCTGGCTGTCTTGTCTCCCTCACTCTGGGGTCTCCTGTCTCCCTTGCACTTTATTAGGAGCATTCCTGATCTTCCTTTAAGGTCTGCGCTCTCCACAACTTGAAGGTTAAAATATTTGTCAAAGGCATTTAACATCTCACTAAACGTGGTTGAAGATTCATCCATACCTTGTGTTAGGATCACTTCATCCGCAAATACACCAATAAGTATAAAAACATATTTATTTGCACTTCTTCTGATTTCTGACTTAATCCTGATGTACTCCTGTAATCTAAAAATGTCCTTTTCCAAGGGTCCCAATTTTGGGTCTGGTTTGGCTCTTGTCTTACCCTAAACTGGTCTGGAAGTTTTAATTTTCTACCCATGGCTGTTTTTTTGTACCAGGTGAGTGCCTCTTCAATTATTTTTCAGGATGGCTGCACAGCTCTTGTTTTTATTTTCTCTCTGTGTTTCTTCCCATGCTTTGTCACTTTTGGTGGGCTCCCATTGCAATCGCAGGCCTCAGGCCGCGGGCCGCTTAAAAAAAATTCTTTCTATAGGAACCATTTAAAACAAAAAACTTGGGCCATCTAATGGATTTCTAAATCAGAGGAGAGATAGTGGAATGTGACTTTTTAACCCTACCTGCCACGTTCTTTTTAAACTCTATTTCTAGTTCAGCTCGGCCACCTTAAGCTATGGTGCTGCCAGGACTCTCACTGCAGCCCTCCTCCAGCTGCACTCTGGATTTGCTGATCCTGATGGCTGCCTACTTTAAAAGGTAAGTTCAGTTTTACTACTGTTTTTTTCTGCTCACCATTCTTGTGATTTGGCTAGGTCTGTTGACTCTGCTTTCACTCAGGTCTCACTTTTCATCCTTGACTCTGGGTTCATTCAGGGTCTTTTATTTATCTGCACAGTGGGTTATTCTTTTCCAGTCTCTTTTCTTGTTTTTTGAATTTTGCTCAGTCTTCTTGTGATTTGGCTATGTCCTTTGACTTTGCCTCTACATCCGATCAGGTCTTGCTTTTAATCTGCACTGTGGATTATTTTGTTGTCTTTTCACCTTTGTTTTTGCTATTTTGGATTTTGCTGAGCCTTTATAGATCTAGCTAGGACCCTTGACTCTGCCTTTGATCAGGTCTGGCAATGGACTTCCACGTCCCCCGATGGAATCCTTCAGCCTCCATGTCTGTAGTGGAGATTTTTATTTAGGCACTTTTCAACTTTGTCTTCAATTTCTTTTGAGGTGATCTCCAACTGTGCCTTTAATTTAGGTGCACTTCTCTCAGGTCAGGCTTCAGTTCCTTTTCTTCTTCATGCTTTGAGATTCTGGGTTCCTTCATCAGCTTCTCTGGGATTTTAGGATCCATCCTTCACTGCCACCATGTTGTAAATGTTGCTGGTGTTTCACAGAGAGGTGTGGATGTTTGTATGGTTGAACATAAACCGTTTATTGTTGACCCATAACTGTGTACAAATCCAAGGTACTGCCATGCATGGGTGCTGTCTTCATACTGACTCCTTCTGGACTGTACTCTACAGACAGCCTCCTATCATGTGACTGTCTACATCACTATGTGGGCGATACTGTTCTCCAGTCCTACCTTAACCTTTACTCTGCCAAACACCTTTATCCAACGCCATAAAAAAGCAAAAAAGCGCCAGAGTTCATTTCTTGAGGGATAGAATTGAAAAGCAGAGCGGTTATGTTAAACTTGTATAGAGCCTAGTTTAAATCACACTTGCTGAGTACTGTGAACAGCTCATTTCTCCATATTAAAAAGAGGATATAGAGGCACTAAAGAAGATTTACTGGAATAGTACCAGGAAAGATTAAACAGACTGGGGCTCTTTTCTCTAGAAAACAGAAGACTGAGGTTTGACCTAATAAAGCTTTTCTTTAAAGTTGGGAAGGAGTTTGATGGGATAAACCTAGAGGAAACTTGTGCAGTAAATCAAAATTAGGGGCCACAAATATAAAATAGTCACCATTACATCCAAAATAAAATTCAAAAGAGACATTCACACAGCTAGAAAGTAGAACTTGCTATCATAAGCAGTAGTTGAGGTCAATAGCACAGATGCATTTAAGGGGAAGCTAGGTAGATCTGACAGAGAAAAGATTAGTGGATATGCAAATAGGGTTAGGTGAAGAGGGGTGAGAGGAGGCACATGTATAGCATGAACACCAGCAGGGACCTGTTGGACTGAAAGGCCTAATGCTGCGGTATAAATACCTGTTCGTATTTGTAATTAAAGAATCTGACCACTGGGTGGTGTTATACTCAATTTAAAAAAAAATCTAAAGCTATTGTAATTACTTTAAAGGCATTTTATAAAACAAATGCCAATTTGATGTTCTTTCTCCTTAGGTTCTTGCCACCTTTTGTTCCTTTGCCATTCCTAAGGCGGTGCTGTACGATAAATTTATTTCATAATTTCAATGCATAGAAATAGTGTCTCACTACTAAGCATTCCAGTGTGGTATGATAGGGGCTAAATTGGACATCCAGTGTCCATTTTCTAAGTGCTTTATAACATATCGCAGTTTACAGTCACTGTTGCATATTGGAGGTCACTGAGGCCCTGTATATACAGAGGGACAGCTTCATCTCATCCCCTATTGCCAGAGACAAGCAAGAGGACTGAGCAAAAACAAAAATAACTGGAAAAACTTAGCAGGTGTGACAGCATCTGCGGAGAGGAATACATTTAACGTTTCGAGTCCATATGACTCTTCATCAGAACTAAGGAAACAGAGAAATGAGGTGAAATATAAGCTAGTAGAGGGGGGTGGGACAGGTAGAGCTGGATAGAGGGCCAGTGATAGATGGAGGCAAAGAAGAGACAGCCAAAGATGTCATAGACAAAAGGACAAAGGGGTGTCGATGGTGGTGATATTATCTAAGGAATGTGCTAATGGGGATTGTGCTAATGCTAAAGAGGAGTGAGCATGTGGGTTTGCATGCATTGCAGGCTTCCCCATGGTGCAGGGTGGCATTGACTGCATGCATCTTGGCATTCCATACATCTCATCTGAATTCAGTCATTTGCATGAACCAAAAGGGGTAGGCTTCAACTCTTTCAATGTGCAGGCCTGCAGTGGGGCCAGAGGCAGAGCGTCATGCAGCTGAATGCCAATAACCCTGGCAGCAGTAATGATTCCTTCAATCTGCAGCAATCCTCTGTGCCACTTGTATTTGCCTCACTACAGCAAGTCAAAGGCAAGTCATAATATGAAAGTGATGCATGTGAAGAATGTTTTAATCCTGCTTTTAAGGGAATAAACATTTGCTTGCAGATTAATTACAGATCTTCATCCTGCTCTTAGCACTCTTCCCAGCATACTCTCCTGCTAGGTGAGAGCCAGTCGACTCTGTGTTGCACGTGTGGTGGCAGCAATCCGCTCCCAGTGCCCTACTCACTCCAAGAACCCCTCCAAACATCCACACCACCCACTGGTAAACCAGGCCCTGCCCGAAATACACTTGTAAACTCACTGAAAAGTCTATGCAGATCCCCAGGTATCCAGGGACTCCAGACTGAGATTGCACTGTTATTATCGGCCTGCTCAAACACTATGCACTTTTAGATAATGTTGTTTTTCATTGTTTGGGGAGCATAGTTTTATATTACTGAAAGAAGAATAATTAATGACCAATGTGAGAAACAACTGGCCACATAAGTAATTGTTGCCCTTATTGATTTATTTATAAATTAACAATGTTAAACTGTCATTTATATACATACATCATCGACCTGGAGTCCTACTAGTCACTGTGGGGTTGAGTATCGCAGCACTGGACCTAATTTACCTAGTTAACTAGTACAATTGACTAAACTGACTATTGATATTTATTAATGATTTAATCTTCTCTTTGGTGTAAACACCTGTAATGCTTACTTGACCAAATACATTAGAGTAAACATAGAGAGGTTTTTGAATTGACCTTTTTAAACTAAACTGATGTTGAAGATCCAGTTTCCTTCTCAATAGAGTGTAGCTGGCACAGCTCCTTTGATCTTAAAGGCTACAAATGCAAAACATAAGGGCTTGGGCTTGAATTCCCAAATGCACAATGTTTCACTTGGCCAATGAGTTACTGTCAGCATACAGAAATCTTTTATTCATTGTCTGTTATCCTTAAAGCATCAAACCTATAACATTAAAGTATAATTCTTGCCTATAAAAAGTAGAATGAACAAATGTTCCAAATTATTGTGATGTTAGATTATCTTACATGATTATTAAATATATTTTGTCATTCTTGGATCAATGTTTATGGCTTGACTAGCACGCTACCCCACATATGTTTACCAACCCCTAGATGCAGCTTGGCTCTGTTGATAGCATTGTTGCCTCTGCTTTGAACAGCGCTCCAGAATTCAAGTCCGTATTCCACACAGGCATTCAGTACTGAAGAGTCCTATACAGCCGGTATGCCATCGGTTGGCTAAGGTATTAAAGTAAGGTCCTGGCACTATTCAGGTGAAAGATGAGCCAGGAGACCTCCTAATTTCCAAGCCAACATTTCCTCCTCTAACCAGAAACAGCTTCGCTGCTGGAATTACCTACATTTGAACAGTGATTACATTTCAGAAGTCATTCATCAGCTGCAAAATGCCTGAAGATCTGAAAGATATTGTACAAATACAAACACCTTTCCTTTTTCAGCCCTGTGATTGAAAATGTACACAGATGTGAAAGGTTGGTAAGGAATGAATTCAAGCAAAATTAAGAAATGAAGAAAAATTAGATGACTCAAGCTATTTCCCATTTCTTTCCATTAATAAGTCACTTCCGTATTGTGTTTCTGTTTTGGCTATTGATTAATTACCATAACTTATGCCTATTCAGAATCATAATTTATATGCAGTTAGTTCAAATAAAGCAGACCAATTTTACCACACCCAGTGTGATAGGCCATATATAAGACATCCAACGATAGTTTCAGAGTGTCGGTAAAAGTTCAGGCAGCTTGTCAGCAGTTTAAGAAAAGACAGACAACAAATCAATTGATTGTGAGCCATTGGTTCATGATACTCAATATGGGTTTGAAATAAGTAAGAACCCAGGAGGCAACAGAGTGGGTGAGTGCAGTGTCCAGAATCCTTACAATTTTGCAGGCCCTTGATGCAGTTGACCAGTCCACAAGACGTAACTTTTTCAAGGACTTTTACAGCGAGATTAATAGAGTTAAAAGGCAAGTTTTCATCAGTCCAGTAATTTGTACTTGTTTGCAGCATGGGGTAGGAATTAGAATTACTAACAGTGAAACTACAACTTCTGGGGCAGAATTTTGCCCTCGTTAGGTGGGGGGGCCTGGGAGGGGTCATGAAGCAGACCAATGCCCTGGCTGGTCAATTAACGGTGGGGGCGGGAGGAGACCGAGCACAGAAGTTTGCGCATGTGCGCGGGTGCGCGCAATAAAAGCTTCCTGAAGCACAGAGCTGCCTCAGGGAGCTGAAGACTCATAACAATCAAAGTAAAGAATTAAAAAATAATGGAATCATGTCCCCTCATGTGACTCTGTTAAATATGAGTTTTAAAAGATTTTTTTAAAATCACTGGTCGAAAACTCTCGTCCAGCCCGTGGATGAGGTTTCGCCAAAGATCCACCGGCCCGCTGACTGAATGGTTGGATGGGCAGCGAAAAAATTCAATTCAATTAATTGATGAAGGGCCTTAATAGGCCGCTTAATTGTCAGCAGGCGCGCTGCCGTCTCTCACGCGCGGCCACCAAGCAAAATATTGCTAGAGTGCGCGATGACGTCGGGATGTTTGCCTGACATGATCCTGCACTATTTTACCCTCGTTCAGGTCGGGTGAGCACCTGCCTGATGAGAGAAAAATTCTGCCCCTGAATTTCCGTGTTTAATTGCACATGTATTGCTCTTGCAGAGAGCCAACACTGACATAACAGGCTGAATGGTCTCCTCCTGTATTGTAACCATTTTATGATTCTATATGCACGGACCCCAGAATTTGGTCTCAGTTCCAGATGAGTACCGCTGATGAATGCTGATAGCTTCACTATCATTACTACTACAAAATCCAGGCCATTGTTACAGCTGATGTCCTGCCATTGTAAGACCCCATGGGGCCTTGCAAAATTGGCCCCTATATGTGTAAGGTTTGGAACAGAAATATGGGGGTAAATTCAGTCTCCTCCCCCACCCCTGCAGTGGGCAATGCTTGAAGGGATTATCTAAAATCAGCGCTATACCTTACCAATGACATGTGTCCTTTGAGTGAAGTTCCTTGTTTACCCAACAAAAATTTATATTGCAGGGATGCTTCCATTCATTATAGCCAGACTTAGCAGTGTTATACTATAGCTGAGACAACGTTAGACCCTCCTGTGTTACATTAAGAGGTTTCCTGTAGCATCAAAGGTATTGCATTGGTAGTGCTAAGTATAACTGGCTGCCTGTGGTAGTGTGAACTGCTGAAGGGCACCATTCTCTGGCCACGATTAGGTCAAGCTCTCCCAGACAGGTCAATAAAACAATTTTTGAAATTCTACCTTGTGGGAAGGGCACACTGTCATTGTTAAAGATGAACTTGCGACCATTAAGTAATACAGTTTCACTTGATTCCTGACAATCTGGAATTGGCCCTTCAATGCAAGAGAAGTGAACTCTAGAGTATAGGAAGTTCCACCACATTGCAGAACTGTGGTGTAAACACTAGTTAATGGTCTTTAGATTTCATTTGCTTCTATCTTTATAAAGAAATTACCATTCTTAAGTGTTCTCTAGATATTTGCATTATTTATTGAGAAAGGGCCAGATTTTTCTCAGAGGAGAACAAGAATTCCCCTCTCAGTATAACTCAGCCCAGAAGTAATTTTCCTTGGTGTACCTTCATTAACTGTTCTTTGGAGTGTTGTTAGCATCCTTTAAATCGGCAGTCACCCTAAAGGAGGGAAGAAGGAGGAAAATGTAGTGTTGCTGCAGTGCCAAGGCAGTTATTATACGTCAGGAACAACATTATTCACTTTTAAGTTTAAGGCCAGTGTTACTTCAGGACATCAAGTTCACAATCTGAAAGTGGTAGAAAATGCTGTGTGTTACTCCCATTTTATGCCCAAACACCAGATACAATGAGTTGGGATCGCCTGCACCCAATCGTACAGGTGTTAATCTGATTGCCACATTTGAGAGGCCTATTTCTTGGATAGAGTACCCCACCTCACCCCTGATTCAACAGGAGTTGTATTCCATCCCAATCCAAGTCTCCTCCCTCCTGGAACTTGCTCGAGGGCTGGCAAGGTAGGTGGCCCTAAATTGCTTTTTACTGTTGGGTGAGCTGCCGGTGGAGGTGTGATCGCCGCCGGCAACCCTCCCCGAGGAGCAATTTCTATCAGTGCTGAGGGCCCACACTGATCAAGCAGCACCAAGTCTGGCCACGGTGTCATGGGGATCACACTCATTTATGCTTTCTCTCTCTATATACCCTTTCCTCGCTTCTCTTCATATTCCGGATTAGCCACTCTCACTGGTAATGTTTTCTCTTCATTACTGTTTAGTATTCCAGTCATTGGCAAAGATTTGATCTAAGGCTGTTCAAATATTTTTGTTGTATAAACTACAACCACCTTGCCTTCATCATTGCTGCTGCCTAAATGAATTCAGCAGACTCTCCGTTAAATAGACATCACTTTCAGCAGCTGTAACTATGCACAGCAGCAGGGCGAGAAAGCAGCATTACTTTGTTACCCTGTTTACACGGATATCAGTGTTAAACCAAAGGAATGTACTCTGTTTTGACTTTGTAGTGTTATGGTGATCAGGGCTGTGCAGCAGTGATAACTTGAGAAGCCCTGTGGTAATTCATCTACATCCCAGTAGGGAAGGAGTGTTGCTTTCAACATACACACAGGAATGTTGATAAACAAGCCAACTGGACAGTCCTGGCATCCCAATAATATCGGTTTGAGTCTGCAACATAACGCCTTAGCTTTAAAGCATACACAATTCACAACTGTGGTCCTAATTAATTTTTAAATCTATTAATAAACATCATATAATCATTACAAGATTTCCAAATGCTAATATCAGTGCAAGCATTCAGGGTATAAAGAGTGTTCAAAGGAGTTACACATGAACAACCAACTATTTAATATATCATGACACTTAAGTCTCTCATTTTGCTTTTGTACTTTCCATTTTCACTGCTCACCTTTTATCTATGGCCTTCAGTCCTTTCTCAAAACTTCTTAACTTTGATTCATATAATATGATACATGTGGCTAGCAAACTGTATGTAATAAGAGGGCTACACTTCATTTATACTTGAAAGGAGATCAATGTTTGCCACACCAAGGTTAAATTCTCACAATTTTTATTCTCGTTCAACATGTCAAAATGAAGATGTGCTTCCAGTGAAAAAGTACTTCAAATTCCTTCATAAATTTTAGGGAGTACGTAATTAAAAGGCACAACAGCCTCAGGTATCTATCCAGATGAAGTACTGAAAAGACATACACTCATGTCACTATCCACTCAGGAACTGAATAAGAATGAGAATTGTATGCTTTTCATGTTTGGGTTTGAAGGGTCTAAGACTTGAAACAATTCGGACATAACAGGTGGAATTTTCCATTTGTAAGACTGAGTGTGGAGGCAGGTGCTTTTGGCGGTGCCCAGCCCGCTGGCCAGAATGGTGGGAACTCAGGCCCAATTCTGCACTTAGAGGGTCATTAACTGTGCACAGATGAGTATCGCGCCGAATCACCTGGCGGTCGGGAGCTGATTCGTCCGCCCGCCATCAGCTGGTGAGGTCGAATGTTCGGGCACCGTATTTAAAGGCCAATCCAACACACAGTCTCCCTCGCTCCAGCCCATTGGTCTTCCAGACATGTGCAGAGATGTCTTGCGGCCAAAAGAAGGCCGAGAGCCTCAAGAAGAAGGCAGCGCCCTGCTTCACCCACCAGGCCCTTGAGGCCTTGATCAGAGGGGTGCAGGTGCAGAGGCAAGTCCTACATCCCAGGGATGACTGCAGGAAGCACAGCAACCTCACCTGTCCGGCCTGGGAGGCTTTGCAGGGCAGGTAAGCACAGCTGGCAACCGCACCCAAAATGTGTAGGGAGAGGATGAATGATCCCATCCGGTCTGTCAGGGTAAGTCATCCTTCACCTTCCTCCAATATCAAACTCTCATCATGGCAACGTGCACTCAAACAGCTACTCTCTTCAGGGATCTCACACTAGCCACTAGTGGGGGCCACGTGT